>NC_090926.1:1246579697-1247225054 GCF_040938575.1 Ambystoma mexicanum
GAAGTGCATATTGGTCACACACTCCATTCACCCAGGTCCCACCCACAGGGTGTACCCACAACATACAGTCACAGGGAAGGCTGCAGCCAGTCTGGACTGGACTTCACAACAACATCATATATGGAACTTCTACCCAACAGCCAGTCAGGGGGAAGGGACAGAGTTAGGGCTTCCCAGGACTTTGGGAAAACAAGGTAATGGGCAATAGAAAGCAAGAGGCCACAGGGGCCATCTTGTTTTCTATCAGGAATCAACTGATTCCAATGGCAGGGCCTGGGTATCCCAAAATGGAGGATACGCAGAGCACCTGTCAAATTCAGCATGGAGCTGCCACCAGCCCATACCCTGCTCTGCGGGCCACCCACAGGTGCCCAAAAACGTACACTAGGGGCACAGGGTTGTGCCCCCACCCATGGGTGCCATAAGGGTATCCCATGGGTCTGTACAGAAACCAAAAACAGGAAGAGCTGCGCTGCCAGGAGCTCTACGTGGACTGCTGGGCAGAAAACATTGCAGAACACAAAAGAAAAAGGACTACAGGACAAGGACAGGGAGGCCCTGTCCCTCCAATGCATTTCCAGCATCCCACTTGACAAGTACACAAATCTTAAACCAACTGGGCAAATGTAAAAATCCTTACAAACAAGCTAATAAGCAAAACGAATAGAAATCATAACTTTATTTTACAAATCCTGGATAGATGACACTCCCAGATGCAAAATAATGCAAGCATACAACATTTCATCTGGGTTTTGCAAATGTACTTCGATGTCTTAAAGACACAATGCTGCTCTGTCCAGAAAAAAAGCGAACACATGTTTATGTCAAATAAAAAATAAAAAAAAGATAACATTTTAAAATCGTGTTTCGTGTCACTCAGTTTGCCTTGAAAGAAGGCCCAGATCTGGGTAGCTAAAGGCAGGGAGCTTTGTGTGGGCTTTCAAAAGCTCCCATCACAGTTGCAATCACCTAACAGCACTTCTAATGGTCTGCTTACGCCAATATACCACTACATTTCTAAAGAGCCTTTGAGCGTGAACTGGCGCCCCACTGGGGTGCCCTGCTGGAGACAGGGAGTCCCCATAAGCGCGGGGCCCTGCCGTAGGGGGCAGGGTTTAGGAAGCAATGCATGCATCTGCTCTGTGTGGGTGCTTCCTTTCATTTCTTTAAAACTTTAATATTACAATGGCCTCTCCCTTTGCTCATAATCCTTTTCCATCACCACCAACTCATTCTCAGATCTCCAGTACCAACACACAGATGCAGTAGCTGCCAACCCAGGGTGCGAAAATGAGGGGAGCTGGGAGTTATTTAGCTCCTGCTTGTAACCCATAAGAGTCTGGTTTGGCTCCCCAGGCCAACTGATGCCAAACAAACACATCTATGGGAATAGAACTCTGTGCACTTGGGACACTCTATAAATAAGCATTAGGATACATCCATATGACATTTAAAGCATATGAGATCAAAGAAATAAGCAAAATGTTCTGTTTGCATTGTATGTTGAAGTTACATTTGTGGAACGCTATGTACTAGCTCCTGGATCCCCTGTGGTAGCTCCTGTCACTGGTTAATGCTGCATACCCAGGAGCTGCTTTTAGCTCCTGCTTATTAAACTTAATTTCAACCCTTGCAATCAAACCGAGGTTTAAGGTTAAAGACTGTAGAGTGGTGCCCGACAATGGGCCTCAGTCCCTCTGAATCTTGCCCCTAGCTCTACTGGTCCTCCTACTTTGCTCTTGACGCTCAGCACTTTGAAGCGTCCAGGTGGCGGTAGTTGCTATACAACCAAGCGACGTGGCATTGCACGGTCTCCTGCTTCTCCTTCTACCCCCCGCTTTTCCTCTCACTCGTTCCTTCACCTTCAGCACGTTAAACCCGACAGACAGCAGCATAAAGCGATAAACATTTGAAAGAGGAAAAGAGACCCACAAAGTCTGTTTTCTACGCCTTTAGTATGTAGACCGGGGAGGTGGGACGGTCCCATAAAAGGACTAACCAGAATGTAGGGCGAAGGGGCATAAGTAGAAGTATCAACTAACACAGGCAAAGTTGATAGAGAATCGAAAGAGCCGAAACGCACCAATGGATGAGGAGGTGGCCAACTGAAAGGCACGGCTGAGCAAAAGGGAGTGGAGAACCAGCACGGGCCTGAGAAGGACAGTAGCAAGCAGCCAGGGTGCTGGCTACTCAGACCACAAAGTATTCCATGAAGAATGTATCCAAAGTACAAGAAAGCAATACATTTTTTCGCAGAAAAAGGCATTCAAAATGTTCCATTGATAACAGAGTGGAGGACAGGGGTCATTTACAAGGGGGTGAGAATGGGATTTGAAGACCAGATGCTGCAGGGGAAGGTGGAAACAAACCAGGGACGTGGACAGGACAGAATGGCACAGGCACGGGATGGTGGAGGAAGTGCTAAATTAAGGATGAGGGTTGACAGAAAAGTGCTGTAGAGTTGCCCATTAAGGGTAGGGAGAGAGGAAAGCGGAGTGATGGAGTAGCGAAGATGCTAGGAAAGAGGTTCTTCAGAAAGTAGGAGAGCGTGGAGGTTTGCTTTAATTGGTGGTAGAGTTGCAGTAGTGGGGAGAGGAAGAGCAATCAGGAGTCGGGGAGCGAGCGGAAATGAGAGGGTGCGCAGGGGGCTCGAGTAGTGGGAGGTGAGCCGAGGATGACCAACGAGCGAGGGGGAGAGTAGGAGTGAGATAAGCTGATGGTAAGGCACCCTCAACAGACCCGACCACAGTCGGCCAGCCAGACCAACGGAAAGAGTACATAGACCAAAGCTAAGCGGGTCTAATAAGGCCGTCATGTTCAGGGAGTCGGTTCAGTGCCTTGGCGAGCATGCGGAAAGACCCAGTACTGACCGCCTGCCAGGCCTTCCAAAGAGATGCCAGGAGCAGTGAAGGCCAACAGGGCTACCAGTTGCTAAATAGTCCCTGGAATCAGAGGGCACGCAGAACCCTAGAGTGAACACGCTGGGCCTACAGCAGAGAACCCAAGGAGTTCAAAGGTTAACCCACAGGTGGGCGCTACCTGGCAGTAAGAAATGATGTGCATGTGGAGAACTGGCATGTATGCCATGCTAGTAGCTTGCAACGTGAACTCTTGTGAACTGAACTGTGGCACAAAATGCTTTTCACACAACTATGGACAGTTGAAGAGTATGAAAAGCTGCATTCTGGGAACTGTGGTATAAAACACCAAACAGAGAGACACAAGTAGAGATTTGATTAAATTACCCAGAGAATTATAATGTAGTAATATTGGTACAGCAGGGAAATATTCTAATTCAAGAAATGAAAGTTAAAAAAAAAAATTATTCTAATAAAAATGTTAAAAATGTTCCCTGGCACCCTGAGGAATACAACATCAACCTAGTGGGTGTCAGTTTGAGATGTATGGGATCACCACAAGAGACCCTGAGCAATTCAAATGCAATTATCCATTCATGGGCCCTCATGATGTGGCCTTTTAGCTGCTTTGAACTACAACTCCCATGAGCCTCACCACTGACTATGCTGGCTAGGGCTGATGGGAATTGCACTCCGAAAACCTCTGCAGGGCCGCATAACGAGTAGCCATGCGGGTGCAATTGCTAAATTAGAACCCAATGCAGAAGAGTGTGGCAGAAAAGACCGAAGCACCGTGCTGGCCCCTGGGGGACAAGCATGGTGTCTGAAATTGGCAACACCCAGATGGTTGCGAAATCAGAAGAATTGAGAGTATCACACACATGTATAAAGAGGGAAAGGGTTTCCTAAAAAATCAAGGGTAGTCCAGTATTGTTGGAAACCAATAAGCGTGGAAGCAAAGTTGGTAGAAGGGCCGGCCCGGGCAGTGCCTCGGCTGCGTGGCATGGTCTAGCCGAGCCATGGCTCTCCCCTTCGGCCGCCCTGTGTACACAGTGTCGCAATGGTCCAGATGAGAGAGCGGCAAGACGCGGACTGGCCTCGGCCAAGCGTGGCAACGACGTGCCCTGGCTGATGTAACGTCCACTTCTGGACCTGGACTCTTCGGGAGAGGTTAGACTAGGGATGAAACCTCCCACCCGAATGTTGAAGTCCACGTGTAGGTGCAGGGAGATTAGAGGGAAACCCTGCAAACACCTCTGCGCTGCAAACGCTACGGGGTGCAGGTGTGTAGGGTGCACCGGCCGCGCCTACTTCCCGGCCCCCAGTGGGAAAGAGGAAATGAAAGCGAGGGGGGCCTCCGGCTATCCAGTAGAAAGCGCGCAAGCAAGAATGGGGCCTTGCCCGCCACTCATGCTTGCTGGACAAATCGGAGCGATTCATGATTCGACCCCAAAGCAAGTGCCTCCACCGCCTGAGCTGGCCTAGTCCTGGATACACTAGTGCAGTGGCGTGGGCGTGGCCAGGAATCCAATTTAGGAGGTGCACAGAGGGAGCCAAAGACAAAAGTAGGGGGATCCACAGACAAAAGTGGGGGGGGGGGGCACTTATGAAAGGTAATGTGTGACGTCACACGCACTCCTGCAGAGAGGCTTTTGTGCAAGCCAGCTACCCACACCCCACTGCACCTCCCCTCCCATCAGAATGCAGGCACGAAACCATTCAGTGACTAATGGCCCATCATTAACAGTTTTGTGCTCTACATTCTGATGGGAGGGGCTGCAGGCTGCTCTGCACACTATGTAGGTCGCTGTGCAGAAGCCGGGCAGAAACACCTGAGAAGTGGCTCGTGCTCATGTTCGTACCGATGCCAGAATGCCTACCAAGATCACTGCTAGCTGCCAGAGAAAAGGAGAGTATTTGCCGTGTGATCTGCAGACATTTCCTCCGTGAGTGTCACAACTAACACCACGAACTGAGAACACGGTCACTGCTCGCCTCAGGTAGGGCCGGGGGGCACAAAGGGGGGTACACAGGATTTCAGAGGGGGAGCACGGGCCCCCTCAACCCCCTGGCGACGCCACTGCACTAGTGGGAGCACAAGTTCAAAAGCCTCCTCTCCCCCCTTCTGCATCCCAGCACAGGCTGTCTCCCTTACTCTGGGGGCCCCGGGACCAGACCACCAGCCCCCTTCTCTAGCCCTCTAGAACCAACCTCCCTCCCCTTTTGCCCCTTTTCCCAGAAAGATGACACCGACCGACGATGTAACTGTCACTTTCGTCCCAAGTCCAAAAACCGACATTGGCCTGCAGTGGCCCTCGAGAATTTGGAGGTAAGGAAGTCTGATTGCGGGGACTTTCCCGTGCAGCAGAGCAGAGACGGCGCCCAGCTGGCACAGCTCCCAGCTTTTGCCTGGCCTCCTAGTGTCTCAAGACATCCTCCGATGGGAACAAAATACACAAGTGGGTTCGCTCTGACAGCTAGATTTTAGGGGGTACTCTTTTTTTGAAGTACACATTAAGTTATTTAGTCATGTCACAGGTATTCAATCATGTGTAATCAAGGTGAAACCTAAACACAAATAGAATTAAAGATTCACATATTCACATATGGTAAAGTTGCATTTATTAATTATGCATCTCAACATAGAGGGATTAGTAACCCAAAGTATTTCGTTTTTTATCAAAGGCTTTTGCAATGTTGTAGACCTTTGCATTTAAATTTGTAAATTCGAAAAAGTTTTTTCAAAAATATAGTTCCATTTTGGTGCTTTGGAATTGAATAGTGACCACCACCTATTAGTGACAAGTGATAGTAGATTTTATCTATATAAACATATTACAACCAATATTGACAACAATAAATTTGAAAAGCTATTGGTTTTCTGTAGCCAGGCTTTCGGGTGACCTAACACATGGTCGACGTCCTGAGTTGAATCATAAGTTGTTTGGAGACAGTTAATAAGGACTAGCAGGAGATGGAAGAGAGGCTGGTCCTTGGACGTTTCGGCAGATAGCCTTCATCTTGGGCCTGATATAGGTCGCCCTGGAAAGGAATCCAGGGGACTCTATTAGTGATTAGGATAAAATTCATGGGAAGATTACGTAACATGACATTTAAAAACAACCTTAGTTGTGGGGCATCATAGGCTAAATTAGCCATCACACACACATGGGCAAAGCATAAGCACTGACCTTTGGGGTCTAGGTCTTTGGTAGGGCCTGGACGCATTGGTGTGCAGATGGTGTGGAGTCCAGGACGCGGGAGAACCTTGGGGTATAGCTAGTATCTGTCGAGAGTTATAAACAGAGAGAAAAAGAAAAAGGAGATCGGGTTGCTAATTGCTCCTTAATCTTAGTGGAAGACATGGTTATGTGCATAGCAGAGTAGTAGGCACATAGTAGAAAAGGGGTACACGAGCTCACCTTTTCTTTGTTGGGTCTTGTGACGTGGCCCTGGTAAGGTGTGGAGGGAGCAGAACTCCAGGTACGTAATCCGGGTCTTACGAGCTGTATGCAGTTGATAGTTCTGCAGTAGCATAAAAAATGGCAGGGGTGCCTGGTTAGTGATGCGCAAGGCGAGTGCCGACTCACTGTGTGTATGGAAGAGAGCTGCATTACCTGGTTTGAGTTCGGCGTTGCAGCGCAGTGACTGTCGTAGGCTAGGCTCCTCTCGTCTAGTCAGGATGTAGTCTGTCAGGCTGGTGGAGTAGCCGGCGTATGCATTATTGACTATGTCTGCCGGGGATACTCGCAAGAGACAAATGCGGCGGCGCTGTCGAGTAAAATAGACGGAGCTCTTTCGATCGTGTGCCTGTGCGCATGCGCGCGGTGTATAGTGTTGCACTTGCGGCGCAACTGCGCAGCTGCTAGGTTTCGTTTTGTGACGAAAAGGCAATATTGTCTATTAAATGTATTAAAAATTGCCGGAGACCTTGCAGATGTATGTTGAAGGGTGTGTCTAGGACAATTGGTGCATTAATACAATGAAGGAGTCCTGTATGGATAAGTAACACTGGGCTAGTAAAGATGGGGCATACCATCGCATAGATGGGATAGGTGATAACCTTGTGAGGCTGAAAACAAGAAGGGTCGTGGGACCTCAGGGTTCAAGCCTGTGTACTTCAGAGAAATGGGTTCATGGAATTACAGCTTGTGTGAGTTCTTGCGTGTACCTCTAAAATATATTAGTTGATAGCGTCCTTCGAAAATGGTGGTTATGGATCCATCTGGTGCAGGAGCTTGTTAGCGGCGGTATCTAGTTGGTTCCGCCTCATTGAGTCCCAAGGTGGTGCTTTTGAGCTTGAAAATCCACCAGGCTTCTTTGTGGTTCAGGGAGTTGGTGACATTACTAGTGTTGGATACTAGATCTGCTATCCACCAAAGAATGTCGTCTGGTCCATGGTGTTTTTCAATATAGTGTTGGACCAAGGGAGATGTTATAGATTTACATCTGATCCGTGAGCGGTGTTCACCAATTCTTTTGTTGATCTGACGGGTGGTTTGGCCTACGTAACGTAGTCCACAGGGGCACTCTATTATATAGATAACATTGGCTGTTTTACAGTTTGTAAATTTTCTGAGTTGCCATTCCTTATCTTCTATTTTGAAGTAGTTCATTTTCTTTGTGAAACGGCAAACAGTGCATGTGCCACATGGATGGTGACCTCTTATTTCCCGCATGTTCCAAATGGTGGATCTTTGATTCTTAGTTTCTGGGCTGGCATGTGTCAAAAGGTCTTTGAAATTCTTTGATCTCTTTAGTGCCATTCTTGGTATTTTTTCTTCCGGTAAACTTAGTTGTACCAGCGGCCAGAATTTCTTTAGAATGCCCTTGATTTTGGTGGTATCAGGGTTGAAGGTCGAAACGAAGGTTAGGGTGTCATCTTGTTGTGTATTTGCTGCTTTTGGTGTTAGCAAGTTTTCTCTTGGCGTATACTTCGCTCTTTTCGTGGTCCTCCTTATGAGTTTCTTTGGGTATCCTCTGTCCATCAGTTTGTCCTGTAAGTTTTTGGCATGTTTCTTGTATTGTTCTAGTTCTGTACAGTTGCGGCGTAGTCGTAGAAACTGACCATATGGGAGGTTATCCCGTAGGTTTTTGGGGTGGTGACTGTTATAGTGTAACAGAGTATTACGATCTGTTTTTTTGGTGAAGAGGTCACATATCAGTGTTCCATTCTTATCCATAATGCAGAGGTCTAAAAAGTTGATTGATGTATTGTTGCTTTGCATGGTGAATTGGATGTTTTGAGATTTTGTGTTAAGCCAGTTGAAAAATACACTCAGGTTAGCTTCGTTGTCCTTCCATATTAGGATCACGTCATCAATATATCTGTACCATGAGACAATTTTGTCGTGAAACGGGTTGGAGATGTTGATGACATGTGCGTGTTCAAATTCTGCCATGAAGATGACTGCTAGGCTGGGTGCGAATGCCGCTCCCATAGCTGTACCCTTCGTTTGAAGGTAGAAGTTGTCATCGAATTGGAAGAAGTTGTTCGTCAAAGCCAATTCTAAGAGTTCAACTATAAAGTTGATTGGTACTCTTCTTTGATTCATGTGGTGGGTCAGATGGTGCCTTATGCACTCTACCGCTGCTTCTTGGGGAATGCTTGTGTACAGACTAACTATGTCCATGGTCACTAAAAGTTCTTTTTCTTTGTTGAACATTAGTCCTTCAAATTTTGTGATGGTCGTCATAGTATCTTTCAGGTAAGTTGGTGTTTGTTGGCTCAGAGGTTTAAGGAAGTGGTCAATAAACTTGCACACTGGTTCTAGTATTGAACCGCAGCCTGACACAATGGGTCTCCCTGGTGGCTTAAGGCTGTTTTTGTGAACTTTAGGTAGTGCGTAGAATGCCGGTATGCGGTTATCTGAGGTATTAAGAAAGATCTCTTCGCGGGCCGTAATCCAGTCTTGCTCTAAGGCATATCTTGTTGCTTCCTGAATCTTATTCTTGATACTTGCTGTGGGATCTTTCCTGAGTTTTTGGTAATTTTGTTCTTCGTTAAGTAGTGTCATTACCATCTCCTTGTATTGTATTATGTTTTGAATTACAATACCTCCCCCTTTATCCGCTGGTTTGATGATTAGTTGTTTATTTTCTGCTAGATTTTTCAGAGCCTTACTTTCGCCTGTAGTGAGGTTGTGCCTTGTGCGTCGTGGTCGGGTTTGGAGTTTTTTAATTTCTTTGGTGATGCATTTTTCAAAGGTTAACAGGGACCCTGGGACCTCATTATCCATAGGGTTGAAAGTGGATTTTACTTTCAGGCCTGTATCATCCAGTTGTTGGGGGGAGTCCAAATCTTTGAAATACACTTTTCTCCTTATACTCCTGAACAGAGTAAAGAGTTCTATGTCCAGATGAAACCAGTCTGTTGGTTTTGTGGGGACGAAGGATAACCCTTTAGTAAGTATGGAGGTTTCATCTTTGGATAAAAGTATCCCAGAGAGATTAAAAATAGGGATTTTGTTTAGAGTCGTTGGTTGGTTCGTTTCCTCCTGTTCCGTTGACCCCACTGTGGGTAGTTGGGAAACTGCATTGCTTGGGGATATTGTGGTGGCCCCCAGTATGCTCCTCTGGGGGCCATCTGCCCTAAAAAAGGCATCTGATACGGTGGTGGGTATTGGCCTTGTTGTGGATTTCTACTTCTGGGGGGGATGGAATCTCCTGATGATGAGTCCGAGCTGGAGGCCCCTGAGAAGGATACCCCTTTGCGTCTATTTCTGTTCGCGGAGGACTGATTGGCTAGCCTTTCTTTATCTTTCTTATCTTTGTATTCAGCCGAGAGGTATGGGTATACATGTTCGATTTTGAAATTGGCAATATCTTTTGCTAGTTTTTTGTGTTTCTTCTCTAAGGTACTGGATGAGAATTGTTCCATTGCTTTGTCAATTTCTTTAAGTTTCTCTCTCGCATTTGTAATGTTGTCGTCTGCCAAAAACTTTTGCTCTTCTTCTTTAAGGTCTTGTTGTATCTTCGCGTGGATCCGTTTGGCTGTGGTGATAGTGAGGGCCATAAGATCTCTACTACATTTTGTTGATATTTTGCTAAAGCCTAGCATGTAGTCCTTATCTTCTAGGAATAGTGCTGGTTCATTCCTAACTATCAGTCCCATCGGGACAAGGTTCACTCTAAGATATTCCCTTAGGAAGTGTCCATGTACCTCCGTACGGAAACATTTTTTCTTTAGATTGAGTAGCTCGTCTCCGGACGCTGAGGAGGCTATGTGTTGCTGGGCTCCAGCCAAATTGAAAAGCGAGAGTCCTTCTATGATATCGTTAATTTGGTCTTCTGTGAAGGACAGCATTTGATCCATTCTTGTAACTTGGGGAGGAAGACCTCCCCGGGTTCAGTGGACGTGCTGGGCCCCTGTGTGTGTAGATGCGTGGGAAGCCTATGAGTTAAGCTGTGTGTCCCCTGTGGGGTACTATAATTCTAGGATCCCTATTGTAGCATAGTGCTATATCTTGGTTTTTGTAACTGGAGGGAAGGGCCCTTGAAGTGTCAGAGCAGAGGGCTGTAGAGAACAAAATACACAAGTGGGTTCGCTCTGACAGCTAGATAGACATAGTCAATAATGCATACGCCGGCTACTCCACCAGCCTGACAGACTACATCCTGACTAGACGAGAGGAGCCTAGCCTACGACAGTCACTGCGCTGCAACGCCGAACTCAAACCAGGTAATGCAGCTCTCTTCCATACACACAGTGAGTCGGCACTCGCCTTGCGCATCACTAACCAGGCACCCCTGCCATTTTTTATGCTACTGCAGAACTATCAACTGCATACAGCCCGTAAGACCCGGATTACGTACCTGGAGTTCTGCTCCCTCCACACCTTACCAGGGCCACGTCACAAGACCCAACAAAGAAAAGGTGAGCTCGTGTACCCCTTTTCTACTATGTGCCTACTACTCTGCTATGCACATAACCATGTCTTCCACTAAGATTAAGGAGCAATTAGCAACCCGATCTCCTTTTTCTTTTTCTCTCTGTTTATAACTCTCGACAGATACTAGCTATACCCCAAGGTTCTCCCGCGTCCTGGACTCCACACCATCTGCACACCAATGCGTCCAGGCCCTACCAAAGACCTAGACCCCAAAGGTCAGTGCTTATGCTTTGCCCATGTGTGTGTGATGGCTAATTTAGCCTATGATGCCCCACAACTAAGGTTGTTTTTAAATGTCATGTTACGTAATCTTCCCATGAATTTTATCCTAATCACTAATAGAGTCCCCTGGATTCCTTTCCAGGGCGACCTATATCAGGCCCAAGATGAAGGCTATCTGCCGAAACGTCCAAGGACCAGCCTCTCTTCCATCTCCTGCTAGTCCTTATTAACTGTCTCCAAACAACTTATGATTCAACTCAGGACGTCGACCATGTGTTAGGTCACCCGAAAGCCTGGCTACAGAAAACCAATAGCTTTTCAAATTTATTGTTGTCAATATTGGTTGTAATATGTTTATATAGATAAAATCTACTATCACTTGTCACTAATAGGTGGTGGTCACTATTCAATTCCAAAGCACCAAAATGGAACTATATTTTTGAAAAAACTTTTTCGAATTTACAAATTTAAATGCAAAGGTCTACAACATTGCAAAAGCCTTTGATAAAAAACTAAATACTTTGGGTTACTAATCCCTCTATGTTGAGATGAATAATTAATAAATGCAACTTTACCATATGTGAATATGTGAATCTTTAATTCTATTTGTGTTTAGGTTTCACCTTGATTACACATGATTGAATACCTGTGACATGACTAAATAACTTAATGTGTACTTCAAAAAAAGAGTACCCCCTAAAATCTAGCTGTCAGAGCGAACCCACTTGTGTATTTTGTTCTCTACAGCCCTCTGCTCTGACACTTCAAGGGCCCTTCCCTCCAGTTACAAAATCCTCCGATGGGAGCCAGGACCCCAGAGGGTCCGGACCCCGGGGCGGGATGGGGGCCTCCACATGCGGGGGGCACGAGGGGCGCAACACTACTCGGGGTCTCCACAGCCCGTCCACCAGCCTACTGTCTGACGGCCAGAGTCTAACTGGCAGGCCGCCCAATGCTCATTCTAAAAGGCCTGCTTCCTCTTTTCAGTGGTCCGGAGAGACAGCACAAACTATAAGGTTTCGCCTGGTTTGCCCATGGACTTCGCCCATAGTCGCACAGGACTTACTGCCCCATCGAAACCCAATTGGCAAGGGGATCGCGGGAGGCAGGGTACAGATAAAAAGAAAGAGGGGAAAAGTGCCAGACGGTGAATTATACCGCCATATAAGCTTAACTTTGCCGTGTGACAAAACAGAATCCATTTAAGGGCACATATGCAATGACCCTCTACTGATTGTGGGTCTGCACAGAAGCCTCTGTCTGTGTGCCTCGTGTCTACACTGTGAGCTGTTGGCAGCCACGAGGCTCTCAGACCCAGACAGAGCTGCTGCAGCCTGGGGTCAACCTCACAGGCTTGGTAGCCATAATGCACACACACACCTTTCATTCCACGCCCCGTTATCGCACTCTCCACATCCCACAATCAGTCGCGCTGACTCACCGGTGCAGGCCATGGCTAGCTACCATGCGGGGATCTCGGCGGGGCCCTTCCACACAGTACTACCATTGGATGCCTATTGATAGCGCAACGCCATTGGCGCCCGTGGGACCCCCAGCACTTCCTATCGAGGAGGCTGCACAAGACTTGTGCAGGTGTAGCTCACATTGACAGCTTGATGCCAATCAAAAATAAAACCCACTTTCTAACAAGGAGTGAGTGCAAGTCTGCTCTTTCAATCATCCGTGGTGGAGTCCCAGATCCACCAGGATCCACTCCAGAGTCACTCTTCTCTTCAATCACATGCTGCCCAAGTCTTCCAGGTTTGCAACTGGGAGGATCTTGAGCGCCTTGTGCATGTGATGCCGTGACTTTGTTGCTTGGCTTTACAGTTCAGCATGTCTGACTCCATTCCGGAGATTATAGTCCTGTCCCAGTTTTGAATTTGCATTGTAGGGGCTGTAGTCTGGATTTCCTCATTTTAAATCCAGGACTACCAGCCCCAGAATACAAAGTTAACGCCAGGGCTAGACTAGTAGTTCCCAATGAGCACGGTGGCATGTCTGCTGTTTCTTTGAATTCTGGGACTGGTAGTTAGTTGTGTTCCCATTTTGGATCCATCGCTACAGTACAAGTCACAAAATGCAAAGAAAAGAGCAGGGCTGGGTGTCTTTCTCAGGCTTGGAAGTGGGAAACTCGGGAGCTCGGTTTCAGTGTTGCATTACCAACGTGCCCATTCCATTTGGAGGCCGCTTGTCATTCCGAGACTTCTGGTCCAGAATTTATATGGTGAAATCCAGGAGTAAAAAAAAAAAAAAAAAAAAAAAAATCACAAAATCAAATAAAAAAACAGGACTGGACAAGCACCTCCGACGTCGGATGCCTTGCCCACCACACTAACCCCTCTCCTACTGCCTGGACTAGGTTAGTAAACTCTCAATGTTGGCATCTGGAGGGTAATCTTGCCCTGGCAGGCAGAAAGGGCAGATTTGTGGGGGGGGGGGTTCATGAACCAGGCCTTATTCTGTTGTGGGTCACCATTCTGGGGGCAAACAGAACTTTTTAGACGGCGACTTGTATTTTGGCTTCATATAGTCAAAGATGTTAAAGAAAAAAATAAAATGATTCACAGACCAGTAATGTGCTGCCATGCACCTATAATAAGTAAAATGTCAAACACTTTCCATAAAGGACTTTCCCAGACTTGGCAACACGTGGGGAGAGTGGAATGAATAGGAGAAATACAATCTTGCATATCGAATAATAATAATAATAATTAGGCATTTATATAGCGCTACGAACCCTCGGGTATCTAAGCGCTGCTTATTATTGGCACCGCCGGGATTCGAACCTGCGTTATTTACTCCCTGTGCCACTTGACCAGCTTAACAATATAAAAGGCCAGATGTTGCTATATGTTTGTCCGAAGCAGTCACAGCTTCGCCTGTTGTCACCGCTAGAGGGAGCTGTTGCCTTACGATATATAATGGCCCTACTGTGTTAAAGAAAACCTGCGCTTTGGTCTCTGTACACCGACTTCTACACTAGTTTTTTGGTCCTTTTTTTATTTGTGCGTGGTTAACTAGCCTTTCCAAAATCTTTCACATAAGAATACAGTATACGCACAAAAATACATTTTCAATTAAAATATCATGTACAAATGCAAAGAAACTAAAGCAATTCATTATTTGAATACAATCACTTAAAACATAAATAAGTACAAATTACAAAATAAAACTTCAGGAGAAAGAAACGTGAAGCATTGGTGTCAAAACAAAAGTAAATAGGTTCCTAGGACAATATAACCATATCGTGCACAGTAATGATATTAACACTCACACTAGTTCGTTTTATAATTGGCAACGGACCCATCAGCAGCAATTATAAAATCTTGCACGAAAAGGGAACCATGGTCTCGTGCAGAAGGGGTGTGACCAAGCAGTTCGGGCTGGACTGCCCCTTCTGGGTTGGAACCAAGTTGCATATGGTCTTTCCCCTTCTGTAATGGATTGGCAGGGTAAGAACGATGGTCTGCAGGGTTGCCGAGAGCAACGCCAGGAGTTAGGATCCAATGCTAAACCTTCCAGCCATCACCTCTTGTGTTTTACACCAAGCCACCAATAACAAACCGTGCGAGTTAAATGGCATGCGTACATTAGCCACCACGAAAGGTGCGTGGCTCACACTGCATACATTACAGGTCGTCAAGAATAGGATTTCTTTTATAAACCCCAGTGGCCAAAAAGGCCGTACTTTCTTCACAAGCAAAGCCAGGCCCATTGACCTGGCCAGCAGGGATGGTTGGAGACGTGCCTTTGATGAGAATACCCAATACTTGCATGTCAGAACACTTGATTAGAAAGGAGAGGGTGCATATACAGGCTTTGTAGGTTCACATTACCTTGCATGCTCCAACCTGCAGGCTCCCATTCTGGATGGAAAACGTACACCTACAATCATACTCATTTTGTCAACATCTTTCTAGAATGATTTATGCATTGTCACATTGGTTTATTGTGTGACGCTTGCACTTTCAAATTAATCTCTAAAAAAAGTATTGGTTTAAGTTCTCAAACGCAAACATTAACACATATTTGCACTGACGTGAGTTGGAAAGATACGTGGTCAAGTGCTTACATTTCAGACTAGCTGCAAATCAAAAGCTTTATTTTGACAGAAGTCATAGAAGCAGCAAAAAGGTGCAAATCCTGGTTTCACTACTTAACCAAAGTGTGCGACCATGGGAAACACTCCAGGATCGAAATTGATTTGGGGGAGGGAAAACAGGGTGCAGGAGGCACTCTGGTTGCATCGGCAGATTCAGCCCGGGTTTGGATTAAACCGATTGGCTGGTACACCGCTCAGGGCGCTAATAGGAGTTACAACACTCAAGTGGGATATAGCAGCCATGCAGTTACAATGCTGGGTGGGCCTCAATGGCGCTGCCCCAGGGCACGGCACTGGTTTGTTGCTGGGAACGTGTTTCCAATGCTAGGTTTAAGATTCAAAGCAAGGTGACAAGCAGTCTTGGGCAATGCCGCAGGGCCGCCCAAGACGAGGCAGGGTAACTGCGGTTACCATCCGGCAGGCCAGGGGGAGGGGCAGCCCCCAAGCCTGCTCCTCTCCCCCACAGACACAGAGACACGCAGTCTCTGCCACACAAAGCACGGGAAGGGTGAGGTGTGAACAATCACCTCACCCTTCCACAAAGCAACAAGGTGGTAAGCACCTAGGAGAACCAACAGTCAGGCAGGGCGCAGGTTGAAAGATCTGCCCCCCACCTCAGGGGGCCAGACAGTCAGCTACACCGGCATGGGGGCTGGACTACAGCCCCCACTATGCACATCAAAGACCCAGGACTCCCCTGGGTCTTATAAATAAGAGCAAGCTCCAAGAAAACACAATCTGTTTGTGGACCCTGAACGGGGACCCAAACAAACAGGAGGTTCGCTGTTCACTCAGCGTCCTCCACTCTTTGTTTCTTGCTTCCTTCCCCCTTTCTAACTCTGTAGCCTCTAACGTTTGCTGTGCACTCAGCATCATGTATTTGCTCAAATTCATGTTCGCCGTACACGCGGCGTCACTCTCTTTAACGAACATTGTCCTGTTCATCTGAAGTCCCCGGCATCCGCGCTTCGCGCCGTGGTGGGGAAGAAGAATAAACGACTCCCCCGCAGCTATTAAGGAAGCCCAGCTGTGCCCTGAACAAAAGAGCGGGAAGTTTGAGGATCAAGGAGTCGGGAAGCTGCGGCGAGCCCCCGGAGTGAAGTGTGGAAGAAAGACACCCGGCGCCACGGCGACCTTGCTACTTTATTTCAAGTAAGTCAGCCGCGGCGCCAGGCGGACGCAGCCCTGGGCCCTGCACAAGGCATTGGCGGCCGAATGAAATGAACTTAGCCTCTTTTGGAGGCAAGTCAACACAAAGCAACAGGCCTGCTACAACGCGGCCGGGTCTAATGATTAAGCAGCTGCTAGTTTAAGTAGCAGCTAATATAAAAGGTTAGCAGGAACACGGAGGGGGCTAGAACGTCGCGGGTGCAACTGACATTGACTTCGCTTCATTGGAAGCAAGTCAATACAAAGCAACATGGTCCGCTACAACGCGGCCGGGTTTAATGTTTAAGCATCAGTTTTCCAAAGTAAACTGCAGCTAATGTATAAGGTTAGCAGGAACACGGGGGGCTGCTGGATAATGAAACGGCAGGCCTAATGGTTTTGAGTGCGGGAGCATGTGTTTTTTGTGTTACAATTGACATGGCACCATTTAACCTACCGTGTTTTTTAAAAGGTAAAGATTTTACCTTTTAGGGGGGAAGCAGGGGTTACGAGAAGCAAACAGGGGCCGAGATCACGTGGTTGCGAGTTTGGATCCTCCAAGGAGGTGTTTTTTAATTTCGAAAGAGCAAAAACAAAAAGCACTTACAGACCCACATGTCATTCTGCAACAAGCCTTTTAGGAAGGCGCAAAGCAAAGGGGTGAATAAAAATTGACAGTTGTATCTGCCAGGCTAAAAGTTAATGAGCATTCAAAATGCAGGGAAATTCAGTCTGCTAAACAGTCTACCCCGCAAAGAACATATATTTGGAAGCATATAGACATAGCATTAGCTAGTTACCCAAAACGGGAAACAACAATAATTTTTGGCATATATTTTCATTTGGATGGGCCAGCAAGCCAATTGGTGAATTGTTTGTTCATTTTTCAGCAAAGACAGCTGTGTAGTTACACAAAATACAAAGGGGAATAAAGTATTTTCAATTCTTTACTTAAAACAGGAAAAGAATGGTGGCCCCCAAAAGAAAACCCAGGAACCCACAACCCCGCCACAGAAACCCAAATCACCTCACTTGTTGGCAGCAATTGAGACAGCTGAACATTATGGCTGGGCCTGGGTCAGGGAAAACATATGGCCTACCAAAAGAAGGGGTGCCCATGCCACCCAGCCAGGAGGACGACCCACCACCACCAAAGAAAAGGAAGTCCACAGAGGGCATGGGAAAAGGTAACACACAAAAAACTGTCACAATTATGCAAAAACATGAGTGAAATGCAACAATTATTGCTCGAAATTAGGGGTAAACAACTACTCCCCCCAGACGGGACCGGGCCCACAAGCCCCACCATAGCACTAGAACCCGACATCATTGTAAACCACCCACCATCCGCAACAATACCAACAACGCCAACACCACCACCCCCAGCAACACCTCTGCCCCACAACCAACAGCAGCCACCATAGGTTCACTTGCGCCAACAGCGGCAACACCAGATCCGACAGGTGCACTAAAAGCATGGGCAACACCCAATGCAAACACACCGGAGCAAACAGGGGGAAACAGCAACAGCTCATCAGACATGGTAATGATCAGCAGTGCCCAATTAGACCAAAAGCTGAAATCCTTCCAGACAGAAATCCTGAATAGATACAAAAGATGCCTGGCATGGAACATTGACATTACAATCAAAGAAGCTATACGGGCAAAAGAGTTCATCGAAATATTTTCACTTATAGAAGCCCAACGAAAAGGGAGAGATGCTTTTAGTTATCCCAAAAAGATAGAGGAGAAAGCCATAGCCAGAAATGCCCAGGTAGATCAGAATTGGGACAACTGGTTGCAATCCTTCGCCATCCTGGCAGCTATATACGAAGAAAAAGTTCCAGAGGATGGCAAAAAACTATGGGCATACATGGACAAAATTAGAGAAGTAAAAACTGCTCAAAAGGGTAAAACCTGGCTAGCATATGATATTAGATTCAGGCGGAGCATGTTAGAGAGGCCAGCCATAGAATGCGACGAGGTACAGAATGATTTATACATGCTAAACGCCGAGCCTCCATCAGAGGAAGAGGCCACCCAAGCAACACCCAAAAATAACAAAAATTCACAGGGCCCCAGATTTTCAGAAAATGAAAAAACACAAAAAGGGGGAGCAGCCCTTTCGGAAGAACCAGCCATGGGTGGCTAAGTGTAATGCCCACAGGCAGAACAAAAATCACTCCCCCAAAGCCAACATCCCATGCAGGAATTTTGGAAAAAACCTGTGCACCTGGGGGAAGGAATGCTGGTACAAACACACGTGCACAAACTGCAGCGGCGATCATGCAGCAAGCAACTGCACCAGATAACCAGACAAAAATGCAAATGTTTAGCATCAACCCCGTCCTGCCAACCCCACTTTTAGAACCAGGTACAACCCCCATCAATCCAAACAATTTTAGAGATGCATTGATGAATTACCCAGACAAGGAAACCAGCAAGACAATCCTGCAAGGTTTCACCAAGGGTTTCATCATCCCTTTCAAGGGAACAGGGACACAGAAAATCCCCAAAAACCTGAAGCCAGCCAGGGACAACCCGGAAACGGTGGAGAGCAAAATTGAGAAGGAATTGCTACTAGGCAGGATTGCAGGCCCCTGGGACTCTATGCCTTTCACAGATTACATAATTTCCCCACTAGGATTGGTCCCCAAAAGAAGAACCTGGGAAAATGAGGCTAATCCATCATTTGTCCTACCCTAAAGGCCAATCACTGAACGACGGCATCCCGCACACTGAATCTGCGGTATCCTACACACACTTCCAAGAGGCAGTAAGACTCATACAGGAATGTGGTAGGAATGCCCTGATAGCCAAACTAGACATTGAATCTGCCTTCAGACTACTGCCAGTCCACCCAGACGCTCAGCAATGGCTAGGGTTTACTTTCAAAAACAAATTCTATGTCGGCAGATGCCTCCCCATGGGATGCGCAGTATCCTGCGCCCTATTTGAGCAGTTCAGCTCTTTTTTCCTAATTGGCATTCCAAAAACAGAGACCAGGGGCCAAAGTAGTACACTACCTCGATGACTTCATGGTAAGGGGACCAGCAAAGTCCAAAGAATACAGTAGAGCCCTGGTCAAGTTAGAAAGGATGGCCGCACAGTGGGGCATCCCCCTGGCAACAGAGAAGACGACCAAACCAGCCACCAACATAATCTTTCTGGGTATTGAGATAGATTCTACAGGGGGCTTATGAAGAATCCCAAAAACTAAGATAGAAGAACTCCTGGAAAAAATACAAGGCCTAACAACAAAAGACAAGGGCACAGTAAAAGAAATCCAGTCACTGGAGGGAAGTCTCAACTTTGCAGCCAGAATCACCCCCCACGGGAAGGTATTCTCCAGAAGTCTAGAACTAAAAATCAAATCATACACCAAACCCCACCTACACATCAGGCTAGGCAAAGAGGTGAAACAAGATCTGGAAATTTGGGGGAATTTCCTCAGAAACTTCAACAGGACCTCACTTTGGCACACACCATTGAATACATGGACAAAAAGGGTCCTCTTCACTGATGCAGCCAGGAGCAGGGGCTTTGGAGCCACACTAGACTCAGAATGGGTGGCAGGACACTGGCCCAAATCATGGCAATCTGCAGGGTGGACAAAAAACCATCACCATCTTAGAAATATTTCCCAACGCACTCGAAAACATCCGCCATTTTATGATAATCCTCTCACTTGCCGCATCGCCCTGGCTCACCTGCTTTTGCGGCACTAAATCAAATCCCCCGCCCCTGAGCCTGACATCAGCAGACGCGTACCGCCCATTTCCCGTTTCGTGTCGACAATCGCTGCGCCTCAGCTAATGAAGTGTCGCCATGGAAATGGCAGGACGCCTCTTTCCTCAGTAAGTATAAACAGACCGTTTCACAACACACAGCAGCAGATTTTCGAATCCATTCCTCTCTCTGTGTTACTTTGAGTATTCTGTGACTCGTTTCTGTGCTCTGGTCAGCTACCTTCGTTGATTGTAGCCCGTGTGAACAGATACCAGTACCACCGCTATAAATTATTTTACTTTCTTTACCACATAATGGCTACAATAATGCCGTATATGTACGAGCCCGAGTACACCGAGGAAGAACTACTGGAAAGGCAAGCACGCGAAAACGATGGGGATTCGGACGGCAGTTGGGAGGACCAGTCAACGGATGAAGAGCCTGGACCATGTCGCATGGACGGCGTCTCCACCTGGTGCACGTGCAATCGGTGCGAGCTAATGCCAACTGAGGAGGAGAACTGCTGCTGCCGAGAAAACTCGGGATGCCTGGCCTACATTTCGGAAGGCGAGCAAAGTCTGCAGGAAGGCGAGCAAAGTCCGCAATGCATCACCGAGCTGCCAGAGTTCAGGGAAGCCTGCCTCTCACGCACCGTGTTGAGGATGATGATGGTGCTTATGCACGAACTTTGCGGCACTGTTCGTCCGCGTAATCCGAGTAACGAGTAAGTATACTCTGGTTGTGATGTCAGTGATGCCACTACTATGTCATGGTCGTCTCCCACATATAAAATTACATCTACATATCATTCGAATGCATGTAAATTGGTTCCATATTGTGCATTTTCTAGATAGAATTTTTTTCAAAGCAGAATGACATTTTTTACCTGAATCGATAGTGATAAAGTTTTGTCATTTTAATACAGTTTGCATCTTTCATTTTCACAGGTGGTACAGGCTGGTGGCCTATCGTTGCTTCACTTGGTGGCTTCACGGGAGGCTCGGACACCGCGTTCGGAGAGTAATACCTGCCTGTGCGGTACTTGCCATTAGACAACATTTCCCCAGCGACAGTGGACAATACCGCGGATTTTCCCTGGATGTGCTGCAACCGCAAATTTACAATGTGTAATGTTTATTATTTATGTTCAATTGAAATTAAGATCCAAAATAAAACCCAATATATATTTTAACAATGGTTGTTTTGATTTGTCCAAGCGTTGGCAATAAAAGGAAGGCCGTTGTATTTTATTGATACAAAACATGGTTATAGGTAAATATGGTTGATCATAATAAATCATCCTTTTGGTCACCGGGTACAGAGATGACCCCCTCTGGCCCGTGCCGCCTTGCCACCACAGGCCAGCCTGCTGCTGACTAACTGCCTAGGCATCCAGGGTCTCGAGGGTGAACTGCACCCATATATTCTCCTGGGAGGGTGAGGTATTTATAAACTCACCCCCCTGCCTTCCATGTACTAGATCCTGCAGCCAGCCTCTTACATGCAGTTAGATGGCCTCTCCTTGGTGAGGCCCTGCGGCAAACGAGTCTTGTCTGCACGACCACCGCCCCAATCCACCCCCCGCCCTATCAAAGGCAGTTCGCACCGGGGTACTTGTGCTGGCAACTGGAGCAGTCAGGGAGCGATAAAGGCCAAGAGGTGCCAAAGACCATGTACACTTCAAAGTGGTCTATAGAGCATGGGTTGTTGTTCCCATGTCTACCTCCAGACCCCGTGTCTCCTGCCAAGCATCCCCCCTCACGCTGGACGGCCCCCTGCAATCCACATAAGTGTGTCTCCATTCACGAGTCTTCCTGTGTCTTGTCTGCACGACCACCACCCCAATCCACCCCCCGCCCTATCAAAGGCAGTTCGCACCGGGGTACTTGTGCTGGCAACTGGAGCAGTCAGGGAGCGATAAAGGCCAAGAGGTGCCAAAGACCATGTACACTTCAAAGTGGTCTATAGAGCATGGGTTGTTGTTCCCATGTCTACCTCCAGACCCTGTGTCTCCTGCCAAGCATCCCCCCTCACGCTGGACGGCCCCCTGCAATCCACATAATGCCACGACATATACACGTCATTCATTCACAAACACACCCCTGTTTCGAATTCTTTATAACCCACTTCATATTTCTAATGAGCACTTCTTTGCGCTTTGCTAGTCAACCCGTGAAGGTGCTGGTTATCTGCTCTTCGTCTCTGTGAACTTCCGTGACCACTTCGAGGAAACTCGTCAGATTGCAACCTGTGAACTGCTCCCTGTTCTACGACAAGAAACTACTCTGATCCCTGCATCTAACTGTTTGTTCGTCAAGGTAAGGCCATGTACCATAATCATTTTGCGTCCAATTTCTTTTCGTTCAAGACAGTACATGCAAGGAACTAGTCACATGTTCTGAGTTTACATTGGTATTCATAGAGAATTGTTGATCTTTTCTTTTCAGAACTTTCCACAATGCCTGCCTGTTCCATTGGCGGTTGTCCTTCGAAGACCCATAATAAATCAGAAGGTACTATAATGCATGTTTTCCCTAAGACAATAGATCAGATAAGAGAATGGGTCCGATATTGCGGATATCCACCGTCTGAGCTTGAAAGTAGAGTCCTAGAGGTCTTTGCGGACAAGAGGGGTGATCGATACCGCATCTGCAGCAGGCACTTTACCTCTGACATGTACTCCACATCATTGCTAATAAAGAAGAACACACCGCGAGCGAGGCGAAAATTGCTCTCAACCGCTATTCCCACTCTATTCGTCCACATCCCTACACTGGTGAGTCAAGTTTACGTATTTATCTCTTGGCCTTGCGGTAGTGTGTAGCATTAGCTAACAATAATTTCCCCATTTATGTATCCACTCAATATGTAGGCGGAAGATTCTCCATCCGTGTCATTATTGCAGTCATCAGCCACTTCAAGCGCCTATCGGGTAATCTTACTTGGCTATTCTGCCACTGACTTGTTTTAGGCATGTAAATCAATAGTTTTAATTTATCGTGTAATTATGTTACCTAATGGTACACCCTTGTACTCGTCCTCTAGTCTTTGTTTTCAGTTATAATTATTGTTATCCAAAATAACGCAAGTACTGTCTTTCAGGGAGATGCTGAGGAGTCCAACGTATTGACGACTACCGTTGATGTCACTCAGATGCTCGAGGTACGTTTCAGGACAGTTCCGTCGCCCTCCTATGTGTCTTCTTTTTTCAATTTTGTGTTCATTACTAATGAAAGTCCTATGTTTCAGGGAGTCGATGGAGCATTAGTCCAAGAAGAAGGGGGAGCATGCAGTTACGGGTCGGCGCAACAGCTTGCAGAAGTGTGCACCGCAGTTACATCGTCCCTTGATGTTCTTATGCATTTCGAGGTATGGATACTGACAGTTCGATCAAGCGAAATCATATGACATGATTACATCCGCTATACTTCCTTCTTTATTAACGCTAGTACTATGTTTCAGGGAGATGACGGAGCTTCTTCTTCAAGAACATCACCCCTAGTAGTTGATGCAGATCTCTGGGTGGTGACACTTCCAACGATCAAGCAAATCGAATCATATTTACATATCCATTATTTATTTTAGACAACTGATCATTTGTGCAGGTCTATTTAGATGAGCCGTTCACGCCTGCACAAAGTTTCTGTTCTTTTTATCAAAATAGAAAACCATACTAATGCAATTACTGTGTTTCAGGGAGTCACTGAAGCATCATCTTCAATAATATCATCAATGGAAGTCTATGAGGAGCCCGAGGTATGGATCTTGACAGTTCCATCTAACTAGATCAACAATGCGTGAATAATTGTCGTTTGAATGTTCTACACAAAGCGTTCATTCGTGTTTTGCTATTGAGATGTACGTGGGTATTGGTCCCCAAGTACATTTTGTGTTTTCGATATTATTATACATACTAATGAAAGTTCTATGTTTCAGGGAGTCGATGGAGCGTCAGTGCGTGATGGATGTGCTTATCAGGAAAATATAGTCGTTGCAGCGCAAGAGGAAGTGGAGACATGCACACACGAGTCGGAGCAACAGCGTACGGATGTTGAAGTTCGAGGCAAGAAAGTTTCAAAGAAAAGAAAGCAAAAGAAGGTTAGTGTCCTGGTCACTATATTATGTTGTTTTTCACTGTTAATAGTTCAATACTGTAAGTTGTGTTTAAACTGAACATCCCTTTTCCAATCTGTCCTCTAGTTGCGAGTGGGTGTACGAACTAGATCTACACAGACAGTGAAGCGAACGAGAGATGTTGCTTGTCAAACCTTTTGGCAGGGACTTGAGACTGGAGATGCATCGTGCCAATGGGAAGAATATGAAGTGATTGACAACGGAGCTATACCACCACCAGCCATTGATAGTGAATGTCCTCCTGGTAGTTCGGATGCAGTTGGAGATAAATTCACAGAATCCACACCCGCAAAAACTAAGACTGCGAGAAAGTTGAAGAAATTGTCCTATTCACCCATTGCCGGAGAAGGAACAGATGTTGCAATGGAAGAGAATGAAGTGGACTACAATGAAACACCTTCAATATCACTGAACATAGCGGAAGACGATATCAGAGATTCTACCTTTCATGTGAGTGACATGTCCTCAACGTTACAGGCCGAACCAGCTGGGATGCAGAGTGACACTATAAGGAAAGAGGCCAAATTCATTGTATTCGATAGTTGTTTGATTGATATAATTATTCGGTTGAAATGTGGGCATTCGGTAGGTGGGGAAGTATGTGGGGAGCCATTGATTAATGTGACTCGTGCAATTCGAGGCACTAACCTTAAAATACATGCCACCTGTACAAAATATCATCCTTTCTCATGGTCTGCACAACCCATGCTGGGACAACTGCCAGCAGGCAATCTACTTTGTGCAGCGGCTGCACTTTTTAGTGGTTCAAGTTTTAAAAAATTAGAGTCTTTCTTTCAGTTTGTGGGAATCCGTTTCATTGCGAAAACTCAGTTCTACAAATACCAAACCGATTATCTATTTCCAGCCATTAGCGAAGCTTGGAGAATGGAAAAAATGTCTATTGATAGTACATTCGCGGGCAAACGGTTCAGGCTAGCCGGTGATGGACAGTGCGACAGCCCAGGATTTTCAGCCAAGTACTGCACCTACCACTTTCAGGACATGGAAAGTAAGAAAATTGTGAGTTCGGTGGTTGTGCAGGTGTCACAAAGTACATCCTCAGTGGCCATGGAGAAAGTTGGCTTTGTAGCATCATTGCAAGAACTACAATCGCGGGGAATGGTGATCGACCTGATAGCCACGGACAGACACGTTTCAATTGCCAAGACAATGAGAGAAGAGTACAAAAATATAAATCACCAATTTGACGTTTGGCATCTTGCAAAAACAATCAATAAAAAAATGTCTGCTGCAGGTAAAAAAAAAGAAACGCAAGGTATTTCACAGTGGTCCAAGTCAATCAGCAACCATCTTTGGTGGAGCTCAAAAACATGTGGAGGGTCGTTGGAAATTCTACTGGAAAAATGGCGGTCAGTAATGCCACACTGCACAAACGTTCATCGTTGGAACACAAACCAACATTTCCACAATTGTGAACATGGCCATTTGTCCACAGAGGAGGCACGGAAGAAGAAGTGGTTGATTCCTTCATCACCCACTCACAAAGCCATTGAAAAGATTGTATTTGATAAAACTATAACAAGAGATTTGAGGGGACTCACGGAATTCTGCCACACAGGAGATTTGGAGGTGTTCCACAATATGTGCCTAAAGTACAGGCCAAAACGATTGCATTTTGGCATGGAGGGCATGATAAATCGGACTCTTCTAGCGGTCTTGGCACATAACCATAACGTTGGACGTCAACAAAGTAGGACGACCGGAACTTTAGGGACGCTTCGCTACAATAAGGCCTTCACTAAAAGAAGTAAACAATGGGTGATCAAACCAGTGTTTGAGGATATGCAATATGAGTTTATTGAGAGACCTATTGTTGACGTCCTAGATAGGCACATAAATGGAGTTGTGAACGAACCTGTGCAGGTGACAACTGCATTGCCACCCAACATTGCCTCTGTTCCATGTCCACCTAAAGAAGAGCTCATTGAGAAATACACATCACGGTTTAAATGATTGTAATTTGATTGTCTGTTCTCTCGAGTCTCCTCATGTCGCAGGCCCATTGAATATGTTTATATATCCAACCTTGTTCATTTGCGCATTAAATTAAACCAAACAGTAATATAAATGATTTTTCCAAAAATATAGAATGTCTCCGTATTTATGGTTCTGTGGGGCAGCAAAGCAAGCAGACAAAATGCAAAGATGGAGTGTAAATTTCAAGTCCTGTAAAACGGCCGTACACTGAATTTAGCTAACTAGGAATGTGTGTTCGTTCAAAGTGAAGGTCAGCTGCTTTGATTTTTTCTCGAGTGCCAGAATGGCCCACGACTCAGTATAAGGTTCTATTGTTATTTGACCTTGACAGGCCGGGACCACGTAAGAAACGATAATGAATATAATTTCAGAAACGAAAGCCATTTCATGTTCGTTCATTAGAAGAAATAAAACGTCGGCATAGAAGGAGTGGTATTTCTGGGCTGCCCTACGCACAGACACAATGGAAAATGCAAATATAATGTAAGTAACTCTTTAGATGAGTTTATACCGCAATTTAATTACTATACAGTAGCTTTAAAGACGGGTTAAGTTGTACTTGTTCATTCTATGTGGCATATTGTTTTGTACCGCGCACTATCTTGGGGAGAACCGTCTCCTTTTACGGAAGCACCTCCAAACCTTCCTCTTTGCTTCTGCTTTCTCTCTCCCTCTCCCCTGCTACAACTTGTCCACTGTCTGCGACCTCGGTCCTGGGCCCTTCCACTCTCCACCTGCACTCCCTGTCAACCCCTGCACTGGGGGACTGTCTCAGTATCCTACAGCCCCCCTTGACGTATAAAACCCAGTTGCACTGTCCTAGCTATGAAATAATTTCCAGACCTAATATATAAAATGAATAATTTTAATAAAGATCTGATGGTGAGACTAATTTCCTTTTTTTATGTTTTTCAAATAGATACATCGTCCATTATTGTCTGTGTCACGAGTACCAGACACCGGCGGATGGCTTCTATAATCGCCAGTTGCTTCTCCGCGTGAACAACGTTAGCACCCTGACCATTTTGTGGGACGATCGCCAAGTACAAGTATGCCCTTACGCGGTACTAGCGGCTAGATGCAACATACAGACCGTTGTGGTGCCCTAGTGCCTCGTTGTTGGAATAGCCATGCGATTATCAGTGCGACCGAAGAGCTTATTTTATCGTAAACCAACACCCTGTCTACTGCACACGAACATCGCTTGCCTCAAGACGAAATATTTTGGATCGAGAGCAAATAAAAATGCAAATCGCTGAATATTCTCAAAACATTTGATGTCAAATAAATGTACTTTGCCAAATGTACAATCTTGCCGTTTGCTTTTAAACCACTGTTTCATATTCCGAATTGTGGCGCTGTATTGTGAGATGATCTAAGACCCTGTGTACAGCAAAGGAACATCGTGTGCCTCGAAACGAACTTTTTGGAACGTGAGCAAATAAAAATGCAAATCGCTGAATATTCTCAAAACATTTGATGTCAAATAAATGTACTTTGCCAAATGTACAATCTTGCCGTTTGCTTTTAAACCACTGTTTCATATTCCGAATTGTGGCGCTGTATTGTGAGATGATCTAAGACCTTGTGTACAGCAAAGGAACATCGTGTGCCTCGAAACGAACTTTTTGGAACGTGAGCAAATAAAAATGCAAATCGCTGAATATTCTCAAAACATTTGATGTCAAATAAATGTACTTTGCCAAATGTACAATCTTGCCGTTTGCTTTTAAACCACTGTTTCATATTCCGAATTGTGGCGCTGTATTGTGAGATGATCTAAGACCCTGTGCACAGCAAAGGAACATCGTGTGCCTCGAAACGAACTTTTTGGAACGTGAGCAAATAAAAATGCTAATCGCTGAATATTCTCAAAACATTTGATGTCAAATAAATGTACTTTACCAAATTTACAATCTTGCGGTTTAATTTAAAAGCACAGTTTCATATTCCCAATTGTGGCGCGCTGTGTTGTTTGAGCTCATCTGTGTTGATTTCCTGGTTCTGTGTGGAGTCGCGTAGAAGACGCCTGGGCGCGTTTGCCTACGCAGCTCAGTCACGTCACGGATAGAGGCGGGGAATATGAATGTTTTGATCAAGTCTGTTTCAGGGGCGGGGGATTTGATTTAGTGCCGCAAAAGCAGGTGAGCCAGGGCGATGCGGCAAGTGAGAGGATTATCATAAAATGGCGGATGTTTTCGAGTGCGGTAATGGACGAAAAGTCGGGTAAGGTCCATAGGAAAGTTTTCTACGATCTACCGATTTATGCTTAAAAACACATGGCCGAACCATAGGAACAATAAAAAAAAAGTCCCGGAACTATCCTTTAAGAGAGACTGGGCAAAAAGATACCTAGTAGCAATTTCATATTTTTCAAAAATACGGGGAGACTTGGACCCCACCCAGAACGTCCTGATCTCCTACGCCATGAAAGGCTGGGTCAGAACAGAGGGACCTCAGGTAGACACCCGCCGGGCCCTAGATTTCAACAAGCAAGTAAAGATAGCATACCAGCTGGAGGCCATATGCTGCCATCCGGGTAGGCGAACTCATCGCCTCCAGCAACGAAGCCAACAATGGGTTAGGCATTATGGAGGACAGGGTCAGACAGGACAGCGTCAGCATAGACATCCAACAGTCCCAAACGGGAGCCAAAAGAACCATCAACATTTGATGCATTGATGATGCAACAAACTGCCCGGTGTGCATCACCAACCTTTATTATGCACAAAGTGCCAGAGCGGGGGGCATGTTTTTAATACACAAGGATGCCTCGGCACTAAGCCGCTACCAATTTAAGGGGTGCTGATGAAAGCAATCGGCAAAGCGGGATGGGATCCGAAGGAGTTTGGCACCCACTCCTTTACAATCGGGGCCGCTACCTCAGCATGGCAAGGGGGTCTGGCACCACAACAGCTGAAAAACATAGGGGGATGGAAGTCAGACCGCTACAAACGATACATCAGACCACAGCTAATATAGCCCTCACCCTCCCCCTCTCTTTCTCTCCACCCCTCCAGAAACAACAGACGGGGAAGACCCAACTCCGATCAGCATGGATAGTCGGACACTCATTCGTCTTCAGGACAGGTCGATGGGCAGAAGAAACCAAAGAGGGCCCACCTTTTAAGAACACCATTGCTTCCTGATGGGGATACAGAGGCCTCATTTGGTCCAAAATCCACAATACGCTTGCAGAGCTGGTCGCATACAGAGGCCCGCCAGAATTCCTGATAGTACACCTAGGGGGCAACAACCTGGTGACCACAGGAAGGAGAAAACTATGCGAGGAAATTTGCTCCTCCTTAGCTGGCATTTCACACAACTGGAGGGACACAGAAATATACTTCTCGGCCATCCTACCCAGAAAGAAATGGCAGGGGGCTATCTGTTACAAATCAATAGACATTTCCAGAAGGAAACTAAACAGGGGGCTACAGAAAGTCTGTATAGCAAGAGGCCTTGGCTTCATAAAACACCCGGCCATTACTTTGGGTGACCCAGACCTTTTTCTCAAAGACGGCACACGCCTGTCAAACCAGGGCATGGAACATTTCTTTCGAGAAATTTCAGCAACCCTAGCCTCCAGGGGTTGCTAATAAGAGATACTTTCGGGGGAACACGGTCAGCCGGCAACCTGCCCGTGTGTGGTGGCACGGCCATAGGGGGTAACCTCATGACCCGGTGCCCAAAAATATGATATTTTTATTATATGTGATTATTATTTATTCCCATAACCATATCTGCACAATAAAATCCTACTGCCTTTTTATTGCCAACACTTGACAAACTTTGTGCTCTAACTTATTCACTGGTGAGGGTAAGGGTTCGGCCAATGTAAGTTGCATGCATATGGGTTCAGCAGTTATGGGCACTGCCGCAGGGCTGCCCAAGGCGAGGCAGGGTAACTGCTGTTACCATCCGGCAGGCCAGGGAGAAGGGCAGCCCCCACCCCCAAGCCTGCTTGTCTCCCCCACGGACACAGAGACACGCAGTCTCTGCCACACAAAGCACGGGAAGGGTGAGGTGTGAACAATCACCTCACCCTTCCACAAAGCAACAAGGTGCTAAGCACCTAGGAGAACAAACAGTCAGGCAGGGCGCAAGTTCAAAGACCTGCCCCCCCTCAGGGGGCCAGACAGTCGGCTATACCGGCCTGGTAGCTGGACTACAGCTCCCACTATGCACATCAAAGACCCAGGACTCCCCTGGGTCTTATAAATAAGAGCAGCAAGCTCTAAGAAAACACAATCTGTTTGTGGACCCAAACAAACAGGAGGTTCGCTGTTCACTCAGCGTCCTCCACTCTTTGCTTCTTTACCACAAAACCCTCCCACCCTACAAAAGAAGGGTTGAAGAACAAAGAAAAGACGAAGGAGGACACTGGACGGTGACCACTACTAGTCCTGGGACAAGAAGGCGGCACGGGCCAGAGGGGGTAACCTCAGGACCCGGTGTGCAAAAGTATTATATTATTATGATATGTGATTATTGTTTATTCCCATAAACATATCTGCACAATAAAATTCTACGGCCTTTTTATTGCCAACACTTGACACACTTTGTGCTTTAACTTATTCACTGGTGAGGGTAAGGGTTTGGCCAATGTAAGTTGCATGCATATGGGTTCAGCAGTTACTAGATGAATGCGTAGACGTCGCTCCTCCCAAAACGAGGAGGCACAAAACCAGACTGGTGGCTATTGCTGCCAGCGCCCCGATGCTTTCTCGGTGCCCCTGCAGCACTGCAAAAGATGAAGCAAAGTCACACTGCAGCAGAAGACCATACCACAGATCACTCTATGCCATATCACACTATAACCTTCATTAACAACCCAATATAATCCCACTGAACCATGCAATAGAATAAAATACCATATCATATTCCAAGCTCCCCAAGAACATGCAAGAATACCGTTTACCAAACATCACCACCAAGCTCAGTCCATCCAATGGCCTGGTTGACCATGGCACTGGTCTCCCTGAAGCGGATTTCTACCCACAAAGGCCACCAGCCATCCTGTGGCCATCTGCCACTCAAGTACTGCCTGCCCCCACTGCCCACCTGCCCCAAGCTGGCCACCTCAAATTCTTCTTGGAATTAATTCCAGTAGTTTCCACAGAAAGAGTGGTGGAATTTACATGTACTCCAGAATGTTAGCATGTTCTTTTCCAGAATTACTTTGATTTCTTCAACACTTAGACTAGAGCATCAGTGATGGCCCGTGCGCTATATCACAACCAGGCCAGCTATTCTATTTTATCTCCACACATCGCAGACATGGGTCACGGAGTCATTACATGGTGCGGTGGAAGATATAAGGAGCATCACGTGGAGAATCGAGAGAGAGAGCCAGGCGAGAATTCCTTACTTTCAGAACACCATAAGTGTTCCAAGACTGAAAGCGATTGACAAAAAAGGATTTACCTTCAAAGTGCTTCAAGGTGACCAGCTCCCCTCCCGGTTGAACAACGAAGTCCGGGAGGAGCAGAGGAATTATTGGTGACGGCTTGGACTGCTACATGAAAGGCGTTGAAGAAAGAAATCCAATTAACACGACCAGTGAGTTATCGAAGGCAACAAAGGCCAGGTTTGTGTTAAAGGCAAAACGGTAACAAGAGTTGAAGGTTGCGCGTGTGCTGATAAACACGTAATGGAAAAGACAATTGCTGAACTGTGATGAGTATACCAAGTAACAGAGTGGTCCTGCGAAGCGGGATCGCAAATTCGAAAGCCTCTGTAAAATGTTTGAAGTTGTGATAAAGCGGGAAACGAAGGCGAAAAAGTAACTGCAATCCTGGATGAAAGTTGAGTATATGAACTTTAAATACGCCAAGAGGGCAAAGTATGAACTTTAAGCAAGCCAGGAGGGCAAAGTAAAGAAATAATTCCAAGAAACTACAAGTACCAAGAGGCACTGGTGTTGAGAGTTGATGAAGATTGTCAAATTGCTTAAAAAAGAGGTTGAAGTAGTCGTGCAGAGGTCTACATAAAATCCTTGCAGTTTCGAAAGTCTTTCGGCAGTAAAAGTAAAGTAAGATAAAAATTGTATGAAACGAAACTTGGGAAAGGGAACCCCACAAAGAGAAAAGAGGGTTTGAGCCTGGCAGAGGGAGACCCATGTGAGAAGTGAAATTACAAATGTTTGTGAAAAGAAAGACGTGCTCAAGCCCGGCAGAGGGAACCCTGTGTTGAACTGTGGTAAAGTACAAGTCAAGTTTTGAATTGTGCATTTGTGGAAAGGTGGATGAAGCCTTAAGAACTGTTGAATTGTACCAGTAAGCCAAAGTGTGCCAGATTGATAGAACTGTGCAAACCACCTATTCTTTTAAGATACTCTCGAGACCTGTGCTTCTGAACATGGGGAAGGGAGTCGTTACCTACGCCATTCGGACATTTCTTTTGAGACACGATTTTTACATTTTATATCCCCTTTACACATTTGTCATTTGAGAAGAAGGGAAAGGTTATTTTTTTGTATTTTATTTTTTAGTATAGGCCTTTTTATTTCGACTAGACTGACTTGGACCTGTTTGTTATTTGTTTAATGGTCGAGACTACTCCCATTGTAGAGTTAGGTCCAGTCAGGAATTCTCCCAACCTTATCAAATACAAAATAAAGGTTTTAGAAACTTGCATCTATTGTGTCTGTGTCTGCTGTTGATAACATGCCTTTCTCACATCTGGAAGGCATAAGGAGCATCCCTGATGGCCCATGCACTATATCACAATCTGGCCATCAATACTATTTTATCTCTACACACGGCAGGCATGGGTAATGGAGTAATTGCATGGTGCACTGGAAGGCATAAGGAGCATCACTGATGGCCCATGCGCTATATCACAATCTAGCCAGTGTGGAAAAACAAGAGGGTGTTTCACATACCAGTCCCTGGAGGTCCCATACTCAGGTGGCCAGGGAGAGGCCATCGCTTTTGGATCCCAACCCTGGGGGTGGACAAGCAAGGTAGGATCACCTGGGTAGAGGATCCTCGGGAGTGGGGAAAAAGCACCCGATGGTGAGACATGGTATCCACCTTTTTCCACAACCCATCTAACCCATATCCCTGCCCGTTTCATGGGAAACTACAGCTCCCATAATTCTTGCCCACATTACATTAGCAACACTACTGGGCCGTGGAAGATGAGGAAAAAGGTCAGGCAGATTACCTCTACTGACTTGCAATTGGCTCTGTCCCTGAAACAAAGCCGGGCAGAGTCAGGCACGTAACTAACTACATGCACCTGCCACTTGTTAACACTCCAGTTCAGGCGAATAAAAGGGGACGCGCACAGACACACTTTGAGCGAGGCAGCGAACGAGAAGGAACAACTCTTTCGGGGCTGATGCGAACCAGGCGATGGAAGTCGGAAGGACAAGGGGCTGATCTGCAGTTACAAAGATTGAGAGAAAGCCAGGCGAGAATTCCACACTTCCAAGAAGCCATAAGCGTTCCAAGACTGAAACCGAGTGAGCGAAAGAAAGAAACCTTCAAGAAGCTTGAAGCCCAAGCCGGAACTGTTAAATTGTACCAGTAAGCCCAAGTGTGCAAGACTAAAACAACTGTGCCATCCACCGATACTTTTTAGGAAACTCTCTAGACCCCGTTGTGCTGAACATGGGGGAGTTTGCATTTAAAGCCATTCCGACATTTCTTTTGAGACACTAGTTTCCTTTTTTATTCCCTGAACACATTTGTCCTTTTGAGAAGGAGGGCAAGGATAGGTTGTTCTCAGTATAAGCCTTTTTATTTTGACTAGACTGACTTGGACTGTTTGTTATTTATTTAATGGTCGAGATTACTCCCATTCTAGAGTTGGGGGCCAGTCGAGAATTTCACCAACCAACCAAAATATCAAATAAAGTTTTTCCAAACATGTATCCATTGTGTCTACTATTGATCCCATGCCTTCCTTACACCAGCTATTCTATTATATCTCCGCTCATGGCAGAATTGGGTTAAGGAGTCCTTGAATGGTGCAGAGGAAGGCATAAGGAGCATCAATAATGGCCCGTGCGCTATATCAAAATCTGTCCAGCTATTACATTTTATCTCCACACACAGCACACATGAGTCAAGGAGCCAAAGTATGGTGCAGTAGAAGGCATAAGGAGCATCACTGATGGCGCATGCGCTAGATCACAATCTGGCAAGCTAATCTATTTCATCTCTACACATGGCAGACATGGGTCAAGGAGCCATAGCATGATGCGGTGATGTCACAATCCTACCCACCTGCATGTGCGCAGAGACTCTCCTTATGGCATAATTGCCCAGTTAAACCTACAAACTGCCTCTGCATTCATTTACTTGTTTTACCGCTACAGTTTTGGACTAATCTCATTTTATGTTCCATTCCTGGTTTTGGGTTAAACCAACAGATGTATTCTGGTACATGTATGCTGGCCAGGAGGCATACCAAGTACATTTTTTTTGCAGCAAGCTACTATAAGCTGGGGAGGCCCTGATTGCATTCACCTGTTCCAAGCCACTACAGGCTAGGCTGCTGAGAGCTAAAGAGACTTTAATTACAATCTACTGCTGCAGGCTACTGAAGCAGGGGCTGGGCTTAATTGAACACAACTGCCTGAGAATGCAATCGGCTCCACCCTGTTGGGCTGTTGGCTGCGAGGGCCTTAATAAGCTCACTGTGAACAGAATCAGTTGTTCGGTCAACGGCTTCCACTAGGAGTTCGTTCTGTGCTCCCGTGACAAGTTATTGAACCTTTTCTGAATACCCCGATTTTGGCTTTTGAGTCCTGTTTGTTGTTGCTGTCTTGCAGCACCCTTTCCAGTCTGCTTTTGCACCTTCAAAATTGGGTTTGCCAAGTCCAGAGGCGCCTGGCTTCTGGTTGATTAAAACAACCTTAATTAGACTCAGTTTTGTGTTTGTTTTTCAAAAAATGTGTTTGTTGTTGTATAAGTGTTTCAGTCCGGGTTTCCATTGTGATTGCAACCTAATTTGGTGTAAAGTATTTCTTTTAAAGGGTTTCTTATCGGATGAGCGCTATATCACAATCTGGACAGCTATTCTATGTTACCTCCACAGATGCCAGACATGTGTCAAAGAGTCATTGCATGGTGCCCTGGGAGGCATAAGGAACATCACTGATGGCCGGTGCCCAATATCCCAATCTGACCAGCTATTCCATTTCATCTCCATGCACGGCAGACATGGGTCAAGGAGTCCTTAAATGGTGCGGTGGAAGGCATAAGGAGCATCACTGATGGCACATGGACTATACCAATATCTGGCCAGCTATTCTATTTTATCTTCACACACTGCAGACATAGGTCAAGGAGCCATTGCATGGTGCAGTGGAAGGCATAAGGAGCATCACTGAGGGCACATGGACTATACCAATATCTGGCCAGCTATTCTATTTTATCTTCACACACTGCAGACATAGGTCAAGGAGCCATTGCATGGTGCAGTGGAAGGCATAAGGAGCATCACTGATGGCCCGTGCGCTATATCATAATCTGGCCAGCTATTTCATTTTATCTCCAGACACAGCAGACAGGGGTCAATGAGTCCTTGCATAGTGCAGTGGAAGAAATAGGGAGCATCACTGATGGTCCGTGAGCTATATCACAATCTGGCCACCTATTCTATTTCACCTCCAGACACGGCAGAGATGGGCCAAGGAGCCAATGCATGGTGCGGTGGAAGGCATGTGGAGTATCACTGATGACCTGTGCGCTATATCACAATCTGGCCAGTTATTCTATTTCACCTCCACACACGGCACAGATGAGCCAAGGAGCCAATGCATGGTGTGGTGGAAGGCATGAGGAGTATCACTGTTGACCTGTGCGCTATATCACAATCTGGCCAGTTATTCTATTTTATTTTATCTCTACACGTGTCAAATCATTGCATGGTGAAGTGGAAGGCCTAAGGAGCTGTGATACTTGAGGTTTTCCATGCTTTCCCTGGGAACATGTAGTTAGTCTGCAGTCATAGTCACTGTGTAAGTATTAAAGCATTGATAGATTTGCGAGGGGCAGCCCCCATTGCAAACATTACCACTATTATTAACATGATATGGCTTAAATCAAACCTTTCATGAAATCACATGTAGTACGTTCAGTCACGCTAAAACACCCATATACATGTGATCACAGGATCAAGTTCATCAGTAAAACATGTGAATTTCCTAACTGAAAGAAAAACATACATGAATGCCACGTTCCCTGCTTTAAATGAAATGAAATTATATTGTATTTATATTGCGCTCATACATAAGTGTTTCAGAGCGCGACCAGGCAAAGGGAGGGGAACAGGGGAGAAACAAAAACAACGGTCTTACTAAGCCCAGTGACATTAAGAACGAGCAAGGGCATGGAAAGGGGAAAAGGGGGAAGTGCATGGAAGGGGGAGAGGCGGAAAGTGTGGAACAGAGGAGAGAACAGGAAAAGAAAATAAGTAAAATAAATAAATAAGGGCGATAAACAGAGGTAGTGCAGCCAGCAAGTGGCAAGTGCTAGGTTAAGCAGATAGGGTATATCTGATAAGTGCAGAAGAGAAAGTGGGAGGGGGACTGTATGGGTACAGATACAGACTCCAGTGCAAAGGGGGACCCAGAGGCAGTGCAGGAGGGTGGCAAGGTGAGGACAAAGTGTGGCCAGGTGCACAGTGCAGAGAGAAAAAACAGATCAGCAGGGAGAACAGGGGCAAAGGCAGAAGGGAAGAGGAAGGTCTTGAGGGGCTTCCAGAACCAGAGATGGTTTTCCTCAAGTTTCAAGGTGGCAGGGAGGCTGTTCCAGAGGGAGGCCCCAGCCAAAGACAGATCTACCCCCAGCTTGTTTCTTTGAAAACAACTGACCCTGAGGGAGTTAGAGGTCGAGGGGCGAAGGGTTCGAGAGGGGAGGCATTTACAGAGGGATAGTTGAAGGTATTTTGGACCCAGACAAAAACATCCTGTCCTTACCTATGTAGACTTGTTGTTTGGATCTGAAGAGGTCCTATAGTGCTGGGAAGATGACTTAGGAGTAGTGTAGAAAGGAGACATTATCACCTCCATTTTCCTACACCACAATTCTGAGGAGGTTGGGAGGATTGGCTGGGGATCAGTCCCGCTTTCCAGCAGCAAAACCGGCTTCAATCTATTGTTGTGGATTCAGCACGTGCACCAGTGTCACTGCAAAGATTTCTAAAAAGTCTGCCACTTTTCGGATTTATGCAAGGGTCGTGGACCCTTCAGTAAATCAGAAAAGTAGCCCTGTTGTCTAGGAAATGCCTTGATTATAAAAGAAAAAGTGTGCCGTAGGTGTTAACGACACCTCACAGGTGCCATATTCTGTTCTTCTAGCAACACCAGTGTTTTTGGAAGGAGAATCCCCTTGCAGTGCCTACCCTACATTACTGACAGTTGCTTGGGCCGGCTGTTCGCAGGCCGGAATTCAAATGCATCAAGGCTTTGACGCCAGGTCACTACATTCTTACTTTAGCAGCATATGCTGCTTTGAAGAAAAGTGTCTTCCTCCCTGGGACAACATTTTCCTATTTTTGCATGCATCTCAGAATCTAACGAACTGGGCCAACTATTTCCTGATACAGGGAAAATAGGCACCATCAGTAGGAATCATGAAGGGACGCGCAGGAATCCGGTGCGAGAGGCCTGGGGCGGATGTCCCGGAGCCTGCGTGATCTTCTTGGGAACTGCTGGCAGGAGAATGAGGCGGAAGCATAGGAAACCTTGGAAATCAATTTTCTGCCACATCCTTCAACAACATCATGTATGAGGCTGTTAAGAAAGTAAGGAGCCTGTGTGATTATGTCAGCCTCTCTTGCACCCGATTGCCCTCTTACTACCTTTGATGGTTACCATTTCTCCCTGGTCCCTCTCCTCTGGTACTGTTCTTTCACCCTTCTCTTTATCGCCATTTGATTTCTCCCTTTTCTCCCTCCTGTCTTTTCCCCCCGACCTCTCCTTGGATATTTCATCCTTCTCCCTTTATCTCTTCTGTTTTAACCCTGTTCCTTCTCTCTCCATCTTTTCTCTTCACTGTTAGCTTCCATCTCCCTCCTTTTCTCTATACTCTTTCTCTTCCTGGAATTTCTCCTCCAGAACTTTTCTTCCGCCACCAAATCTCAACGTTTCTTTTGATCTCTTCCTCTCTCTTTCTACCCCCGATCTCCTTTTATGCTCCCCTCCACTACCTAACCATGTTCTCGGCCATCTAATCTCTGCCGTCTTTTCCTCCAATCTCACCTCTCTTACTGTCCCGAACTTTGTCTCCCACTGAGTTTTTTCTCCCATCTCTCTCCCACTGAGCCCTTTGCTACCTCTTGCCTGGAGCTCCCACCAATCTACCCTTCTTTCTCTCCCACAGATCTCTCACCCCTGCTGATCTCTCTGTCTCCACCCGGATCTCTTTCCTCTTACTCCCAACGCCCAGATCTCTAATTTCTCTCGCTGGGATCTCTCCTCTTCCTCCCCATCTCTCTCCTCTTCCTCCCCCATCTCTCTCCTCTTCCTCCCCCATATCCCAGATCTCCTCCCTCGAGACCTTTCTCCTCTTTCACTGAATCTCTTTCCCCTTTCTCTACTCTTTCTCCTCACCACAGATCTCTCCTATTTATCCCCTCCCGGATCGCTCCTCTCTCCCCTGATCCCCCCTATTCTTAACCCGCAACCATACATCTCTTCTTTCCTCTCCCCGAGCCGCTCACTTACTTCCCGACAGATCTCTCCTCTTTATGTTCCAGTGTTTCCCATCTCCCCTGAATTTTCCTTGTTGTTCTCCCCACAACTGTCTCTCCAAGAATTCATATCTTGCTCTCCGCACGACGCCCCCCCTCTTCCATACCCGCACCCCCAGATCCCCCTTTCTCCCCTGATTATTTCCTCCCTACCTTATATCTCCTTTTTTTACACCAGGGTGTCCCATCTCCTCAAATGTTTCCTTTTTCTAGCCCTCACGATGTCCCCTCTTCCTCTCCCAGAGTTCTCATCTTTCTCTCCCCCATGATTTCACCTCTTCCCTCCTGCATTCACATCATTCTACGCCCTCCGCATTCACATCATTCTATCCCCTGATCTTCTCTCTTTTGCGCCTTTGCTCTCCCAGAGTTGGATTTGCAGCATGCAACCCTGGCAGAATCAAGGTGTGAAATAAACAAACCCAGACGGGAACAAGAAGCACAAAGATATAGTTAGCAAAAACAATGGGTCTTCTTTCCAAAAAGGGAGAAAGCGTTCTATTTAAATTGGGATCTATGTGATCACTGCGACGGCCGAAAATGCCGACTTTTTTTTTTAACCCTTTACACCACATATATATGCGGGGCAAAACCCCCCCGCGCGCCTCATACTAATATTATACACTTAACCCCCCACATATATATATGGTGTAAGGGAGGGGTTAAAAAGAAAATAAAAGTCGGCATTTTCGGCCGTTGCAGTTCCCAGGGCGACATTTTTGTACGATTCCTTTAAATTAAGGGAAACAAATATTCCAAATCAGTGTTCTCTACTGTGATCTTTCATCTGTTTGTTTGTTTATTACTTGTATTGCGCTCCAGACCCGTGGGTATTCAGGCGCAAGGCATAAGGATATTCGCAGCTTGGTTACAACATGTACATTACAGGTAAATGTGCAGGTGCCAGTTGGTTACATGTAGGCACAATAAAAGCAAGATATATACAAGCAGGCGCATTGAAAACAGAAGATATATACAAGCGTAATTTTGCATTATCGGACAGATCATACAGTGTAAAGTATGTGCTGGGCACAGTCAGTACAATGACTAGTGGTTGACTATATGCTGAGGAATCAGTATGATTCGCGACCATAGGGCTGAGAAGTCATAGATGCCTAGATGTCGGCATCTTTGAGCCAGCTAGTAATGCTCTGGCGGAACTTTTGGTAGGTTTGATCTGTTCTTAAAGGGGGTGGTAGCGAGTTCCACAAGAGGGCTGCCTTGACCTGGAAGCTGCTGCCTCCGATTTTAGCAAGCTTATATCTAGGGACCCATAGGTAATTAGTATTGGAAAGTCTAGTTATTCTTGTGGCCGGCTTCAGAGTGAATCTGTCAGAAAGGTAACAGGGTGCTACGCTATTCAAGCATTTATGGGTAAGGGAGGCAACCTTTAGTTTTATTTTGTCATGTGTGGAGAGCCAATTGTTAGCTCTTCTTGTGTTAGAGATATGTTCTCTCTTAGGGATTCCCAAGGCTGCTCTCAGAGCATTTTGTAAAAGTTGGATTTTTTTGATAATTTGTTTGTTGGCCCCTACGTACAACGCATTGCAGTAGTCAAGCATTCAAGCCTGGATAAAATGAGGGCTCTGGCCAGGGTAATGCAGCTAGAGTGGGACAGGAAAGTTTTGCCTGCTCTAATCAGCTTGCAGGTGTATGCCGTGGCCGAGGCCAAGGCATTGACCTGTTTGTTGAAGGAGAGAGTAGAATCCAAATAGAAGCCCAGAGTTTTGACCTCCTTGGCGACAGTAATAATATTTTTGTCTATGTTGAAGGCAGAGTATTCGGGGCTGAGTTTTTTTAAGAGTCGAGGGAGTCCCCAGGATGATGATCTCATTTTTGTCATCATTCAGGCATAGACCATGGGTGGCCATCCATGCCTGGATGATGAGATATATACGGTTTATCAAGGCCAAATCCTTGTCGTAATCACCAGTAAGCGGTAGGAGGATCTGTGTGTCATCTGCATAGTTAGTATAGGAGACACCCAAAAGATCCAGATCATCGAAAAGGGGCTTGTTAAAGATATTATAGAGGGTGGGTGAGACGGAAGATCCCTGGGGAACTCCACATGTGATAGGGATGGGGTTGGCCGCTGCCATGGGCGAGAAAACTCTCATAGTCCTGTTATTTAAGAACGATTGTAGCCACGCTATGGCATCTGTTGAGAAGTGTGCTGCCGAGTCCATCTGTATCCAGGTCCCCATTTCTCTACCTCATGGTCTCCTCTTCTCACCGTGCCTACCTGTCTAATACCCTATCCTTAGTTGGCGCTTGTGTGCCACCTATCTAATAGTGGATAGAGTAAGAAAAAGAAAAAAAGCATCAGTCATTCGTTTTCCAACTCTTTGTTCTCGCTCAGATAGTAGTTTCTTTGTAAGTAATTGTGGTAAAGACAGGAAGACCAGCGTAAAACCTTAGTCCTATGGGTTGATTAAAAATACAATTTGTGCATGATTCTCGAACAGTATTTGTGGCAAAGGTTGCTTTATTGGCCACATCGACCGTTTCTTTCTGCATTTTTTGCAGCTGTTTTTTTACAGAAAAAAACAAATCGAAAAATATAGGGAGTGGGTAAAGGGATATAAGGTGTAGGGGGGTGTGGGGACTAGATTATTGTAAATAGGTGGGAAGGGGGGTTTGGGAGGGTAACCCCCTTAACATTAAAAAATGAATATATTCGTTGAATTTGTGCAGCCAAAAAAAGGCAGAAAAACATGCCACAAAAAAACAGGCGATGGAATGACATGGAACCCCTGCTGTCTCCACGTATGTGTCGAACGGTTTCGGTGGGCTATGTAGTTGGTGCCACCTTCTTCAGGACTGTCTTCTTAACAAGTTGTAAGGGTGTTCTGCTTCTAATGAGTGCCTGGATCTACGTTTGCCACTCTAACTACATATCCATAAATAAACCACCAGGTCCACTACATTAGTTCTTGGCCTCCATACCAGTTGGAGACAGCCAACATTCACCAATTGCAATACCAGCCATGTGATCGATCTCATCACATGCCCATGTGACCTCAAATATATTGGAATGACGGCCAGGCCAGTCAAGAAGAGAATCCAGGAACATCAATCATGCATGCATACGGACCAAGAGACTAAATGCGCCATTGGTAGAACATTAAAGAGCACATAAGGAGAATGAATTATCCTGGACCATTGTGAAAAAGGTGACTGTTCCACTTAGAGGATGACATGCATGCCCTACTTATCAAAAGAGAACATTGATGAATTTTTCGCCTCAAGACTGACCAACGAACCCATCAATTGGCAACCCCTTACCACCATATAGATCGCGACTTGACCACACCAATAAGTGCACAGCAGTATATTAATGGTGGAGCCACACTGGACACAACGAGAATAGAGACAACTGTATTAGGGCATTGACATTCAACTACAGGCTCAGTCATACTGCAAAATGCCACATGCCCCAATATTGTAATAACGTCTCGATTGCCAATGTACACACACGAATGTCAGGAGCCTCATGACTCCTGATCTCACCATGAACGGGACTAGCACTGATGGCTATGACTCACTTATGGGGGGGCAAGTGACTAGTTCCACAACCAACAGGCGGACTAAGAAGTAAGGCCATCAGTACTTTAACACTACTATTCAGTCCCTTACAAGATGGCGCCCTGCGTACCACCAAAGCAATGGTACAAGCACAGGGCAACAAGCATGGTTTGGTAGCCTAAGTAACAGTAAGCATATTTAGTAACGCTGGTTCCTCAAACACAGGTTACTCATTGAGAAGTCGCGACACGGCTGTAATGGAAACGAGAAATGTGACATCACGGCTAAGTGCTCACTATCACTGCGAACTCGCTAATAAAGACTGTGTAAACTTAATTACACCATGACCATAATGATCAGGCCTTACCCGCGCTTGTTGGTAAATGTATTTCATGTCGTGGACTAATGTAGGCTTCTCTCTCCGCCCCCACCCCATGCACCCTGGCTGGGCTCTACGCAAGGCTTATTAGTATACAATGATGGACAGGGGGATGAGTACCCAATAAAACATGATGGGCTAGTAGCAAGGGCGTAATGGAATCATCCACACAGCGCTGTTACCAGATCCTTGCCATGTAGTTATCCAGGATTTGACACAGAGAATCCTTCCAGTAATTGTTCCAACAATTTAATAATCTTCCAACTATTTCACCATTAGTGGTCGAGTGTTGCAAAATCACCAGTAATGATTACTTAACCTCCATAATCAGCAGCTGATCGACCACATATGCAACAAATAACAGGGTGTGCGGAGGTACCGCAACTCACCCGCACTTGAACCTCCAAGGGCCCCTCTGGCCATAACACATGCAACCCACAGGGCAGATAACGATCATATCGCCCATGATAAAAAGGGAAAAGGTTATTGTATAATTTTACACAATATACTTATTAATATATCACTATAGACAAGGACGACCTAAACAGAATGCACTTATGATTTTCTCCACAGGTGGGTCACAGTGCAACTAACCGTGTGACCTGCCACATTCACCTTAATCGTTACCCTGAACCCGAGTCAGAAGCGTGACCTACAAATATTTCCACCTCCAGATGTGTGTATTCTCCATACATTCTGAAAATTGTACATTAGTGGTACCAATAGTGATACGGTTCCCTCTGATTTTCCACAGGGTCAGTCTGAATGTCTACACAAATCAATTTGCGGTCAGAGCTTTCTATTTTTGACACTCACAATATGGATACGATACAGCCACTCTTTAGACGCAGAACACCCTTACAACAAGTTCAGCAGACATCCTTGAAGGTGGCATCACCTACATGGCCCACCGAAACCGGTCAACACACACGTGGGGGTCCTGCTGCATTCCGCGTTATAAACACAAGTAGACTTAGAAACCACAATGTCTATACCCCTGGTTTAGTCTTCAGAATGCGTTTTTTTAGCTCTCTAGTTAAAGAATACATTTTACCAGGGATACATTCACCCTCAGTATTGGCCAATAAAGCAACCTTTGCCACAAATACTGTTCGGGAATCATCCACAAATTGTATTTTTAATCAACCAATAGGAGTAAGATTTTACACTGGTCTTCCTGTCTTTACCATAATTACTTACAAAGAAACTACTATCTGAGCTAACGAACAATGACTCAGAACTAAGTCGAGAGAACAAAGAGTTGGAAAACAAATTGCTGATGCCTTTTTTTTCTTACTCTATCCACTATTAGATCGGCGGCACGCCAGCACCGATTAAGGATAGAGTATTAGACAGATAGGGACAGATAGAACTTTCTCTATCCATCTTCTTTCTGTCCTAAATTGTCGCTCTGATTTATGTCAAGATTTCTGAAGTACCTAGAGGGCAATCCACAAAAATTCAGATCACCCATGAGCATTATACATGCTCAGATGAACCAGAGTTTGTATGCCCCTATCCTCTTTCGTGTTACAAAATATTGCTTGGGCAAAACCTTCACAAACCATTGTAAAGCAACTCTAACCCTCCCTTGTTTACCTACTCTGCTTCTCACCCACTGATGATCTCGACTTCCTTCCCCTTCTCCTTTCCCCGAGTTCTCATCTTTCTATTCCCTCCTGATCTCCCATGAGCTTTCCTTCACTCTCATGATACTCCAGGTCTCTCCTCTTTTTTTCTCCCGAGAACTCACTCTCATATTTCTATTCCCATAGCTCTCCTCTGTCTCGACAGTCTGCACATCTAACTGATCTCTCCTTTCACCCCCTGATCTTCCCGCGTTCTATCCCAGAGTTCCCATCTTTCTATATCCTCATCTCCTCTCTTTAACCCCTGAGCATTCCTCCTCCAGAATTCTCATTCTCTCCACGGAGATCTCTTCCTTGTGATATTTCTTCTCCCTGTAGCTCTCCCCTCGGCACAATCTCTAATTGGAGGGCACCTCCTCACCTCTCCTCTTCATCCCAGAGATATTTCCCTTGCTTTGAGCATTCCTTGCACCACGAACTCTTTCTCTCCCGAGGTATCTCTCTCACTATTTCTTCTCCCTATGTTCCCAGATCACTCCCTTGCATCTCTCTCATGAGTTCTCTTCGCCCCATCTAATTGGGGAGGGCTCATCCTGATCTCCCCTTTTCCTCCCCTTCTCTCCCCCCTGAGCTTTCCTCCTTCCTGAACTCTTCTCTTTCACTCCCCTGATTACGCCCCCTCTCCCTATTGTTATATTTATTCTCTCTCTATCCCCAATGTTCACTCCCAACCCACTACCCGCACCCCGATCTCCTATGGGGGCCTGGGGGCTCCAGAGCTAGCTCTCCAGTTTTTCTCCTCTGATCGCTCCTCTCCCTATCTCTTCTCTTTCCTCTTCTCAGGGATCTTTGCTCCCCCTCTTATCTCTTTCTCCCCTCAGGCATGTCCTCTCCATGATCTTCCCCCTCTCCCTGGACGCCCCCTTCTCCTGGTCTCCCCCACGCCTCCTCTCCTGCCTGGAATCAACTCGAGCAGGTTGCATGCACCGATGCAACCCTCTTGCCAGCGAGCCCCCCCCCTAGTTATGTCCCTCCCTCCTTCCATCCCTCCATCCACAGCGTATTGTCCCCTCGCGGCCGCCGTAGCCTCCTCCTATGTAGTGCCTCCACTTACCAGGCCGCGGCTAGGGGGCCGCCGGGGCTCCCCCGGGCAGCAGGCTTCATGGCCGCCGCACCCCTACCCCACTGCTTCTGCTCGGGCCGCGTACAGCTCCAGGTTCTGCGGCTCCGAGGGGGGCCAGGCACACGTCAACGGCTAGAAACACGCCTACCGCGGGGGCGGGGCTGTCAGTCACGACGCCAGGCCCCGCCCAGATAAAGAGCGAGGCTCGCCCACCACACAAGGCAAACGGGCCCGCTCCCGGAACACGCGCGCAGCAAGCCAGGCCACGCCCCGGTCTGAAAACAAACACGCCCCCGGCCTCGTAAAACCACGCCCCTCACCAGAGCCGGTGCAAACCGCGCATCACAATGGGGGAACCAATAGGAGAGCTTGACTGGGCCCCATAGAGTTCAATATGTCATGCGCCCGTCACGCACCAACCGCGAGACGCACGCAACAACGGCGCGCCGTTGAGGCGCGCGTGCAGAGCGCGGCGACGCGTTAGCCGTCCACGCAGCAAACAAACGCACGTTACAGGGGGAGCAGCCACAACTGCCTGCTGCCACAGTATAACAGCCCACAACATAACCACAACAACCCATCTAACTGTGAAGCCAGAACAGAAGTAAAGCAGACACAACAGCACCACACATCAATTAAAGAATACCGCCCCAGAATGTTCTATTTATACACCACATAAACACTGCATGACAGGCACACTGACTGATTGCTTCATTAGCTGGCAGCTAGCCTGTCTGCTGTGTACATCCAGGGAAACTATTTCCTGTGCTAACTATGGGTGTCAGCTAGGACTGGGACAAAGAACCCTGCCTTCCCTTAGGGTGCATGATAGGATAGCCAAGACGCCACTTGCTGTATGATACTAGGCATCGGGTGGTGCAGGGAGAATGTAATGTGCTTGAAGCATTCTATGCTCATAAATGCCAACTGAGGAAAATGGAGGCCGCACTACGAAAGCCGGTAAGTCCTTTATTCAACAGGGCTCGCCGGTGCCCTAATAGCTGCAGGGCTCAACTTTATTTAAAACCAGCAACCGTCCGCTGCGGTCACGCGACTCTCATTCCAAGTATAACAAGAGAGCACGCGCAACCGCCACGAGACAGCATACAATTCTCTACACATCTTCCCCCTCAAACAGAGCAAATAATTTACTTTATAATGCTAATAACAGTAACGAAAAACTTAACCAAAGCGACAAATCAGTAATATCAGAGAATTTGCCTGAACTGGAAAGAATTGAAAGTTAAACAGTAGTGCACAGCCTACACAAGACATGAGCAACATATCAGTATCAAGTTTCATAATCCCTCATCCACACCGGCTTATATCTAGCCCTATGTGAAGAATCTTCTTTGACTCTCCCACCTGTATTGTTCTTGTTCTCATCAGGGACCCTTCCTTTCATCTCCTCATTCAATTTATGATTATCCTCCTCCACAGCTCTCAACTGTTCATCACATTTACTCTCTTTCCCATCACCCACTCTCGCCAACCTTCCTTTCGACCAAACCTCACCTCCCTCCAAAATGACCACATTACTTTTCACTGCACATATCTTCTTCGGTCCCAGGAACCTACTTTCCACACATTTGTCCATTAGTCTGGGATATTTGACATATACTTTTTCCCCAACCTTCCATTCTTTTTCCTTCACTCTCATCCTGTCATCAAACAGTTCCTTATTTCTTTCTTGACTCAATGTAATGAGTTTCATAATGCGGTCCAGATCAACATTAACCACTTTCGCCATTCCCAGCCATCCTGGACAAAGCCTTGTCCCAGGTTCCCTTCTTTTCATCAAAACAAATGGGGATACACCTGTCACAGAATGTGGCGTAGTGACATAATTCCATGTCAGCATCCTTAATACCTCCCTCCATGGTTGTCTCGACTTCATGGCCATCTGCAGGCCCCCTTTTATGTACCTGTTGACTCTTTCAACAAGTCCATTAGCTTTAGGATTATACAAGGCAGTTCTTGTGTGTTTTATACTGTATCCCGCAAGAAACGTTTTCATTGCCCCAGACACAAATTGCACCCCATTATCAGACACAATTTCAACAGGTACTCCTTCCTTAAGAAAAACCTTTTCCAAGAAACCAATCAACTTCTTTGCCGTGACCTCCTTTACAGCTTCCCACTCAAACCATTTGGAATGTAAATCCACCACAACAAACACGAACTTCAAGCCTTCTCCCAGACCCGCTACAGGACCCATTATGTCCACCGCTAACTTGCTCCACGGCTGGTCTGGTATCACATTGGGAATCAACGGAGCTTCCCCCACCACTCTGCATTTGTCTCTTGTTTGGCAAATCATGCAATCCTTGACATACCTTTCCGCACTCCTATCAATTCCCGGCCACCAATAATTCTGTCTCAATTTCCTCTTCATAGCCGCTTCTCCAGGATGCCCCTGATGAGCCAGCTCAACCAGTACCGACCTAAGGGAATGAGGAGGAACAATGCACCTCCCTCTCCTTAACCTATCATCACATAGGTTCAACTAATTTTTCACTTCCCACCAAGTATTGAATTTACAATCCAAGTCCTTTTTTGCTGGCCACCCCCTCACTGTCCAACATTTGACTAGCTTGAGATCCTCATCAGAATTTTCTTCTTGTGTCCATTCTTCCTTACTAACTGCACCTTGTAATTCTGCTACTACTGACTCCTCCTCCGTCTCTCTATCTTCCATAGGTTAACCCCTGAGTGGCAGTCTGGATAGGCAGTCAAACCCCACCTGCTTATTCTTGGAGAGCCCATGGCCCATCTTCCGCTCTCAAACATCTGAACCATGGGCTTGTGGTCCGACCTGACAATAAATCTCCTCCCCCACAAGAAGTATTTAAAATGATTCACCGCCCAGAACATGGCCAACGTTTCTCTTTCAATAACTGAATATTTGCTCTCTGCCCCTCTCAGCGTCCTAGACGCAAATGCTATAACTCTCTCAGTATTGTCTCTGTCGTACTGCACCAATGTTGCACCCAGTCCCAACATGCTCGCATCTACTACCAAAACAATCTTGGGGTCAAATCTACCTATGGATGGTGCCTCACCCACTGCTTGCTTAATACACTCAAAAGCCACATCACATTCAGCGTACCATTCAAATTTCACTCCCTTCTTGAGTAACATTCTGAGGGGAATTGACACTTTGGCAAAATCCTTTACAAACCTATGATAATATTCGGCCAAACCTAAAAATGATTTCACCTGCTCTTTATCTTTTGGCACAGATGCACATTTCACTGCTTCCATCAAATTCTTCTTAGGCCTCACCCCTTGCTCATCAATCTCATGTCCCAGATACTCCAACCTGTGTACCGCAATCTTACACTTGCTCCTCTTCACCGTCATCCCTGCCTCACTCAATCTGTTCAACACCTGTTTTAACACCTCATCATGTTCTTCAGTAGAACTAGCATATATCAGCACATCGTCCTGGAACACAATAATGTTCTTTACTCCACTCAACACCGTCTCCATCACCCTTTGGAATACAGCTGCCGCAGAGGCAAGCCCAAATGGCATCCTACAGTATTTGAATGGACCAAACACCGTGATAAATGCCGTCAAGTGTTGACAATCCTCCTTCAGCGGGATCTGATGGTATGCTTGAGAAAGGTCGATGACAGAAAACACTTTGGCAATGTTCAGTACTGATAGCTTGTCACCTATTATCGGTAGAGGATGTCTATCCACTAAAATGTTCCTGTTCAGATCTCGCAGATTCACACATAGTCTAATATCACCATTGGCCTCAGCCGCTACTACTACCGGCGACAGCCATTCTGAGCTTTCACTCTTCTCTATTACTCCCCTTTGGAGCAACAACTCCACTTCTGCTTTGAGTTTCTCACTTAACCCATGAGGTACCGGCCTCACCCTGTGCACTTTTGGTTGGCCCCTGCCTTGAGCTGGATCTCGTGTTAAAATCCTTTCAACATCCCGAGTGCCTCACGAAACACCATGGGATAATCCCTTCCCATCTGTCCTTCAGTTCAGCTACATCAACTGGTCTCTCCGCGTTCGCCTGTATTCTAATTCCCAACTTCCACTGTTCACCCCATTCTAGGAGTGAAGAACCTTCTTGGGTAACATACACCTCTGATTCACAGCTCCTCCCTTTGTATTTAATGGAAGCATGGAACATCCCTACAATTTCAATTTTCACGTTTCCATACGCATAGGGTTCTATGTTGTGCTTCTTCAATTGTCTCACGTCTCCTTGCATACAACTCAGAAATGTCGCCTTTGACATCAATGTCCATGGTGAGCAACTGTCCACCTTCATTGTCACCACTCTTCCATTGACCATGAATACATCTGTAGGCGTACCTCCCTTGCTTGAGACCTCTGATACTTCCAGCACATGCTTTGTCTGGTTGCTCCTTCCCATTTCCAGATCTTCTTCTTGTTCAGGCACTCTTCCACCTGCTTCAATGCTCTGCACTGTCCCTGATTCACGGCAAACTCTTGCAAAATGACCTTTTTTCTTGCATTTCAGACACAAGATATTTCTGGCTGGACAAAACATGCTTGTGGAAATATGACGGTTACTCCCACATTTGTAGCACTTGATTTCCTTGTTGGGGACTCCCTTACGAAATCCCTTCACCGCAGCCACTTCTCCGTCCGACTTGTCTCCCTTCATAGTGGTCATATATTTATGAGTCTGTTCCATACTTCTTGCCATGTCTATGGCCGACTCCTTTAGATAATAGCCTCTCTTGTATTTTTATATTATTCGTGCAACAAACCAATTGGTCCCTTATGAGAGAGTCAGTGAGTAGCCCAAATTCACACGTATGACTAAAGAGACCTCAACGCCGCAATAAAATTTTCCACCGGCTCCTGTGGGTCTTGTATCCTTTGGAAGAACTTGTGTCTCTCAAATGTTATGTTTTTCTTAGCTTCAAAATGAACTTCCTACTTCCTTTCCGCCATGGAATATTGGTCCACCTCCCCCTGGCCTTGCTGTGGAAGATCAGGTAATCCATCATAAACACTTCTGCCTCAGTTCCCAAATTGTGCAGCAGGATCGCCTCTTTTCTCGCCGCTGCGACCTTGTCCCCTCCAATTGCAATCAGGTACGTGTCAAACAACTTCTTCCACCTGTCCCACCTTATAGGTGGAGCGCCAGGTTCTGACAGGAACGGTGGCGGGGGTGACATACTAGCCGCAGCCATCTTTCTGTGTCTGGTGTCCTATTTACACCAAATATCACCAAATGCGCTAATGCACTGACTTATATCTCCAATCCTATGCACTGTTCTTCCCCTTATCTTCTTAGTATTTGTTAGTCCTTCTGTGCTTAAATGCTCTTAAGCAACTCTTCAGTGTAGATGGTGCAGGTTCACTGTCTATATGTTTGTTCCTGCAACACAGCCTTGTGTGAAGCACCTTCACCTCTGCAGTGACTTCAATGTCCTCTGGGAGGCACACTCCCTGTGAACCCTGCAGTGACCTCAATGTCCACTGGGAGGCTCACCCCTGCAGTAACTTCAATGTCCTCTGGCACACTCCCTTCTTGTGATGGCCTCTTGTTGGCCCTGAGCTTACTCTCAGATGTGCCTCCCCCCTGGCTGTGCCCCAGCCCCCCCTCTCCCTGCTCCTCACCTTCTTGTCCAACGAGAGGGAGAGTGGGCGGCACCCACCAGGATGAGCTGCTTTTCCCTATGTGGCCGCTCGCTCGGAGTAGAGGCGGGGAGACCGTCCCCCTGCAGCGCCACGCTTCGAGGCGCCGCGGAGACAGTCCCTCTGAAGGCCCCCACCTCTTCGCAGGCCGCTCTGCCTGTCGCAGTGCCAGCCCTCCGTGCCGCGGACGACGCGTTCTGCGTTGCGGACCTGAGGGAAACGTCGCCAGGCTCCGCGGCGAGCTCCGTGTGCCCTCCTCGTCGCCACTTGAGGAAAATGGAGGCCGCACTACGAAAGCCGGTAAGTCCTTTATTCAACAGAGCTCGCCGGTGCCCTAATAGCTGCAGGGCTCAACTTTATTTAAAACCAGCAACCGTCCGCTGCGGTCACGCGACTCTCATTCCAAGTATAACAAGAGAGCACGCGCAACCGCCACGAGACAGCATACAATTCTCTACACCAACCCTTCCGATTTAGGCAGGAGTCTCCCATACATGCCAACTCTCCCAATTTAGACGGGAGACTCACAACTTTTCAGTGAAAAATATAGCTATTTTTCACGTTTTCCCACCTATAATCTTTCTAGCCCCAATGTATTCCTATTGGGAAATTTACATCTCCCGATTTCCCTGACAAAATCTCCCTCCCAGGTCCGTCGGAATGTTGGCATGTATGGACTCCTGATTTTTAGGTGAAAAATATTGCTATTTTTCACGATCTCCCGCCTAAAATAACTGTATCCCCAATGCATTCCTATGGGGAAATATCCATCTCCCGATTTCCCTGTGGAAATCTCCCTCCCCGGTGCATCTGAATGTTGGCATGCATGTATGTTCTATGTCCACACCTCAACCATTCCTACGTGGAGTGTGGAACAGAGAACATGGAATGCTAAGGGAAAGATGCAAGGCAAGGATCAGTTACTGTAGTGCTGTTGAAGAAGCTGGTGGGCTAATAAACCTCCTTACTTCTAAAAATCTTCACAGAGCATTATTTCAGTGGCGACAAGGATGGGATTCCTCTAAACTGCAGTACACCAAGTAGCCGTTCATTTAAACATAAGAAAGCTGAAAATCTTATGTATCCTATATCATACATGCCAACTCTCCCGATTTAGGCGGGAGAATCACAATTTTATTAGCAAAAATGTTGCTGTTTTTTACTGCCTCCCTCCTAAAATAATTCTAAGCCCAATGCATTCTAATGATAAAATTCAGCTCTCCCGATTGCTCGGAGAGAATTTCCCTCCCAGCTGCTGCAAAATGTTGGCATGTATGCTATATGTAAGCTGAGATCTATGACATCAAGTCCCTGCAGAAGTTTTATCGAGGGAACTCAAGCAGGGGCAAGTGACTGTGCTGCAATAAGGTCGGGACCAATGCAGAGAGAGAATGAAGGAATGTGATTTATGAATGACTTGCTTTTACACTCTGGAACGCTCTGAACTGTGCAGTGAGCGAAACTTCTGGCACCGAATTAAAAAGTAAGTCATTGCGCAGCGTTTCACGTCAAACTAAACTCTACAGCTTATATACATCCGTCTGACCCAAAAACGAATGTGAGACTTTAAAATTTGAGCTGCCTCAACTTATCTGCAGCGCGAGGCTATAACTTATATTCACAGCGCGAGACAACTTCGCAGCCCAACAGCGTGCATGCCGCATCTTTTAAACAAGCGATTCTACTGCCTACAACTCAAGCATTGCTACGACGCACCATAGGTTGGAGGCAAGGACCTCTGTGCATAATTTTATGTGCCGCCATTTTGTTTCCACGCCAACCGACGCTTTAAACAACAACGCGACCATCGTAAACAGAGCATTGTGCACTGTCAATAACACAGTTCTGTAGAGAATCATAAGCGTTTTATCTTTTAAAGCACAGTCAAATACCCTGAAACAAGTGAAGAAACTGAAATTTAATTGTGAATTGTTAAGATGATTCGCATAGGATTTCCTACAAATAAAGGGAAGTGAAATGAACTGTTCTACAAATAACAGAAAGTGAAACTAACTACCAAAATGGACAACCATAGAACTCCAGGAATATTTTGTTAAAGTACCTTTGTTATCACACTGCTGATACCAAACATTAACAGTTACTGGAGCTTGTTTTCCCTAGCAACTAAGCGTTATACATCAACATCAACGGAATCCAGCGTGCTATATTAAAGCTTTATTATGCAGGTGTGCTACATCAAAAGAAACACACATCAAATGCTTTAAACTGTGGCAACCCACAAAGGATTTAAAGACTATTTCTTTCACTAGGCGAGAAAACAAATAAAGCAACAGCACATTATTCGCAAGGAATTTAAAGGGAAAGAAAACACTTTCCAGTTCCTGCACCTTACAGAGTGCTTGAGGAAATACTTTTGATGTTCTTTAATGACAGTTCGCTCAAGCGTGTTTTGACACTTTGCAGAAGTGCACTGCTCATTAGCATCATCCACAGTCAAGTCAGCATACACCAGTACAATTAAGAGAAATCCACATTTTACAACCAGCCATGCAAGGGATACCACCACCAAACTATTTCCTAGATACAAAGGGTGAATCAGTGGTGCCCTGGAGACGATGGAAAAAACGTTTTGATCATTATGTTTTAGCAACCCCTGGGTCGAATTTTGCCAGTGAACGTAAAAAATGTCTACTCATACACTGCCTAGGGAACTATGGGCAGGAACAATTTGAGAATCCTCCGCCTCTGCCCGATGAAGAATCATTGGGGCTTACAGAATCTGAAAAATGTATTACAATATTGGATCGGCATTATGAAAAATCTGTGAGCATTATTCTTGAAAGATACCATTTCGGAAAACAAAAACAACAAGCTGGAGAGACGGTGGAACAATTTATTACAGCTTTATGTCGATTTAGCCACTTCATGTGAGTTTAGGAATAATTTGGATGAGAGACTAAGAGATCAGTTTATGCTAGAATGCAATGATAGTAAAGTGAGGGAAGCACTGTGGTCAAGAGGCAATCCATCCATAGAAGAAGTTCTTATGGTTGCAAAGGAAATTTGAACACACCAACAAATGTGTGAAAGAGTTAGAAAAAAGGGTTGAAAATGAAACAAAGAAAGAACCAATTTCACAAATACCAGAAGTTTTAGCAATTCAGGAAAAGAACGTGACCAGAAGAAAACAGAGTGTAAAAAGAGAAAGTACAACAAAGAAAAAGGGAACCAGGTTCAAAGAGAGGAGAGAATCAAATGAGAGAAGAAGGTGTTACCGCTGTGATAGCATACATCATCTAGCCAGTAGTGAAAAGTGTCCTGGCATCAAAGAAATATGCAAGAGATGTTATAAAAAAGGACATTTCACCAACTGTTGTAGAACAAAGATGGAGAACATAGACTGCATTGATGAACTCTGTGAGGAGTTGGTATAATGTACCTTCACCATTTAGGATTCCGAAGTTAATATAGGGGAGGACGAGGATGCAGCTGTTGAAAAACCAACGGCAACAATAGAAATCGGAGGCACAAAATTCAGTATGGTAATAGACTCTGGAGCAAAGTATACTTTGTTACCCAAAGTCATCTTCGGGAAAGGTTTCAAAGAAAGTATTACATTGAAGGATGTGGATGTTAAACCAGTTGTTTATGGTGGAAGACTCTTTGAATTAGAAGGTTAGTTCTGGTCGACTTTGAAGTTTAAGGACAGAACAGCCAAAGGAAAAAATATTGTTTCCAAGAAAGGAATGTACCCACTTCTGAGCTGGTCTCATCAAAAAAGACTCAAAATCAAACTGGATCCCAATGCCAAGGAAACAGTTTATGCTGTGGACCAAGAGACATCATCTGGATTATTTGAACAACATCCTGTTTTTCGAGAGGAACACAGAAGTTGAAAGAATTTTAAACACAAAATTTGAATGAGAAGTGATACCATTCCTGTTGTACAGAAATTGAGACCAGTTCCTTTGGCAATTAAGACTGCAGTGAAAGAAGAACTCGAGAGAATGGAAGCTCAGAGTGTGACAGAGAGAGTGAAATCATCTGATTGGGTCTCACCATTGGTCATAGTACACAAGCCCAATAGTAAACGTAGGTTATGTATAGACCTTAGATGTGTGAACAAATGTGTGATTCCGGACAGGCATCCGTTGCCTAACATAGCAGAAATACTAGGTACTATTAAGGGTGCCAAAGTGATGAGTACTTTAGATTTGACATCTGCATACCATCAAATAATGTTGCATCCTTTCCAGAAATGTTACAGCTTTCATTACCAATGAGGGTTTATTCCAAGGTAAAAGAATGCCATTTATGCTTATATCTGCAGCCGCTGTGTTTCACCATATAATGTAATTTCATCATATGCAAGGGGTACTATGTTTCCAAGATGAAGTTTTGGTTTATGGAAAGAATCAAGAAGAAAATGATGGTAGAATTCGCAAAATCTTAGATATTTTCAAGGAAGCTGGTTTGACACTTAGTAAGGACAAATGCAAGTTTAACAGATCCAATATATAATATTTGGGACAGAGATTTCTGATAAAAGTATAATGCCCAAGGAAGAATTAGTGAACACCATTCTTCATTTTCTCAGTCCTGATAGTAAAGGTAATGTCGTTTTTGGGCATGCTGAATATTACGCCAAGTTTATTCCTGACTTGGCGAGTAAGACCTTTCACATGAGGAAGCTGATGAAGAAAGGTGTGAAATTTAATTGGGATGATCAGTGGGAGCTTGAATTTGACAGGATAAAAGTAGATTTGAACAATGCACCCACTTTGAAGAGTTTCAATGCCAACAAAAAAGCATTCTAACTACGGATGCCAGTAATCATGGTTTAGGAGCTGTATTGTCCCAAGAAGAAGATGGAATAGAATACTCCATTATGTTTGCCTTTAGAGTTTTAAGGGAGGCGGTATGCCACTATTCCACCATTAAGAAGAAGCTGTTACCTGTAAAATGGGCTATTGATAGATTTTGCTCATTTCTTTGTGGAATGAAGTTTGTAGTAAGATCAGACCACAAACCACTCAAGGAGATCTTGACTACAAAGGGGTTGGAAAAGGTTTTTTCAAGAATTCGAAAGTGGGTAGCAGGATTGTAAGAGTAAAACTGGGATGTAGATTTTGTACCTGGTGTCAAGAATACATTTGCTGATTGTTTATCATGATTAACAAAAGTTGTGGATATTGATAGTGATGATGAGTGTGATGAGGATCTAATTTTGTATGTCAATCAAGAAGTTGTATCAGAAGAAGAATGGGAGCAGGCCACAGCAGCAGATGAAGTTCTCAAAATTGCGAAAGAGTGCCTCAGAGTGGTGAGATAGGCAATGAGATTAGGAAAGGTAACTTACCGGAGACTGTCAGGCATGTGTTTGATGAATTACGCCTAAATAAGGGGTGACAAATTGTTTCCACCCACTGGGGTAAAGAAGAAGATTTTGGAGTTAGCACATGAAGGACACCAGGGTATGACGAAAATGAAACAACTAATCAGGCAAGATTATTGGTGGCCTGGGATGGACCTACAAGTAGAGAGACTCATTAGGGATTGTTGTATATGGGACGTTTCTGCCAAAGGTTACACCACAAGGCAAGAACCAATGACTGTAATGTCCATTCCCACTATACCTTGGGAACATGTAGGTCAAGACATTGTTGGTCCGGTGAGTGGTCAAGGAACTTTGAGATTCTGTATTGTTTTAATTGACATGGAAATTGTCGTGGAAGTTGACGTGGAAATTGAATGGGTGCAGGATATATGTTCCAAAGACATTATTGCGTTTTTGGCTACTTTGAGCAGGATTTTGTCGGTGGTGGTAAGCCAATTGTGAGTTCTCCTGATGTTAGAGATGTGTTCTCTCTTGGGGATGCTGAGCGCTGCTCTGAGAGCGTTGTTTTGTAGGGTCTAGATTTTATTGGTTACCTGTTTGTTGGCTCCTACGTAGAGGGCATTACAATAGTCCAGTTTTGATAATACAAGGGCTCTGGCTAAGGTAATGCAGTTCTGAGTGGATAGGAAAGGTTTGGCTGCTCCTATAAGCTTACATGTGTAGGCTGTCGAGGTGGCCATGGAGATAACCTGTTTATGGAAGGAGAGGGCAGAGACTAGGTAGATTCCTAGGGTTTTCACTTCTTTAGATATCTTGATGGGATTGCGTCTATAATGAAACTGGTGTAGTTATGGTCCAGTTTATTTAGATTGTGGGTGGATCCGAGGATGATGAGTTCAGTCTTGTCATCATTCAGGCATAGACTGTGGGAGGCCATCCATGCCTGGATGATGAGGTATACCCCTCCCATCAACGGGATGAGGATCTGGGTATCATCAGCGTAATTAGTGTAGGTGATACGCAGACCGTCAGAAGAAATTAACTTGTATCAGAAGAAATGAAAGCATTTCTTGAAGGTAATGGAGTAGAACACAAAACCAGTTCCATTTATCATCCTGAGACAAATAGAATTGTCGAGAGATTTAATAAGGCTATAAAGAATAGTATTAAGGGTGCCATGGCGGAGAATGGTGATTGGAAGAGGGCTGCTGAAGAAACAGTTGTTGCACATAGATTTACACCACATACCACCACAGGCATTTCTCCATTTGAGAGGGCAGGAAGCCCAATATGAGGGTTTGTCCCTCATGGTTAGGTAGAGCCTGTGATTTTAAGGAAATTGAGAAGAATATTTCTCAGACAGTTCAGTAATGAAATCTGATGATACAAGGAAGGCAGTTACAGAGTGTTGTGTGAAAGTGGGTGATTGGGTTAGAATTAAACTTCCACAAACAGCTGCTGGTAGATTTGTGGATTGGTCAGAACCCATACAAGCACTAGAGAGGTTCCATGGTGCTGCCAAAGATTCTGATGGTAGGGTGTGGAACCTCAACAGGGTGTGCAAGAGTTACAGGAATATTCCAATCAGTACCAATATCATTAAAGAAAGTAAAAATGTAAAGACACGTGTCAGGTCTGAGAAAGAGAAAACCATGGAAAAGGAAATTGGTACTCATACTAAACGTGTTTGTGGTAGACCGTCATATTTAAGGGATTATGTGAGTTGAAAGCTCTCCTTTCACCTCAAGGAAACTGTAAATGTAATATCTTTGAAACCCTGTACGATAGAACACTTAGTATAAAATAGTGTTCCCATGATAATCCAGTATACAAGAGTTTGTTGTTTTAGATGATAAGTGTATTTCAATATATGATTGTGTTTTGTTTGTTCGACTATTATTTAGCCAAATGTGTATTTGTTATGCCAAACCATTTTTTTGCTCCATTTGTAACATGTTGGAGGGATTTGCAAAATATTGTTTGTATATTGTGTAAAGGGGGGAGGTGTGTAGCATTCTATGTCCACACCTCCACTATTCCTATGTGGAGTGTGCAGCAGAGAACATGGAATGCTAAGGGAAAGATGCAAGGCAAGGATCAGTTACTGTAGTGCTGTTGAAGAAGCCGGTGGGCTAAACACTTATCTTAATAAACCTCCTTACTTCTAATAATCTTCCCTGAGAATTATTTCAGTACTGTATTTGGACAGCGCGGACTATGCCCAAGGGCATTGAGGCGCTAAGGACGAACACTGGTGTACTCAAACATGGGAACTACTTAAACAGGTGTGTTTGTAAGGATTTTCAAAACTGCAGGTACCCTTCAGTCGCCCGCAGAAAGAAAGGCAGAGCATTTCAGAGTGTCAGGTCTAGCAGATGCCCAGTGGTTATTCATAGGGTTGCATACATGCCAACATTCCAATGCAACTGGGAGGGAGATTTCCCAGAGAAATCGGGAGACGTAATTATTCCCACAGGAATGCATTGGGGCTAGAATTGTTTTAGGCGGAAGAACGTGAAAAATAGCACTATTTTTCACTGAAAAGTGGGGAGTATCCCATATAAATCAGAAAGGTTGTCATGTATGGGGTTGGAGGATGTTTTTTACCAAGGCAAAGTGTTAGGTGATAGAGGGGTTACTATTCCTCTGAAGATTTCCCAGGCTAATATGGAGGAGTGTTAAACTGTATTTGCATAATACCACCTTGTTATGAATATTGGCCTAAGCCCATTCCCGTTGCACGGAAAACCGCGTCTGAAATGTTTCGATTTCTGCTCAACTTCGCCGCCATCTTAAGAATCATCCGCCATTTTGATTTTGACTTCTGCTTTGTGTTCTAAAATGGTGGACTGTGTTTTCAACTTGCAGCCGAGCCGAACGACCTTTGAGTTTTGTTAATGGTTAGGCTGACCGAGAGCAGACTGTTTGTTCCATGCAAAGAAACCTTGTGACTCGTATGAACTGCAATCCAAGTGTTGTCTGCGCTCACAAGCCTCATCCTCATACAAATAACGAGACAATGTAGAACAAACTCAGATTGTGTGTTTTTGCCGGATTGCATTGTAGTGATTCTTGAAACAAGACTTACTGTGGACCAGAGAACCAACACCACTATTGCAACTTCATGACAAGCAAACCTGTTAAATCCTCCCATTCGAAACCCTGCAGCAGAGATTCGGAATATCTGCCGCAGAACATTACCACTACCTACAACTAACACATGCCATTAATGCACATAGGCAGGAGCTTGACGACATACCAGATTACACACCTCTGGAACGCAATTTACTGACACAGCACATCCCCGCGAAGGTTACCACTATTCTATACAAGGCGATTAACGCGTTCGCCACTCCAGATCTGGTCAGTCTTAAAAACAAATGGGAGCGAGACGTGGGGCCCATTGACCCAGAGGATTGGATCCAAATACTTATGCACCCACGCGAAATTGCAATTGACTCCAGAATTAGACTGGTACAGCTTAAGATACTCCACAGGGTGTACTAGCCCCGAGGGGCCCTATTTGGCTGGGGAAGGGCAGAGGACCCCAACTGTTTCAAATGCCGGGGGGAGGAGGGCACTTTCATCCACATTTTCTGGAACTGCCCTAAAATCAAGACCGTTTGGACGCAATGCTGTCAACTATTAACGAGAACCCTGGGGCGCACAATACTGCCACAACCTGCAACAATGTTACTGGGGGCCCCAGACGAGAATATCCCGAACAAATGGGAGGGTATTTTTCTCTCCATAGCAATGGGCCTGATAAAACGAGATATAGCACAGAAATGGGGAGCCCCAGAATGCCCGTCAGTGGCCCAGTGGTCAAACGAAATGGACATCTGTGCAGCAAAAGAGCATAGAATATACACAGCACGAGGGTGCCCGGTAAAAGCCACCAACATCTGGGGAAAGTGGGAGGGCCAGGTGATGTAGGACCAGCCGGTCAAAAGAAAAAGAGATTTATACGACCACTATATGGGACATGGTGAGAAATGCAGACCGCAAAAGCAAAGTGCTGAGCGGCAAGACATGAATGGAGTGATGAACTAACCCGGGTGTTGAGGGGACGGAGGGTGGGGGGAAACTGTTGGTGTATTATATGTATGTTTAAAAACCAATAAAATATGTTATAAAAAAAAAAGATTGATGTATCCTCGCTGAAAGGAAGATGCGGCTATCGGACCGGGATCGGAGAGTGAGAAAAAGGGGGCCCCTTTGTATGAGATGCGACACCTCGACAGTACTGCACGATCCGATCGGTGAACGGTGAGCACGCGGTTCGAGAGGGCATCTTGACGAGGGTCCCCATACCGAGGCGGGCTCTTTGCCGAAATCACCAGCCACAAGGATCCTTTGTAATCCGATTGGACCTCCTTTTGCATTTTGTAATCAGGTGAGTCGTGCCCCGATTCCTAAGTATCCTGATATTTGGTTGTAGATTTGCGCTCGCAAGTACAAACGGCGCCAGGTAATACCAGTGATCTGACATGCCTGGGAAATTGTCTGCCTGTTTCAGGGGTTTATTCTGCAGAGACTATCTTTGGAATACGGCTGACTGGCACCACCTGAGGGGTCGCCGGCGTGTACTATGTACTGTAAGTGCGGCCTTGGTAGTATAGTGTTCAACGATATTTGGCTAAGACAAACTAGACATGCTTCCGAATTTCAGTGGCCAGTTCATGGTAGTTTTCAAATTGCCCGTATAGAGTATTTGGAGTCTATATTGTTAAAGAAAAAGGGTAGGCCTGCAGCATTTGATGTAATTCAGAATTGGAGAAAGGAATATATTGTAAGGATCACTGTGAGGGGGCACAAGTTGTGCCACAAGCAGGCTCCCACCAGAACCCTGAGGGCCTTAAAACCACTGCAAAAGGGCTCCTGGAGCCAATAGGGAAACTTTATTGGTGCCCAAACCAACAAAGTCTGGAGAACCTCTTGTATATGTTACCACCTACTCAGTACAGAGCAATAAAATCAAGAAAATTATCAAAAAAAACTGGCCAATGATGCAGTTGGACCCCCAGCTAGAACATCTGTTTCCTGAACTTCCCACGTTTGCCTATAGAAATAGCAAGTCGCTACGCAAGAGTTTAGTGAAGGCTGAAATTTCCGTGCCTAATACCACATCCCAATATAAGGGGACAATACCTTGTTACAACTGCCAACATTGCGGGAACATCATAAAAGGCAACTATATTACGCATCCGCACTCAGGCAAACAAATACAGTTAAGACACTCTTGTACCTGTGATGCGCAAAATGTAATCTATGCACTTAAATGCCCCTATGGTCTCTATTATATAGGTATGACCACTAGAAAAGCCAAAACAAGATGGACCGAGCATAAGTCTAACATACGTAGCAAAAGTCTGAAATCACCGGTCTCAGTTCACTTTGCAGAGGCAAGACATACAGTGGCACAACTAAAGTGCGTCATTCTTGAACAAGTAGCACCAGGGAGGAGAGGAGGTGATCTGCAACGTAAGCTAGCACAACGTGACATTCTGTGGATAGAACTTTTGGTTTGGACTCTTTACACCCTCGTGGTATGAATTTGGAATTTGACCTAATGTGTTATCTGTAACTTTCCCACTAGACGGTACCCACATAGAGACTCTTTCTCCCTGATAGGGGCCTCTTCTTAAATACCATAGGTCTTAGAGAAACTGTACAGAATGTACACTGTAATTATTGAATGTTCAATTTGTATCTATATATCTATGTACAGTACTTTGGGATGTTCCTTTATATATTGTCTTTTGTATATTGCTTTCTGTACATCACTTTTTGTAAGGTTAGCCAGGCTACATGCAAGAGGCACCTATATGGACTGACTATAAATCACCATACAAAAACCTGTTAAATTGCTGGCTAGTAGTTAACACACAACGGTTCGATTGATGTATTTACTGTGGATTGTCCATGCAATCAATACTCTATGATAGGACATAGGACCTCTTTGATTTGGTGTATCAGCATGTGATTCAGACCCTGTAAACATGAACCCTCCCAGTAGGGTATATGTAACATACGGATGTTGTCAATTGTAGACACACTGCTCTTGAAAAATGAATTTTAAAATTGTGACAGACTTCACTTTTACCTTTATCCCAATGGATTGTTTACTTCGACTGAGGCATTTTGGCCGTTTACCCTTTTGCCAGAACAATCAAGTTTTTCATCAGCAATGGAGCATTTCTTCTTGAGCCGCCCCCCCTTTTAAACATCCTAATTACAATCTTTAAGTTGTATGTAAGATGGGGGCGCCCAGGGTACCTCCCCTTTTTGGGTAATTTCGCTTGGAGCCCTCACTTGCATTCTATGCACTTTAATTACCTCGGTTGAGGTCATGAGTTAGCAATCGGTGAACTTCCCCTCAAATTGTCTCTCGAATTGGATGTGAGATTGGGGCGTTTTGCGCTCCACCCCTGGTCGCTGTGGGCTCCCACATGCATCATTTACACCTTTAACTCTTCTGTCACGGCCCGGGCATTGTGAGAGGGTACATTTCTACCGGTAATTTTACTTTAGATTCGCTGCGTATAGGTTTACTTACGCTTTGACGCCCAGTAGCGTCTGCCGTTACCATGATAACGCTGTGACGCACACAATGCCCGCACTAAGATGGCCGACCATTCCTCAGCCCACACGCGCATGCGTGGGGCTCCCTTGACAACAAGGAACGCCACTCGCAGTCGAGCCTGGCTTGTTGCTGGAGGCGGTCGCTGTCCATGATTCCCCGTCCTTTGGGTAAGGATTTCTAACTGTGACTACAGGTCTGATAGATATCTCCCTTTTGGGTTTTAGCATTAATATGAGTTACGCTTTCAATTCGAATGGTCTTGACACTCGTATCCTTCCCTAGGGTCTCCCCAGCCGCTCCTTGCCGCGTCCCAGTCTAAAGTACTTTCCGGTTTTGGACTGGGTGAGTGATTGGTTCTGGCATCCACTGTCATTTTGTCGTTTTTGCTCTGAATATTTTTATGTATGTGAGATATTGACATTCCCACACCTTCTGTTTTTGAATAGGTCAGAGTTGTGACACTGCTTCCCTCTGCTTGAGGTTAGTAACATTTACCTCGCCCGGCTCTTTAGCCATTACTTCTCAGCTCCTTTTGCATATCACCAACAATAATGCCCCTCTCTAATTTTTTATAGGACAAGCACCTTGATAAATAAGTTTTCACGTTATATTTCTCAAGATTTACCCTAAGAGTGAAGCCCCTACCCTGAAGATGGATCCCTTGATCCGAAACGCGTCGGATAATTGCTAATATCTGCAAGAAAAAGAGGGCTTCAGATTGGAGATTGTGTTTAACAGAGAATGGACAATTAAAAGGTCCCATTTCTCTAGGAATCATTGTGAATGCTGTCTTACTTGGAGGTTAATCTTCAGTATAGACTTCTAGGTTTAAATATGGTGTATATATATTCTTTATGAATGCACGAATAAGACTACATTGGACCTATCTCTGCCTATTAGGCAGGACCCAAAGAATCGAACTACGGTTCCTTAGGAGTGCATCCGGGCTTACTGCTTAGTAATAAGCTGTTTTAGTTTTCGTGCATTTATTGTGTCCCAAGTGGTCTTCTGGCGCCAGCCCATTTGCACCTGAAATAATTTGAATACCTCTTTAATGAGGCTTGTATCAATCTACTTTGTATTTTTAAATTTAAATTTACATAACCTTCCTGTTTTTAAAAAAAAGGCTGTGCACTCTCATTCGCAATTCTCTTTGCCTTTGGCACCAGGCTCATATGTAGGAAGGAGGGCTGTTCAAACTAGGTCCCATTTATGTACATGGGCCTTTAAATCCAACATGGAAGCACCCACACTGTCTAGCTCTAAGAACCAAGCCATGCGGTCTAGTGTTTTGGGTGTGGCAGGCCTGGAACTACTTTCCCTGGTACTACTTTACCTTGGCTATATAAACCACACCCTGACTGCAGAACACGCTTTGTGTTATTCTGCAACCCGCAGCGTGACGCTCCCCGTGTCCAACTCCTGGTCTTCAGCATCTTCCTGTAATTCTGCAAGAACAAGAACAAGATTATTCTTTCTTACCTGAGAAAACACCATCCAGCACTCAGCATCTCAACTGTGGAAACCGAGAGAAGAAGAAACATCACTCACCTGTGAGTCCTAGCTTAAGGACCTTCGGTGAACTGCTACCACAGCTACTGTTCGAACATTGTGACCTGCAATAACTAGAAAGGGAAAAACAACATTAGAACGCGCGCTTCCAAAACATCGAATTCCATCAGTCTTACCTGAATTCCATTGTGCTACGCCACGCTTCCATCCGGAGCACCACAGCAACATCTGTCAAGGAAAAGAGACATATTCAGGTTCGCTTTCAATATTAAACAACCGCACAGCGCTGTACTTGCCTTAACGGATTCCGGGGGCCTGTTCTTCATTGCGCTTTCATCCACTCACAGTACCACAGCGGCCTCTGAGGAAAAGAAGAAGAAAACACAGGTTAGCTTTAAAAGACAATAAAGGCGCTGCGCTTCACGCTTTCTCTTACCTACAAAACGTGCCTCTCCTTCCGGCACGCCAGCATCAAGACCTTCGCACCTGAAAAGAAGGAGATAAAGACATTAACAAATTCCCACCATAAACTGAACAAAGACTTACAATTAACAAACCCACCTGCCTACCAGCAGATTCAGGCTCACAGCAGGCCTGGGCCCAAGGAAGGCATACTACACCAGTGAAGTAACTGGGGCAGCTCGCCAACAAACGCGAAGCGCACCAACACAAGAAACGCAGGACAGATAGCTCACCCTACAAATAACTAAGGTGAGGAAAGAACCCAGTGGGAAGGGAATCGATCAGAGGGAGGTGGGAGATTCACCCATTACAGACAGTTATCACAAATCCATCCTTCTGTAATTGCAGATTCTGGGCAACTACGCATCCAGGGTTCCAGATCTCAGAGCCTTCCAGAAGCCCCCGGGGATATCAGGTGAGCGTAACATCTATGCAGCAACTTAAGAGTAGAGAGAAGCATGCACGTCGACATATGTCTAACTCTGAAAACGCATTATTGTGTGATCAACAGAAACAGTCAGAATCTATTAGAAGCATGGATAGGGCTTTTCAACTTGGGGTACAGAAAATATACCCGTCTCAGGACTTTCATGCCTCAGGTGAGCTAATCGATAAGCTTTTAAATGAGCATAGGACTGTTGCCACCGCACCACCTCCTTATGTGACTCTCTCTGTTGTTTTACCTCTTCCCGCTGTTGAACCTCCTCCCGTTGTTGTTCCTGTTCCTCCCATTGTTCCTCCTCCTCCAGTTGTTGCTCCTCTTCCTGTTGTTGTTCCCCCTTCTGCATCTCCGCTCATACTGCCAGCTGCTGTTCCCTTCACTCCGTCTTTACCGCCAGCGGTAGTGTCTCCACTACCTGTTGTACAAGATTTGTCTGAACTTTCTTTTCCAAGTGGTTCTGCCCCCTTGTAGCAATTGAAGGGGCAAGTGCTGATTCAAAAGTAGTGACTCGTAGTATAATTTCTAAAGCTAGAAAAAGAGAATTGTACGCATGGGCTAAGAAATGTATAGAAAAGGGTGAAAAATCAGCTGTCTTAACTACAATTTCTGACCAAGAAAGTATTCCCGAACAGAATATTTTGATAGAGGGAATGGGAATCCACTTTGCTGAAATGTGGAGTGTTTTGACAGACATGGATGTCCCACAGGGGTTGAGGGATTTGAATGTCTTAGCTTACTCAAGGAACACTGCAGAGAAAGTACATGAGCATGTTGAGAAGGTTTTCAAGTTTAAAAGGGAGTTAGATCGGTTACAGAATGATGAAATAGATGGTGGTAGAGTAAAAATGATTTCTTCCTTCTTGTAAACTAATGAGTGAAGAGACGCGCTTTGATGGATTTCGGATGTTTCAATTTCTCCCATAGAAGTATATGACACACTGTCATGGCCACTGGGCAAGGACCACTAGTTCCATCAAATAAAGGGTCCAGGTGGACCTAGTCTTGGCACCTTTGGCACCAGGCTCATGAGAAAGTGTCCTCTGCACACTTTATATCTGTTGTTTGTGTTATTTCCTCCCCTGCAGGGCCCCCATGTGCATCCAGGTCAGGCGTGGCCATAGGGAAACATCAGCCCGCGCTTGCAGCATCCTCTGGGAGTGGCATTTGGGGGCACAAGGCAGAGCCAAGGGGGCATGGCTGGGACCAGGCCATTTAAGCCTGCCCCGCCCGCATACAATTGCTTCGCGTTAGTCTGCTTATAGCAGCCTAACGCTCACTGCCGCCTGAAGCGCTCTTGCCTGATTTCAGCAATACCATCGCTTGAAGCGCAGCTTACCTGACTCCAGCAACATCGTCTACAGCGCGCACCTTACCTGATTCCAGCAATACCATTGCCTGAGTGCATTTTACCTGATTCCAGCAATACCATCGCCCGAGGGCATCTTACCTGATTCCAGCAATACCATCGCCTGAGCACATGTTACCTGACTCCCGCAATTCCATCGCCTGCTGCGCATCTTACCTGATTCCAGCAGTCATCGCAGTCGGAGCGCATCCTCACCTGTTCCGGGCATCTAAGCTAAGCAGGAGTTCTTCTCGTCCAACATCCTCGCAAATCCATCCATCCAGCGACCGCCGGCAGTCCTTTGGATAGCTGCCCCTTGTCAGACGTCACCAGGCCATCCCTGCAGGAGAAAAGGACAAACAAAGTTAGACACATCATAAAGACTTAATGGTCGCGCGCAGCACATTTCTCACGCTTGACATTAGAACCAAACTTACCTTCTACTTGAGAATCGTAAACTCCTCTGGCCCCCATTTGGACTTGCTTCCAATACCGCAACTCCACTGGGCCCTTCACCACCTATTGGGGAGAAGGAAAGACATTACCAGGGTTACGGACAATAATCACTTAAAAAAGACATTGCAAAAGGATACCGACAATAATCGTTGTTGAGAAGCACTTACCTTAGAAGTGGATCAGTCACAGCCGGCTTTCCCCTTTAATGTATTCTTAGCATTCGAATTGCATTGGTCCCTAATTTATCAATGATTTCGAAATTTTTTTTTTCCTTTTTGTCATTTACTCAGTTCTGTAATGCCTCATTCGCGCTGGGCCAACAGGCCTCCTTAATGCAGTGTGGCTCTCTCTAAGCCTCTTCCTGTTCATCCAACATGGTGGCCCGCTTCCCCTACTCGTATAACCACGGTTGCATGACTATACACTTCACTGCCTCCAGGCTTAAGCATATGTAGTCCTACTACTATTTCACGAGTCGCGCGATGGAATTCTGAGCAGACACAAATTTACGTTTGCTGCGGTAAAACGTGTTTATACGCTCCCCCTAATTATGGATGGTTAAGGACTTAATTGGTAGTTTTCTGATACAATTATCTCGAATCTCTTGTGTACTATGGCACACTTACGGTTGATTTATTTAAATCCTTGTATATTAGGAGCCAATTGATTATTTAAAAGGGCTCTTGCTGACATTTATGCAACATTTATTGAGACTCGCTCTCTCTCTCCTTTTGTTTTTGGTGAATTTAGCCTTCCGCAATTGCAAGGCAGTTTGAGGTATATTTTAATCCTTAATCCTTAATGATTTTGGTATTCTGGTAATTTTTGCCTCAAAGTTGTTTTATTAGTATTAATTGCAAATTGGGTTTGATTCCAGAATGTATCCTGGCATCGTCCTATGTTTAAATAGTGAAGACTAATTGCTGTAATTCAAGGTAAACTTTTACTATACAATTATGGGGCACACTTTAGTCTTTTATTTCAAGATTTAGTGGATTTTATGGCACTTGATTAGGCTGCTATGGTTAATCTTCGTTTCTAAAATTGTGCAATTTGCTTTTTCTTTTTTTGTTCCCTTGCAAACGTGCTGCTACGCATGGAATTTGACAACTTGTGGTAATTCACCCTTATTCATTATTTCTTTTTGACATGTACTGCACATGTGTAAATTTTGGTTGCACCTTGCCCTGGGTTTTTCCCTTCCCTTGTACCTCTGTTTGTTATGAAACATTGCGCCAACCATGTAATTGTGATTAATTTTTATTTTGCATGTCACTTTTGTATATCTGTAGCCTCTGATGAAGAGCTGTACGCAACTTGAAACACGTGTCAGGCGTTTTTTCACACTTCTAATAAATTTGAATTCCTTGGCGCAAAGAAACTGGGACATCCTTTGTTCTCTTTAACTTTCCTCGTGGATCTATATTGGCAGTATACCCACACCACCCAGATACCTGCAGCCTTCGTGTTCAATTTTTCCATTCGATATAAAAGCGCTGTTGACCTGTGACTTTTTCTGCCATAACTTTGTTCTTGTTTCAGTTTAGAGGACAGTTTGCCCCACAGAGTAGTGCACAAATGGGTCATGTACACTTGAACCAATGTGCTTATTGCAGACAAGAAGGTAATTGACGAGCACAATGCCCGATCCTTCAGCAGAGATCGAATAACACATATGGTGCCATGGGTAGACGATCCAGAGGCCGCCCTGGGGTAGGGGGTCCTGGTAGAAGTCAGTTCGCTCAGAATCAACAGTCATTTTCACAGGATAGTCAGCAGCATAGTGCGAATAATGGGAACATTTTTGATAATCATTGGACTGTCTATCTTTCTGAGGATCTTGCATTTGATGATATGCTGTTCCTTTAGGACAGCCCGAATCACAGTCTGGAACCATACCTATTCCCGTCGATCAGAAAGGGCCCTAAGTTGAAATGAAGGTGAGGAATAGGAAGCATATATTTTTGATAGATACAGGAGCACAGAAGTGTTCTGTCGATCATTCACGGGTTCCAGATATTCCACTGCTAGGGCAGAATAACATTTCTGTAGGGTTCTCTGGTATGCCAGTGGTTAGGCCGGTCTCTCAGCCGGTACCAAATTCACTGGGGCCATTCACCGATTCATGTCCATTTCTTTTGACGATGAATTGTGGCGAAAATGTGTTGGGGTTGAATCTGTTGAAATAATTGAATGCGGTAATTCACTGTTCTCCGGATGGAGTGCATCTAACGATTTCACCTGAACGAACGTCTGTTTCACAATTCTTGACTAGGCTTTTACTGACCGAATTGGATAAGGTTCCGGCATGTTTATGGGCGGTTGATGATAATGACGTTGGTATTTTGCAAATTGTGTTGAAACCAGATGTTAAACTGCCACGTATTCCACAGTATAATATTTCAGTTGATGGTGAGCAAGCTTTAATGAGTATAGTTTCTGATTTTGTACATCGAGGAGTGATTGAGGAAATTGCAAGGAAGTTTATGTAATAGTCCGATTTTACTGGTGTATAAGAAAGGGGATAATGCAATTCCTTTCTGTTTTATTATTGATTTATGTGCTATCAATAAGATTGTTGCTCCACAATTTCTGATTATGCCTGATGTGACTACTATATTGACAATGATTCCAGCTTCAGTTACTCATTTTAGTATTGTGGATTTAAAGAATGCTTTCTTTAGTATTCCTGTACATCTTGACAGTGGATATTTGTTCGCGTTCACCCTAGCGGGACGCTCATTTACATTCACTCATGTGCCGCAAAGGTACATTGAGAGTCCAAGCATTTACAGTAGATCTTTGAAGGAACAGCTCGATACACTTGAGTTGCCTTCCACTTGTGCGTTGTTGCTGTATTTTGACGATCTTCTTTTAGCTGCAGATTCAGAAGTTTCTTGCAAGGAGGGCACAGTGTTGCTGCTTATCCATCTAGCAGAGCATGGACATAAGGCTTAATTGAAAAAAATTCAATATTGTCGACAGAAGGTCGCCTATTTAGGCTATCTCCTGTCAAAGGAGGGGAGAAGACTGACACCTGAATGGATAAGAAGCATCTCTAGCATGTCTGTCCCAAATACACAGTAAGATGTCAGAGCCTTGATAGGCATGGCTTCATACTGCAGACAGTGGATCCTTAATTTCTCATTAATTATAAAACCAATGTTGGCATTGACAAAGAAGGGCATTTCTTTGCTTTACCATGGAACTTGGATTGCCAGAAAGCTTTTGATCTGCTCAAGGCTGCGTTGCATTCAGCAACAGTTTTGAGCAAACCAAATTATGACAAGGCCTTAGTTTTGTATGTGCATGAATGTGATGGATGCACTTTGGCTGTGTTGACGCAGGAACATGGAGGGAAGAATAGACTGTGCAGTTATTTTTCCTCCACGCTTGACCCTGTTGCATGTGCTTTGTCGAGATGTTTGAGAGCTGTTGCTGCTGCCGCTGCATCTGTAAAACAAAGTGAGGGTATGGTTCTAGGTCACTCCTTAACCCTGATGGTACCTCTCTCTGTAGACGTTCTATTAAACAGAACGCAAACGCAACATCTCACATCAGCACGATTAACAAGATACAAGCTGATTCTATTTGCACCGCATATCTAAATTAAGAGATGTTGCGCATTAAATCCGGCCAAACTATTGCCTCTTCCACAAGAAATTGCTTGCAGTGACAAGATGTCACATGACTCCCTCTATACTACAGAACAAGAGACTAAAGGCAGAATTGACTTAAATGATAAACCGTTAAAAGATACACAAGGGGAGCTGTTTTGCGATGGCTCCTGCTTCAAACTTCCGGATGGTACATCCACTGCTGCTTATGCCATCACTACATTAAGCACTATTGTGGAAACCAGAAGAATTCAGCATAAATCCGCGCAGGCCGCAGAGATTATTGCATTGACACGAGCTTGTGAACTTTCCGAAGGGCTTAGAGTGAATATATTTACAGACAGTCAGTATGCCTTTGCAGTGGTTCACAACTTCGGTAGATTATGGGCAGAGAGAGGTTTCTTGACCTCACATGGAACTAAGATACAGCATGGCACTTTGATAGTTCGGCTACTTTCAGCACTTGTGCTTCCCACCCAGTTAGCGATAATGAAGTGCGCAGCACACCAGAAAGTAACAGATAATGTGGGGAGAGGAAACACCTTTGCTGACAGAATAGCCAAACAAACTGCCACCGATTTACATTCTAAAATGTATATAACGAGAGAAGCCACTAACACTTGTATAATAGATGAAGGAATTGGTTGTATAAAAGACAGTCAGGCTGATGCCACTTCAGAACAGCTTAAGCAATGGGCTGAGGGTTTAGCAAGTTTAGACGATGAAGGTTGTTGGGTAGATAAGACAAAACACAGATGGATGCTGCCCGATGCTTATATCATCGCTATGGTTACAATGGATCATGGACCAACTCATATATGTGCTAAAAAGATTTGTAAACAGTTAGAACCTGTCTGGATGAATGTAAATATCTCAAAAACTGCTGAGCGTTTGGTCCAAAATTGCATGGTATGCTTACAGCATAATGTGGGGAAGGGTACATTGACACAAGGGGTAGTTTTGGTCCCCCCTCTGTGCCTTTTGAAGTTATACACTTTGATTTCATTGAAATGGAACATTGTCAGAATTACAAGTATGTTCTGGTAGTCATTGTGCTTTTAGCAAATGGGTCAAAGCTTTCCCTTTAAAAGATGCCACAGCAATGACAACGGTGAAAACCATGCTGAAGGAATATTTTCCTAGGTTTGGTTTGCCGAGGGTCATTTGGTCAGACAATGGTCCACATTTTATCACTGTTGTTATCCTGCAAGTATGCACGGGATTGCAGGTCGATAAACCATTCCATTCGGCCAGACACGCTCAGAGTGCCAGACTTGTAGAGCACTATAACGGTATAAAGAAGAACAAAATGGTGAATATTTGTGCCAGTAGCAATTTGAGATGGCCAGATGCCTTACCGATAGCTCTATTGTCCATGCGGACGACCCCACAAACGAAAACTGGGCTCTCTCCCTATGAGATAATCATGGGGAGATCAGCCAAGTACTGTGACCAGTTAACTCAAAACTTGTATTTGATTAATCAACAAGTGCGAGTAGCCCTCCCATTAAAATACGAGGGGCCAAGTTATCGACTCCGACCCGGAGACTGGGTGCTTGTCAAGGCATTTGAAAGAGCATCCTGTCTCGCAACTCGCTGGAAAGGACCATTTCAGATCCTCCTTGCCACACAGACCACTGTACGAGTAGACGGAAAACGACACTGGATCCATGTAACGCACACCAAGAGGATACCTTTTCCTCTGCCACACGATGAAGGGGAAGAGAAGGAGATTGTTCACTCTGATACGCATCACAAATCAGTTCTAACCGACACTAAGGGTGCCCCGGAAATCTTTCCTGAGCCCGTGGGGCCCGGGGAGACTGCCGTTTTGCCTTCAAGTTCTTCTTCGAATCTTTCTGCATCGTAGAGCAATCTTGCTTCTGCTTCACCACTTCCATCAGAAGTGACGACACTCTGTTCGCAGATCACACCGTACCTGGAGTCTTGAGGTACGATCTATGTCCGAGGCGCTAGATTTACAGCACAGCATCAGCTGTGCCCACACAGAATCATTGTTGAGCCAGTCCCTTGTCACTCCTTTCACTGAAACATAAACAAGAGGCAGGAACCGGCAAAGTCACCTTCAAGCAAGATAGGCCACATGGTCAGGAGCCACCGACGGATGAACTAAAAGAGCCTAACGGAGAGGCTTCTAAATGGACTCTGAGAAACAATGTCCTTTCCTAAATCTACTTGTACAGAACAAGCTAACAATCTGCCTAACAATTGTATTTTCGCTTGGGTTTTGGTACTTGGAAGGGGTGCGTCCCCTTGAGACTTTGTTACCCACTGAAATTGTTTCCACTGTGTCTCCACCTTTCGTGTATCTGCACACTTTTCCTCCTCGAGACTCCCAACATAGACAGGGTTATCACAATAACACTCTCCTACTGATCATGAATGTGACCCATGCGATTCTAAACAGAACTAATTGCTGGGTGTGTTCACACTTGCCACAACATGGGGAAAAGTGGTTGGGCTGGTATATTCATCCACTTCCTTTAACTACTGCATGTTATGCCTCACTAAGGGCACTATTCTTTGGCCATTGGAACAATAGTATTTCTGGGAACTTCGATGTGACTAATTTGAATGAGTTCGAAAAACGAGTCCTAACACCTTTGGGATGTTCCTTCTTTGCAAATAGGAGCAAACTCAATGTTGCTTCTATTAGGCCTTCTGATAGTCTCTTTAGACCTTTTCAATCACTGATTTCCTTTAAAATGGCTCCCGTAGGCTACCCGGTTGCCATGCCTCCTTCCTATACTATTAATCATAGCCCCAACTCTGTTTCCTTCTGTATACAAAGGGATGTTCTCAGCCAATGGGCCAAATTTGAGGGTTGTACCAACATTGCAAGTCTAACCAGCGAGGACAGACCTTTGTACGTAGCAGATCCCGTTTACTTTGTCTGTAGCGATGAAGCTTATCCTTGGTTACCTAGAGATTGGCAGGGTACTTGTTACTTGGGTATCTTGTTACCAGGGGTATATGGGGCCAGCACCTCTGAAGTCCTTAGAGCTTGTCCAAGGCGGGATGAGAATGGTGATACTCCTTCACAAGTCTTGGGTGATGTAGCAAAATCCTTTGTGCCATTTTGGGGACAAATAATGAATTCCGAGGATATTAGAAGACTAGTAAGGGTACTGGAGAAAACCATCAATAGAACCACTGATATACTGTACAACATGACGCTAGAGCAAAAGGCCATTAAATTAGTGCCCTTCAAAGTAGGATGGTGTTAGACGTCATCCTAGCTGAGCGTGGTGGGGTTTGTAAATTGGTGGGATCTGCGTGCTGTGTTTTCAACCCTGACTCCTCCCCTACCATGTTCAAGGCAATACAAAATCTACATACCTTGAGTACGGAAGTACATGTCCCCGAGGGAAACTGGAATCTTAGTGCTTGGTTCTGGGACTTTCTACGTTCATGGGGCTGGACGCTCTTTTCAGTGTTAATGATAATTCTTGGTGTTCTACTGTTTTGTTGTTGTTGAATACAATGTCTTCCTGCCATATGTTCGATATTATGAGGATGTTGTGCACAAACGATAGGTACATTAGGAACAAAGGTACATGCACCCAAGAAAATTGCTAACGCTTTTGTAATGAAAGATATCACTATCAAGGAACTTATGGCAATTGATATTTCTGAATAATGTGAATGAGGATGTACGGACATTGAGGCGTGGGGTTTTAAGTAAAGCGAATGTTTGAGTAATGCTTTTGGCTTAGGCCAAAAGGAGGGTTTGTTAAACTGTATTCGCATAATACCGCCTTGTTATGAATATTGGCCTAATGTTAGACGTTCCTCTGCACACCAGAACACTGCTAACACTTCCACAACACCTTCCCCGGGTTCCCACACTACTCCCTCCAGGTTTCGAGACTCACGTGATGTGGTTACCCCAAAGGACGGAAAACTCTGCACCGGGTACAATGTACGTGCCCGGTTGCAGCTCTTTCTGCATTGACAGTTGCCATGGAGAGCATACAGCAGAAGGGGTGGCGGAACGCTTCCACATCGATCATTCATCCGCTCACGTGATTCAGAGCAGCATTTTCCACGTGACGATGGAGGGCGTCACATGACTCGGAAGCGCACAATATATAACGCTTGAGGCACGAAGCGCTCACCGCTTCTCAGCTGTCTTTCGACTCTGTTTGGCGCTACGTTTTGAACTTACTCTGCTGATTACCTTGACTTTGGATCACGCACCCGGACTCCCTTGGATCATCCCTTTGTACCTTTGCTTGGAACTGTTTACTCATTGCTGAACCTCGGCCCGTCCCTTATCTGCCTTTGGATCTTCCCTTGGAACTTTGTTGGACTTCTACGCCATTGCCCTTTGGGGACTCACACTACGTTTCCAGCTCTACTTTCAGGTGGGCTCTCCTGTGCTCCACGTGTTACTCCGGTCCCTGTTGTTCTGGGGACCGCCTCTCATCTGAGTCTCGAACCTCCCTCACTAGGTCTCCCGGGTTTTGCAATCACCGGATAGGTAATATTATTCTGATCCTGTGATTCTTGTATTCCATTGTATTTGCCTGGTACTTAACCCCACTTTCTTTCAGCAGCATCGGTGTTCCAGAGGTTCCGTGGATCCGGAAAGTAACATCTCCCACCTGTGGCTCCAAACGTCGCACAGCAGGGTTCTTTTGATTCCCCTGTGCATCACTTGGGGACGGAGGTCTCAACGGTCTACACGACATTCAAGTCAGAACAGACTGAGAAGCCGTATAGTCGTGTTGAACAATGCAGGGATCCACGGAAGAATCCATTGCTGCTTTGGTACAGGCAATTACAGTATTAAGGGCAGATATGGCCACCGCAAACACCGTGATTCACCAAAGGCTAGATTGCATACAGAGTGTCCAGCATTCCCTCCCTGCAGACTCTGAATTCGGGGATGTTCCCACTCCAGCCACACCTCCTCCATTGGCTAGTACCCCAGCTCCAACCCCGGTTATCCTTCCAGCCCCTTCTCCTTTGGCTGCTCCTGAACGTTATCAAGGCTACCCCAAGAAGTTCAGGACCTTCATCAATCAGTGCAAGTTACACTTCCTGTGCAGACCTCAGGCCTTCCCTAACTCCACTGCTAAAGCAGCCTTTACCCTCTCACACTTGGCCGGAACGGCTGCCGCTTGGGCTAATCCTTTATTGGAGAACCATAGCCCGGTTCTCTATGATTTTGATCTGCTAGTTACCGAGATGTCCCGAGTCTTCGACACCCGACATAAGGCACAATCCAGGGATCTGGAGTTGTTAGGACTAACCCAGGGTAGAGGGACCTTGATTGACTACATCACCCGCTTTAACCAATTGGTTGCCGAGACATCATGGCCAGAAAGCAAACGGGCGGTCGTCTTCTATAGAGGGTTGAGAAATCCAATGAAAGATGCTTTAGCAGTGGTCCCTTCCGTGCCCACTCAGTATCAAGAGCTAGTGGATCTTGCCCTGCAGGTAGATGCACGTCGCTCAGAGCGCAGGGCTGAGTTGGGCTTTTCCCATCCTACAGCGGTCAGTACTTCCACCTCCAACACTGAAGAACCCATGCAAGTGGGTGGTTTACGTAGTCCCATCACAACATCCGAGAGAGAATGTAGGAGGGTGGATAATGCATGCTTTTATTGTGGCACCACGGGTCATTATGTTAAGGAATGCCGTCGACGTCCCAAGAAGTCCCAGGTTTTTCGGACAGCTCGACCCTAGAACCGGAGACCAGGTCGAGCTTCCAGTCCTCATCTCCGGGTGCCTCTCCTGCTTTCGCTCATGTTCAGCCCATCTCTGTACAGGCCACTCTTTGTCCCTCTGTGGGTATCTCCCACGCAGTCACGATCATTATTGATTCTGGTGCCACGGGGAACTACGTAGACATTGCTTTAGCCCATTCTCTCAACCTGCCTTTAGTGTTGAAAACCCGACCCAAACCGATTCAGGCTGTAGACGGCACTGCCCTAGTCTCTGGTCCCGTTAGACACTAAACTGCCCCCCTCATATTGACCATACAAGACATTCACACAGAGACGTTAAGTTTTGACTTGATTACCACACCCCAGTTCGGTATCATATTAGGAATACCCTGGTTGCATGAGCACAATCCCCTCATTAATTGGCAAACAGGCACAGTCCTCTTTGAGTCAGATATCTGCCAGAACTATTGTCTCCCAACCCATCAGGAAACAGATGCTCCGTCACGGCCTTGGGAGCCCTCGCTCAGCTCACATTGAATGACGGTGGATCTGTGGTGGTGAATTCCCATACTGTTGGAGGGGTAGTTAGTGGAATTCCCCCTGAGTACAAAGCATTTGAATCAGTGTTCGATCGCGGTTCTTCCAAGGTGCTTCCTCCCCACAGACCATATGACTGCCCAATTGAACTAATCCCGGGTTCTACCGTTCCTTCGGGCAGGATCTATTCTCTGTCCCCCTCGGAAGAACAGGCTCTGAAACAGTATGTGCAGAACGCCCTACGACTAGGCCATATCCATCCCTCTACTTCACCAGCCGCAAGTCCTATTTTTTTTGTCCCCAAGAAAGAGGGGGATTTACGTCCTTGTGTGGATTACCGGCGCCTTAATGCCATTACGAAAAAGGACAGGTATCCAATCCCTTTGATCACCTCCCTCCTGGACCGCTTATCCCATGCCTCCGTTTTTACCAAGCTGGACCTTTGGGGCGCATACAATCTAGTGCGCGTCCGCGAGGGCGATGAGTGGAAAACTGCCTTTTGTACCCGTTGTGGGTTGTATGAATACCTAGTCATGCCCTTTGGCCTATGTAACACCCCGGCCACATTCCAGCGTTTTATGAATGACATATTCAGGGACATTCTGGACGTATACATGGTTGTTTATCTGGACGACATCCTGATCTTTTCACGGGATCTTGATGACCACGTACAGCATGTTCGGGAGGTCCTATCCCGTCTGAGGAAACATTTGCTGTTTGCCTTTCGTGCATGATCGCTTGTTTCTCCCCACGCCTGACTCCCGTAACCTGGCCCTTAAATGGTCTCATGATGCCCCCTTTAATGCCCATCCTGGCCAGGAGCGCACCATGGATCTCCTAAAGCGCTGGTGCTGGTGGCCTTCTATGAAGCAAGCCGTGGAATGCTATGTCAACTCTTGCTCTGTTTGCGCTCAGGCCAAACATCGAAGAGGTCTCCCAATCGGCCTGCTGCTTCCGCTACCGGTACCCCCAAGACCTTGGCACACACTGACTATGGATTTCGTGACCGATCTCCCCAGGGTGCGGGGTTTCAATACCATCTGGGTGGTGGTGGATACATTCACCAAAATGGCTCGCTTTGTCCCCTGTAAGGGGATCCCTTCGGCCCCGGTCTTGGCTGATTTGTTTCTCGAATCTGTTTTCACGTTGTTTGGGCTCCCTTCTGTCATTATCTACGACCGAGGGTTGCAGTTCACCTCTCGTTTTTGGAGAGCTTTGACTAAGCTGCTTGGCATCGATACCAGGTACTCCTCGGCCTATCACCCCGAGACTGATGGGCAGACTGAAAGGACGAACCAATCTATGGAGCAGTATCTCCGGTGTCTTATCTTGCAGCAGCAGTCTTCCTGGTTGAGTGTTTTACGGCCTGCCGAGTTCGCATACAATAATGCTGTTCACTCTGCTACGGGTTTCTCTCCTTTCTACGCCCTCTATGGCCAGCACCCCAAGGTCTTGTCTGTCCCTGACGCGTCTGTCTCTTTGAATCCTGCGGCCACGGCTTGTTTTAGGGATTTGTCTGCTGTTCATGCTCGTAGTCTGTTCCACCTTACTGAAGCAAAGGCCTCCATGAAGTCCCGTGCTGATGGCAAGCGCTTGGCTGCTCCTCCCCTTGCTGTGGGTTCCCGGGTGTGGTTGTCTTCCCGTCACCTTCGCCTGGTTGGTTGTCGGAAACTTCTGCCTCGTTTTGTTGGGCCGTATGTGATCTCCCATGTTGTGAATCCAGTGGCTTTTCATCTGGTTCTCCCGAGCTCTTGGCGAACCCATCCTGTTTTTCATGTCTCCCTTCTCAAGCCTTGCCCTGATTCCTTCCGTCTCCGTGCCCCGGTAGCCCCGGTGTCCCTGGCCTCCCCTGATGTCTTTGAGGTGTCTGCCATTTTGGGTTCCCGTTGGTTTAGGGGTAGGCTCCAGTATTTGGTGGATTGGAAGGGTTATGGCCCAGAGGAGCGCTCTTGGGTTTCTGCCCTGGACGTTAACGCTCCTCGGTTGGTGGCCCGATTCCATCGGGATCACCCGTCCTGCCCACGGGGTCGTGTGCCTTTGGGGGGGGCTATGTTAGACGTTCCTCTGCACACCAGAACACTGCTAATACTTCCACAACACCTTCCCCAGGTTCCCACACTACTCCCTCCAGGTTTCGAGACTCACGTGATGTGGTTACCCCCAAGGACCGAAAACTCTGCACCAGGTAAAATGTACGTGCCCGGTTGCAGCCCTTCCTGCATTGGCAGTTGCCATGGAGAGCATACAGCAGAAGGGGCGGCGGAACGCTTCCACATCGATCATTCATCCGCTCACGTGATTCATAGCGGCGTTTTCCACGTGACGATGGAGGGCGTCACATGACTCGGAAGCGCACAGTATATAACGCTTGAGGCACGAAGCGCTCACCGCTTCTCAGCTGTCTTTCGACTCTGTTTGGCGCTACGTTTTTAACTTACTTTGCTGATTACCTCGACTTTGGATCACGCACCCGGACTCCCTTGGATCATCCCTTTGTACCTTTGCTTGGAACTGTTTACTAATTGCTGAACCTCGGCCCGTCCCTTACCTGCCTTTGGATCTTCCCTTGGAACTTTGTTGGACTTCTACGCCATTGCCCTTTGGGGACTCACACTACGTTTCCAGCTCTACTTTCAGGTGGGCTCCCCTGTGCTCTACGTGTTACTCCGGTCCCTGTTGTTCTGGGGACCGCCTCTCATCTGAGTCTCGAACCTCCCTCACTAGGTCTCCCGGGTTTTCCAATCACCGGATAGGTAAGATTATTCTGATCCTGTGATTCTTGTATTCCATTGTATTTGCCTGGTACTTAACCCCGCTTTCTTTCAGCAGCATCGGTGTTCCAGAGGTTCCGTGGATCCGGGAAGTAACATCTCCCACCTGTGGCTCCAAAGGTCGCACAGCGGGGTTCTTTTGATTCCCCTGTGCGTCACTTGGGGACGGAGGTCTCAACGGTCTACACGACATTCAAGTCAGAACACCTAAGCCCGCGTTTGAAATGTTTCAATTTATGCTCAACTTCGCCGCCATCTTAAGAATCATCCGCCATTTTGATTTTGACTCCTGCTTTGTGTTCTAAAATGGTGGACTGTGTTTTCAACTTGCAGCCGAACCGAACGACCTTTGAGTTTTGTTAATGTTTAGGCTGACCGAGAGCAGACTATTTGTTCTATGCAGAGAAATCTTGCGACTCGTATGAACTGCAATCCAACAGTTGTCTGCGCTCACAAGCCTCATCCTCATATAAACAATGAGACAATGTAGAATAAACTCAGAATGTGTGTTTTTGCCGGACTGCATTGTAGCGATTCTTGAAACAAGATTTACTGTGGATCAGAGAACCAACACCACCATTGTAACTTCATGGATATGCAAACTTGTTAAATCCGTTGAACAATATTGTAATATTTGTCATATGAACTGGGCACAAACCCTAGCATGTAACATATTAGTTTGGAGAGGGGCTGGACACATTTTGAAAAACTGTATAAAAGTGTCTGTGTTAAGATGTCCAGCACTCTCACCCCTCACTGTGTCTGCCGGTACACACTGCGAGGTGTTGGGAGACAGATAGTTATCTGTTTGCTTTGATACTGTACAGTAATAAAGGATAATTGTATCTTTTCGACCCGTGATTGGCGTATTTCATTTTGTGGTACTAAGCCTCAATATTTCTTTGGTCTTTTAGGAGCTGTGGGCTGGTCTGACTGGCTGGGAGAAAAATGGACAGAAGTGTCTTGGTATGAACTCAGAGTTCTAGAACTGCCTTTCATCCCTAGCATTTTCATGGCAGGTTGTGTTTAATTTAAACTGATTAACTAGGACTCAATCTAGAGATTAGAGGATTACCAGCAGAAGAAAGAAGGCTTCACCAGTAAAAGTAATATTTTTTTTTTATTAATTAATTTGATTTAGTTGGTACACAACTTTTCAAATATTTATACACATACAAGAAAAAACAATTTCCATTTAAACTTACAATATGATTAAATTATACATAAATACATTAAAATAATCCCACTTCACACTTCCATTAGTCAACACATAATACATAATACAAGGGGCATGATACCTGGGTACAAATAAAATTCATCCTTATAAAATACAACCTACTCAAAACAAAACAAAACAAACATACCATACGAGATACCAAATACAGTTCTCACTCCCATAAGACAAACCTCCGACCTCCCCTTCTCTGTTTCCCTTCTGCAACCAAGTGTATACAGTACAGCAGAAGGAAAAGTCACTTGTGGAGAACTTTAACACTTAAGATCAACCACCATTACCAGGCACATACATCATCAATTTATACTAGTGGATTTAACACTGCACATCTTAATAGATATCTTTGTTACGTGGGAGAACCAGCCTTATAAATTGCACTATTGCAATTTGTACTCTTTCTCTTGGGTTTGAGAACAGGAACTGGCATTTTTGCTCTCCTGAGACCTGAGTATGAATTCCAAATACATTCTGAAAGCATCTTGCCCGAGCTATCTTTAGAGTTCCATAATAGATCAACAGGTGTTGAAGAGTTTCCTTTTGTCGTTCATATAAACAGTATCTACAATAATTTTGGCATGTAGAAATCCAATTGCGCCTACACAGGACATCGATTAAATCTAAACCTTAGGAAGTCAGCCCGAATAGCTGGCGACGGACATTTCACCAGGTATGGGGCTATCATTCCATAGGGTTTTACGCAAAAAGGCCAGATGTTGAAGTCTTTATAGTGGGTACACTTAGATACGGTCCTAGCCCAGTTTGCCCGATAGCTCTTTACTTTCGCGCATTCCGGATTCAGGATCAACAATTCAAGTGTTACATCAGCCTCCACCAAGTAATTAAATACACACTTCGACCAATTCCTCGGGAATGTGTTTCTAGATTTTAACAAGACAGAAGCAAGAACCTCTAAAATAGAGCCATTATTTACACCTAGCAAACACTTACGTAACAGGGCGCATTGTCTCCATCCTGCCTGTGAATGCAGGGATAACAACCCATAGTGTATCAACGCAATCGGAACCGCCTTGGGCAAGCCTAGAATCTCCTTCCAGTACTTTGACTCGAAGGCCTCCCATGGATGAATTTTGTCTAATAACTTACTCTCCACGCCATATAGTATAATCGGGACCACTTTCATTTTATAAAAATCCACCACATGATTCAGGGAAAATTTACCAAATTCATTAATTAAAATTCTGGACTGGGAAATCAAATGCTGTAATTTATTCCGACCCATAGCATCCTTATCTCCCTTACATTGTCTATTAGTAATTTCGACCCCCAGGTATTTGTAAAGTAATGTTGTGAAATAAGAATGCCACAGGTGGGAGCGCAGCAATATGAGAAACCGTGTTATCTTAAAACTTAGAAGTTGTCAAGTAAGCAGAATAGGCCGCATGTAGAAGAATAGTAAATATTTATTTCAAGGAAAATACTGAGTAGTAAATGTTGTTAGCTGCAATCTGAGGAGCAGAGATTACAGCAAAAATGTTTTAATGTAACTTGTAAACTCTGGTTGTGAAGCTTCTTGGCAGCGTAGTGCACGCTTGTTCAGAGTGCAAGGAGGAGGTGCCATTGCGTTCTCATTAACTGAAACCTCAGCAGGCGCGTGCCATTGTTGACGACAAACAGAGCGTATGCATTTCCTGAACGGAATATGGCCTTTGCGGTTCCCAATACAGGTACAGAGTGAGGCACAGGTCAGCCAGAGTGGTTAGGGCAATGTGGTGAGTCCTTTCTGTACTCAGAAACGAGCCGACGAGTGGCAATTCATTCCGCGCACATAGAAATAGAAACAGGACTTCAAACTAATAGTTAATTGAAGGAAAAAAAGCAACGATCTTTACAGGCGCGCATAAGCATTTCAGAGAAAAGTAGTCAAAAGTTATTTCACCATTTTAGATGAAGATGGAAAGACTGATTCAAGAATGACATTGTAAAATAGTTTCCGAAAAAGGAAATAGTTAGTTTGGGCATAGTTACTCACAGGAGAAGAACATTCTTTAAAACAAGGAAGAGCGCAAGATTTATTTTTTAAAACAAGGAAGTGTAACGCTCACCTGATATCCACAGGGACGTCAGCCAGCCTGTTCTGACCTCTTACGACCTCAAACCCTTCCCTGGAGGCTATTCGACTGGAGACTGGGCCTGAAACACAGGATTGGTAGAGTTTAACTCCCTATTGTCTCTGTGTGCTTGCACCTCTTCTTCCCCGGGATCCAACCCTTCCCTTTGATCCACAGCTCACCTTGTTTTCTTGGATAGTGTGCTCTCCGTCCTGCTTTCAGCGCAGGGGCGCGTTGATTGATGCAGGCTTGTTGCTGCCTAGTTACTTCACTGGCAAGAGTCCGACAGGTAAGTATAATGAGTCTTTTGAACAGTTCTCTAACTTCGTTCCTTTCCTTCCTTAGATGATGGCCGGCGTCCGGGGATGGCGGCGTGCTGCTGAGATGAGTAGCGCTGAAGGTGAGTCAGAGCACGATGCGCGATGCACCCCTTTCGTATTTGCATTGACCTGAGTTCTTTTTCTGTGGGCCTCATTACACGTTAGGCGGTAAGGGTTTACCGGTACCGGTAAGGGCACCGGTACCGGTAAACCCTTACCACCTTACTACGAGTTCCCTTTGCGGGACCCGACCTTAACGGCTGGTCTACACCAGCCGTTAAAGTCGGGTGCCGCAAAGGGACCTTGGAGCTAATTACGGTACCGCAATTTGCAGTACCGTAATTAGCCCCTTCCCCATTCCCATTATGCCCTATGGGGGCAAACATGGGAATGGGGAAGTGCCTTGGCTAATAGCGCCATGGTTACCGCCTACCGTGTAATGAGGCCCTGTGTCTTTTAGGTGCAGCAACGTTTTCAGCGTGGATGCCGGTTATGAAGAACAAATGCGGTGGGTAAGCGCGGTATGCGGTGCCTCTAGATGTTTCCACGCTAACCTGGAGTGTCTTTTCCCTCTTGCAGATGAATGAGAAGTTCCAGAGACAGAGTTCCCCCAGAGCGGCTGGGATTCAGGTAAGCGTTTGAAGCTCGTACAGTGTTTAAAAATAAGCGAAGATTTGCAGAATGCTTACTAATGCCTTTTTTCTGTTCTTTTTAGGAAGCGGCGTTCCGGGATGGGAATGACACCGCCGAAGATGCCCGCAGAATAGAAGGAGCGATGAATGATGGGCAGAAGCGCCGCAAGGTGAGGCCGTTCCTAACGGTGTTCTTGTTCTTGCAGAACCTGAGCGCAGAAGAAAGATGCAGGCCTACTGGAGACCGATCCGAACACGGTGAGTGTCACGCTGCAGAAAACGCAAAGCATGTTTCTCAGCCTGGGTGTGGCTTAAATAGTCTCTGGGTAACCCAGGTGTCTCGGGCTGAACCACACCCAAAAGACTAGACCGTACATGCAGTTCTGGGAACCGAAATATGTGGGGGCATCCATCTTGTCCCCATCAATGCACTACAAGTCCATCCCCAATGTTATCCTATGGGAGTGAGTGAGTCTGGTGCCACAAGCGCCAAGTCTGACTCCAAGTGGGTCTTTGGAGGGATGGAGAGGCCCTTGAGGGCCATGTAGGTGATAGTGGCCTGGCTCCAGCCTGACATCTTGGAGGGCTGGGGACATGAGGGGCAGGAATCATGACAGCACTCCCCCCAAGGCCCCTCTCAAGGTGGCTCTTCTGTCTGGTCCTGGTTTGGTTGTATGGTTTTGATGAAATCGTCTAAGCAAGCGAGGTGCATGGATGTACTCACAAGGCTCCCATGTCCTGTCTTGTGGACCATACCCCTTCCAGTCTACTAAGTAGTATAATTTGGATCTGACGTACTTTGAATCTAGGATGTCCTTGACTTCGGATTCTGGCTCCCCAGCGACTACTACTGGCTGCGGTGGCGTTGTACCCGGGTCCCAGGTTGAACAGGTTTAAGGAGAGACACGTGGAACACAGGATGAATCTGCATGTTTGACGGCAAAGCAAAGCTAGTCTGACCGCCACAGTATTTATCACGGCGGCGATGGTGAATGGACCCAGGTATCTTGGACAGAAAGTTCGGGCTCCTTTAATGGACACGTGTTTAGACACCAGCTAGACTTTGTCTCCCACTTGGTAGTTGGGGGCCTTTGCTCGGAGATGATCAGCAAACTTCTTTTGGTGATTCTTAGCTTGAAGTAGGTGTTCAGCTGCCCTTTTAAAGGTTGTAGAAATGGTCGTGTGCAAGGTTTTGACTGCTGGCATTTCCAGGATTGTAGGAACGTCCAACTCAGAAGTACGTGGGTGCCTGCCATACATGGCATAAAAGGGTGTCTGCCCAGTGCTGGTGTGTAGGGAATTATTATAAGCATATTCAGCTATCCATAATAGGTTGAACCAGCTTCCTTCAGCTTGGTGTAACATGCAACGCAGATACTGCTCGAGCGTCTGATTTGTCCTCTCAGTTTGACCATCCGTTTGGGGATGCTGACTGGTGGATAGCTGGATGTTGATCTGGGCCATAGAGTAGCATTTTCTCCAGAAGTTAGGTACGAATTGAGTACCTCGGTCTGAGACCAAAACTGAAGGAAACCCATGGAGCCGTACGATGCCTTCAAGAAATACCTTTGCCAGAGTGGAAGCATTTGGGAGCCCCTTAAGAGGAATGAAATGTGCCATTTTTGAAAATAGGTCCACGACCACAAGAATAGTGTTAAACCCTTGACTGGGTGGTAAGTCAGTAATAAAATCGAGGGACAACGTGTGCCAGGGTGCTAGTGGGATTTCCAATGGTTGTAATAGCCCAGCCGGTTTCTGCTTGGATGACTTGTTTTGAGCACACACTCCACAAGATAGGATGAATTGGTTAATGTCTTTACGCCACGTGGGCCACCAATAATTTAGTTTTACCTTGGCTAGGGTTTTAGCGATTCCGGGGTGGCCCTCGATCAAGGAATCATGATAACCGGACATGACATGTTCTCGTAGTTCTTGGTTTGGTAAGAATAAACGATTCCTGAAGTAGGGCAACTGATCTTTTATCATGTAATGTTCTCCTTGTGCACTCCACGCTTGTAATTGCTCTAGACTCATCAGGTTTTGGATTTCTTCATGTAATTCTTTCTGAGTTATGGTTGCTGTTATTCCTAGGAGCTTGTCACTCGGGATGATTGCTATTGGGTCAGGGGTCTGATACCCTTGCTCTTCCACCCCCATACGGGAAAGGGCATCAGCCTTCCCGTTTTTCACCCCTGGTCGAAATGTAATCGTGTAGTCAAATTCAGCAAAAAAAGAGCCCAACGTAGTTGTCACGAGGATTGGGCCTTTGCCGTTTTTAGGTACTGGAGGTTCCGGTGGTCAGTTATTACGGTGATTGTGTGTCTGGCGCCCAAGAGGTAGTGCCACCATGCCTTAAAGGCTGACTTAATGGCCAGGAGTTCTTTGTCTGTGATAGCGTAATTGAGTTCAGGGGGTGGGAATTTATGCGACCAGAAGGCAACAGGGTGTAACTGGCCCGTTTCTGGGTCCTTTTGTGAGCGGACGGCTCCCATAGCCATGCCTGAGGCGTCTGTTTCCACCAGGTATGGGAGATCAGGGTGAGGGTGGCGTAAGATTGGGGCAGATGGGAATCTTGCTTTGAGTTCCTGGAAAGCCTCCTCTGCTTCTGTTGTCCACTGGAAGTTTTTGTTGCTTTTCCTTAGTAATGACGTGATGGGATGCACGATTTGCGAAAATCCTGGGAAGAACCAGCCGTAGAAGTTTGCAAAACCCAGCATACTTTGAACACCCTTGAATGAATTTGGGGATGGGCAGTTCAGGATAGCATCTACCTTGTGTACATCCATTCGGATTTTAACGTGGTCCTAGTTTGATGCGGAATATACTAGGATATCGTTGATGTACACTAGAGCACAGACATCAATCAATTCCCGTAGGACATTGTTCATGAAGTATTGAAATGCAGCCGGCGCGTTGCAAAGGCCAAAGGGCATTACTTGCTATTCGTACAAGCCGTATTTGGTGCGAAAAGTGGTTTTCCATTCGTCCCCCTGTGTTACACTTCAGTCTTCCCCGCGGGCATCCTTGCAAAATACAACTTCTTTACAGGCTCCTCTATGGTCCAGGTACAAGCTACCATGGCGTCTGTACAAACGTTGACGCACTCCAGGTCACCTGACACGTCTTGTACGTGGAAGACGTACAGCAAGCCACGCCCCTCTTACGACTATAAAACCATTGTCTTCCAAGGGGCTCGTTGCTGCTAATTAGCGTTACCAGCTACACGCAGTTTTTGTACCGTTTCCTCTTTATGTTTCCTTACACAAATCCTTATCTGAATTCCTGGTTTTGACCCTTTGCCTGACTTTTGGATTGCCTCGTCTCATCCTTTATTCCTGTCGTGCTCATCTGGTTGTTGGACTCGGAACGCTACTGGAAACGGCTCTCTTCTTTGGCGGTTCTTCCCAGCGGGCGCTCTGCTTTTCAATTGCCGTCTTCTATCCGGATCATCTCAACAGCTACTCAGCTATACTCGTGTACTCAGGTACATACCTATTGCCTTCCATTGTCTTCTGTTGGATTCTGGGACATTGAGTGACTTTTCTTGTGATTGCTCTTAAGTGCACATGAACGTCCTCCTGAACTGCACCAACCCGGCACTAGTGCGTCCCTCGTGCCGTTCGGGGTTACTTACCTATACTAACTTCCCTGTTTGTTATTTTCTCCTGTCGTTGTCTTCAGAATCCTGGACTCTTCTTATTCTACTATCTTATTTCAGGTCAGTGGTTATCAATCCTATAGCTATAGTGGGAACCGATACTGAATTAGTTCAATTCCACTCATTTGTGTTATTCTTTATTTAGATCATTCCCGGGGAAATTCAACTCCACTCCAATATCTATATAGGTATATAGGTAGTTGTACCATCATTTCATCTGTTCTAATTACTTGCATAATATCAACACTGTCTAATATCTTGGTATTCTTTTGCAGCATTGGTATTGGCGGTGTGTTTACCCCGCTCTTTTATTCAATTGACATCTCTGTCTGTTCTAACTAAAACAGCAGAGAGGTACATTGTGGAAAAGAACCCCTCTTTGAGGAAGCCTGAGTCTTGTACTCAGGGGAGCTGGGATGGAAGGCTGAGTTTGGAATCTTACACCACCAACATCTCCAAGGTCATTATCTCTGTATCTTCGGCCTATTCGGAGTGGTGAGTAACACCCTGTTTTACGCAAACAAGGTGATATGCCCCCCTCAGGTCTAGTTTTGTGTAGATTTGGGCATCTTTGACTTGATCAAGCAATTCAGGGATCAGTGGCAGGGGGTAGCGATTTCTTACGGTAATCTGCTCCAGTGCACGATAGTCGATGCACGTTCTCAAGTCCCCCTCCTTTTTCGGTACGAAGAATAGAGAACTGGCTGCTGGAGACTTCGAGGGACGGATGAAACCGTTGGCCAGGTATTGGTCGAGATAGGCCTTCAGGTGCTGGTTTTCTGGTTCCGTGAGTACGTAAATTCACCCACAAGGGATTTGTGCGCCGGGTATCAGGTCGATTTGGCAATCGTATGGTCTATGCGGTGGCAGGGTATTAGCCTGTTCTTTCTGAAAGACATCTTGAAAGTCCTGGTATTCACTTGGTAGGGTGCCGATTGCAACAGTCGCAAGCATGGAGGTTCTGGTGTCTATTGGTTGTTTCTCTTGGCGATAACATGTGTGGGCGCAAGTCTCGGGAAAGGCCAATTCTTTTGCTCGCCAATCGATTCGAGGATTGTGAGCTACCAACCATGGCATTCCCAAAATCAACCAGAACTGTGGTGCCTTAATGAGGTTGAAAAGGGTAGATTCTTGGTGTCCATCCTGGCACAGAAGGGTTAAAGCTGCAGTGCATTGGGATACTGGACCAGAAGCTATTTCCGTGCCGTCGGCAGTGTTAACAGTGTCAGTGGTTGATTTAGGGCGTAAGGAAGCCCCATCTTTGCTGCAAGATCATGGTCAATGTAATTCCCAACGGCTCCACTGTCTATGTACGCTCTTACTGCGTGCATCCGAGATGGCTGTTGGTGATTGATCAAGACCACAGATCGTGCAAAATGGGAGGTCTGTAGTTCACTTTCTTCGCTCAACAAGTGGACCCCTACACTTGCCGGGCTGGGGAGTATTCCGATTCCTTGATGGTATCTTCCTTGTCCGTGGCCCCTACCGTCCTCCTCGGTGGCTTCACAGGGCACTCTTTAAGGAAATGACATGACTTCAGGGGCTTTCAGCAGGAGATGGAAAAGCTGTTCGCCCGTCGTACTCATGGGCAGGTATTAGGCAATGAACTTCTGTCCCTACGCCAAGGGAATCAAGACCTATTAACATACATAGCCACGTTCAATAGACTCGTAGTTGAAGCAGAATGGCCAGTGGAAAAGAGAACCACGTTATTTCATTGGGGGTTACGGGGGGAGCTCAAGGATGTTCTCGCACAAGTAGTGAAATCCCGAATGACTTCTCAGAATTCATTGACCTTGTTGTTCAACTGGATCATAGGTTGCAGGACCGAAGAGCAGATCGAACCAGACCGGACCCTCGCCCTATGTATGTGCGTTCAAAGGACAATATTGCCCACACAACGGAAGGTTCAGGAGAACCAATGCAAATCGGGGGGGGTCAGATCCCCCTTGACCAAAGCGGAAAGGGATAAAAGGAGACAGCAGCAGTTATGTCTGTACTGTGGAAGGTCAGGTCATTTCCTTAAAGAGTGCCCTGTGAAGCCACCGAGGAGGACGGTAGGGGCCACGGACAAGGAAGGTACCATCAAGGAATCGGAAAACTCCCCAGCCCGGCAAGTGTCAGGGTCCACTTGTCGAGCGAAGAAAGTGAACTACAGACCTCCCAATTTGCACTATCTGTGGTCTTGATCAATCACCAATAACCATCTCGGCTGCACGCAGTAAGAGCATACATTGACAGTGGAGCCGTTGGGAATTACATCGACCAGGATCTTGCGGCAAAGATGGGGCTTCCGTTACGCCCTAAATCAACCACCGACACTGTTACCACTGTCGACGGCACGGAAATAGCTTCTGGTCCAGTATCCCAATGCACTGCAGCTTTAACCCTTCTGTGGCAGGATGGACACCAAGAATCTATCGTTTTTGACCTCATTAAGGCACCACAGTTCCGGTTGATTTTGGAAATGCCATGGTTGGTAGCTCACAATCCTCGAATCGATTGGCGAGCAAAAGAATTGGCCTTTCCCGAGACTTGCGCCCACACATGTTATCGCCAAGAGAAACAACCAATAGACACCAGAACCTCCACGCTTGCGACTGTGGCAATCGGCACCCTACCAAGTGAATACCAGGACTTTCAAGATGTCTTTCAGAAAGAACAGCCTAATACCCTGCCACCGCATAGACCATACGATTGCCAAATCAATCTCATACCTGGTGTACAAATCCCTTGTGGGCGAATTTACGCACTCACTGAACCAGAAAACCAGCACCTGAAGGCCTATCTTGACTAAAACCTGGCCAACGGGTTTTTCCGTCCCTCGAAGTCTCCAGCAGCCAGTCCTCTATTCTTCGTACCGAAAAAGGAGGGGGACTTGAGAACGTGCATCGACTATCACGCACTGAACCATATTACTGTAAAAAAACGCTACCTCCTGCCACTGATCCCTGAATTGCTTGATCAAGTGAAAGATGCCAGAATCTACACAAAACTAGACCTGAGGGGGACATATCAGCTTGTTCGCATAAAACAAGGGGACAAATGGAAAACCGCTTTTCGCACCAAATATGGCTTGTACGAATATCAAGACCTTTGGCCTTTGCAACGCGCCAGTGTTAGGACACCTACCTGTGCTGGGCGGCGGGGCTCTGGGGGGCGTGCTGGTTCCTGGCGGCTGTACCCACGTCTCAGATTGTGGAGACGACGCGCCGCCCCGGGCACATTTCCCCGGCGGATTTGCTCTGTCCTGGCCCGTGTGGGGCACGGGTGTCGTTCACGCAGCTGTTCGAACGTGTTTGCGTTCCAAACCTCGTTCGCGCGGCGACATCCATTCGCACATGCGCATTGCAGCGCGGTTCAAGCCTCGTTTTCACACAGGACTGCTACTTAAGCGATCCGAATTGTTTTCCCATCGCGTCTCAACGCGGTTGGTTCCCTTCCGCTTCGCTCCCTGGTTCTGAGGTTCTTGGGTCCTGATCCTGTGCCTGGGCTGTGTCCTTCCTGCCCCTACCCTTGCCTGGCTCCCCTTTCCCTTCCCTTACCTGTCTTCTTGTGTACTCTGGTCTATTTCCTTGGGGTATCTTCCTGCTTCCATCCTTGCCTGAGTTGCCCACCTCCTGCTGAGTCTCCTGTGGTCCTGGTCTGCTTCTCCGGCTCTCCTGCATTGGTACCTTGGACTCACTGCTTACCTGTACCTGTACCATAGACTCTTTGCTTACCGGCATTGGTACCTTGGACTCTCAGCTTACCTGTACTGGCTACTTTTGTACTCTCACTATCCTGGATAGCTGCTTTGGATACTTTGCCGGTACCTGCCAGAAACATCTACGACCTTCCCAGTCAGTGCTTGCACTGTTCTGACGCCACGTTAATATTGGGAAGCGTCATTCGTGGCGTCAGGAGCTGGCCCCAGTTCAATCCTGTATTACAGGACGGGTCCGGGGTTGGTTCTTTGCGTCGCTACTCTTCATTTGCGAAGACTTCATCAGCTATGTGTCTACCTCTACCACGACCTGGCTACCTCGGCACGCAAGACTTCTGGAGATACAGGTACGCCCCGTCCTCGGGACACACAACTTAACAGATTGAGACGCCTTATCCCCAGTTCTGAGACGGAGATGGAGGAATCCCAGGAGATCCATGACGAAGTTAGAGCCTTAAGAGCGGAAATGGCGGTATTACGTCAGGAGAATCTAAATCTCCGCCAGATGGTCATGCAAGGAACCCCTGTTATTCCACATGCGGAGACACCAATGGCTTCTACCGCACCCATGAAGTTTGATGGTGATCCTAGGCGTGTGGCAGAATTCTGCAACCATTGCAGGATACATTTCTTGTTCCGGGCATCACATTTCACACAAGAAAAGGCTAAGATTGGCTACATCTTGGGAAATCTAACAGGAAGTGCCTTGGCTTGGGCTTCTCCCTTGGTATCGGCTAACAGTCCCATCCTTAATGATTTTGTGACATTCGAGAAAGCATTTTTGGAAGTATTCCAGTCTCCCAATTTGGCAGTTACGGCACAGAATCAGTTGATGGATTTAAAACAAGGATCCAGTGATATTATCACTTATATAAGTCGGTTCCGTCAATTGGCTACGGACTCTCAATGGTCCGAAGTAACGCAAAAGACTCTGTTCAGACGCGGCCTAAGAGAAGAATACAAGGACGAGTTACTTCACATACCCGAACCTGAGACTCTGCCGTTACTACAGGAGCAGGTCCTACGTATTGATCATCGCCTGGCCGAACGAAGAGGTGAGAGACGTCGGTTAGAGAGGTTCCTTCCCCGACCACTTCCTCAGGCTGGAGGCGCACCTGCCAGTTCGGAGATAGGTCTAGAACCTATGCAGCTAGGAGCACTCAGAGGACCATTATCGGAGGCTGAGAAAAGACGCAGGAGAAGTCTCCGTCTTTGTTTGTATTGTGGTACTGCCGGACATTTTCTCAGTGCTTGTCCATTGCGACCAATCAAGAAGGTGGAAAACTAAGAGGCCTGTCGCAACGGAGGAAGGCAGTGACAGGCCCTTCGATCTCTTCAGTCTTTCCCATTCCTGTGACGACCCATCCACCCATGACTCCGGTGGCCCTTATGGCTCTTCAGATCCGGGTTACCTGGCATAGTAAATCAGTGATTGTATTGGGTCTTCTGGATTGTGGAGCCTCAGGTAATTATGTGGACTTTGAATTTTCCAAGAAGAACGGGATACCCCTGCTTGATAAGGGTTGTGCTACCCTGGTGGAGGTAATTGATGGAACTCCTTTGGCCTCCGGTCCGGTTCGCCAACATACCGGAATACTACAGTTACAGATAGCTGAACACCACGAACTGATTTCTCTTGATGTGATTAAATCACCCTCATACCCGATAATTCTGGGGTTACCGTGGCTATTACATCATAACCCCATTATTGATTGGGCTTCCCGTAACCTGACCTTCGCTTCCAATCGATGTAGTCGGGAGTGTAACACCTTCGGACCTAGTACCGGATCTTCCACTATTGCCACTCAGACAGAAGGATCAGGAGCGCTCCAAGTGTGTACCTTGTCTTCGGTACCCTCCGACTACAACGATTACCATGAGGTATTTTCTGAACCTGGTACCATTCCTTTGCCACCTCACAGAGACTTTGATTGTGCCATAGAACTACTACCCGATGCAGTAATTCCTCATGGCAAATTGTATTCATTATCACCTCACGAGAGAGAGGTCCTGCAAGAATACTTGGATGACTGTCTTCAGAAAGGTTATATAACACCTTCTAAGTCACCTGCGGGATTCCCTTTGTTCTTTGTGAAAAAAAAGGAGGGCACTTTACGGCCTTGTGTGGACTATAGGCAATTAAATGACATCACACGAAAGGATCGATATCCGTTGCCCTTGATACGCAACATTATGGAGTCTTTGCGGAATGCCCGTATATTTTCTAAATTGGATCTCCGAGGGGCATACCATTTAGTACGTATCAAGCCGGGCGACGAATGGAAAACGGCCTTTAAGACCCCAGCAGGGCATTTTGAGTATCGTGTTATGCCGTTTGGTCTGTGCAACGCTCCAGCCGTTTTTCAGCGTCTAATGGACGACGTTTTCTCGGATTTGATTGGTGTATCCGTATGGGTATATCTCGATGATATTTTGATATTCTCCAAAGAGAAAGAGGAACATCCACGTCATGTGAAGGAGGTTCTTGGTCGGTTACATCACAATCACTTATATGCCAAAGCTGAGAAATGTCACTTTCATCAGAGTAGTATCGAATTTCTTGGATATGTTATTAGTGAATCCGGAATACACATGGATCCTGCCAAGGTACGGGCGATTCAGGAGTGGAGACAACCTTACGATTTGAAATCTCTTCAGCGTTTCTTAGGATTCGCCAATTTTTACCGGCGTTTCATACCTGCCTATTCGGAAGTAACCGTGCCTTTGTCAGATTTGACCAGCAACAAGACTCCGTTCAGATGGACTGCAACAGCAACCAGTGCTTTCAAGAGACTGAAGGAGGCATACAGTACTTCCCCGATTTTACATCATCCTGATGAGAACAGGCCATTCATCGTGGAGGCAGATGCTTCCGATTTTGCTGTTGGGGCTGTCCTTCTTCAAGACGATCCACAGACAGGGTTGGAGGTTCCTGTTGCCTATTATTCCCGGAAGTTAACATCCAGCGAACGAAATTATGCAATCATTGAAAAGGAGCTATTGGCCATAAAGGTTGCATTTGAGGAATGGCGTCACCATCTTCTGGGGGGAAGATTCACAGTGGAAGTACGCACTGATCACCGGAACCTACAGTATCTACGCTCCTTACAGTGTCGTACTTCTCGTTTGGCTCGTTGGGCCTTGTTCTTTTCCCAATTTGATTTCACGATTTCCTACATCCCTCAGTCACGCAATTTGAAGGCCGACGCTCTTTCTCGCTCCCTGGAGAACAACGTTGAACTAGATCATCGAGCTCAACAATTACTTCCTTCCAAACACTTCTTGTTGGTTATATCTCAATGCTTGGATACCATCCTACGGGACACTCAAAAGGATCCCAAGTATTCCTTACTTCTCCAACACCCTTGAATTAGGGAGAACGGTGGCCTACTCTTCTTTCACAATCGGTTATACCTCCCCACTGAGGTACTTCGGACTGCCGTCCTGCAAGCATTACACGATTCTAAGATTGGGGGACATCGCGGCATTCGATCCACTCAGGAACTGATTTCTCGCCAATTTTGGTGGCCAGGATGGGCTAGGCAGACAAGAGAATATGTGGAATGTTGCCCAGTGTGTGCCCAGGTCAAGATTCCACGAAAGAAACCTATTGGACTTCTCCAACCCACCGAGAGAGCACCATATCCCTGGCATACTATTGCCACCGATTTTCTTGTGGACCTCCCTCCCTCGGAAGAATATACATGCATCATGGTGGTCATCGATTGTTTTTCTAAGCTAGCCCATTTCATTCCATTCCGGAAGGTACCTTCAGCCGGTAGTATGGCTCAGGCCTTTTTACATTCTGTTTATCGCTTACATGGACTTCCTGAGAAGATTATTTCAGACCGTGGATCTCAGTTCATTTCTGCCTTTTGGAAGCAACTTTGCCGTCACTTGGGTGTCCAGCGTGCTCTCAGTTCCGGCTATCATCCAATATCCAATGGCCTGACTGAGCGGACAAATCAGACTTTGGAGCAATACTTACGCTGTTTTTCCAATGCTTCTCAATCCAACTGGGCAAAACATCTGGATCTAGCTGAGGTGGCTTATAACAATTCTAAACACTCAGCCACTGGAATGAGTCCTTTCTATTGTTCCTCGGGTCTTCATCCCAGGTTGATTCCATTTCATCCTGTTCCTTCCAGTACAGTTCCTTCCGCGGATCAGATGGTTGCTGACATCCAGAAGAATCAGATCCAGGCCACAGGAGCTCTCGCCAAGGCATGTGAAAGTATGAAGGCACAGGCTGATAGGAGAAGGAGTAGTGAGCCAGCTTTCCAGGTTGGGGACATGGTATGGCTCTCTTCTAAGAATTTACCAGTACACAATCTCCCGACTAAATTAGCACCCCGTTTTCTGGGACCTTTCCGGGTGATCAGACGAATCTCCTCTGTGGCATTCAAGTTGGATTTGCCGCAGTCTTGGCGGATTCACCCCGTCTTCCATGTGTCTCTCTTTAAACCGTTTCGGTCTGATCCGTACGGTCGTTCGCATTCTCGACCCACGGCCATTGATGTGGGAGGCACTCCGGAATTTGAGGTGCAGGAGATTTGTGACTCCCGTTTCTTCCGGGGTAGACTTCAATTTTTGGTGGACTGGAAGGGTTACCCTGCTTGTGATCGGACTTGGGAACCTTGTGTGAACATTCATGCCCCCCGTCTACTACGGGAATTATTTCGTAGGAATCCCTGGAAACCGGGTGCTCCGGGTCTTTCTGGTGGGGAGCATAGTGTTAGGACACCTACCTGTGCTGGGCGGCGGGGCTCTGGGGGGCGTGCTGGTTCCTGGCGGCTGTACCCACGTCTCAGATTGTGGAGACGACGCGCCGCCCCGGGCACATTTCCCCGGCGGATTTGCTCTGTCCTGGCCCGTGTGGGGCATGGGTGTCGTTCACGCAGCTGTTCGAACGTGTTTGCGTTCCAAACCTCGTTCGCGCGGCGACATCCATTCGCACATGCGCATTGCAGCGCGGTTCAAGCCTCGTTTTCACACAGGACCGCTACTTAAGCGATCCGAATTGTTTTCCCATCGCGTCTCAACGCGGTTGGTTCCCTTCCGCTTCGCTCCCTGGTTCTGAGGTTCTTGGGTCCTGATCCTGTGCCTGGGCTGTGTCCTTCCTGCCCCTACCCTTGCCTGGCTCCCCTTTCCCTTCCCTTACCTGTCTTCTTGTGTACTCTGGTCTATTTCCTTGGGGTATCTTCCTGCTTCCATCCTTGCCTGAGTTGCCCACCTCCTGCTGAGTCTCCTGTGGTCCTGGTCTGCTTCTCCGGCTCTCCTGCATTGGTACCTTGGACTCACTGCTTACCTGTACCTGTACCATAGACTCTTTGCTTACCGGCATTGGTACCTTGGACTCTCAGCTTACCTGTACTGGCTACTTTTGTACTCTCACTATCCTGGATAGCTGCTTGGGATACTTTGCCGGTACCTGCCAGAAACATCTACGACCTTCCCAGTCAGTGCTTGCACTGTTCTGATGCCACGTTAATATTGGGAAGCGTCATTCGTGGCGTCAGGAGCTGGCCCCAGTTCAATCCTGTATTACAGGACGGGTCCGGGGTTGGTTCTTTGCGTCGCTACTCTTCATTTGCGAAGACTTCATCAGCTACGTGTCTACCTCTACCACGACCTGGCTACCTCGGCACGCAAGACTTCTGGAGATACAGGTACGCCCCGTCCTCGGGACACACAACTTAACAGCCTGCAGCATTTCAATACTTCATTAACGTTGTCCTACGGGAATTGATTAATGTCTGTGCTCTAGTGTACATCGACAATATTCTAGTATATTCCGCATCAAAGCAGGACCACATTAAACACGTCTGATCCATATTGGAGAAACTGTGTCAACACCAGCTCTACGCCAAGCTCGAAAAGTGCTCATTCCACGTCTCCGAGGTGGAATTCCTGGGCTTTCTTCTCAGCCCGAATGGAACCCGAATGGATGTACACAAGGTAGATGCTATCCTGAACTGGCCATCCCCAAATTTATTCAAGGGGGTTCAAAGTATTCTGGGTTTTGCAAACTTCTACCGCCGGTTCATCCTAGGATTTTCGCAAATCGTGCATCCCATCACTTCATTGCTAAGGAAAAGCAACAAAAAGTTCCAGTGGACAACAGAAGCCGAGGAAGATTTCCAGGAACTCAAAGCAAGATTCACATCTGCCCTAATCTTACGCCACCCTCGCCCTGATCTCCCATACCTGGTGGAAACGTACACCTCAAGCATGGCTATGGGAGCCGTCCTCTCACAAAAGGCCCCCGAAATGGGCCAGTTACACCCTGTTGCCTTCTGGTCGCATAAATTCTCACCCCCTGAACTAAATTACGCTATCACAGACAAAGAACTCCTGGCCATTAAGTCAGCCTTTAAGGCATGGCGGCACTACCTCTTGGGCGCCAGACACACAATCACTGGAATAACTGACCACCGGAACCTCCAGTACCTAAAAATGGCAAAGGCCCAATCCTCACGACAACTACGTTGCGCTCTTTTTTTTGCTGATTATGACTACGTGATTACATTTCGACCAGGGGTGAAAAACGAGAAGGCCGATGCCCTTTCCCGTATGGGAGTGGAAGAGCAAGGGTATCAGGCCCCTGACCCAATAGCAATCATCCAGAGTGGCAAGGTCCTAGGAATCATAGCACCCATAACTCAGAAAGAATTACATGAAGAAATCCAAAACCTGATGAGTCCGGAGCAATTACAAGCGTGGAGTGCACAAGGAGAACATTACATGATAAAAGATCAGTTGCCCTACTTTAGGAATCATTTATTCTTACCAAACCAAGAACTACGAGAACAAGTCATGTCTGTTTATCATGATTCCTTGATCGAGGGCCACCCCGGAATCGCTAAAACCCTAGTCAAGGTAAAACGAAATTATTGGTGGCCCACATGGCGTAAAGACATTGGTCCTCATTACACGGATGGCGGTGGACCAAGGTGCTATTAGCACCTTGGTCCATGCCGGTAAAATACCGGCACCGCCTTGGTGGAAAGGGGAATTACCGCCCTATTCCAGGTTGGTGGGGAGTTAATTCCCCCTTCCCCCATTGCCCTTCCCCATTCCCATTTTTGCCCCATAGGGCATAATGGGAATGGGGAAGGTGCTAATTACGGCACCGCAAATTGCGGTACCGTAATTAGCTCCCTGGTCCCTTTGCGGGTTGGTTTTTAGCGCCTGCAAAAAGCAGGCGTTAAAGTCTGCAACCCGCAAAGGGACCTCATAGTAAGGCGGTAAGGGAAAACAGTCACCGGTACCATTAACGGTGACCGTTAACCCTTACTGCCGTCCGTGTAATGAGGCCCATTATCCAATTCATCCTATCTTGTGGAGTGTGTGCTCAAAACAAGTCATCCAAGCAGAAACCGGCTGGGCTATTACAACCATTGGAAATTGCACCAGCACCCTGGCACACGTTGTCCCTCGATTTTATTACTGACTTACCACCCAGTCAAGGGTTTAACACTATTCTTGTGGTCGTGGACCTATTTTCAAAAATGGCACATTTCATTCCTCTTAAGGGGCTCCCAAATGCTTCCACTCTGGCAAAGGTATTTCTTGAAGGCATCGTACGGCTCCATGGGTTTCCTTCAGTTTTAGTCTCAGACTGAGATACTCAATTCGTATCTAACTTCTGGAGAAAATGCTGCTCTATGGCCCAGATCGACATCCGGCTATCCACCAGTCACCATCCCCAAACGGATGGTCAAACTGAACGCACATACATACAAACTGAGAGGACAAATCAGACGCTCGAGCAGTATCTGCGTTGCATGTTACACCAAGCTGAAGGAAGCTGGTTCGATCTATTATGGATAGCTGAATATGCTTATAATAATTCCCTACACACCAACACTGGGCAGACACCCTTTTATACCATGTATGTCAGGCACCCACATACTTCTGAGTTGGACGTTCCTACAACCCTGGAAATGCCAGCAGTCAAAACCTTGCACACGACCATTTCTCAAACCTTTAAAAGGGCAGCTGAACACCTACTTCAAGCTAAGAATCGCCAAAAGAAGTTTGCTGATCAACACCGAGCAAAGGCCCCCAACTACCAAGTGGGAGACAAAGTCTGGCTGGCGTCTAAACACGTGTCCATTAAAGGAACCCAAACTTTCCGTCCAAGATACCTGGGTCCATTCACCGTCACCGCTGTGATAAATCCTGTGGCGGTCAGACTAGCTTTGCCGTCAAACATGCAGATTCATCCTGTGTTCCACGTGTCCCTCTTTAAACCTGTTCAACCTGAGACCGGGGTAGCAACGCCACTGCAGCCAGTAGTAGTCGCCGGGGAGCCAGAATTCGAAGTCAAGGACATCCTGGATTCAAAGTACGTCAGATCCAAATTATACTACTTAGTACACTGGAAGGGGTATGGTCCACAAGACAGGACATGGGAGCCTTGTGAGTACATCCATGCACCTTGCTTGCTTAGAGGATTTCATCAAAACCATACAACCAAACCGGGACCAGACAGAAGAGCCACCTTGAGAGGGGCCCTGTGGGGAAATGCTGTCATGATTCCTGCCCCTCATGTCCCCAGCCCTCCAAGAGGTCAGGCTGGAGCCAGGCCACTATCACCTACATGGCCCTCAAGTGCCTCTCCATCCCTCCAAAGACCCACATGGAGTCAGACTTGGCGCTTGTGGCACCAGACTCACTCACTCCCATAGGATAACATTGGGGATTGGACTTGTAGTGCATTGATGGGGCAAGATGGATGCCCCCCCCCACATATTTCGGTTCCCAGAACTGCATGTGCAGTCTAGTCATTTGGGTGTGGTTCAGCCCAGAGACACCTGGGATACCCAGAGACTATTTAAGCCATGCCCAGGCTGAGAAACATGCTTTGTGTTTTCTGCACCTGCAGCGTGACACTCACCGTGTTCGGATCGGTCTCCAGTAGGCCTGCATCTTTCTTCTGCGCTCAGTTCCTGCAAGAACAAGAACACTGTTAGGAACAGCTTTACCTGGCAGCGCTTCTGCCCATAATTCATCGCTTCTTCTGTTCTCCGGGCATCTTCGAGGGGTTTCATTCACATCCCGGCATGCTGCTTCCTAAGGAAAAGGGAAAAGAACAGAAAAAAGGCATTAGTAAGCATTCAGCAAATCTTCGCTTATTTTTAAAGACTGTACAAGCTTCAAACGCTTACCGGAATCCCAGCCGCTCTTGGGAAACTCTGTCTCCGGAACTTCTCATCCATCTGCAAGAGGGAAAAGACACTCCAGGGTAGCGTGGAAACATCTAGAGGCACTGCATGCCACGCTTACTCACTGCATTTCTTCTTCATAACCGGCATCCACGCTGAAAATGTCGCGGCACCTAAAAGACACAGAAAAAGAACTCAGTTCAATACAAATATGAAAGGGTCGCATCACGCATCGCGCTCTCACTCACCTTCAGCGCTACTCATCTCAGCAGCACGCCGCCATCCCTGGACGCCGGCCATCATCTAAGGAAGGAAAGGAATGAAGTTGGAGAACTGTGCAAAACACTCATTATACTTACTTGTCGGACTCTTGTCAGTGAAGTAACTAGGCAGCAACGAGCCCGCATCAATCAACGCGCCCCTGCGCTGAAAGCAGGACAGGGAGCACACTTTCCAAGAAAACAAGGCCCAGTCTCCAGTCGAGTAGACTCCAGGGAAGGGTTTGAGGTCATAAGAGGGCAGAACAGGCTGAGTGACGTCCCCGTGGATACCAGGTGAGCATTACAGTAAGGCTGTTCCTAACTGTGTTCTTGTTCTTGCAGGAGCTGAGCGCAGAAGAAAGATGCAGGCCTACTGCAGACAGATCCGAACACGGTGAGTGTCACTCTGCAGGTGCAGAAAACGCAAAGCATGTTTCTCAGCCCGGGTGTGGCTTAAATAGTCTCTGGGTATCCCAGGTGTCTCTGGGCTGAACCACACCCAAAAGACTAGACCGCCCATGCAGTTCTGGGAACCGAAATATGAGGGGGCATCCATCTTGTCCCCATCAATGCACTACAAGTCCAATCCCCAATGTTATCCTATGGGAGTGAGTGAGTTTGGTGCCACAGCGCCAAGTCTGACTCTAAGTGGGTCTTTGGAGGGATGGAGAGGCCCTTGAGGGCCATGTAGGTGATCGTGGCCTGGCTCCAGCCTGACGTCTTGGAGGGCTGGGGACATGAGGGGCAGGAATCATGACAGGAAGATCACCAAATTAATTCTCAACACATCTCAGCTAGTAGCAGAGGCAAGACAGGTAAAAGAGAAGCACATTACAGAGAAAGTAATTATTCAGAAGGTCACAGAGCAGAGTAGAAATTCATTTTGTGTTATTTATTTCTCATTGAAGATACCAGAACCAAGAAACCAGGAGTTAGGAGTGTCTGAAGTTTATTATTGTATCCACTATCTCTTTCCCTTTCCTGGGGTCTCCGACTCAGCCGTAAAATCTGGGTTTGAGCAGGGAATGTCTTTTGAGAGTTTGTGGGATCAGTATCAGCTCCTGCAGATTCCAGCAGCCTGTTATGACACAGAGAGCGCGGGGCAAGGACTGAAAAAAAGACTGACCCCCAATCCGAGCTTTCTGAAAGCGTGTAATTTTCAGCAACGTTTGTGACTCTAAGCGCAAACACATAGTGGGCTGTGTGAAAAAACAGCTTTCACTGCCCAGACGCCAGGGATCCCTTACTCAAGTTGCCAGGGCACGTCCATCACCTTTGGATCCAGACCCTGGGGGTGGACAAGTGTGGGAGGATCACCTGGATGAGGGGTCCTCGTGGAGTGAGGAAGAGACATCCGAAGGCGAGACGCGGTATCCCCCCTTTCCCAATACCCCTATCCAATCCTATCTTATAGGATATTCCAACGGTATACACGAATGCCAACCTATTTTTGGTTGTGGTACTTTTCATCGCCGGACTTTACATCGCTAGAAACCCCGTTTTTTTATTTTTTTATTTTGGGGGGTGTTTTGTTGGGGTTGGGGTATTATTATAATAGTAAGGGGGGGGTATGTGGGGAGGACTCCACCCCATAATAAAAAGAAACCCAAAACAGGGTTTCTGGCGATGTAAAATCCGGCGATGAAAAGTACCACGACCAAAAATAGGTCGGCGAAATCACGTAGAACCATTCCAACTTCCCAAATCCTCCCTCTCTCTTACCTACACAAACACTTAGTTGAGGAAAAGGAGGTCTATGGCTGAAAGGATTACCACCCATGCAATACACTGGCATATCCCTCTAACGAGATGAGATCAGGCAGGGTCAGGCATTTGACTTTAAGCACGCACACCTAATACTTATTAACTCTCCCCACATGGTTAAAAGGCGGAACACTGAGACACACTTTGAGCAAGGCGGTGCACGAGAAGGAGCAGTTCCTACAGGGCTATGGCGAACCAGGGGAAGAGGAGCGACAAACCGAGGGGTTGAACCAAAGGGGCATGAAGCCAGAGACCCCGTCTTCCCCAGCGAGAGATCGTTATTTCTGAAAGGCTATGAGGATTGCGCACGACAGCCCAGCTGGAAGGGAGAAAGAGTGTTCTGAGTGCTACAAGGTAAGCAGTCACCATCCCTGGTGAACGACAGTTGGGGAGGCGCGGAAGCCACAGTGGTAACAACCTAGATTCCTACATGAAAGGCGCGAAAGACGGAAAGCATCTTAACACGACCAGTGAGTTGAAGGAAGCAAAGAAAGCCCAGTCTGTGTTTAATTTAAATACTTGCGGCAGTATCCGAGGGATGAAGGTTATGCAAGCGCTGATAAGCTGTGATAGAAAGTTAATCCATTGTGAAGAACTGTGAATACGAAATACAAAGAAGCAGAGTGGTCCGGCGAAGTGAGATTTCCCAATCGAAAGTCTCTGTGAAAGGTTTTAAAGCTGCAGTGGCAGCGGGATGCGAGAGAAAGAAAGTAACCACAAAACCGTATGAAAGAAAAGTTTGAAAGACTTGATCTAGGAGCAATTGATATGAAAGCAAGTCATACATTGTAAGTACAGTTTCCAAGAGACATTGGAACTGAAGGAAAATATGTAAATGTAAAGTGGAAGTAAAGCAAGAAAGGAGAGTCGAATGATCATGTGAAGGTGAGAGTAAAAATCCTCCCATTTTCGAAAGTCTTCGACAGCAAAATCAAAACACATTGCGCTACCCGCAGCTGCTACTTGACACTCAGTAAGCTTTGTTATGCATTTCTGTCATTGCGGGTGTTACTCTCCTATACGCTAGACAGATTCAAACTCCTCACATAATTAATTACCGCTCAGGCGTTCACAGACTCTTGAATACTTTCTCTCTTGTTACCAGTCTGAGCCATCGTGCATTGACTATCTCCAGACACGAATTGCACCAAGAGACTCTGCCAACAAGATCCCAAGACTCCACCACGTGCACTCACGAACGCTTTGCTGATTAGTGCACCAGCCCATAACTAGCGTGACCCTCGTGCCGGCTGGGATATTTTCCTGTACTAACCTTCCTATATTTTGTTTTATCCCATCGTTATTTCCAAACTATTGACATTTATTCTATTCCAGTTCAATCCTCTCTATGGTAAGGCAGTTACCTTATTCCAATTCTTGTTCTCCTCCAATTGCTAGCTCCCAGGTTAAGTGGGTTAAATAGTACCTCTTGGTTTTCCTTAGGTTCAGATACCCCACGGCTTATACACCAACAGTTCCAGGTATTACAGGATACATTTGGGGGATAGTCTGTATTTCTACTATTCCATATTTTGCGTTAACTTGTTTCTTGTGCTTTCTTACAACACTGGTTGGCAGAGCGTGTGTTTCCCGCTTTTCTGTGTGATCAACACCTCTGTCTGTCTAACTGTCAGATATCGGCAGCATTCTTCTATGTTGGGACACAAGAAAAGACCGACCTTAAGTAAACGTTTACTTTACAGTTCTCGTGCAGGCAAAAGACTTATTGTTACTGGCCCCTTAAGGCATTTGCTGCCAGGAGCGAAGAATTTGGCATGGAAATGTTGGCGTCCTGCCATTGCTTCCCAGTCCCATCTTGCACACTAAGGGACGTTTTACGTACATCACGTGACTGGCCTTTTTAGCTCCACCTCTTCCAGGGATCGGTGCTTCTGAATCTTGCATTCTAGTGGTGCTTCTGTTTTCCTTGTTTCCCTGCTCCTGTCCTGATTATCCCGCTTCTGATCCTCAGTGTTTATGACCCAGATTGTTTGAAGGCTTGCTGTTCTTTTGTTCTCGACCTTATCGTATCTCTGGTTAATCGACCACGGACCGCATCAGGATCTGCTTTGCTTTGCCTTTTGGTACCCCGCTACCCGCAATTGTATGCGACCATGGACCACTCCAGGAACTGCTTTTTGTCTTGCCCTTTGGTATCCTGCTGCCCGCACCTTATTGATCACGGACCGCATTAGGAACTGCTTTTTGTCTTGCCTTTGGGTACCCTGCTACCCGCATCTACTCTTTAATCACAGACTTGTTTTCACAATGTATCCAGTGAGTTTTGTTCCATTTAAGGATCATTGTCCTGTTGTTAAACATATTTTGCTTTTGGAAACTATTGACATTACAGTACACGGACTAGAGACTGCCTTGGTGTACTTGTAGGCGTCCTTGTGCCGCCGGGTTAGGGTGTTTGGACTTTTGAACATTTTTGGTACTACTGGATATTGATTTCTGTTCTTGAATCTCTGCCTGGATGTACTGGACGTGTTTAGGATTGCCTAATTTTTGTCATCTGTCTGCTGATATCCAGGATCTCTCAACCAGTCCCTAGGTTAGTGTGTGGCTTTGTGGTCTTATTGTTAATTTCTGCCAAGAAGTGCATTTGTTCTTACTATTGCTCTTCTTGCAGTTGGCGGGGGTCTCCATCTGTGTTTCCCGGACACTTCTCGCTTCTTCATCCTGCTCTCTGCTGTTCCGGGTACATTATTGGCAATCCATCTTTCCACCAATTGACTGTTCTGGTTGTTTGATTTCTTAAGTCAGTTTGGTAAATTGGCGGGAAGAATTCTACGGCTACACTACGAGAGCAAGAGTGCCTATGACATATTCATAAGCCTCATAAAATGCATGCCATTGAGTCTTTGGCAGCCATCAGGCAAGTGGTGGCTGAAATGCGTAGCGAGATGGCAACCGCTCACGCTGCCACGGAAAGACGCATTGATGAATTACAGGCAGGAATTCAGGCCTCTGGTAAGGGGGTGCCGTCCCCCGCAGTTGCATCAGGGTCTGGACCACTCCCTACCCATCATGACACCGGGCCGGTGTACATGACTGCACAGTTTCCGCTTGCTCCACCAGAGCGGTTTACCAGAGACCCCAAGTCGTATAGAACATTCTTGAATCAATGCAGGTTGCATTTTCTATGTAGGCCAGCTTTGTTCCCGGACTCAACCACCAAGGCAGCCTTTTTGTTGTTACACTTGGGTGGTACTGCCACGGCATGGGCCAACCCGTTACTAGAAGAGGGCAGTCATTTATTGTATAATTGTGACATTCTGATAGACGCTATGAGTCGGGTATTTGATACGAGGTATGCTACGCAAGCCACTGATTTACAATTACTGAGGTTTCAACAGGGGAACACACCCCTCTTGTTGTACTTGGCCAAGTTTAATCAATTGGTTGCAGAGACAAATTGGCCTGAGGAGAAGAAGGCCTCTCTGTTTTACAAGGGGTTGTGTGATTCCCTTAAATACACTCTTTCCATGGTACCTGTGATAGCTACGGCCTTCCCTGAATTACGGATTTGGTTTTACAGATTGATTCTAGACAAGCGGAGAGGAAAGGGGAACGGAGGCCGCTTCCTCCACTTACAACTACCACTCCAATTCCTGTATCTGGCTCCTCAGATCCCATGCAAATCGGTGCAGTACGAGGTCCATTGTCAGCTGAAACCAGGGAACATCGAAAGAAGAAGGGTCTGTGTTTCTATTGTGGAGCATCAGATCACTTATTGCGCTTATGCCCAAAGAAACCTGGAAAGAAGCAGGGAAACGCGAAAGCCCGGCAATAATATCAGTCCAGTTGCCGGGTGGTCCTTGTAGTGATCTCTTCATGTACAGTCCTTAATGTTTGTCTGTTACCCTTGCTTCCGCCTCCCTGGATAAGCGAGTGGTTCCGGTTGTCTTGGACTCGGGTGCCACGGGCAATTACATAGACAGCGCTTATGCTCGGGAGCTGGGCATACTTATCGTTCCTAAGGCTTCTCCGGAGGTGGTTAATGCGGTTGATGGTTCGTCACTCGTGTCTAGTCCGGTGACTAAACGCACAACCAAGCTTGTCATAAGTACAGAATGCGGACATACAGAAACCATCACTTTCAATCTTATTGCTGCCCACAGTTTAAAGTAATTCTTGGGCTTCCGTGGTTAAAACTACACAACCCTGTGGTGGACTGGAACTTCTGGTAGGTGAATTTATTTTCAGACCATTGTGAGCAATTCTGTTTGACTGTCGGACAGAATCCTACAAGCGCAAGTCATGCACTTATGGACTCAGCCACTTCCCACGGAGTATCAGGAGTATCAGGATGTGTTTGACGCAGGTGGAGCAGAAGTGCTCCCCCTTCACAGGCCCTATGATTGTCCCATAGAACTGGTTCCTGGGGCCAAAATACTGTTGGGCCGTGTCTATTCATTGACACCCAAAGAAGACACCATCCTTAAAGATTATATTGATAAATCTCTAAAGTCAGGATTCATTCGGCCTCACGTTCCCCTGCAGCTTCCCCTTTGTTTTTCGTCCCCAAGAAGGAGGGCGACATCCATCCTTGCATTGACTATCGGGCTTTGAATGCCGTCACAGTCAGGAATCAATGTCTGATTCCGCTAATATCAGTTTTACTGGATCAGCTCGGCTCTGCCAAGGTTTTCACAAAACTGGATCTGAGGGGGGCATACAATCTTGTGCACATACGTGAGGGAGATGAATGGAGGACCGCTTTCAAGACCAAGTATGGTCTCTACGAATACAGGGAGATGCCTTTTGGTCTAAGTAATGCCCCGGCTACCTTCCAATATTTCATCAATGAAGTGTTTCACGATATGCTTGACCAATTATTTGGTTGTCTACCTGGATGATATTTTGATTTACTCCCCTACCTATGAAACCCATGTTGTTCATGTAATTAGTGTATTACGACGTCTATGAGACAATCATTTATACGCTAAATTGGAAAAGTGCATTTTCCATGTGCAGGAGGTAGAGTTCCTTGGTTACAACATCACCACCAAAGGGGTCAAAATGAGCAGGTCCAAGGTATCTGCTATTCTAGATTGGCCGGTTCCCAACAATTCGAAAGTACTACAATCATTCCTAGGCTTTGCAAATTTGTATCGGCGGTTTATTCAGGACTTCTTGGCCATTGTTTGTTCGCTCACGGGCCCTGACAAGTTCTAAAAGACACTTTCACTGGAACAAGGAAGCTCAACATGCCTTTGACACCCTAAAATCAGCTTCCACCACGGCACCCGTGCTACAACATCCCGACCCAACCCAGCCATTCATGGTAGAGGCAGATGCATCGGATGTCGCTTTGGGAGCTATCCTGCCCCAATATTGCCCGCATGCCACTGGGTTGCATCCGGTGGCCTTTCATTCAAAGAAGCTCACACCTTATGAAAGGAATTATGCAATCACAGAGGGTGAATTGTTGGCAATCCGGGATGCCTTTTTAGTATGGCGGCATCATTTGTTGGGTTCCCAAGTACCGGTTCAGGTGTTCACCGATCATAGAAATCTATTGTCTCTTCAGGCAGTGAAATGCACCACTGTGTGTCACGCGCGTTGGCATGAATTCTTTTCAATGTTTGATTTCTCTATTTCCTATCGCCCTGGCTTTCAGAACTCTATGGTGGATGCTCTCTCTCGTCTCCATGGACCTGCAGAGTCGTCTCACGTCACTGGTTCTCCATTGTTGCCTACTCTGGTGGTGTGTGGTTGCTCTTTGCGTCCTTCACTCAAGACCATGATCCAGGGATGGCTTCGGACCACTCCTCCAGAAGTGGCTGATTATGATTTGGAAATAGTACGCTCTTTGCCCTATAAACAGGGAAAGATATACTTGCCCAATTCGGAGACACAACGCACTGCAATGCAGTGGTGCCATGATTCCTCCTTGGCAGCTCATCCTGGTGCCAGGAAGACTGCGGATCTATTGAAGAGATGGTGCTGGTGGCCGTCCCTGCTCAAGGACATCACTGAATATATTGCCACATGTTCTGTTTGCGCCCAGTGCAGAACTCCACACAGAAAACCGGTTGGTTTCTTGCAACAAATTCCAATACTGGATCGTCCCTGGTCATTTATTTCCATGGACTTCGTTGTTGAACTGCCTTTGGTGGATGGATTCGACACAGTTTGGGTGGTCATTGACTACTTCACGAAAATGGCAGTATTTGTACCATGCTAGGGTATTCCTACGACTCCCAAACTGGCGGATCACTTTTTATGAAATGTATTCCGGAGGTTTGGCCTTCCTTCTCTTGTGATTTCTGATCGCGGTCCACAATTCACCTCACGTTTCTGGAGGGCTTTGTCCACCTCATTGGGTATAACTGGTAGATACTCTAGTGCCTATCATCCCCAGACGGACGGTCAGACTGAACGCCTGAATGCCACTATGGAACAATACTTACGTTGTCTCACTTTTCAGCGCCAAGATGACTGTGTTTCAGTGTTGTTGCTGGTCGAGTTCGCCTATAACAACTCACTCCACACGGCGACTCAGGTGTCTCCTTCTTTGCCCTCTTTGGCCAACATCTGCGTTCCTCACCTCTTGTTCTGGATCTGCCATTGCATTATCCTGCGGCTCTTGCTCGCATCACGTTCAAGTTAAGCAGCATCTTATAGAAGCTCAAAGATGGACCAAAGCTTATGCTGACCTACGGCGTTCACCGGCTCCTGCCTACCATCCTGGTATGAGAGTATGGTTATCAACGCAGAATTTGCATCTGCCAGGTCGGAGACCATTGCTTTATGCTTCATAGGTCCGTATGAAGTTTCGCATGTTATTAATCCTGCTGTAGTTCACCTGGTTCTCCCGGAAACCTGGAAAGTTCATCCAGTATTTCATGTGTCTCTGATAAAACCATGCCATCCCACTGCCAGGCTTCCTTTTCATCCTCCGCCTGTGAAGGTGCGGGGATCAGTGGAGTATGAGGTATCTGCGATTTTGGACACCAAAGTGTAGAATGGTAAGAGACACTACTACGTTAACTGGAAGGGTTACGGTCCGGAAGATCGCACCTGGGAACCTGCGGAAAACGTACATGCTCCTGTGTTATTGTCTCATTTTTGGAGTTCCTGGAGGGTGTGGGCCTCTTTGGGGAAGGAAAATGTCAGATATCGGCAGCATTCTTCTGTGTTGGGACTCAAGAAAAGACCAACCTTAAGTAAACGTTTACTTAACAGTTCTCGTGCAGGCAAAAGATTTATCGTTACTGGCCCTTTAAGGTGTTTGCTGCCGGGAGCGTTGAAGTTGGCATGGAAATTTTGGTGTACTGCCATTGCTTCCTGGTCCCGTCCAGTCCGGCCTTGTACACCGAGGGATGTTTTACGTACATCACGTGACTGGTCTTTTTAGCTCCACCTCTCCCAGGTATCTTGCATTCTAGTGGCACTTCTGTTTTCCTTGTTTCCTTGCTCCTGTCCTGATTATCCTGCTTCTGATCCTCAGTGTTTATGACCCTGATTGTTTGAAGGCTTGTTGTTCTTTTGTCCTCAACCTTATCATATCTCTGGCTAATAGACCACGGACCGCATCAGGATCTGCTTTGCTTCACCCTTTGAGACCCCGCTATCCGCAATTGTATGCGACCACGGACAACTCCAGGAACTCCAGGAACTCCAGGAACTGCTTTTTGTCTTGCCCTTTGGTACCCTGCTGCCCGCACCTACTTGATCACGGACCGCATCAGGATCTGCTTTGCTTTGCCCTTTGGTACCCCGCTGTCCGCAATTGTATTCGACCATGGACCACTTCAGGAACTGCTTTTTGTCTTGCCCTTGGGTACCCTGCTACCTGCATCTACTCTTTAATCATAGACTTGTTTTCACAGCGTATCCAGTGAGTTTTGTTCCATTTAAGGATCAATGCCCTGTTGTTAGACATATTTTGCTTTTGGAAACTATTGACATTACCTGTGTTTCCGGGACACTTCTGGCTTCTTCATCCTGCTCTCTGCTGTTCTGGTTGCATCATTGGCAATCCATCTTTCCACCAATTGACTGTTCTGGTTGTTTGATTTCTTAATCAGTTTGGTAAATTGGCGGGAAGAATTCTACAGCTACACTATGAGAGCAAGAGCGCCTCTGATACTAACACTGAACAGGGGAGTAGCATAAAGAAGAGGTCCCTCAAGTTGAGGATTCTGGGTGAACCTCAGCTGACGAGTGAAGATCTGAGGGTTTGTCATCTCACCTTACCATTCGGTTGACTCAAGGTTTTCTAACCAACGCTCCGGCCTACTCGGTGGTGAGTAACAGAAATAGAAGCCTTATAGAAACGTGCCAATGGAGTCCTCTGATGCCTTGGCACAGATTGTGCAGATGGTTACCGATCTATGGACCGACGTGATTACAGCACACGAGGCGCTTCGCCAACGCCTCGACACTCTTCAGAACATGGTGACTACACCTAGTGCATAGTGAACTGACTCTGCAAGGGGCTGCTGCCTCGGGTTATGGGTTTCCTCCTCCTCGACAAGAACCCGCCTCTGTAGTTGTGTCCACACAATTCCTGTTGGCTCCACCGCAACACTTCATGGCTGACCCCATACAATATAGGACCTTCATTAACCAATGCAAGCTGCATTTCCTCTGACGCCCAGCTTCTTTTCCTACATCAACCACAAAAGCGGCTTTTGTTTTGTCACACTTAGGGGGTACAGCCGCTGCCTGGGCAAATACGTTGTTGCCGTCGAACAGTCACGTCTTATACAACTGCGATGCCTTGATCAGGGCTATGAGCAGAATATTTGATACTCATTATACTACCCAGGCCACAGATTTGGAACTCCTAATGCATAGATAAGGCAATTCTTCTCTCCTCACTTATTTGGCTCATTTTAACCAATTGGCTGCAGAGACTGACTGGCCTGAGGAGAAGAAATCAGTGGTTTTCTATCAGGGGCTCTCTAATGAGTTAAAAGATACCCTGCCTACTGTCTCTGTTGTTCCTACCGCATTCGAAGAACTGCTTGATTTGGTATTACAAATCGATGCCCGCAGGGCTGAGAGACGGGGCAAAAAGAAACCTGTCCTGGTCCCAATGCCATCTGAGACTGCAGTTCCTCAGTTACCCGCTCCCGAACCTATGCAAATCGGAGCCATTCGGGGTCCTTTGACTCCAGCACAAAGAGAATACCGCAGGTCCCATAATCTCTGCAGGTATTGTGGTTCATCAGACCATCTCTTACCTGAATACAACAAAAAACCCAAGAAGAAGGCAGGAAACGCCAAATCCCAGCAGTAGACAGAGTGCCTATGTCGGGAAAGCCTGTTTTGGACTCACCCATTATTGGTCAATCAGTGCTATTCCATCTTCCTGTCACATTCACAGTGGCATCTGGCGTACCTTTTTCTGCCTTGGCTATCATTGATTCGGGAGCCACCGGTAATTATATAGATCAACATTTTACCATTTCCTCAGGGATACCTTTCGTGTCTAAAGCTCAACCTGAGACGGTCAATGCAGTGGACGGTTCAGCTCTCGTCTCAGGCCTGGTGACCCAACAAACTGTACCTCTTATCATGTGTACGAATGAGGGCCATTCTAAGAGATCACCTTTGACTTCATCAAAGCCCCGGCGTACAAAGTGATCCTAGGTATCCCTTGGCTCCAGCATCACAACCCAGTTATTGACTAGGCTTTGTAGTTGATTCAGTTCGCTTCAGCTATGTGCAACAGCCAGTGCATGCTTTTGCACGGTATCACAGTAGGAACACCTTGTCACGCCCAATTACTAATTCTTCCCTTGTTGGGGCTATCTCAGTTGTCTCAAAGACCGATGTAACCTCTGAGTACACTGAATATCTTGATGTTTTCGACAAAGGTATGGCAGAAATGCTTCCTCCTCATCGGATATGTGATTGTCCCATAGATCTTGTACCGGGGCGAGAATTCCATCAGGAAGGGTGTATTCCTTGACGCTAAAGGAAGATAAGATACTGAAGGAGTACATAGACAAGGCACTGGCTATGGGGTTCATCCGTTCTTCCAACTTCCCGGCTGCCTTCCCACTATTCTTTGTACTTAAGAAAGAGGGAGGTCTAACGCTGTGCATAGACTACCGTGCCTTAAATGTTGTGACTGTAAAAAATCAGTACATGCTTCCTTTGATCTCGGTACTCCTCGACCAGTTGGGGTCTTCTCAGGTTTTCACCAAGTTAGATCTCCGAGGTGCGTACAACCTTGTATGTATATTAGAGGGCGATGAATGGAAAACAGCCTTCAAAACTCGGTTTGGTCTCTACGAGTATCTGGTGATGCCCTTCGGGCTCTGTAATGCCCCTGCCACCTTCCAGGCATTTATGAATTACCTATTTCATGATATCCTAGATCAGTATGTCGTGGTTTACTTAGACAATATATTGATCTACTCGCCTACCTTAACAGAACATGTCCAATACGTCTGTTCTGTCTTACAACGCCTTTGAGAAAACCATCTTTTCGTGAAAGCAGAGAAGTGTGTTTTCCATGCGACCAAGGTTGAATTCCTCAGTTATGATCTCACCAATCAGGGCATTCGTATGTGTTCGGCTAAAGTGAAGGCTGTCATGGACTGGCCCGTGCCCAAATCAGTGAAAGCTATACAGTCATTTTTGGGATTCACTAATTTTTATGGGCGTTTCATCCATTCTTTCTCCTCTATCGCAGCGCCTCTCACAGCTCTAACCAGCGCAAAGGTTCCCTTTGTTTGGTCTCCGGAGGCCCAAGTCGCGTTTGAACAACTGAAGGCAGCTTTTCCGTCACCCCGGTTCTGCAACATCCAAACCCGGACCTGCCGTTCTTTGTTGAGGCCGATGCCTCCGGTTTCGCGGTGGGTGCAGCCATATCCTCAAACTGGCGAGATGCATCCAGTCGCCTATTACTCTAGGAAGTTGTCTGTCTATGAAAGAAACTATACCATCACACAACTTGAATTATTGGCCATTAGAGACGCATTTGCCAAATGGAGACACCATCTGTTAGGTGCTCAGCACCCTGTAACGGTCTACTCGGACCATGAGAGTCTCTTGGCATTCCAGTCCATGAAGTGCCTCACTGCCTGGCAGGCTCGTTGGAACCTGTTTTTTTCCCAGTTCAAGTTCTCCATCACCTATTGTCCTGCTAGATTCCACGTCTCTGCTGATGCACTTTCCCGCTTGCATGCAGAGGAACAACCGTTGCACAAAGAGCCACTCCCTCTCCTGCCTAACAGGGTGGTGTGTGGGTGCTCAGTCCAACCTTCTTTGTGGTCTCTCATTGAGGAATGGGTTTCCTCACATCCAAATGAGATTATAGGCCTTAATCGGGATGTCATTCAGGGTCTGCCGTTTATTCAAGGTTGGGTGTTCATACTTCCCGGGCAGGCTCGTACTCTGGCTCTTCAGTGGGCTCACGACTCTGTCATCGCGGGGCATCCAGGTCAGCAGAAAACTTTGGAATCCCTGCGATGTTGGTCCTGGTGGCCGTTTGGTTGCTAGTGGACTACTTCAAGAAGTATGCTGCGTTTGTTCCCTGTTCAGGCCTTCCATCTGCACCTGCGCTGGCCAACCTCTTTCTTGCTAATGTCTTCAGACATTTTGGCTTGTCTTCCATTATTGTCTCTGACCGAGGTACCCAATTTAGCTCCCGTTTTTGGAAGGCCCTCACGGCTTCCCTTTTCATAGACGACCGATACTCGTCCTCATACTATCCTCAAACAGACGGACAAACGGAGCAGGCTAATGCCACTTTGGAGCAGAATCTGAGATGTTTGTGCATCGAGTTCCAGCAGTCTTGGCTTTCAGCTTTGTATCAGGCTGAATTTGCCTATAAAAACTGAATGCAAACTGCTAATGGTGTTTCTCCTTTTTTCGTACTGTACGGCCTTCATCCGAGGTCTCTGCCTCTGGATCCTGCGTTACCTACAGACAACCCTGCTGCACTTACCTGTGTAGGTGACATGGAACAGTTGCATAGGGATGTCCGATTCCACCTTTTACGCGCCCAAGCGCCAAATATGCTGATGCCTACCGTGCTCCGGTCTATCATGCCGGCATGATGGCATGGTTGTCTTTGCATTTGATTCCCGGTAAGAAGTTCTTATTGCCTTGCTTTGTGGGTCCTTACAAGATTGTGTCGCTGGTTAATCCGGTGGTAGTTAGACTCTCTCTGCCTGCTTCCTGGCGTGTACACCCAGTGTTCCACGTCTTCTTGGTTAAACCTTGCCTCCCTGCCACCCGGTTGCCCTCGCGCCCTGCGCCCATTCTGGTGGACGGTGAGGAAGAGTACGAGGTGTCACGTATTTTGGATTACAAGCTGTAGCTGGTTCGCCTTATTAGCTTGTTGATTGGAAGGGCTTCAGCTCTGAGGACAGGACTTGGGAGCCCTTTGCCCATATTCATTTCCCGGATCTCTGAGGTGCCTTTCATGCCTCTAAGGGGTTGCCATTGTCTTTGGGGGCGGATGCTGTTACACCCAAGGGTCATCGCGCCGGTAGGCGTGTATTTCCTTTAGCCCGTTGCATGGCTGCTCCTGTTTGGCAACGTTGGAAGTTGCCCTGGAGACGTACAGAAGCTCTGGTTTCCATGGAGAAGACGCGATACCGCATCACGTGACACATCAGCTGCTTTAGCCCATGACGCGGCCTCACATACACCGCCTTCCTCATTCTCTTTAAAGGTTGCATTGAACGGTACTGCGCTGCTTCTATTTGTAGCGTTATTCTAACTTTATTGAACTTTGCCTTGATTCCTGACTAAACTATGCTTACACAGACTTCTACTTGCCTATCCCTTGTATCTTACTACGGACCGTCTGATGACAACTTGGAACGCTACACTGACTTCCTCTGTCTTACGTTCTGCCTCCTTTTGACCAGCAGTTGGCGACCTTAGCCTGCTTATAGGATTCCTTACTTCCTTGTACTTCCTGCTGGTATCCCGCTACCCGCAGCTGCTACTTAACACTCGGTAAGCTTTATCATGCATTGCTGTCATTGCGGGGGTAATGCTCCTATACCATAGACAAATTCAAACTCCTCACATAACTAATTACCGCTCAGGTGTTCACAGACTCTTCAATACTTATACTCTTGTTACCAGTATGAGCCATCATGTATTGATTATCTCCAGACACGAATTGCACAAAGAGACTCTGCCAACAAGATTCAGGACTCCACCACATGCACTCACAAACACTTTGCTGATTAGTTCACCAGCCCGTAACTAGCGCGACCCTCGTGCCACCCGGGATATTTTCCTGTACTAACCTTCCTATTTTTTGTTTTATCCCTATTGTAGAGCGTTTGAACTTAGGGACAGAGAGGCAGTCTTTGTAGGTTGTTCTAGTAGGTCTCAGGGAGGCCTGTCTGTGAAATCTGTCTATCAGATAGATCGGGGCCGCGTTGTTGAGGAATTTATGTGTGAGTGATACTGTTTTTAGGATGATTTCATCTTTGATGGAACGCCAGTTGTTCTGTTGGCTGTGTCCCGTGATATGCTCTCTTCTGGATATGCCCAGCGCCGCTCTGAGAGCGTTGTTCTGAAGAGTTTGTAATTTACTAGTGGTGGCTTTAGGAGATCCTAGGTAGAGGGCGTTGCAATAGTTCAGACGGGATAGTATAACGGCTCTAGCGAGGGTGAGGCAGCTAGTGTCGGAAAAAAATGGTTTGGCTGCACAGATCAATTTGCATGTGTATGCCATGGAGGATGCCAGGGAGCTCACGTGTCTGTTGAAGGAGAATTTGGAATCCAAATAGAAGCCTAAAGTTTTGACCTCTTGTGCCACTTTGATGTTGTTATCATCAATCGAGAAGGAGCAGTAGGCAGGGCCCAGTTTCTTTAAGCTGGTAGTCGTTCCCAGGATAATGAGTTCAGTTTTCTCATCATTCAGGCATAGTCCATGTGTGGCCATCCATGCCTGGATGATGATGTACACTCTATTTAGCAATGCCAAATCCTTTCCGTAATCTCCAGAAAGAGGAAGAAGGATCTGGGTATCATCTGCATAGTTAGTGTAGGTGATACAGAGATGATCCAAATCATCAAAAAGGGGCTTGGTAAATATATTGTACCGTGTAGGGGAAACACAGGATCCCTGAGGTACGCCACAAGTGATGGGTATGGGGTCTGCTGCCGCTGAGGGTGAGAAGACCCTCATGGTCCTGTCGTTAAGGAACAATCTAATCCAGGTGATGGCCTCAGCTGAGAAGTGGGCCGCAGTGTGGAGGTGTGTGCATAGGACAGAGTGATCGACCGGGTCGAATGCTGCAGAGAGGTCGAGGAGGAGAAGTAGGGCAGCTTGGCTATTGTCTCTGAGCGTATCCATCTGTGCTTTTAAGTCAATAAGAGCAGTTTCGGTCCCATGTTGGGGACGAAAACCTGATTGTCTGGAACCCAGAAGGTGGTGTTCTTCCAGGAATTTCTGTATTTGGACATAGGCAATCTTGTCCAGGATTTTGAGGAGGAATGGTACGGTCGTTATCGGTCTGTAATTTGCGGGTGTGGCTGGGTCGAGTGTGGGTTTTTTTAGTGGTCGGAGTACCCAGGATTGTTTTAAAATAGTGGGGATAGAACCAGTAGAGCAGGAGGCCTTAATTAGCTTTGTGATGCACGGGGAGAGGTCGCGGGCTGCATCTTTGATAAGCTGAGCCGGGCATAGATCGCCCTGACAGTTGGAAGGTTTCAATGACAGGATAATTTTTTCTACTTTAAGTGTGGTAACTTTGGAGGAATAGAAGCAGGTCATTTCTCTAAGAGTGGGTTTCTCTGGTAGATTGGAGGGGGGTGGTCGTTTATGGAGGCTTTTTTGCGAGAGATTTTGTTTTGTAAGGTATCAATCTTATTCACAAGGGCGTTTTGAATTTCTGTGCACCAAGTTTTATCCTTAGTAGAGGTAGCTAGTGGTACTATGGGAGTTTCTACTTCTTTAAGGATAGAGAATAGTTCCTTCATGTTTGATGTCACTTGGGAGATGCGGGCATCAAAGGAAGTTCGTTTAGCCAGGTGGATTTCTTTTTTGTAGAGGGTGGCTAGTTTGGAGAGTTTAAGTTTATTTGCTGCTGAAGGGAATTTACTCCAGGTGGCCACACAATTTCTTTTTTGCTGTCTTAAATTTTTGAGGAATGGTGTGTACCATTTGTTTAGATGCAGTTTGGGTTTGCTTGGTCTCAGTTTAAGAGGGGCAATTTGGTCCAACGCGGTAGCCATAGTTTTGTTGTATTCTTTGACCAGAGTCTCTGGATCCAAGTTATCAGGGAGTGAGTTAAGTGTAGGGAGTAGGTTAGGGATGAGTCTCTCTATGTGATACTCTTCTTGTTTCTTGTAATTATGGGGGGGGCCTAATGATCGGCGGGGGTGGGGGTCGGATGGTGGAGAGCATGAACGATACCAGGTAGTGCTCGGTCCAAGCTAGGGGAGCGATATTAGTGATGTCAGCTAGACAGTTCTGGTCGGCCACCCAGTCAAGAATTCTGCCGTTGGCATGAGTAGGTGCCATGCTTCTTTGTACAAAGCCTAGTTCGGTAAGGGTAGTGACTATGGTGCTAGCGGTTTGGTCTTCCAGGTCATTGTAACCCATGTTAATGTCTCCCAAGGTGAGTACTTGGGTGGTATTTTTAAGGTTGCTGGATAAAATAGTGTTGACATCCTCATCAAAGGCACCTATTGGGCCTGGTGGTCGATAGATCAAGTGGATGTTGAGCGTTTGGGCATTAGTAAGAGGGACTTTGACTGTGAGTAATTCACAGGAGAGGACGTTGAGAGTTGTTACTGGTCTCATGGTGAGGCTGCATTTGTGGATGATAGCGACACCTCCTCCTCTGAGGTTGGGCCGATCTTGTCTTATGATAGAGTTTTTGTCTGGGACTGCAAGCATGAGCATAGGGCCTGCTGCCGGATGAAGCCAGGTCTCAGTAATGGCTAAGAAGTCAAGGTCTTCTTTAAGGATCAGATCGGCAATTTCTGTTGCATGGGCTACTAGCGCTCTGGCGTTGATCAAGGCTCCCTTAATCTGGGGGCTAGCTGTAGTTTTGATGGTGGTGGTATGGCAGTAGTCCTGTGTTAATTCAGGAGTACTCTGATTGGAGGGACTGAGTGGGGGTATGGAGTTGACGTTCTGCAGTGAGTTCGTTTTTCTTGTGAGTAGGCTGGGTCGGGCCGGCAGCGGCTTAGGTTTCTGTCTGGTGGGCAGTGAGCGGGCAAGGGGCTCATAGATTTGAGCTAATCTGGCTCTAAATCCTAAATTCCTATCTGTGGTAGAGCGAGAGAGGCTAGTAGGTAGAGGTGGCTGAAGGTCATTTATGTCTAGGTATGCATTAGTGGCGGACATGGTGTTAGGGATAGTCGAATACATCGTGGTAGGTGGATGCAGAACCATTGTGAGCTGTGTTGCGGTGATCACGAGGAGCAGGACACAGACGAGAAGATTTAGGATTAGAGGGCACATGCTGGGTGATATTAGCTAGTGTGTTATATAAACGGGGGTAAGCCTGGTGCTTGGGAGGGTGCTGGAGGGCTATTGTCAGGTTGGGCACTCTTTATGCAAAGAATAGCAAGATAGAAATAGGAAGTGGATGCCATGTTAGTGGCTTGCCACCTGACATTTTTGGCCCTGGCAATGCCTTAGCAGCTGGTTAATTCTGGAAGTGCAAGGGCAAATCAATGCTTTCAATGAATTTGCCAGTACGAGCATTGGGAACCACTTGGGACCAACCAAGGAAGTGTCAGGGGTAGTAACACCCAAATAACATGTTTTAATTAATGGTTGAAATGGTGAATTTTACAACACAAATTATAAGCAAAGCAGGTAAAAAGCCATATAATTAACAATCGGTTCTGTAGAACACATGAAAAAAACAATATACGGCAGAAGTGCATAGGAGCATTTTACAATACTTTTTTTATGATGCATGTCCCCACAATGTATGCCTACATTGCTACTGTAAAACTATTTCATTACCCAGGACCCATAAGACATGATGGGGTCGATTCATGGAGCAAACGTGCCCCGAAAATCCCAGCGCAAGCAGGCGCAAGGTGGCGCAAGCGTGAGAAACCCAGCGCACGCGTGTGATTCAAGGAAGACGCTGCGCATGTTTCCCGCTGTCCGTGCGCCAAATCCTGCCATGGCGCACGGTGGCACACACGGCGTGCGCTACGTGCACAGCAAAAGCACACATAGCGCAGCGCACACAACCAAAGTGGGCGGAACAGTGGGCATAACACGCGGAATGGGGAATAACAAGTGAAAAAGAAGGCGTAACTGGGGAAGTACTGCAGGGAACTACACGGAACGCCCACAAGCACGCGAACAACCCATATTTATGGATTCGAATACGGGAAACCCGCGTACGGCAAAAGACGCACACAGGCGTCAACGCGTCCGCCACACGAAGGCAGGCGGAAGCGTCCCCGCGCACAGTATAAAAGTGTGCGCAAACACCAAACACGTATATACAGCTACGATGAATGCCCCATTTGTCACAGCACTGATCGTGGGACACCGCAGGAGGAGAAGAATAGCCAGCGCACGCATTTTTCGCACCACGGACAAGCCTTTTTGGGATGCCTGACGACCAGGTCTACGGCAGGTATAGGTTTCCACCCCATATCATCCTAGACCTGGTCAGGGAGTGGGAAGATGACCTTACATCCCCCACCCTTTGTCCCAAGCATTGAGCCCCTTGGAGAAGGTGCTCAATGTCCTGCATTTCTTGACCACTGGGTCATTGCAGAGGACTACTGCCATAGTGGGGGGGGGTCCCACAGGCCACGGAGTCACGCTGCCTACACCAGGTACTGGCAATCATGACAGCGCGCCCATCAGTCCGCAGGCGCATATACATGCCCAGAACACCCGCAGAAAGGCAGGCCGTTGTCCTGGATTTTTTCAGGGTGGCACACTTCCCCAAAGTGCTCGGTGCCATAGATTGCACCCATGTGGCCCTACGTCCACCTAGGGCCACTGAGCACATCTACCGAAACCGCAAGCACTGGCATTCCATCAATGTACAGGTGGTATGCGATGCAAAGGGAATCATCACCTCTGTCTATGCAAACTACACTGGCTCCACCCAGTTTCATATACAGAATGTCCGCCCTGAGCCGGGCCCTGGAAGCTGGGCAGCATCGCGACACATGGCTCCTAGGTGAGTACAAATGCCCTTGCGCATGCATGCATGTCACACACACACACACACAAATACACAAACCCCAATAATCACAACCATTTACACCTCCCCAGGGGACAGTGCCTACCCTCTGAGCAACCACATGATGACGCCAATCCGGAACCCCACCACACCACCCCAGGTAAGATACAACGCCGCCCATATTGCAACCAGGGCCATAGTGGAGCGCACATTCGGAGTGCTCAAGTCACGTTTCCGCTCCCTTGACCGCTCTGGCGGGCAGCTACTCTATGCACCCCCAGTAGTGTGCAGGATCATTGTGGCAGCATGTGTCCTGCACAATGTTGCAACACGGCAGGGCGTACCGGTGGACATGGTGGTGCCCCCACATCCCCAACCACAGGCACAGGCGCTGCCCATGGGCGGGGACAGGGCACGTGGCGAGGAAGCCCAGACCCAGCTTGTGGCCACATTTTTCACCTAAACTCCCACCCCTGCGGAGTGCACACAGGCCTGGCACATACCAGGTGACAATCGATGATGACAAAGAGACAGTCAACTGTCACAACCCTACCACCCTGAGATAGTTGCCATGGAAGTGCCACATTTTCTGCATCCCTAGCTACTTAAACACAAGCTATCCTGTGTGACCAAAAGGCACACATATGACATGGCATGATATGGCATTTGTAACGTGCCTATACACAAGTATTTCAAGGTGCGACGAGGCAGGGAGGGGGGAACAAGGGAAGACAGAAAACGATACTACTAGGCCAGGTGTCATTTAGATTGCGCAAGTGCAGGGGTAGGGGGAAGAGAAAAGTGCAAGGGGAAGGGGAGGGGGGAGTGCAGTACAGGGTAAGTAGACTAAAAAACAAATAAATAGGCCAGCTGGTGGCAACTGCAAAGGTAAGTGCAGACAAGTGCTGGGAAGGGGGTCTGTAGGGATAGAGAGACAGTCCCGCAGTGCAGGGGTTGCCAGGGAGGCAGTGCAAGTGGAGAGTGGCTGGGCCAGGGACCGAGGTTGGTGAGAGTGGCCCAGTTGCAGATCCAGTGCAGTTCCAGTGAAGAATTTTGCAAGGGAGAGGGAGAGAGAAAGCAGAAGCAAAGAGGAAGGTCTTGAGGTGCTTCCGGAACCGGAGATGGTTCTCCTCAAGTTCCAGTGAGGCAGGAAGGCTGTTCCAGAGGGAGGCGCCTGCCGCGGAGAGAGATCTACCCCCAGCTAGTTGCTTTCAGAAGCGGATGACCCTGACATGCAAGGTGTGAATCACACACACCTGCAAAACAGGCCATGACCATCACTGGTATGTCACTCAAACCCTCCCAAACCACATGACATGGCAAGCAATACCCATACACCAACACAGTACCAATAAGGTACACATTGCCATGTCAAAAATGTACAGTGGCATCAGACAATGATGCCTGACATGGAATCAGATTAAATGACTGACCAACAACCTCCCACCCAAAATAAGTCATTCTCAAATGCATTACAAAAGTTGTAGACGTAACATAACAATGAATGCCTGTCTACATGCACATTGTGCATTGCAAAATCAACACTGCAGCTTCTGTGTGCTGTGTCCAACTCCTGCAACACACTGCTCAGCGCACAGCACAGTGAACAGCCATTGTGTGTGATGCACACCCTGAGCATCACATCTAAGCAACAAACCACATCAAAAAGCAAATTAGGCATGTACAGGATCCATAATTGGTCACAGAACATGTGCTGCAGGGACACAGTGGGCACCAGAAGGCAAACAGAGTGTACACATGGATATGCAAGGGTGGTTGTACATGTAGTGCATCATAGTGCAAGTGTGTGGGTCAGTAAGGACATGCACTCAACATATGCATGTGCAATCAAGTGACCATCAGTGTTCTCTACACATCACATGTGAACATTCACCATGTGTACACCCCAGCAGATCAAACCACAACTATCCCCTCACACCTGAAAGGTAAACACAACACATGAACAGGCATTGATCAGCAGAACACAACATGTACATAGGATACCACAATTACAATGTCAGGGATCCGATCACACTGCAGGGCAAGGCAACTATCAACAACAACCCCCCCCTCACAAATGACCATGACCCACTGAACAACTGCACCTGGGTCATGGAGCCTTCAACCCTCAATTTCACCTGGCCACAGGATCACCCTTCCCCTTCGTCACCATCTACCACCTTGTGTGTAAAAAGGTGCCTGCAAAAAGGTGCCTGCAGTCCACCCTCATTTGCAAAATCACAAAATCCAAGCCAGAAAAACGAACCAGAACACCCTCCAGTAGATGACCGGACGTAGCAGTACCTCACAAAGGCCAAGTACTACCACAATGATGTAACAACCAAGGTAGCACAGTAAAACAATGTCACAACAGGATGTGAACCATGTGTGGTACATAACATAGAATGATGCACCATGAACGGATGTGTACTGTCACAGGTCCCGTGTACAGGCGCAGGAGTGGCACGAAACAACCACCCCCACCGTGTCCCGGGTGCCTGCAAGGTCAAACTCACACAGCCCTCTGAGACCCTTGTGGGGAAGGAGGGTCAGGGATATGCAGTCGGGACAGGTTTTGGCATACTGGATAACTGGAATGAGTGGCAGGAGAGGCGGAGGAATGGCACATGAAAGTAGGGAATGCACGAAAATGTACTACCTGCATGAACACATACACAATCCGAACAAACTTGGACATCATTGTCATGGCCTTCTGTAGTCCAGGCTTAGGAGTGGCACGAACCAACCACCCCCTCTAGGGTTTTGGCGCCTGCAAGTTTGGGGCGTACACAGTCATCCGCAACCCCAGCGGGGAAAGAGGGTTAAGGAACGTTGCTTGGATAGGTATGGGAAGCAGGAACACCGGGTAGAGGGTACAGGGTTTAAAATTGGATAGGACTCCGGGTGATTAGGGGAAAACAAACATGCCAATGTTGAATTGAATTACACAATCATCCATGCATTAGTGCAACCCCCAGCAAGCCTATGCAGAGCAGTTTGAAAGAAAAACAACAAGACACTTAGCTCTGGTTTTGAGTGCTGGCCTCCTGCCTGGGCACTCTCAGGTCCGGTTACAGGAGCACTGCAATGCTGTAAAGAGAGCCACAGTTAATAATCTGTCCGTACCCATAACACAAAAACACACCACCAAACATGCCCCATAGCAACAAACTACTCTACAAACAGACAATCTGGTGTAGATGCTTCGTACCCATATGTAACAGTACCCCTGTGATGGGTCATACACAGTCAACGCAGTAGGTCAGCCGCCGGTGGGTGCGTGGCATATGGAACACCAATGTGTCACAATTCACAAAACATGCAATGTTCCCTGGGTAAGCAGACAGACCCATATAGCAAGGCATGACTTCAGAACAAGTCGTGTTCCACCATGACCGAAACAAAGTAGGCAGTGCATGTATCAAAATGTACATGGAAATGAAATGCACTGCACCCGAGTATGTCCCTTGCTGTATGTCCCTGTGAGCTGCCCCTTTCTATGTCTCGGAAGGCTACATGGTTGATACAAGTGCCTCAATGGACCTTGGTGTACCGGAGGGTATGTGCCACTGCCCCTGCAGGTGTCCCAGACAACCTTACAATCAACAGCCATCAGTCCACCAACACATCTGAGCTGCATTGTGTGCTTCAACACCAATATTCGTCCAAGCTCACCCTCAGTGCTGTAACTAAGCCTGCATGTGCAACTCGCCTGGTGCAAGCTTTGCTGTGTTGTGGCCCCCCTGTGCTGCTCACCTTGCCTGGAGTTCCTTGGAACACGTCAGCAATTCTAGGATGTAGGTCTGCAATCCCTGTGCCTCTGCTTGTGCACACATGTGCATGTGGGCACCAACAAACATGTCCAGAATTCAGATGTCCAATGGGCCATGTCTGCTGGCAAAGGTGCTCTGGAGGCTCATCCCCCTGCTGAAACACATGATTAATGCTTTAAAGTCATCTGTGTGTGTGTCTTCAGGCATCTCATTACTGGACCATGTCAGAGACTTACATCAGAAATCACACCATCAGTCCGTCTTTCACATCCAAAGTGTGGAACATACTATCTACGGCATGAATTGCAACAAGCACGTGTACAGTAAAGATAAGAAACATACTACACAATGCATAGCAATGAATGTACACATTAATCATGAAACACTCCATCTAGCAAAAGCTGAACAGTGGACAATAACACAGCAATCATCCCCACTAGGGGTGTCAACACAAGTCACACAGCACCAGACATGCCACAGATATGACAGTCCAAAGCCCTTGTGTAATAGGCTGTCACACCGAACCATCCTTGCGAGCCCATGGATAAGGGAGGCAGGAGTGGCATATGTGAGTCAAGGAACCCAAGCAGCAAACACATACACAAGACAAGCCTGAAGGGCCCAGCTGGAACAGACAGTGGATGCCTTCAAAAGCCACAAAGCACCACACTGTCACTTGAAAGCACAATAGACAAGCAATTTTAAACTATATTAACTAATTACACTAACTATGAAAAACCTACATTACCTAATTAAACTAACTATCAAACAGAAACTTAACTAACTAAACTAAAAGAAAAATCAAAAATGGCCACATACGACCCGGGGGGGAGGGGAGGCACCCAGGAGGGGGGGAGGTACAGGGTGCTGCTCAACACCCACATGCGATGATGCTGAGCCAAAAAAAAAAAAACTCCATGGGCTCAACGCCTGCACAGCCCGATCTATGTGGGAGATAGATGGTCGTACGAGTCTGGCTCATCCTGGAAAGGAGGACGTGGCACAGTAGCCTGGCCACGCCTAGCCGCAGCTTGCCCCTCATCGGCAGCACGTCTGCCGGACGGGTGAGCCTGGTTCTGTGTGGCGATGTGACATAGGTCTGCATGCAGAACCTCACGTGATACACGTGCTTCCTCTTGCAAGGCAGCATGTGTAACACAGAGTTCCTCCTGCAAGGCCTGGCTGGACAACTGCTGCACCTCCCGGCAAGCCTGTAGCTCAGCCGAGATGGTACGCTCAAGCTGTGCAAACCTCTCCTCTGCCCGCTGCCTCTGGGACATCATAAGGACACCCAGAGTGGATTTGAGGGAAGCATACTCCTCCCTCAGGGCATCCTTGTGCGCCTCTGCGTGAGCAGCAATTGCTTGACGCAGAGACGACATTTCAGCCTGGCGTGCCCTGTCTGAGGCGGCCATGCCCAGTCTGAGCGAGCGGGCCGTGGACCGTGCCGCCTGCTGCTGGAGAAGCACCTGCCTAGCAGGGGGGAGCACAGATCAGGCCACACGCTCCATGCTCTCAGCAATGTTCTCCATTGCTGCCCCCTGCCATTCTGAATTGGCAGTCATGTCTTGCTCCCACTCAGTATACAGCGGTTGCGTGCGGCGACCGCGTTGCCGGGCTTGACACCTGCGGGGCCCAAGGACCGGGGGTCCTCGCTGTGTTGGCACCACCCGCGGCTGCACGACTACATGCCCCCGTCGACGTGATGTCCCAGGCACATCAGTGACTGGTGTGGAGGGTGACCCTGCGTCCCGATCCACCACGGGCGGAGGAACCAAGACTGTCTGATCCCCCAGTGCAGGTGTCGCGGACAGAGTAGTGTCCACATCAGAATCACTCACCCCTGACACATGGACTTGATGCTCATCCAACTCAACATGGACGTCAGAGTCGTCATCAAGGCTGGACCAATAGGCAGCCAGAGACAAGATGGACTGTAGCACTTGGGGGTTTTCGTGGCCTACCACCCCACAACCCCCACTTGTGCCGGGTTGATGTAGTGGTAACAACCCTGTGTCTGGCATGACAACACCATCCTCCGCCTCGATTGCGTCATCACCTGAAAAATAGAGAGAAAAAAGGTCACTACACATGTCAGAAGCACACAACACACACATACACTGACAACAACCACATCAGGCAGACATGTGACACACAACATATAACATGGCGTGCATGCTGGGTCAACTTTGAATTGCTTCTGTGATCAGACCTGTTGAAAGGTGGCAGTTTCCATGGAAGTGGGTCTATGCAGTGCAGAAAATGTGTACGCCACTCACTATCTACATGTACAAGGACTCCATTGTGTGTGTCAGGAAATGTGAAGGCAGTGCAAGGTCAAATTCAGGCATCACGTGCATTGTGCATTCAATGTGTACCATATCTAGAAGCCAACCACCCCTCCACCCAAGTACAAAAGCAGGGATGCCTAGCATGGTATCAAAAGGCTGACCATACACCTGTGTATTGACAGGCAGTGTTGACTGGCATCAACAGCTTAATGTGATTCAAGTGACAACACTGCAAATGATGATGGGACAGTAAGCAGGACACATGATGAAAACTCTGGAGGCCGCCCACGTGTGAAGAAGACACAACAACAGTTGGACAGAGTCATTGGCCATTGAACAGGCTGAGGCCTGTGAGCCACACAGATTGTCAGACCCTAAACATGAGATGCCATGCAATGTATGTCACCCAGGACTTGTTTTACAGTGATCATCCAGTCAAGGACACATAGGGGCATGCGTGCAATGCACATGGAGCATGAATGGGCACTCATGTCCCTGCGGGACATCTGACCTATGCACAGTACAAGTGAGATACCCTGCATAAAGTACTAAGGCTGTACCACACGTATATGTCTGGCAGATTGTACGCTGGAAGTTAGCATCTACACAGGACGCATGAACAGGAAAGTACACATTGGCAAGATTGAAGCAGACCAGTGCAGAGTGGCGGTGGAGGGGCAAGGGAGCATGCCTACATGGCGTCCCCGTATGCAGGCAGAGGAGACATGCACGTCAGTCATGCAATGACATTGTGCCTGGGCTGAGAGGAAGGTCACCCCACGCCACATGCAGAAGGGCCATTGAGCTGGAACATGGACCGGAGGGGCATACTTGTAACCAGCATGTCAGTAGGGTGCAATAGTGGTGATGCGGACAGTCCCCGTCTGCTCCACATGTCCACCATCCAGCAGAGCAGACATGCATCACGGAATCATTGCATTACTTACACATCAGAACCATGTACACGTCACATGTAGTGGCAATCATGCACAACACATCCCACAAGTGAAACACACACGTCCTCAACAAACACGCATCAACACTCACTGGACTGGGCATCAAAGTCCAGCATCTCTCCCACTCCTTTGACCAATTCAGGTGGTATGAACTCCGCAACGAGTGCCTCATGCGGAGTGAGTTCTTCCTCCTCTGGTGCAGGCCCACCGCCAGTCACCAGAGTCAAGTTGTAATTAGAGGCACGCTTAGCCTTCGTGCTGCGTTTGATGTAATTCCAACGCTTTTTGCACTCTTGCGCCGTGCGCACCTATTTGGCCAAATGAACTGACATGTTCCGCAACATGCTTCCAGTGGGTGTCACGTTGGGCAGCCGTAGTCTGACTATTGGCACCCACTAGCATGTCACGGCTGTGGCCCTGCACGTAGCCCACGAGGAAGTCCAGTTCCTGCTTGCAGAAAGGCTTCTTCCTCGACGTGCAGGAGGTCGTGGCTGTGTGTAGGGTCCCAGCCTGTACTGCAGATGCAACCTTCCTCCTCTTGGACTGTGGCGCAGACCCTGGCTGGCTAATGCCGCCCTGACCAGTATGGCCAGTGGGTTCGGTGGATTGAGCCAAGGGAGTGGGAGGTGGAGGGACGACCAAAGGCCTGACTTGTGTCAGTGGCATCTGGGTGCCCTCTAATGGACCCTGCGCAGCAACATCAGCTATGGCAGGGTCATTGACCGCAACGGTCCTGGTTGGCAGACTCACAACCGGGGTGTTGTTGGGTGCATCTGCCCCTGCACTTGCCAACACCCGGCTGTTCGGGGCAGCAGATGACATAACTGCCCCAGGGACACGTGTCTTGGTCTGAGCAGCCCTGCCTGCCGCTATGGTTTCCCTCCTGGCCTGTTGGAAATCTACCAAGGCCTCCTCAAGTGCCAACGCAGCCTGCGCTGGCAGACCCTGAGCCTGGGTGGCGGTGTCCACAGCTGCACCTGCAGCTACCACTACCCTTGGGCCCGTGGCAGTCGATGGAACGGACTGCCGGGTCACACAGGCGCCAGTGCCAGATGCTGTAGCTGCATCCCCCGGAGCACCAGGGGGTGGGTCGAACTTGGAGTTTTCCGTGGCAGGGAGGTCAGTTGTTGTTGAAGGGCCAGAGGCCTCTACGGTTGCTTGTGAGTTCGTGAAAGAGTCCATCGGCCCGGTCTTCCTGCCCTTGAGTGCGTTTTTCCCAGGCATCCCACAGGTGTACCAAATGTTAATATCCGTTGTAGTGAGGATCGTAGGTGGCCGTTGGGGGGCGGCTCGCCTTGGACTGTGTGGAGGCCTGCTGTGGTAGTGAATCTAGGAGCCGCTGTGTGATACTAGGCCGCCGCGGGCCACAGGGCCACAGGGCCGAGGAAGGCAGCGTGCGCGGGACGATCGCCGCGGGACGGACAGTGTTTGATTCAACAGGAGTTTCTCTTTGGGGGCCCACACGCAGATACCAAGCGGGGTTGTTCACAGCGTCACTCTCCGCTTCCCTCTTTAGCCCGCGGGTCCAATCTGCAGCAGGCCCGTACCATCTGCCCCGCGCGGTCGTGCTCACAGGTCAGCCACAGGATTAGAGGCTGTAGCTCGTGTGCTTTCCGTTTCGTCCCCCCCTTCTTTATGGCAGTGTTCGGGACCAGTGGGGGTTCCGCCTGAACAGGGCCCCCCAGGGCCGTGTAGGAGAATACGGGTGAATCAGGCGGTGGGACGGGGCAGGGCGCACTAAGCTCAGGTCTCAAGGTGCTTCTCCTACCAGAAAGGACACCGTCCTTGATGAGCGATCGTTGCTTCCTATCGGGTGGCACACAAGGCAGTCCCGGTCCTGGGAGTCCGTTCCACCCGCGGGGTCGGACCCGCCCACTGCAGGGCCCACACTCCACCCAGGGCCACGGCACTCGGGTAGATTACTCCGGAACTGAGGAGCGGACAAGGCCCCCCGCCCGCCGTTTCTGGGCACGGTGGTTGCAGGATAGGTGCAATGGCCGAATCCGCTGGTCCAGGAGCGCGGATGAAGGCATATACAGGATATGATTTTAGAAGGATAATACGCCGGAGAGGAGCTCCACTCTTAGGTGGCCATCTTGTTGCGCGACAGCGCCCCCTCTCCTCTGAGAAATTTTTGACAGCATCAGTCTTCTTACCCTTTATGCTACCTGAGCGAGCAAGAGTAGTGGAAACACTGGACTTGATTCCACATGGTTTTTTGTGCCTCAGGCTTTTTCCCCTTACCGGGCTTGTCTTGGGAGGGGTTCCGGAGGTAGTTGCTCTTTGGCTTCCACTGTGGCTTCCTCTCGAGGCAGGCCATATCTGACAAAAAAAAGAAAGCTTGGAGAAGGAGGAAGAAGACCGCAGCAGTAACCAGCAGTTCAGGTGAGGAGGAGGGGGATTCACGGAACACTACAGATAAGAGGCACACACGTGACAGATTGCAACGCCAAACTACAGCCATGGCCACCCCTGAACAAGTCCAAGAATTGGTGGCAGTGGTCCAAGGACTGAATCTAGAAGTCCAAAACTTGAAGACAGAAAATGTAGTCCTACGACAAGAACATATTGGCGGACATCAATGCACACCTCCTCAGATTCAACGACAGCTAGTAGCTGGATGCGAGAACCTTTAAGTTGATCTACCCCCTATGGCACTCTCTTCAGGCAAGTTCGATGGTGCACCCAAACGTCTGAAAGAATTCATTGAGGCCTGCTCGATTCACTACGCCTTCAGGCCTCATACCTATGGTCGGAACACTCTCAAGTAGGCTTTATGGTCTCAAATATGACTTCCAATGCCCTGGCCTGGGCCACACCGTTAGTCACAGGAAATGATCCCATCCTTCAGGACTATGAAGGCTTCTTCACACAGCTTAAGCAAGCATTTGAGCGCCCTGAGACCACATTCGGGGCATGTGAAGAGCTTCTGGATGTTCATCAAGGAACAGGGGATTTACTCGCCTATATTACCAGCTTCAAACGTTTGGCTGCCAAGGCGGGTAGGCCAGAACAGGCACAATATGTGATTTTTCGTCGAGGCCTAAAAGAGGCACTGAAGGACAAGCTGGCCCGAACTCCTTGTCCCGCCACCTTTTCTGATCTTCTCACTGTGGTTCTTCAGATCGAGTATTGTTTAAAGAATAAGACGCCTGGGTTTTCATCTCAGACTTCATTTCCCCCTCCTCCTAGAACTATTCATCAGACCATAGAAGAACCAAAGCAGGTTGGTACTGCTCAAGCTCCTTTGACCCCGGAAGAACGCAGACATCACAGCGAAACCAGCCTCTGTATGTACCGTGGTTCTGACAAGTACCTACTCCGAAACTGTCCAGAAGTACCTCCTAGAAGATCGGGAAACGACCGACCTCGGACCTGATAGGGACGGGAAACTGAGGAAGTACTGGCAGTCCCTACGTGTCTCTATCTGTCTCTCCAACCTCAAGTTTTGAAGACTCTCGACTCATGGTGGTCGCTCTACAAATCCTCTCAGAAGAACAGCCTATCGAAACCCTTGCTCTAATTGACTGTGGTGCAGCGGGTATTTTCATGGACACTGTCTGGGCTGATAAGGTCGGTATCCATCGTCGTCGGCGAGATGAAGACCAAAAAGTAGAGGGTGTAGATGGCACCCCTCTCACTTCTGGACCCATCACTCACATCACATAACCTCTTCTAGTTAAGGTGATGCAATATACTGAGAGACTGACCTTCGATATAATAAGGGAAGCTCATTTTCCCGTGATTCTGGGAATTTCCTGGCTTAGACTGCAAAACCCCACCATAGACTGGTCAAAAACATTATGGGATTCCATTCCATCTATTATCACCAGAACTGTCTCCAAGAAACAGTAAAAGAAACTATCCAAGTCATGCCAGCCATCGCTAGTGAAACTAAAGGAATCTTCAGTCTTTCAGAACTGAAAGAATACCAAGAGGTTTTTGTCAACAAGACTATCCTTGGCCTGCCGCCGCATCTAATACCAGATGCCCTGGTGCCTTTTGGTCGAATGTTTGCCTTGTCCCTGCTTGAGAAGAAGGCTTCAAGAGTTTATCTGGATGCTCATCTTGGAAATGACCTGATACAACCGTCAAGATCCCCGGCAGGGGCTCTTTTTCATTCCCAAGCAGGTTTCTACTGAATTACGACCCTGTATCGACTACAGGGGCTTAAATAAGGTTACCATTAGGGACAGGTATCCCTTGCCATTGATTTCTGACATCCTAGAGGCACTGCAGGTGGCTTCTTAAATTTTTTTCTAAGCTGGATCTTAGAAGCGCGCACCATCTGCTTCGCATACGAAGCAGGGATGAATGGAAAACAGCATTCAGAACACCTTTCGGCTTATTCGAATATCGGGTAATGCCGTTTGGGTTGGTCAATGCCCCAGCAATATTTCAGCGGTTTATGGGCCGCGTGTTTCCCGATATGCTGTTTTTGAGAGTAATAGTCTACCTGGATGATATTCTTGTGTTATCCCACTTTCTCTCAGACCATATAGAACATCTCAAGGAAGTACTACAGAGGTTACAATCCCATCATTTACTGGTTAAACCAGAGAAATGCTTCTTCTGTGTCGATATTGTACCCTATTTGGGATTCATTTTGTCCCCCCAGGGTATCAAAATGGACCCTAAGAAGGTCTCTGCGGTTTTGGACGGGCCTCCACCTGCATCAGTGAAGGATGTTCAAAGATTCTTTGGGCTGGCAACTTCTATCGCAAGTTCATAGTTAATTTCTCTAAGGTTGTCTTGCCCATCACCGCCCTTCTCAAGAAAGAAAACACTCCCTATCGATGGTCGTCTGAAGCAGATCAGGCTTTCAAGGATTTCAAGACTCTTTTCTGCTCAGCCCCAATACTATGCCAACCAGATCAATCTAAGCCATTTCTAGTTGAAGCAGATGAATCCGCCAGAGCAGTGGGTGCTGTCCTACTCCAAGAAAAGGAAGGCACAGAACATCCAATAGCATACCTCTCCAAGTCTCTCACTCCAAGTCAGTGTAACTACTCTGTCATTGAAAAAGAACTGTTAGCCATTAAGATGGCATGTGAGGAGTGGAGACATCTTCTAAAAGGGAGTCGTCTTCCTTTTACCATCCGCACTGACCATAAGAACTTGAAAGTGTTACAAAATATGGAATGTATCAACTGTAGGCAAGTAAGATGGGCGCATTACTTTAGTCAATACGATTTCACTATAACCTACATTCCTGGCAGTCAAAACATATTAGCCAATGCCCTCTCCCGGAAGGATGTCTTGGATCACATTCCAAATCAACAACCAATGTCCATGTTTCCTCGTAACAGAGCAGTGGCAGCAATTTCGTCTTTTATGCAGGACGTTAAGGCAGCCACAATGCGAGATAACATCTTAACGCCAAGAGTTTACCATATCCAGTGGAAGAAAGGGACCGGCTGTTGTTTGTCAATCAAAGGTTATACGTACCTAGTACCTACTAGGCCTCTTCAACAACAGGTGATCAAGTGGTGCCATGATCACCGGACAGCTGGTCACTGTGGAATAAAGGGTACCACAGAGTTGATAAATCGTTCATTCTATTGGCCATCCTTAGCCACGGAAGTTAAGAAGTATTGTAAGGCCTGCCCGGTTTGTGCACAATCTAAATATACCCATCAACGAGCCATCGTACTCTTGGAAAAGACTCCGTTACCTTCTAGACCATGGTCTTTAATCACCACTGATTTCATTGTCGACCTTCCTAGGTCTCAAGGCCTCTCTTGTATAATGGTGACCATTGACTCATTTACTAAACTGGCTCATTTCTCCCCCCTACCAGGGGTTACTTCTGCCTCCCAGATGGCAGAAGCGTTCCTCCGGGATATATTCCATTTGCACGGCTTGCCAGACAAGATTATATCAGATAGAGGAAGCCAATATACTTTCCGGTTTTGGGGTGCCCTCTGCAAGTGTCTTGGCATTGAGAGAGCTATGTCATCTGGGTTTCACCCCGAGACACTGGAGAAACTGAACCTTTGAATGCATCTCTAGAGCAGTATTTGAGATGTTACATTAACCGCCATCAAGACAACTGGGCATCTCTGCTTCCCACTGCAGAGTTTGCTTACAATAACTCCATTCATACAGCCATAGGCATGAGTCCTTTTTTTAACTTACAGGCAGCATCCACGAAGCATCACTCCCATATATCCTCAACCAGCAAGTTTACCCACTATAGAAGCTACACTGGCTGACATCAAGGTTGCTCAGGAAACCGCCAAGAGGTGTTTACAAGAAGCACGTAATAGATACAAGGTCCAAGCATATCGCCATCATAGCCCAAGTCCAGAATGGAACGTGGGTTCCAGGGTGTGGTTGTCTATCCGTTATTTGCCTCGCTGGGTTTGACCCTCTAAGCTTTCACCTCGTTATCTGGGTCCCAATGAGATTATCTCTAAAATCAACCCGGTTTCTTACCGTATCAAACTACCCAGGAGTTTAAGCCGCATTCATCCGGTCTTTCACTCGTCCCTTCTCAAACCGGTGGATATTCAGAAACCTATGACACTGCTTAGAAACCCTCATCCCCCACCGTCAAGGTGGATCCAGAGGAATACTAAGTCTCTTCCATCCTGGATTCATGTTATAGGAAAGGGCGGTTGGAGTACCTAGTTCATTGGAAGGGTTACCCCTCCTCCTTGGATTCCTGAGAACCCAGTGTAACGCTCACCTGATTCCCACGGAGGCGCTGACCCAAACAGGACTGCTACAGTTGCTTCTATGACTATGATGAGGCGTAGAACTCGGAAGACGCTCTGGGCAGGACCTCCGAATATTGACTGTCTGGCTTGTTAGGTGAGTTTTCTGCAGGTGGAAGAAAAAGGGGTAATTACAAGCTGGTTGGATAAGTTCTCCCACCAATCTTCTGCTTTTCCCACTTCTTGGTTCTCGACTGGTCTCCACGAACTCTCACCTTTGGTTTAGTAAAGCCGAGCTCTCCATCCTGCTTCTGGTGCAGGGGCGCGTGGAATCCAGTTACGTCACTGGATGATTTCAGTGTTTAGGCTCAGTATCCTTTTGTGGCTTGTAATAGTCCTTCAGGTGCCGAGGAGCTATTGGCGACACCACCACTGCTGTGCAAGAAGAGGCTTGTGAGTATAGAAGATCTGAGGCCGCTTCTGAAGGATCACCCTTTTATAATGTCCTTTTCTGTCTTTCAGGTGCCGAGATGCTATGGGCGATGCTGCCGCTGCTGCGCGTGAAGAAGCGCGTAAGTATTACTGAGTTGCGAACCCTTCGGCTTGGACACCACTAACAATGTCTTTTGTCTTCCAGGTGCTGGGATGCTGCCGAAGCGAAGGCCGCAGTGAACTCCGGTGTGATCACGGATGGATAAGGTAAGCGAGCGCAGCTGCGAGCATGTTGCCCATTTTCTAACCTTATGTCTTTATTTGCAGGTTGTCGGAGACTGGACTCTTGTGGCTGAATTCTGGTGAGGAGATGTTCCTGTGCCTTTTCTTCATCCACAGGTTGCTGCTCGAGAAGCTGAGGGTGTGTCTGGACCTGGAATGCAGGAGCCGACTCGGTGAGCGTCCTGCTGCTGTTGCAGAATAACGCGAAGCACGTGAATTCTATCGGGCGTGGCTTAAATAGTGGAGAAGTGCTTTGGTGCGTATTCTTCCTCCAGCCTCACCCAGGTAAGAAAAGAGTTCCTGTAACAGAGGATTGGTCCCTCCCAGCCAGTGGCTGGGACTTCACCCAGCTTGGATTGTTCTAGGTGAGTATGCAGCATGGTCTGCCACAGGTAAGTCCACCCAATCACTACTGCACACTTTAAGAATATGAGCCCGGCGCCCATGGCGCCGGGACTGTGGTTCCTTATGAGCCTGGCGCCAGAGGCACCAGGACATGGTCCAAAGGGCCCCTGTAGGGGTCTGCTGGAACCGGGGGTGTGGATGATGAGCCTGCTTCCGGGGACGCTGGGCCAGTCTTGGCTCCTCGGGAGTAGCGCTCATGACACCAAGGTTCTTTGTACATGCCCCCAATCTGGTCTATAGGTTCCATCAGGTGTACCCCTGGAAGCCAGGAGGGTCTGGGCCGAGAAGGGGGCATACTGTCATGCACCGTGGTAGCTGGCGCCTTTGGAATCGTTGGCGGTTCGACCGCTATTAGTTGTTCCACCACGCTCTTCCATAGGCACTGGTGCCGGTCTAGTGTTTGGACATGTTATGACCATCGTGAGAAGCGACATAGGGATGCTTATCCCTTGAGAAGGTAAGTAAAATGGGTTCGCCATAGGTGGAGGTATATTCGGGGCGTCAAGATTGAATTTTATCTCAGATGAGTTTAGCACCCCCTCCTCCGCTGGAAGGAATTGGACTTTACTCCGTCCGTTGATGACCATAAAAGCTGGCTTTTCAGTTGGGGGGGTATTAGACTCTTCTTTTGCTCTGTTGTGCAAACTTCACTGTATGTTTTTTTCCCTTGTACACTTTGAACTGATGTTACCAAGGGAACTGTAATTAATGGAATTTGGGAACTTAATTCACTTCGCTGAGGTTCATATGAGATTCAACTTCTTCCACTTACTGGAAAGTAAGCACTTAGATTAGATTTCATTGCTTTCAACGACATATCGGAAGGACCAGCTTTGGTTTGCTTCGCTTTAGTACAAGATTTGAGTGTTTGTGTAGAAGGTATAACACTCAATCGGTCTGGTAGCATTTTCACTGTTTGTAAATCGTTTTTAGAAATGTTTGAATCCTTTATAGGTGGATGTAGAGAAAGAGTGATTTTTGCTGTAAGTAGCACCGCTTGGCTCTCTTTGGAGAGCTGCTCGACGTCAATAGGGTCGTCCTCAATGGTTATAGCCTCCGCCTCTATGTCAGGTACAGTGGAAGGATTGGTGTGAGCATCGCTCACCGGTTTACTTCCTGGGTGTTCTACTTTTTCATTTTGAAGCGCCTCTTTTTGTCTTTTAGTGTAGCGTTTTACAGCACGCAAATGAATCTTTTTGGCACGTCTAGAGAGAAACCCAGTATTTTCTTCAGGTTCACAGGGAATGTGTTCCTCTTTATTAAGTTTTTCCATTACTTTTAGTAATATTGAGGGACTGTCCGGGGGGTTCAACATTATTTTGCAGAGTCGGATTAGTTGAATGGAAAGTAGCTTTTAACTCATCCATAGCCGTCTTCAAATTTTCCAACTCCACGCTAGTACCACACTCACAAGAATTCAATTTTGTAGAGGGAGGTGCTGATGTGGATGAGCCTGGAAGCGGCGTAATAGCATCATCAACCCTATATTGAGGGTTGCATTGTGAAGCCTTATCATCACTAGGTCATTTGTGGTTACACATCTGATTTTTTTCAAGTTCTTGTTTATTCATCATCATTGTTTCCCATCTTAGTATAAAGCCTTCAACGCGATCCATTTTGGTACACATCTGTCTCATCGTGGATTTTCTTTAGCGTAATTCTAAGTGGGACAGATCATGTCCTTTTTCCAAGAGGTCAAGTATTTTCATTATGACTGGGAATGTGTGTGGAGATCTCCCATCTATGCTATCCTGTTTGTGGGAGTGCATGGAGTCTTCATGGGGAGGGGAGGTCTTTTGAGGATGCATAGACTCTGGGGAGAGCCCAATATCTAATGGCAATGATTCCTTGTATATGTCATTGGCATCATTTGTATTGATTGACTCAGCTGGAGCCTTGAATAATTGCTTACTAGGATATTGTCTCCGTTCCGGAGAACGTGAGACTAATGGTGTAAACAGGCCAATTGATTTTCTCACTTTTAAATCCAATATTGCCATTTTGCTCGTGCTCTCTTTGAAAAAATCTTGATTTTGGGGGATTTCCTCAAAATCAATTTGGGCACTAGATTTTACAGCCGTCGCTGTATGGATTATGTCAGTGTGAGTGGGAGGAGGATAAAGAGTAGTAATCGGCAAGTCTGACAAAGGGGGATCAGGGGCGGTAGGCTCTACATAAAAGCATTTTCCTGCACATAGCATCGAGTCAATACTCGTGCTTGTAATTAATGGAGCCGCTATATCCATCTTTCCACTGCGCAACCCAGTCGCCATACAATTGTAAGGTCACACTTATTAGCTTAGTCACCACGGGAGAATGATATAGAGTGATTTAATCCTAATCCAGTACGTACACTCAACAAGAGGTTACCACGACACAATGAAACGTAAACAAAACCAAACAAACAAGCACAGAATGCTACTTTCGCTATGGAGCAGCACACTTTCTGGCGTTTAGCTATTATCGTACTTACAAACAGAAAGGGCCAAACTGAAAGCCGTTAGACCGCCAAAGAATGTGATGGTAAAAAAGAAAAGAAAAGGGCGCTCTGTCAGCGAGCCAGCGAACAGCAAACAGCGCTACTTAGAGCGCATACTTGATGCACGCGCGCAGATGCGTGCGCAGCCCTGTTTATGAGGACTTCTGGGTTGAAATGGGGTGGGGCCACTATGTCCTGAAAAGTCTCTAGGCGCTTGCAGTAACCTGCACTTGCACTAACCTACTGAGCTATCTTGCATGTATTTAGAGCTTATTCGAAGTGTGGAGAAAAAATGCTGAACCAGCAAGGCCTCTCGAACTGAGTGAGGAAGCATGTTTGCGAGGGGTTAACGGCAAAGGCCCTTCTTGAAGACATAAAACATCTAGCTTTGCAAGAAGCTCTGTGCAGCCTCTAAGAGCCTTGCCCGTCTTCGCTCTGCGAGTCAGGTGCACTGATAACACAGGAATGCCAGGCCCTCCCAAAACAACGTACATGAAGCCTGGGAGCCAAGACTGGCTGTTTCCAGTCTTGTAACTTTCCAGGCGAAAACATGTTTGCTGCCTGGGAGGGTGAGCCTGGAAGATTCTTGAAGGGCTGGTACGTCACAGTGATTGACGTGCAGCCCCTAATAAGAGAACTATACCAGGGCCAGTGAGGGAGGGATTCATCCTGGGCTGTTGGTGAAACGCACGTCTGGAGAGGAACAGCGCCTGGATGACCAGCTGTGCACTATCTGGGCCGAGACTCCTAGAAGCACATCCCCGCTCAGTGCAGGCCTGTGGGGGGCTTGGCCAGTCCTCCCCTCCTCTCTTGAGGGGTGCCGGGCACTTCGAGTGGCAAGGGTCCTGGGTGTGATTCGATCGTATCTTCATCTACATTGTCTAGGAGCATAAGACAATATAATTGCATATTCATCTGTGACTGACAATTGGTATTATCCAGCTTGCACTTTCATTCCCATATTATTGTAAAATGCTGCTCAGTTCTCATTAGACACTGTAGTAATAAATGCAAGCATCATATATTCTGTGTGATTGGCTTTCTTGCAGACTGTGCTTCGCATAAATACTTACTTGTGTGGGAAGGTGATTAGGAGTGATTATAGCACTAAGGGCTGGTCCCAGAGGAGGGTGTGGGATCCCCCTTTTCGCTACACACCTAAACAGGTATAAGAATCACCGAATATCAGTAATATATAACTGTTGGTAAGTGTTAAATTTAGTCAATATACTTGTTTGAATATTAGTTGTACCATGGAAGTCCAAACAGTCCAATGAAATCCAATGCGGTGAAGTGAAGAAGTATTTTCACGGCGTCTTGCACGAATGCAGAGCATTACGAGGTTCCAGCAAACAGCGCTACTTAGAGCGTGTACTTGATGCGCACACGCAGATGCGCGCGTGACACTGTTTATGAGGACTTCCGGGTGAAAAGGGGCGGGGCCACCTTGGAAGTCCAAGCAGTCCAAAGAAATCCAATGCGGTGAAGTGAAGAAGTATTTTCACGGCGTCTTGCAGGAATGCAGAACAGTACGAGGTTCCAGTGTTTTTTGTAATGGCCGCCGCCGTGAACCATAACAAACATTGAGTTCCGACGGTCAGGGCGTTTTGCAACCCCACTTCGTTGCCTTATGGTCTTTGGGTTTGTTGCGCTAGTTTTCCCTTGTTAGCTTGTTTCCTCTCTCTGCCTTCCTTTAGCCCGCACTTGTCCTTAATGTGTGACTTCTTGGTTTGTATGTTTTCCACGGCTTTCTCTCAGCTAGCCTTTTCCCTTTTCTTCTGTATTTCTCTTCACACCTCCGCTCTTCGCTATTCAGCGTTCCTTCTTTCTGCTTATTCTTGTCTCCATTCTTACCTGTACCTTCCCTTCCTCCCATCTTGGTTCTTTTCTCCGTCTCTCTCCTCCTACAGTAGCTGTACTCTACCTTTCTTTCCGGTGCTCTGGCGGCTTGCATCCCCTCCGCTTACTCTGGCATTTCTCTCTTTCTCCTCTCTGCTCTTCTGTCCGCTTCTGTGCCACATTTCTTCCCAGCTCTGAGTCTTCCACATTCTCCTTTTCTGTTCCCTGACGACAAGGAGCTTCTACAGACTGGAACCACTTTCCTCTGAGACATTTTTGCCAGCATCAGTCTTCTTACTCTTTAGGCTACCAGAGCAAGCAGGAATAGTGGAAACACTGAAATTTATTCCATGATTTTTTTTGTGCCTCAGGCTTTTTCCCCTTACCGGGCTTGTCTCGGGAGGGGGCCCGGAGGTAGCTGCTCTTTGGCTTCCACTGTGGCTTCCTCTCGAGGCAGGCCATATCTGCACAAAAAAAAGAAGGAGCTTGGAGAAGAAGGAAGAAGACCACAGCAGTAACCAGCAGTTCAGGTGAGGAGGAGGCGGATTCATAGAACACTAAAGACAAGAGGCACACACGTGACAACGTAATGGCGGCCATCTTGAAATGGCCTTTTTTCGTTATGATAACACACTCATAATAGCCTCCTAGAGCATGTTGTTTATTATATAATTAAAGCAAATTAAATGGTTGGCGCTAAATTGTGTAAGTATATAGCGTGAAGAAGGTGTTTTTTAAAATTAGGTATGCCAATATAGCCATAATTTATGTGCTTCCTTAGTCAATGCTTGTTCTATTAATGCCTGTAATATTGGCATGTGTCTTGACGGGTCAAGATGTAAATTCCCATAGTTGCCGTGTGTTCTAGTACAGGTTATTTCATTAAGGCTAGGTTGCTCCATTGTATCTCCTCATTCAGGCGGTTATTTACAGTATCTAAACAGAAAATCCAATGTTGTTCCTTTTTTAGTAACAAGTTGTGTTAGTTACCCACTCTACGGGGTGGGATGATTTTCTCTAGGACCGTCCACTTGAAGTCTTCTTCAGTGTGTTCGAGCAGTTTGAAGTGTGCCGCCAAAGGATCTGTACGTTTTTGTGTCCTGATGCTGGACTTGTGATCAATGGGCCTTTTCTTGATGGGTCGGGCAGTCATCCCAACGTACTTTAAGTTGCATGGGCACGTTATCAAATAGATGACCCCCTTGCTGTTACAGTTGCTAAACCTCCTTTGTTCCCAAGGAGTCTTCCATCCTATATCTACACATTTACTCCTTATTGTCTGTGTGCACATAACACATGTGCCACAAGGGGAGTGGCCGCTCGGTGCATTGGTGCCCCAGATGGTGTTGGAATTGGGCTCGTCCTTGGGTTCTTTTAATGTGTGTACCAGTCTGTCTCGGATGTTGTGTCTCCGCTTTATAGCGAAGTCTGGCTGAGATAATTCACCGGTTCCAATATTCAGAATCGGCCACAATTTCTTGATATCCCTCTTTAAGTTATTAAATATCGGTGAGATGCTCAGTACTGCGGTGATATTTTCGGATTGGGGTTTTTCTGTGTTGTTGTAACGTGATTTCGCGTGTGATGTTCCTCGCCCGCTTTTGTGTACTCTTGACTACTTTCCTTGGGTACCACGTCGATAGAAGTTGTTTTTTTAGTCCCGCTGATTGTATGTTGAAATCTGTGATGGTGGTACAGGTATGTCTGTATCAGAGAAACTGTCCGATTGGCAGTTTATCTCGCAATGCACGTGGATGATAGCTGGTATAGTTAAGTAGTGCATTGTGGTCGGTCTGTTTTTTGTAAACTTTGAGTTCAGGATCCCGTCTTGGGCTGTAATGTGGAGATCCAGAAAGTGAGTCTCACTTTTGTTGTAGTATATGGAAAATATCAGGTGTGGACTGCATCCATTAATCCATTGATGGAAAGATACTAGATCTACCGTGGTGCCCTCAAAGATCATGAAGATATCATCAATGTATCTCCGCCATACCTTGATCTTGTCACGGTAAGGGTTTGGGGCAGAGTATACATTGTCGGTCTCAAAATGGTCCACATGTAGGATTTGGGGCCAAGGTAGCGACCATAGCTGTGCCAGAAATTTGCTGGTAATATTCATTTTCACATGAAGAATTTTGTAAGGGCTAGTTCTGTTAATTCGGTGATGAATGCTGCATGTCCCCCTGATGTATTGGAGTCATTTTCTAGATGTCTCCTCACCATTTCTATGGTTTCTAGTTGTGGGATGCTGGTATAGAGAGACTCCTCGTCCATTGTTACTAGCCGTTGTGTGTTTGTATCAAAGGTGAGAGCCCCCACAAGGATGAGTATTGCCATAGAGTCCTTCACAAAGGATTTCATTTTGGGTATATCATCTCTTAGAAAAACATCCACATATTGCGATAGAGGTTCCAGGATGGATTGCATCCCGGAGATGATGGTTCTCCCTGGTATCCGCGCCACCCCCTTGTGAACCTTCGGGAGGATGTAAAACGCGGGCAATCTTCGATGGGTAGGTGTCAGGAATGCTGCTTCTTGTGTTGTTACATAGCCTTCAGCTAGTGCTTCCTCTACTATTGCGGCAATCAGGCCTCGAATTGTGGCTGTCGGGTCTGCTGGTAACAATCTGTAACTTTTTTCATCCTGAAGCAAGGTAGTCACCATTTTTTTATAATCCTCAAGATCCATGATCACAGTTGCACCGCCCTTGTCTGCCATTTTATAATTATATCATCATTTTGTGCGAAGGCGTTAAGTCCCTGCAGTTGTTCCTGATTAATGGTAGTCGGCCATCAAGTTCTTCAAGTTTCTTCATAAATGCCTGTTGGAAGGTGGCTGATTCGGGCGTGTTACTTTGCAGGGGGCACAAACTGGGATGGTGGCCGCAGGTCTGTGTCTGTTATAGCCGTCGCCATTGTTTTTTCAGTGGAAAATTGTTTTAGTCTAATCTTACGCATCATGCGTGTTTGGAAGGGGTCATATATCGCAGTCCTTTTTGCAAAATCTGTTCTTCTGGTATTGACAGTATATGTTTTGAGAAGTTCATGATTAAGGAAACATTTTGTTGGGGGAGGCTCTGTCCTCTGCTGCATGTTATTCTTGGTGAAAAAGACTGCCACCTGGGCCTGTCTCGGTTGTTGCCGCGTTGGCCTAAAATATTTTGCTGCTGTTGTTGGTTGCCACCCCGCCAAAGTTGCCAGGGTGGGCATGTGTGTTGAACCGCACTTGCTGTCTTGGGTGATAAAAAAAGACCTGCTACTGCTGCTCTGGCATCATCATCATCAGACCCAGTGCTCGAATTATTGAGGAGCCACCTTGAGTCTTCTGTAAGTAGACATCTTGTCTTGCCTGTCTGGGTTCCAATGTAAAATAGTTTGGTCTTTTATAGATATCAGTTGTAACTCCAGTTCACGCACAAGGTTTTCCGATATTGATTTGGCTGTGTTGATGATCAACACCAACCAATCGCATGTGCATTTTCTAGCAATGCATGACCAATCCATGCGGAACTGTAGGTGCTCTAACAAGATCCTAGGCTCAATGCGGATAATTAACCCATTGGGTGCAGCATGTGCCCAAAGGTATTCTGTCATTAAGGCCCTGTGCAGCTCTGCCCTTATTGGTTTCTTCCTTATGACCTCCACCTCATTCCATTCATCTACATTGGTTATATTTTGTCTGGGTATGTTGTGAGCCAGAAGGGAGGGATTGGACAGAATCCCTTCCCCCTGTTCTTCCGCATAAGCTAGGTAGTTCTTATCGGCCATGGTTTTAGTAGGTTGTTAGGTGTCTGTCTAGATTGGTATGCCCTATACCTGGGGAGGCGGCCCACTTAGTGTGGCCAATTAGCTTTTTTCGCAGCGGGAGAATCACTTACGTTGCACACTGATGGTTATTCTAATCCCAGAGGTGAAGGTTTTCACTGCATGATGAATACTTAATTGGCATACGCGAGACTCCTGGTCCGATGTGTGTGCCATAAAGGGTGCAATCGTCCGATCACAATCTCTTTATATTTGTTCCTAACCTGTACCTCAGTGCGTTGCCGTGCGTGCAGTGGGTCTCAGTCCGATGGACATGACCTTGTGTTGGTGGACTAAACACACAAGCGTCAGAATTGCTATGATTCATGTGGGGGGGGGGAATCACGGAGGGTGAATAAACTACAAGGTATCATACCACTTTCAAATAGTCTCACATGAACTGCTAGAGCATTCCATGAGAAAAGTATGAGAATTACCATCCCAAACTGTGTTTTTATATTTTTTATTTTATGACACTTTCATTGTAGTATTAGGGCAAGAATTGCACTCCTTCCGATCCCTTTTAGACAGGCGATGCACCAGCGTAGCCAAGGGCGAAGGGACAGAGTGTTCTTCCGACGAGGGTGAGTTATAGGGAACTCAATAACAGATGTAATAGAATCACGTGTAACATTGGCCCTTGTCCTTTGTTCTGTGTGATATTGTGAATTGTATATAACAGGAAGGTCAAAATACTGTTATAACCAGGTTTGTGATAATGAATACAACAGATACAGAAGGAATGTCTATGGTTCACTTAAAGGATACAGACTGGTAGTTGCAAAGGATACACTCGATGTCTTCTCCCATCTACTGTTGTCAGAGGTAGAATGTAGTGTCTCAAGAGAAACCTTCTAACTAATGTCACTCTCTGATTAGTAAAACCCACAGTCAAAGAGAGCTATTAGTGAGAAGGGCAGGAGTGGACCAAGATTCACCAGGCTGTCGATAGCGAATGGACTAATTAGAAGGCTATTAAAGGACAGTAAGAACCTATGTTCAATACACTAACCTGGATGTACAGCCACAGGGAAGTCCCAACAATGTCCGATGAATTCAAGGAGAAAACAACGACAAGGAAAGGGTAATGAGGAATCTAACCCGGGCGGAACGAGGGCTGCACTAGAGTCGGGTTGGTGCACACAGGTAAGCGTCCAAAGTTCCGTGCACTTTGTAGTAGAAGTAAAAGAAAATATTGATCCAGGAAGATAGTTGAAGGACCAGTTGAGTCCTGATCAGGAGTGAGTACAGAGACTGTCAGACTAAACTCTCCTGCAAGTAGGATGGGATTTAGCAGAGGAAGTATATCCAGAATGGAAATAAATGTCTACGGAAAATGACAAAGAGTAATGAGGTTAATAGTATTGCCGAATTGGATGTATATAGAGTGGAACTCTGCCGAGTGTTGATTGCAGTCCGTGGAAAGTGCTATGTCACGTAGGAACGTGGCGGGGCTCCGTCTTGGGACGAAGCAACAGGTTGAAGAGTGTCGCGTGGGAAGGCGACGGGGCTCCGTATTGGAACTAGATACAGTTAGTAGAAGGCTGTGTAAGAACGTGGAAGAAAGAAGTAGCTCTGAGATGAACTGGGAGGTTGCCTGAAACTGCATAGGAACATGGGGAAAAGCAACCGCTTCTTGCGATGAAAAGAAGAGCGTTTGCGAAGAACAGCAGAAGCAAGCTCCGGAACGCAGATACTAAAAACGATCAGAAGCGCAGCTGTAAGGCATCAGCCTCGTTAAATAATGTCAGCTGACGTGCACCTGACCAACGTGATGATGCTGACGCGTACGTTGATCATGTGATGCAAGCTCTCTCAGTAGCGTCTCCCGGCCAATTTCCATTGAGTATAGAACGGCTTAGCCGTTCTGAAGGCTGAGGATGCCGGGAAATAGGAGCGTTTGGTGTAATTAACGGACCCTGGGGTGGCAGGCATGACAGTACCATCCCCCAAAGGGCGCAACACAGGAGCGTAAATATTCGACAAGGGTTCCCATGATCGGTCTTCCGGACCATACCCCTTCCAATCAATGAGATAGTGGGGAACCCTGGCTCGCATTCTCATACCTAGGATAGCACGGACCTCATATTCGTCTGTGCCCTTAACTGAAACCGCCAAAGTTCGGACAGGCAACCTGGTTCTTGACATACATGGTTTGACCAAAGAAACATGTAACACCGGGTGTACCCTCCAACGTGCGGGCAGGTCCAACCGTACAGCAACAGGATTGATCACATGTGTTATTTTGTATGGTCCGATGAATCGAGGCAGGAGTTTCCTCTTACCCGGGATCTTTAGGTGTTTAGTAGACAACCAGACTGACATGCCAGTTTTGTAGCGCGGTGCAGCCGCCCGACGCTGGTCTGCATAGTATTTGGCACTAGTTTGAGCCTGTATTAGGTGTTTTTTTTATTTTGGTATGAAGGGCGGTCAGAGCTTTTAACTTGTCAGCTGCCTCAGGTACTGTGTCGGTCAATTCCACATCTACTGGGATGGATCGTGGGTGCTGTCCATAAAGAGCATAGAACGGTGACATACCCGTTGAGGAATGCTGTGAGTTATTATATGCAAACTCAGCTGCCGGCAACAGCGAAAACCAAGAGGACTGGTACTGAAGACACAGACAACGTAGGTATTGTTCCATAGTTCCGTTAACCCGTTCTGTCTGCCCATCTGTTTGAGGATGATAAGAACTGGACATGCGATCCTCCATAAGCAGAGCAGAAGTTAGTGCCTTCCAAAATCGGGATGCAAACTTTGAAACCCTGTCGGTGATAATGATAGAGGGCAGACTAAAGAACCTAAAGACGTGCTTTAGGAACAAATCGGCCAAAATCTTAGCAGTGGGAATGCCCTGACAGGGTATGAACAAGGCCATCTTAGTGAAGTAGTAGACTACAACCCAGATCGTGTCGTAACCATGGACGGAAGGTAATTCGACCATGAAATCCATGGAAACCATGTACCAAGGTCTGTGGGGAACCGATAATGGGCGTAGTAATCCCATAGGTTTACTCGGTGTGTTTTTGCATTGTGCACATAGAGCACATGATGAGACATAATCCACAATATCACAGGACATTGTAGGCCACCAGCACCATCGTTGTAGCAGTTCCAACGTTTTCTTTTGGCCCGGATGAGCTGCTACCAGGGAATCGTGACCCCAATGCAGTGCCTTGGTACGTGTCTTCTCTGTCGGTAGGTACAGGAGGCCGTTCATAAACAGGAGACCATCTCTGATATCGAGATGCAGTTCATGTACCTCATGAGGGTTACGTGATAACCAATCTAGGATCTCCTTCTTCAATGAGGGCTGAACTGAACAACCACAGACAACGTGTTCTGCCAGTAGAGGTGGTTTGGTGTTGTTCAAGGTGTCCACCACGGAGTGCATACGGGAGAGGGCGTCTGCTTTGGTATGATCCTTAGCGGGTCTGTAGGAGATGCAGAAATGGAATTGGGCAAAAAACGAATGCCAACGGGCCTGGCGAGCCGTAAGACACTTCATGTTTTTGATGGCCTGCAAGTTAGGATGATCGGAATACACAACCACCGGGTGTTTTGCTCCAGGAAGATGGTGTTGCCATGTGAGGAATGCATCTTTGATAGCCAACAACTCTTTCTCGGTCACCGTATAGTTTCTTTCATATGGAGCTAGCTTGCGTGAGAAAAACGCCACTGGATGTTCCACCCCAGTGTCCTTGCAAACCTGGGAAAGGATTGCACCAATGGCCTGATTAGACGCATCAGCTTCTACGATGTACGGTAGTTCAGGATCCGGGTGTTGCAAGACTGGAGCCGTCGTAAACGCCTCTTTAAGTAGATCGAATGCCTCCTGGGCCTCCGATGTCCAGCGAAATGGATTTTTGGGACTGGTTAGTGTAGTGAGCGGTGCCACCACTCTTGCGAAGGCATGGATGAAGTGCCTATAAAAGTTTGCAAATCCCAGAAAAGATTGCAGGGACTTGATAGAGAAGGGGACTGGCCAGTCCAGGATGGTTTTTACCTTGGATTGACTCATTCTAACTCCATGGCTGGTGATGTCATATCCCAAAAACTCCACATCCTGAGAGTGAAAGATGTATTTTTCTGGCTTGACAAAGAGATGGTTTTCTCTTAACCTTTGAAGTACCTTGGATACATGCTGAGATGCCGAGTATATCAATATGTCATCCAGATATATGACCACAAATTGATCCATGTAATCACTAAAGATATCGTTCATAAAGTACTGAAAGGTTGCGGGGGCATTGCACAGACAGAAGGGCATGACGAGGTACTCATACAAACCATACCGGGTCTTGAAGGCGGTCTTCCACTCGTCACCTGCCCTGATCCGTACAAGATTGTAAGCACCCCTCGGGTCCAGTTTAGAGAAAACGACTGAAGAGCCCAACTGATCCAACAGGCGTTAATCAAAGGTAGAGGGTACTGGTTCTTTACCGTTATGGCATTGAGAGCCCTGTAGTCAATGCAGGTTCTTAAGTCCCCTTCTGTTTTAGGGACGAAAAACAAAGGAGATGCAGCTGGGGACTGTGAAGGACGAATAAAGCCTGACTGGAGTGCCTTATTGATGTATTCCTTCAAGACTGCATCTTCCTGTTTGGTAAGAGGGTAGACTCGACCGGTTGGTGTCTTGGCCCTGGGAATCAATTCGATAGGACCATCGTATTGATGATGTGGAGGCAATGTTTCAGCTTTGCCTTTGTCAAACACATCGGAGAACTGTTGGTATTCCTGAGGTATCGGTGACTTAGGTGACGTCAGTGCACTTATTCTCGACAACCCTTCGAGGAACGCCAGGACAGGGGTGTCATGAACCCCACTGGAATCCAAAAAGCAGTTTTCATTGCAATGATCCGAAGGATACTGGATATGACCAGTGACCCAATCAATCACAGGGTTATGTAATTTAAGCCAAGATAGACCCAAAATCAATGGATATTGAGGTGCTGTGATTACGTCAAAAACCATTTTTTCAGTGTGACCGTCAGGTAAGGATACTATGATAGGCAAAGTTTCTTCTGTAACCATACCAGAAGATAGTGCAGAACCATCGACTGTCTTGACTGACTCGGGTACTGCTTTAGTGATCATAGGTATGGATGACTGTCTGGCAAAAGTGATATCCATGTAGCTATTAGTTGCACCAGAGTCTATCATAGCCTGGGTCTGAACGGTGGTGTCGTTAAGGGCACCGTTACTGCAATGGAAGCATTTAAAGACAAAGCGGAGTCTGTTTTGGTACTCGCCAAAGGGACCCCCACTATTGCCGAGCTCTGGCGTTTCCTGGCTTTTTTGCCGTTTTTTTAGGACAAGAATCCAGTAAATGATCCGCAGAGCCACAGTACATGCATAGGTTATTCTTGCGACGGTTTTCTCGCTCAGCGGCCGATAAACGACCCTGAATAGCCCCTATTTGCATGGGTTCAGGTCCGTTAGAGGCGGTCTGAGTAACTCCAGGTCCGTTTGGAGCGGACAGGAAGGTTTTCTTTTCGCCCTTTCTGGCAGATCTCTGAGCATCAATCTGGAGAACTAGATTGAGCATCTCCATGTATCCTGATGGCACGACAGGGACTGTTGACAAGGTGTCTTTCAATTCCTCGGACAGCCCTTTATAGAAGACAGCAGTCTTCTTATCTTCCGGCCACTGTGTTTCAGCTGTCAATTGATTGAAACGTGCGAGATAGGCCACTAGTGGTTGACTACCCTGTTGTAGATTCAACAATTCTAAATCGGTTGCCTGAGTGGCATACCTCATGTCAAAGACCTTCCTCATTGCTGAGAGCAATTCGTCGCAGTCATATAACAATGGGCTGTTGGTCTCCAGCAAAGGATTCGCCCAGGCTGCTGCCGTGCCCCCCAAATGCGACAATACAAAAGCTGCTTTGGTTGTCAAATCCGGAAATTAACTGGGTCTACACAGAAAGTGGAGAAGACACTGATTAACAAAAGTGCGGTAGGTCTTGGGGTCTCCCGTAAACCTTTCGGGTGGAGCCAGAGGTAATTGTGTTGGCATTAGCACCTGAACGGATTCCCTTTGACGTGCAGACAGACCTGAACCGGAAGCAATTGGTTCTGGAGTAACCCTTCCTTGTGAGGAGGCCCATATGGCGTCTTGCATTACGTCCATACGATGGCGCATGGCATCCTGTGCTGTGATAATTTCCTGTCTCAAATCCGCCACCAATTGGGTGAGGACAGTCAGGGGATCGGAACCCTCCATCATGGCTTCTGATTCTGTTATAACCAGGTTTGTGATAATGAACACAACAGATGCAGAAGGAATGTCTAAGGTTCACTTAAAGGATACAGACTGGTAGTTGCAAAGGATACACTCGATGTCTTCTCCCATCTACTGTTGTCAGAGGTAGAACATAGTGTCTCAAGAGAAACCTTCTAACTAATGTCACTCTCTGACTAGTAAAACCCACAGTCAAAGAGAGCTATTAGTGAGAAGGGCAGGAGTGGACCAAGATTCACCAGGCTGTCGATAGAGAATGGGCTAATTAGAAGGCTATTGTTACAAAAGGACAGTAAGAACCTATGTTCAATACACTAACCTGGATGTACAGCCACAGGTAAGTCCCAACAATGTCCGATGAATCCAAGGAGAAAACAATGACAAGGAAAGGGTAGTGAGGAATCTAACCCGGGCGGAACGAGGGCCGCACTAGAGTCGGGTTGGTGCACACAGGTAAGCGTCCAAAGTTCTGTGCACTTTGTAGTAGAAGTAAAAGAAAATCTTGATCCAGGAAGATAGTTGAAGGTCCAGTTGAGTCCTGATCAGGAGTGAGTACAGAGACTGTCAGACTAAACTCTCCTGCAAGTAGGATGGGATTTAGCAGAGGAAGTATATCCAGAATGGAAATAAATGTCTACGGAAAATGACAAAGAGTAATGAGGTTAATAGGATTGCCGAATTGGATGTATATAGAGTGGAATTGGATGTATATAGAGTGGAACTCTGCCGAGTGTTGATTGCAGTCCGTGGAAATTGCTATGTCACGTAGGAACGTGGCGGGGCTCCGTCTTGGAACGAAGCAACAGGTTGAAGAGCGTCGCGTAGGAAGGTGACGGGGCTCCGTATTGGAACTAGATACAGTTAGTAGAAGGCTGCGTAAGAACGCGGAAGAAAGGAGTAGCTCTGAGACAAGCTGGGAGGTTGCCTGAAACTGCGTAGGAACGCGGGGCAAAGCAACCGCTTCTTGCGATGAAAAGAAGAGCGTCTGCGAAGAACAGCAGTAGCAAGCTCCGGAACGCAGATACCAAATACAATCAGAAGCGCAGCTGTAAGGCATCAGCCTCGTTAAATAGTGTCAGCTGACGTGCACCTGACCAACGCGATGACACTGACGCGTACGTTGATCATGTGAGCTCTCTCAGTAGCGTCTCCCGGTCAATTTTCATTGAGTATAGAACGGCCTGGCCATTCTGAAGGCTGAGGATGCTGGGAAATAGGAGCATTTGGGGTAAGTAACAGACCCTTGGGTGGCAGGCATGACAAATACCCCATATGTGGTGGAACAGAAAAGGAAAAAATGAGTATCCCTGTTTTGTTTGTACACATTTAGTAAACCCAGACCCATGGAGAGAAAAGTCGAGAGCTGTATCGCAGTAAGAATTAGCTGAGATCGTGAAAATGAATGGCGAAGTTGTCTGGCCTGGTGTCAAGGCCGAAGCAGCCAAGACTGGTTTTCTATTCTTGAAGGCGGTGAACGTGAGATGCTGAATCATCCCTTTTTAAGGGTCAAAAAAAGAACACCATGAGTGCTAAGTTTTATTCATTTAAGACAATTAAATGCAGCAAAATGGTCCAAATCGTGGTCTCTTGTCACGTGAGCCAAGTATGGAAATTGAGTTTGGCGAGGAGTTCTAGAACAATGATATTGCGTGCTCGCACTCCCTTATATTCCCAGAGACAAGAATACACTGCAGTTCAAAGTTCAAGTTCAAAGACAATCTTCATGGCAGAAGGCACGGGTGACGAGAGACGTTGGGGTAATTGGGTTACGAAGGTACAGGCAAGTCCACCTCCTGGCACCTAGGGTATGAGGTTATGTGCTGCTAGGGAGCCGACTGTTCCAGACTGGCACGAGCATACCAACCAATTGTAGAGGGCCATATAACAAAGGGCCTTATAGTTTGAGAGCCAATGATATACTGTGTACTTAATAATGATGAAGATGACTTGCACTAGAGGTGCGCACAAGATGTCCACCTGACAGTAGAGACCCAATCACAACCCAACCTCTTATAGAAAGTATACCTAGGGACTGGCCACCAAGGGGTGCACAGATGACATCTCCCTCCGTGTGAGCTCCGTCGTCGTAGGTCCTTTAGGTGAACTGAGCCCCCACCTTGGGATCCTCCCCACACTCAAAATAACTGAGCGGCTGTTGGAAGAGCCCCCCCTCTCACACTCATGAAAAACCCGATCCAAAACGGAGCTCAGAAGGCTGAGAAAAGTGCCTTTACAGGGGAGCCCACGTGTGACGGCCCCGAGGCGCTCCGGAATCCTGTGAGACGTGGGTAACAATCAGCGATACGCGCCGGGCCTGCGGAGCTGGTGGAGCCTGCTCTGCCTCTCCCCTCGAGACATCTGCCTCCTACTCCGGTGGGGCCAGCGGAGTTTCCGTCACTACAGCCAGCGCCGTATGCCCCGTGTTCGCGCTGAGGGAGGCGCCGACTGGGGCACGGGACGAGCCCGCCCATGGAGAGAAGGTACGCGGCTGCCTCTCGCCACCACCACCCGCTGAGCCGCGGGGATCACCCCGCGTCATTGCTTAACCCCCACCACCCCAGTGCCCGCTGGACAATATAGCTGCACGCCGGTGCCTCCCCCCTTTCCGCTGGGGGGCCGAGTGATACACGGGAGACCCTGCAGGCGCGGCGCCGGAGGCCCGCACTTGTGGGAGAGCGCGAGGGGCAGAAGAGACCTGCACACGCCCAAAGGACCCACCCTCCCTCCAAGACTTCCTGAACTGCGCTTAAACAGCACAATTACAATTAACTTGAAAATTGCCTAAGTAGGCAGAAGACAAGAAAGGAAAGCAAAAGGAAGAGGGGGGGAGAGAAGAGGGAAGGGAAAGGAAGGAGAAGGAAACGGAGACAGCAGAGAGCATAGGCCTCAACCTCTGGGGCCCCAAATGCTAGCACTTGAGCAAATACCTTGTTTACAAGATACTGTGCGTCAAGGCAAACAGTGACCATAGGAACCTTAGTATCGCACTAGCATAATTCCTGACACACCCCAGAACATCCAGGGATGCCGCCAGGATCCGTCCCCCTCATTGCATCATTACTTCTATCAGCCAGCATCTGCAGTTAACCCCACAAAAGCATCCAAATCAGGCAAGACACTCTGTTCGGGGATACCCCCACCCAGGATTTTTCCGGAAGCACAACGCCTTGCCCAGAATATAAATAACGCGGGTTGCCTTACCTAAATGAGCTGTACCCCGTGCCTTGGATTGTCAAGAGTGGCCCGCTAGGAGGACTTCGATACCACTTACTCCAAATCAGAGGCAGCCCAGCAACCAGATAGCCTCCCTTGGTGGTGCTACCCCAGACCGCCTGTTGCCTACGACAACCCATGAGCACTACCAACCAGTGAAAATTGAACCACAAATAGACTGTCCATAGAACGGTGATTTTGTATGCCCGCCATCCCTGTGAGATACAACCTTGGATGAACCTCCTGGAGACAAATCCTCCCCCACTGCAGATCATCTACTGAACCCCACAGGCATCTCTCCGGCCCCGTCACGAACCACGCAAAGGCCTGAACGCATGGACTTGCACTGCTCCCACCAATCCACGCTCCTACAAAGAGGGCAAGGGGCGTGTCCCTCCTCTGACCTAGAATCCACTCTATGAACGCAAAAAGTAAGCTTGCCAAATACCCCTACGCCCCGTCCTCCCCGACCCCTGAACAGAAAGCGACACTGTCAACAGACGCTACGGAAGCGGGGGCCGCCGCCACCAAAGGGGACATTGCTGCATTGCTATGTGAGATAAAGACATTGGGGGCCAGCCTAGGTGGTTAGATCAACAGGATCACTCAGAGAATGGACAATTTTGAAGAGAGATTAGAAGGTGTAGGGAACAATCAGGCCTAGATTGACACTCTCAAAGCCCAAATGGACACGAGGATCCGTAATATCGAAAAAAGGGAGGAGGAGATATGCCTAAAAATGGACGATTTGGAAAACAGAGAAAGGAGGAATAACCTCTGATTTTTTGGAATTCCAGAGTCCGAGGGAGAAACTGAAGACTCACTCAAAACCACGACCCATAACATCATAAAAATCTTAATGGTAGATGAAGAGATAGATGAACCTAAAAAGGAGCGGATCCACAGAGCAGGTGGGCCCCCCGGTGGACCACGCTCTGTCCTAGCAAGGTTTCACTGATATCAGGACAGGAACAGGATCCTGGCGAAGGCCAGATCAGAGGACTCGCTCACACTGGGGGGTGCTCAAATTACTATCTTCCAGGACCTATCTTCACTCACACTGGCGTTGAGGCGCCTCTGTGGCCCCCTGACGAAGTGGCTCAAGGAACAGGGCACAAGATACGGGTGGGGATATCCCTTCTCCCTCACATTTGAACACGGTAGCACGAAGATTATTCTTCGGTCCGAGCAAGAGATCAAGGACTGCATTGCGGACATGCTTGGAATGGCCCCAAGAGGGGGCGAAAGAGATGGGCCCGAAGAAGCTGGAATGCAATGAGAACTCCAGGGCCCTAGAAGTAGAAGAAGAAAAGTGAAAGGATCAAGGAAATACAGGCGACCAAACAACACACCCGAAAATGGAAAATGAAAGAGAACTTCAAGAACCTTGCAAACCGACCGACTGGAATCTACGTCTGCAATGTCCGGAAACAGTCATCCATCGTCACAGGGCGATAAGATCACCGACAGGACGACGGCACCCGGCTGCAAAACCCCCTCCTGAAGTAGGGGGGAAATGAGCATCCGAAGGACAGACCGGAGAACGCACGTATCGTTATACCTTTGTTTTCATTTTATTGTTATTGTTGAAATAAATGATGTTGGGGGGCAGGGGGACGGGAAAGGGGGGCTCAATGGTATGTTATGGTAGTATATTCGGATGGGACCATGAGGTAACGGTCTCCACTGGTGGTCCGATACTGGACAGAACATTTCCACCAAGTCCGAAACGGACGCCGTCAAAGTGTCAAAAATGGCACATCTTCAGTTCTTGGGTTCACTTGAACACCATCAACTTCGGGAGGGGGGAAAGGGGCGGAAGGGAGAAGAGGAACTTGAAAACAGTAGCACCATTTTTCTGAACGAATTCGCTATATTACTGACAGCATGGGAAGGAAGAATCGAACATCGGTCTGGCCCCCTGAAGTAAGCGATCCTCCATGAGTACCCAACAATGGCGATACCCGATGAACACATGATGAGGGACTCGCTCAGGGTCAGGACTATTAATGTGAAAGGCTTGAACTCTCCAACCAAAAGGTCCCTGGTTTTCAGGGAATTTCGCAGATCCAATATTGATATATTCCTCCTGCAGGATCTCTCTCCGCGGCAGGGGCCTCCCTCTGGAACAGCCTTCCTGCCTCCCTGAAACTTGAGGAGAACCATCTCCGGTTCCGGAAGCACCTCAAAACCTTCCTCTTTGCCTCTGCTTTCTCTCTCCCTCTCCCCTGCTGAACAGCTAATATTCTTCACTGAAACTGCACTGATTCTGCAACTGGACCACTCTTAACGGCCTCGGTCCTGGGCGCAGCCACTCTCCACTTGCACTGATGCCCTGGAACCCCTCTGCACTGCGGGACTGTCTCTGTATCCCTACAGCCCCCCCCCCTTTTCCAGCACTTGTTCTGCACTTACCTTGCACTTGCCACCAGCTGGCCCTATTTATTTATTACTTTACGCCACTTACCTTGTACTGCACTTCCCCCCTCCCCTTCCACTTGCACTTTTCCCCCTCCCCCACCCCTGCACTTGCGCGATCTGAATGACACCTGGCCTAGTAGGATCGTTGTCTGTCGCCCCTTGTTTCCTCCCCTCCCTGCCTCGTCGCGCCTTGAAACACCTGTGTATAGGCGCGTTACAAATGCCATATCATATCAGGAGACCAAGTATGCTAAGGGTGAGGAGCGGAGCATCCTGGGGAAGCAGGGAGGTTTGGAGTTCTGGGGTTCGGGCCCACTCAGTAGAGGAGGTGTTGGAATCCTACTCAGGAAAGGAATCAAATTTGAAGTGGACAAAACATGGTCTAACGTTGGGGGCCGTGCTCTGCTCATAATGGGCAAAATAGCAAAAGTTCAGGTAACTATTGCCGCCGTATATGCACCTAACACTGGACAGGTCGCATTTCTTGAGAAAACAATACCTAAAATAATGCTAGAAGCTACAGGGCATATCATACTGGGAGGGAGCTTCAACCAATGGGCTGACCCGTACAAAGATTGGAAACCGGGCAGATCTGAACTGAGACAACAATATAAGGGAGAGCACACCGAACTGGCTGCAATGATGGAATTGTATGACATGAAGGACGTGTGGAGAGTCATACATCCCTCCGAATGCGGATACACCTTCTACTCAAACCCCCACCACACATTTACGCGTATTGACTACATATATCTCACAAACGATCTCACAACCACTACACACCATTCGGACATTGTCCCGATAAGCTGGTCCGACCACGACATGGTAGTGGTCAATATCAACTGGGTGGACCTACCTGTCAAAGGAGGGAAGTGGCGGTGTAACGAGACCCTCTGGAAAGATCAGGTTTTCAAAACTACCATGGAGACCGAAATCGATGAATATTTTACAATAAATAATGATGGGGAGGTCTCCAAACAAATGATCTGGGAGGCTGGGAGGCCACATGGAGAGGTATTCTGATACGAGAGGGGTCCTCCAAGAAAAGGGAGCGGAAGATCATAGAACAAAGGCTACGGACCGAAATATGTCAATTGGAGGGAGAGATAAGGAAGGATCCCGAGGTGGACCCAGACAAAATGAAAATAGCCCAACAAAAAAGGGAAGAACTACGATTGTTGGAACGCGATCAAGTAGTACGCAAACTGCAGTTTTTGAAACCGAAATTCTACGAAAAAGGAGACAAGGCCGACGCTCTACTAGCTGCCAGGCTCAGAGAACAAAGAGCAGAGCGCAAGGTAAATGAAATAATTGAGGACTCCGCCTTCTCTGCCCAGATCCCCCGCTCTTTCCCGGAATCCTTTGCCAATTTCTATGAGAAATTATACACTTCTGAAACAACCCTTGGCTAGTCAGATATAACCTCATACTTATCCCCGATCACCATGCCTACAATAACGCATGCAGAAACTGAGCTCCTCGATTCCCCAATTAGTGAACAGGAGATACATGATGCAATTAAAAGGTTAACACTAGGCAAATCCCCAGGGGAGGATGGTTACACTGCTGGGTTCTACAAAACATTTACTAAGCAACTAACACCCTTCCTAGCGGAACTATTTAATGAAATTATAGAAACGGGCGTGGCGCCAGACTCCTTTACAAAAGCACTTATAACAGTGATCCCCAAGGAAGAGAGAGACCCAAGTGCTGTGGATCATACCGCCCTATTTCCCTCCTTAATCTTGATGCCAAAATCTATGCTAGGGTACTAGCTGCCAGACTGGAAACATTAATGCCCCGTCTAATCCACCCAGACCAGGTCCGGTTTATACTGGGGAGACAGGGAGCTGATTCCATGTGCAAAACACTACACCTTATCCACACGGCCCATAACCTTCTCAGCGACCCTGTCCTATTGTCAATAGATGCCGAGAAGGCCTTTGATAGAGTGGAGTGGGATTTTCTGAGAGCAGTGCTGCAGAAGGTGGGAATAGGCCCGAGAACTAGAAAGGGAATACGAGCGATATACACATCCCCCATGGCAGCGATATTTGTCAACGGAGAATACTCCGGTGGTTCGAACTGAAACGTGGGACTAGACAGGGATTCCCCCTCTCTGCAATTCTATTTGCACTTTTGCTAGAACCCCTGGCACAAATGATGAGAGCAGACCCTTTGATGGAGGGGATACGGTTGGGGCCAACAGAATACAAAGTAGCCCTCTACGCAGACAACATTCTCCTCCACATAACTAACCCCACAGAGTCCATCCCTCACACCCTCAAACTAATGGACGAATATGGCCAATTCTCCGGGTTTAAAGCAAATAGGACCAAGTCCATTTTGTTCCCCCTCTAGGGAACCGCAGAAGTGAATAAACCCAAATTTCTCCCGTTGGGCCTTAAGATTGAACATGCCTGTAATATACTCTTGAATGATGTTAAAATAAAAACTCTGAGCCAATTAGGTAAGTTGTATGGATTACAAAGAGAACCCAAATCTTTTATTAACTATTATTTTCTACTCTTGTTTTGTTTTGCAGTAAAGGATACGGTTTTCTCTAGGTTTTCCCCGTCTTCTTCAACTGGGTGTCATTTCAGGATACAACAAGGTAAGGTATGCTTCAGTCTATAATGTTCTTTAGGCTTTCCTGTCTTCTTCTCCTTGTTCTGTCTCTTAAGTCTTATGCACGTCTCTATTTGTTTTCTTCTTTCTCTTATTTCGCTCTATACTTCTCCTTGGTTACTATTTTAATAGCGCTCTTTACTACGAGCACAGACAACTCTTCTCGAGCAAACAGCCTTCCTTATTTAATGTCTCTCACTCCGCCCGTTAGTGTGTTTATTGTTCCTTTCTTTGCACTCTCCAAACTACCCTTTCGTTCTTTCCCGCCTCAATTTCACTGTCTGGAATTACCCCCAGCACTCCAGCAAGAGTCACTGGGTAAGCTGCATTGAAGTAGCCTGAGGCACAACTGTGCATTCACATGGGGCTTCGGATATCAAAACAATCGTCTCCCTCAAGCGGGTGTCTTTCCCAAGATAATCAGGGTTCTCGGTCTTAAGCAGTAGGTACTCGCTGTTCCTGTTGGCCGATGATCGTCTGGCTGTTTATGCTACACCTCTCCTCTGTGCAACGGCGCACTGACTCTCAGCTTCATCCGGCGATAACGATCGCCTCGTTAGTTTAACAGGAGAAGCTCTTGTGTGCAATGGCGCTGCGGCTTGCTTTCTTCTCCCGACGACAACGATCGCCTCGTTATTTAAACAGGATACTTCTTCATGTGCGCAACGGCGCTCCGGCTTGCTTTCTTCTCCCGGCGACAACGATCGCCTCATTATTTAAACAGGATACTTCTTCGTGTGCGCAACGACGCTCCCGCTCTTTGTCCTCACTCGGCGACAACGATCGCCTCGTGAATTTATTCCAAAACTTTTTCCTTGCGCAACAGCGCTTTGGCTTTCTTTCTGCTCACGGCGACAACGATCGCCTCGTTATTTAAACAGTAAAAGAACTAGCTGAGAAGTGGCTACAACCTAATATGTCTTCCCCTGGTGAGATAACAGAAAAAGTAATCTTAGAGCAGTTTATCGAAGCTCTTCCCGGTCCTGTACAAAGATGGGTCAAACAGCATCATCGCCTATCACTAACTGAAGCTGTAGATGTAGCCACCGCTTATCAGAAGGCTGGACAAGGCAAAGTGTTGTCCTATATGGCAAATTCTAGACCTCATACCTTTGTGAATAAATCTAGGTCTCAACCAAGGTGGCCACACTTAATGCTAAGAAAACCTGAAGGAGAATTTATACGTTCCAGACCTAACAGTGAGGGTCCTGTCAACTATCGTCAAACTCCCAACAGCTGTTCGAGGACCCAAGTGCTTTGATTGTGGAGAATGGGGCCACCTCGCCAGGTTTTGCCCGAAGAACCCAAAGACTGAACCAATGGATGTGGGAGTTTTTGAATCCATAAAGTAAACCTAATCTTCTGAACAAATACCAGGAAGGCAGTCATAATATCTATATACTTGTGATGCTGAAGTAGATGAAAAACACACCACTGCGTTGATCGATTCAGGAAGCCTAGACAGCGTTAACATCAGAGCTGGTAGGTGAAGGTTATTGTTCATCTGGGGAGATACCTATTCGATGTGTCCATGGGGATATAAAGGCTTATCCCTCAAAGAAGATTCAGATTAAGATGGCCGGGGAAATAATGGGGGTGAGAGCTGCCGTATTACCCACTTTACCCAAACCCTTACTAATTGGATCAGACATACCAAAATTTTCTAAATTAGTCCACGAAATTGAGAAGAGCTGGTTGGAAATGGCCCCTTTTCATCAAGAAGAAATACCTACCCCACCTCTCAAGACACAGAAGAGTAAAAAGATAAAAAGAGTATTAAAACAAGAATGGAAAGCCCAGAATGTTTTCCCTGTCGCAGTTGACTGGAGATTAGACGAGGACGGAGATAGCTTTAGGTCCGCTCAAAGTCTAGATCCGTTACTACAATATGCCAGAGAACGAGCATTAGAAGACCCGCCGGGCCAAGGTCCACACTTCATAAAAGAGAATGGATTACTCTACAGAGTGAGCAAATCTCGTAACGGGGAGGAACTGAAGCAGTTGTTAATTTCCAGGAAATATTACAAGACCGTCCTGGAAGTCGCCCACTTACAAGTTGGAGAAGGGCATTTGGGATCAGAGAAGATGACTAAAAAAATACTAGACAGGTTCTACTGGCCAGGAGTGTATAATCAAGTAGTTAGATTTTGTCAATCATGTGCGGAGTGCCAAAAGAAGAATAGAGCCAATGTGAAGAAGGCACCACTACAACCTATGCCACTTGTCCTAGAACCCTTTAGCAGAATAGGAATCGATATCATGGGACCAATGGAACCAACAAGGAGAGGCCATAAATATATCCTTGTAGTGGTAGACTATGCCACCAGATATCCAGAGGCCTTTCCCTTAAAAGCCACAAATACTCAACAGATTTGTGATGTGTTGATTCCCTTTATTGGACGAGTTGGAATCCCTCGAGAGATTGTCACCGATCGTGGTTCGAATTTCATGTCCAAAATACTTGAGCAAGTCTGTGAAACGCTGAAAATTGAACATCTAAAGACAGCAGTTTACCACCCACAGACTGATGGCTTGGTGGAATGCTACAATCAAATCTTCAAGCAAATGTTAAAGAAAACTACCTCTCCCGAAAATAAAGACTGGGATAGAGTCTTGCCATGGATATTGATGACTTTAAGAAACACTCCACAATCATAAACAGGGTTTTCACCTTTTGAGCTACTGTTCGGAAGGCCGGTACAGACTCTGCTGGATATCCTGAAAGAAAAATGGGAGGAGCAACCGGATCGTGAGATAACACTGACGGAGTATGCCTCTCAATTACAGGAAAGAGTTGAGAAACTACAGGCCATAGCTAGAGATAATCTTCTTCAAGCTCAAATAACCCAGGAGAGATATTATAATCAAAAATCCCAGTTACGTACTTTCAAAGCAGGAGAACAAGTATTAGTGTTGTTGCCCACGTCAGAAAACAAAATGCTAGCAGCTTGGAAGGGACCATATGAAATTCAAGAGGTACTAGGTCCTTTGACGTATAAAGTGAGACAACCTGGGAGTAGGATACCTTGTCATACGTATCATGTAAATCTACTAAAAAAATGGATACCTCCAGTCCAAACAGTGGCCATGATAACTCTCGATGTAACCCCATAAAAATATTTTCCAAAATTCAAGGAGAGAATAGGACTGGAAGGTCTGAACATTAACTCAGAGTTAACGTCTACCCAGAAGAATGAATTGTCTCACCTATTACAATGTTTTTTGGAAATATTCTCCTCTCTGCCGGGAAAGACCAAACTGACTCACCACCGAATCATGACCAAGCCAGAAGCCATAGTAAGACTCAGACCATACCGAATACCGGAAGCAAAGATAAAGGCCTTTAACCAAGAGGTTCAAGAAATGCTAGATTTAGGAATCATTGAACCGTCCCATAGTGATTGGAGTTCACCTGTAGTCCTAGTCTCAAAGCCAGATGGCAGTGTGAGGTTTTGCATGTACTAAAACTAAATGAAATATCTAAATTCGACGCTTACCCAATGCCAAGAATAGAGGATTTATTAAATAATATAGGAAAAGCCAGGTTCCTGACCACTATTGATTTAACCAAGGGTTACTGGCAGATCCCATTATTACCCTCAGATAAGGAAAAGACTGCGTTTGCCACTCCTACCGGGCTGTATTAGTTCACGGTGTTACCCTTTGGTTTACATGGGGCTTCAGCGACCTTTCAAAGACTAATGAACTACATTATAAGAGGTCATGAACAGTATGTCGGAGCCTATCTAGATGACATCATAATTTACAGTCACACCTGGCCGGAACATCTGCAGCATTTGGAGAATATACTCAAAACACTAAGACAAGCCGGGCTACACATAAATTCCCAGAAAACCCATGTTACCACCTTTCACACCAAATAATTGGGATACTATGTGGGTCAAGGGATGATCAAACCACAAGAGGAGAAAGTAAAAGCTATTAAGCAGTTGAGATTCCCGGAAACTGGCCTCATCACGAGTTTGGCTGTAGCCCTTAAATGCGGTGGTAACGGTATTACAGCCGCATTTAAGGGCTGGCCCTATAACGAGTTGGGCGCTAAATCGACTGTTTTACCTCCAGCTTTTTTCTGGAGGTGAAAATCCCTGTTCTCGGCTGTATTACAGCCGGCTGTATTAGCCCGCATAATTAGCCCCAAAAATTCCCCATTGGATCCAATGGACCCAATCAGAAATGGGGATTTACCGTTAAGGCCTGTCACGCTTACCGGGAGACCGGGGTTCTTTGCTCGCGCTCCTCCTCCCTGGCGCCTCTATTCGCGCTTTCGCGCTTGGGGAGGCGCCGGGGGGAGAGCTCCGGGGACATGGGTTGCGGCTCCTCGGCGCGTGCGTCAGGGACCACGGTCACGGTCCCGCGCATGCGCCGTGGGGCAGTCACCCAGGATTGGAGCAGCTTGCTGCTCAAGCCTCATTCTGGGTCCGCCGGCGCCTGGCAACCATCAGGATTGCGCTCCGGGCCTCGCAGGCGCCGGCGGCCCATAAAGGGAGAGATGCGGTCGGGAGCAGATCGCGTCTCAACGCGTTCTGTTCCGGATCGTGTCCTCGCTCTCCCTTGCTCAGCTCAGCTTAGCCTTTTCCCCAGTGTCCTGACCTGCTCCCCTTCTCCTTTGCCTGTTGCCTTTTGGTCTCCCCTTGGGCAAGTTGTCCCCTGATCTCTCTCCCCTGGTTCCAGTCTGCTTCCCTTCCCTTCCTGGTTCCTCTCCCTTGCCAACCCTGGTTTTCCTGCCTGCCTACTCCCTCTTAAACCTCCTGGCCAGGCCATTTCTCTGTGGTTCCCTCCAGTGCTTCTCTTGGGACTTTACCCATTTATTGGACTCTCATCATCTCAGTCCCCAGTACCAGCTACGGAAGTACGGAATCCACACCTTTGGTCTCTCATCTTCACAGCCTCCAGTACCAGCTACGGGAGTACAGTTTCCACACCTTTGGACTCTCATTACCTCAGCCTCCAGTGACTGTTATGGGAGTAAGCTCCCACACCTTCGGACTCTCGTCACCACAACACCCATTGCCAGCTACGGGGGTACGCTCCCACTACTTGGGACTCTCAACTTCTCAAGACAGCCCGTGCTAGTTTCTGGAGAACTACTCTCTCATCTTTGTACTCCGGAGCTTCGCCTCTTCAAGGATTATCTCCTTCTACTTCACCTGCCTGTGCTTGCACAGTTCCGTCGCCACTGAATCCAGCTTGTGGCGTTGGAAATCGGTCCATCTTCTACCCAGTATCCATTCAGGGTGGAGGAGGGGCTGGTTGCTTGCGTCACCCAATCTTCTTGTCAGCCTGGCTGCCCCGTCGAGATCGACCAGGAATTCAGGTACGCAACATTCCCGTGATTCTCACCTTAACAAGGCCCAACTCGTGATCCGGTGGTAATACCACCGGACTGGTCAGTGTTAGGGCTATTACAGTCGGCTGTATTACAGCCGGGAATACAGCCCAACTCGTGATGAGGCCCGTACAAGCCTTTTTGGGATTTGTGGGATATTACAGGAGGTTTATCCTACATTTTTCTACATTGGCCGCCCCGCTAACAGATTTGCTGAAAAAAACCTCTTCAACAAAAAAGACTTGGCAAACAAGCGAAACTTTACAAGCCTTCAACGAACTAAAAGAGTGTAACTCACCACTCCGAAATAGGCCAAAGACGCAGAGAAGTGACCTTGGAGATGATGGTGGTACAAGAATCGATATTCAGCCTTCCATCCCAGCTCCCCTGAGTACAAGACTCAGGCTTCCTCAAAGAGGGGCTCTTTTCCACAATGTACCTCTCTGCTGTTTCAGTTGGGACAGACAGAGGTGTCAATTGAATAAAAGAGCGGGGAGAACACACACCGCCAATACCAATGCTGCAAAGGAATACAAAGATATTAGACGGAGTTGAGGTAAATGCAAGTGTTTAGAACAGTTGAATTAAATGGACAACTACCTAGATAGATATTGGAGTGGAACTTCCCCGTGGTGGATCTACAAGGAATAAATCAAAAATGAGTGGAAATGGTCTAATTCAATATCGGTCCCAACTATATTTATAGAATCGATAACAACTAACCTGAATAAGGATATAATGAGGAAAGGGATCCTGGAACAGAAGACAACGACAGGAGAAAATAACAAACAGTGATGTTAGTATAGGGAAGTAGCCCCGGACGACACGAGGGTCGCACTATTGCCGGGTTGGTGCAGTTTTCAGGAGAGCGTTTATATGCACTTGAGGGCAATCTCACATGAAAGTCACTCAATGTCCCACAATCCAACAGAAGACTAATATCCAGACAAGTTGTGGAGATAAACAGTTGTGGAAATGGGGATAGCCAATTAAGTCTGTACCTGAGCACACATGTATCCCGAGTAGCTATAGATGAGATCCGGATAGTAGACAGTAATTTGGTTTCCGAGTGCAGAGGCGGCAACCAGGAATGGAATGCCGCAGAAGGGAGCCGGATCCAGTAACGTTCCGAGTTAAAACAACCAGACAAGCACGACAGGAATAAGGGAGGAGACGAGGCAATCCAGTAGTCAGGCAAAAGGTCAACACCAGGAGTTCAGATGAGGAATCGTGTGTATGAAGACACGAAGAGGAAACGGATGAAACTGCGAGCAGCTGATAACGCTAATTAGCAGCAACGAGCCCCTTGGAGGACGGTGGTTTTATAGTCGTAGGAGGGGCGTGTCTTGCCGTACGTCTTCCACGTACAAGAGTCAGCTGACCCGGAGGAAGTTTGTACAGACGCCATGGTAGCCTGTATCTGGTCCATAGAGGAGCTTGTAAAGAAGTCCTACCCTGCAAGGAGGCCCGCGAGGAAGCCTGAAGTGTAACAAAGAGGCACTGACCAGTAAGGCTGTGCTACACTATCCAGACTTTAAGGCCCCATTCTTCCTTCATACAGGTGCCTCAGGTACAGGCATCGGAGCAGTATTGTTCCAAAACCAGGGAAAGGAGGAAAGACCAATACTGTTTATAAGTCAGAAATTGTTGCCTCACGAGTTGAATTATCCAACAATAGAAAAAGAGTGCTTGGCAATCAAATGGGCCATTGATGCTCTATGGTATTATCTGCTTTGAAGAGAGTTTACGTTAATAACAGACCATGCTCCCCTAGTCTGGCTTGCCTGTAACAAAGACTCAAACCAAAGAATACTCAGGTGGTTTCTTTCCCTCCAGGCCCTTCTCTTTTAAGACTATTCATAAACATGGAAAATTACTAACACAAGCTGATTATCTGTCCAGAGCTGAAACCCTTCCCGAGCGTAAGGGCTTAGTAGAGGGGGTGTGACAATGTAGATACCTAGTTGCATAGGATTACAGATGCCTAAGTTATAAATACAGGAAGTCCTGCATGTATGGACTTTCCTCTAATGCTTTCTCTCTTCTGATGGTTGCCCAGGAAACCAGGGTCACGGAGGAAGAAACGGAGAGCGACCGTTACAGCTGGGCATATTGAAAGTATGGAGGTACGAGGTGAAGCTGACAGCCCATCAAACTGAAGGGGTGTTGGGAACAAGTCCATTTTGTTCCCCCTCCAGGGAACTGCAGAAGTGAATGATCCCAAATTGCTCCCGGGCCTTAAGATTGAACATGCCGCACTACAATATCTGGGCATACGGATTACCAAAACCCTGAATGATCTTTTTGAAGCCAATTTCCCTCCACTCCTCCAACGATTCCCAGCCGATCTTAAAAAATGGAAAAAGCTCACGATCTCCTGTCTCGGCCGAATCAATGCAGTTAAGATGGTATGCCTTCCCCGTTTTCTGTATCCATTCCAAATGCTACCGGTTGAGGTACCCAAAGAGTTCTTTATTGAAGCCAAAAAGATCATGATGAGATTCATATGGCAGGGGAAGAAACCAAGAATCCCATACAATACACTAACGCTCCCCAAGGACAAGGGAGTGGTTGGGCTCCTCGATCTGAGAACCTACTACAAAGCTGCTCAGCTGCGCGTCCTGATCCCGCACCTCAGAGACCATAATAACCTCCAATGGGTCCAAATGTACAATCACTATCTGTCTCCTGCCACAGTATTGGAAGGGCAATGGACCCCACACAAAAGGGTACAACGGAAAATCAAAGGCCACCCCATCTTGAGCACTATATGGAGTATATGGCGGTCAGGCAAAGAAATGCGCAAAATCACCACCTGGCCATCCCCGCTCAGTCACTTATGGTCGCCTGGCATAAACAACCACATACCTGATGTGGGCAGGTTCCAAACATGGTACGAGGCAGACTTGGAGAGGGTAGGACAGCTGCAGAAGAAAGACGTGTATATCACTCTACCAGGCCTAACGGAGGCGTTAGGTATAGGCACCCTATCCACATTTCAGTACATCCAACTAAAAGGGGTCTTAACGAAGGCAGAATGGATAGAATGGATAGACAAACTAAACAGAGACTTTATCTCATTTGAGAAACTCCTAGACTCTAAATCCGAGATGAAAGGCCTCATATCCACAATGTATCAAGAACTAATAGCGGCGGGCGATGGATCAACGGAACCCCTGCGAATGAGATGGGAAAAAGACTTTGGGGAAGAAATACATCCCGACCAATGGGAAATAATGTGTAGGGCGGCATCCAAAACGTCCGTATCCAGGTAATACAAGCTTCAAGCCATCACACTGTTACATAGATGGCAATACGACCCTTTTAGAAAATCCAAAAGGTCCCAAACAATGAGTCCAACATGTTGGAGGAAATGCGGAGAAATAGCCACCTGCTGGCACATATGGTGGGGCTGCCAGCACATCAAAGTGTTTTGGAACGAGGTCCTGGGGTGGATCAAAAAAATAGAAGGTATTCAAGGAGAACCCGACCCCTACCTAATACTATTTGGCCTGGAAAAAGATGAAGATGAGAGGACCAGAGTGAAAGGCTTGACCCCCCACTTACTGCTAGCGGCCAGGGCCCTCTTGGTGATTAAATGGAAATCCACAACAGTGCCTGGTAAGAAGGAATGGATTACTCTAGCCACAAACATCTACCTAATGGAGACAATGACCGCCTCTCTGCACGGCAAAGCCGCCCAATGTGAAGTCCTATGGATGGACTTTAAAAATAAACATCTCACAACAGACTCTAAGCGCCAATTGGAGGAGCCTGTTGGGCCCTGATGACAAGGCAAAAATCGACAGAAAACAATGGAGGAGACTTTACAACAGGTGGTCCCAGACCGACCAGACAACAGAAATCTGAATAAAACACTTTCGAAGTTCCCACGCTTTAACAACATACACTGGACGTGTGCTCAATCAAGGTAGGGAGGGGGTTAGGGGAAGTGTAGGGACCGCAAGGCTAAGATGGACATACTCCGATATAACCAATGTAACATGTTCTACGAAAAAAAATAAAAGAATTTGACATCATGTGTACCTTTCATGTCTCGCAACCACATGCTTACTATGGTGAAATATGTAATATGTATTCCATCTTGTTTGTTCCTTTGTTAAAACCAATAAAACCAAATTTAAAAAAAAGAAAGTATACTTAGATGATCCCCTTGAGCGTATCACAATCCCTCATAGGTTTCTTGTATCTGCCACGTACTATGACGTCACGTATGATACATTTTTATTATATAACTGTGATTTTTTATTAAATGTATGAGAGCTTGAGCGAACGTCTGTTGATGTAACGTCTGTTGATGTTCGTTGTAACTCCCTGTTTTAAACAACTGATATTAAAACAGACAACTTTGCCATCTTCCTGAGGTGGTTTGATTATTTGGTGTCAGAGTTATTCTGCATCCCATCCATTGCATGCGTGTTACCAAAAGGACTCTAAAAGCTGAATACCCATGATTAGTAGGCAATCGGGGTGGAGATGAGGAAACAGACAAGGGGTAATATCATTAGCTGGTTGCCACAACGTTATGTACCATACATTCATGTTACAGATAATCAGATAATGCATATAGACACCTTGTTGCAAATCCTCTGTGATTAATCAGTGTCGATGGTCAGTGCATTGTTGCTAGAACACGCTGGTAGCTGTGAAAAGTTTGTGGATGCTTGGGGCTAGAATGCTATAGACATCCATATATTGTGGCAGCGATACTTGTTAGCCACCCATTTAAACAGTATATGTATGTGTAAATATCTCACCAACTGCTTCACTTTCAATATAATCCGTAGGTATTAGAAAATATCGTTCAGACCCTTGAAAGTATTACAAGCTTATTCTACCGCTTGTAGCAGTGGGTACCATTACACCCAGAGATTGAGGCTACAGTGCTCTAAATTCTCAGCCCCGCTCGTGTGTTTCCAATCTTATGTTGATCTGGCGCCCTTTACTGAATGGCAGTGAAGGAAAGGGGTTTGCTATGAAAGCAACCGTGTTTGCTCAATAAGTGCTATATTCTGATTAATGTGCCCCAAGCAGTAAGAAAAGCCGCTTACCCATGGCGTGAAGCTGCGTGTGTATCTAATCTGTGTTATCCCTTCAATAAGTCCTCAAAAACTGGTCATTACCTGCATCGTACAATGCCAGAACAATTCTGTGAACCACATTATGTAGACTGGCCTGTCTAAGGCTGAGATTCCAATTCTTATGCTAGTGCTATTCAATGTCATACTTGCCAACCCTACCGATTTAGGATACCGCTTTTTAAGCAGTCCTATCGCCCACCGTTTTTGTGGTAACAAATACCGATTTTTGTAAAAAAAAGAAGAAAAAAAAACATATTTTTAGTTTTTGGGCCTGGATTTAGCAGCCTGTTCAGCCATGGTTGCAGGGTGCGCAAGTACACAGAATCCGAGGAGCGTTCTTCAGTGGGGATGTGTCCAAGCTGCTGCTTTTATGATGGTGTGTTCTTACTGGCAGCAGTTAGCAGACCAGTGCACCAGTGCAACCTCCCCAGACTGTCAGAGGCGCCCGTGAGATCCGCTCCAGCACTTCTGGATATCAACAGCCACATGGTTCCACCGTACCTCAGCTCCCCGCTGCCAGTCATCTACATGCTGGAGCGAGCTGCTGAAGCAATGGCAACCCACTCTTCCTAATGAGTTCTGGCAGGTGTGAGCTTGTGCCAGGAGCCGGGGGGGGAAACCGCACGTTTCAGCCCTGCCCTGTATGAGTCTCGCCACTTCCACTGGCCTGCAAGTGCAGTATGCTATTTCTTCAGCGTAGCTGCACGACGCAGCGCCCCTCTCTCCGGCACCTGCTACATACTCAAAAACTGGTCATTACCTGCAGCGTACAATGCCAGAACAATTCTGTGAACCACATTATGTAGACTGGCCTGTCTAAGGCTGAGATTCCAATTCTCATGCTAGTGCTATTCAATGTCACTTGAAAACCTTAGTTGGTCAAGATCCCAAAATGTACCTTTTTGGTAGAGAAGTAATCCATAGGGAAGTGTTCCGGTTTATAGTGAGAATGTCAAAAAACATAATGTCGAAAGTCAAAATGTCGAAAACAAAAATGTTCTAATGTCTTTTTTTCTTTGTTTTTTGTCCGAAATGGGGGGGGGTTCCGCACCAACCCCCCTTTTAAAAAAAAAAAAATCTGTTTTAACCCTTTTTTTTACTTGCGGAACCCAACAAAAACATGTAAATAAAAAAAGAAAGCAATCGAAAAAAAAGTTTGACATTTTTTTTGCGACATTAAACCTTCGACATAATGTTTTCGACTTTTTCACTGCACACCAAGTGTTCCCAATCAGTACGACCGGTTCTGCACGCGGCGCCATGTTGGCCATCTATTTATTTATTCTAATGAGTGTGTGACATCACACGTAATTGCGTATAATGTCATCAATGTTTACGCGTATTGTTTACTACAGGTAATGTTGGGCAACGGGGTCTAATCCCTCTGGAAATTGAAATGCACATAGAGACATGCCCCGAGGCATAATGTGGTCACTATTTAGGCGTGGAATAGATATAAATGACTGTATTACCCATGATTACTCTATTCAGATTGAACCGCCTTGATCATGTATCTCCTGTCGGTTTCTCACTAATAGAGTTGGACGTGCTTAATCTGCATCGTTGCGTCAGTGACGTAAAGTGTAGATGAGTGCCTATCAGTCCTATACGTGCTCAATATTTACTCTTGTATTCCTCTGATTGATATCAGATGTGCTGTGTGCTCTAATTAACTCCCCAGTAGGGCTACTGTCCTGAATGAAAGGCTGCATGTGCTTGGGGTCTGTGGATGAGTACATATTCATGTAGAGAGTGCACACTTTCAGTATTGTGCATTTGCCAATCATTGGATGACTGGCAGGTCCAATGAGGTGCCCTGTGCAAGGACCCCCAGGCGCATTGCCACTAGTATACATTCACATATGTTTATCCATCTCATGAAAATACATTCATCTCGTGCTCCGAGTTGAGGCCAAACTTCACACATCGTAAGTAACAAATACTTTGTGCTTCCATTTGTCGAAGTTTGTGTGTCAAGGCCCCGCCTCTTGTGTCCTTTGGCTTATAAGGCCTATGAATTGCAGGTCTTTTTGGTCTGCCGTCTGGTGATTTGTTTGCCAGTGGCTGGCCAATGGTAATTGTTGGTCCTCGTTGGAGAGGCTGGTCATATGCTCCCTAATCCTTATCCGTAATTGCCTGATTGTACTACCCACGTACAGTGTCTTGCACATGCATATAATGGCATGAACCATGTGAGTTGTCCTGCCGTTAATTAATTCTTTAATCTTGCTCTTCCTGTCTCCTGTGTCAGTATATTTGCGGCGGTTTGGGTGTGCATACCTGCACACACTGCATGTCCCACATTTAAAAAACCCTGTTGCAGGTGTCCGCCAGTCACTTCCACTCGTGCCCCCAGTCTCCACGAAAGATGGGCAGAGTTTGTTCCTAAGAGTTGGTGCCCTTGTATAGATAAATCATGGTTTGTCCCTCAGTTGCGCTCCTAAGTCTGGGTCCACAAGCAATGTTCCCTCTAAGCTGTGCGCATGTGCGCTTGCCCAGCTTCCTTCTGGGTGCCGCTCAGAAGACTTTTAGCAGCGCACACAGACAATTCCTACCTATTCAAATAAGATTTAATAAGGCACAACCCACAGCAGGTACCTTAGATTTTTGTTTTCTCTCAAAATGAAGCTAAATTATACGAACTATTCTTGATACTCTGGTGTAACCTATTGACATTGGGCCTCATTACACGGAAGGAGGTGAGCCATGGCGCTATTAGCGCCATGGCTCATGCCGGTAAAATACCGGCACCGCCTTGGCGGAAAGGGGATTTACCGCCCCATTCCAAGGTTGGTGGGGCGGTAAATCCCCCTTCCGCCATTGCCCTTCCCCATTCCCATTTCTGCCCCATAGCGCTCTATGGGAATGGGGAAGGCGCTAATTACGGCACCGCAATTTTGCGGTGCCGTAATTAGCTCCGAGGTCCCTTAGCGGGTTGGTTTTTAACGCCTGCAAAAAGCAGGCGTTAAATCACCAACCCGCAAAGGGACCTCGTAGTACGGCGGTAAGGGTTAACGGTCACCGTTGCCATTAACGGTGACCGTTAACCCTTACCGCCGTCCGTGTAATGAGGCCCATTGTCCTACTATGCAAACTTGGCCTTAAAAACCTAAAAACTCTAAACATAGAATACACCCACACAAGGTTAAAAATGAATATGAAAAAGTGGCTCCATGAACAGAAAATATAACTAAGATATACCTGCACACATCAACTAAATGTTCTTCCCTCCCCACCCAGGATTCTATGCTTGAATCTACCACACTTATACCGTATGACTCCAACTCCACCCCAGGCCACAATCAGATGTTACCAGACAACCTTGACTCTGCCTACGTTAGCTCAGCAAAAGGTTACAGACTTAGATACAAGTCTTGGTTTATGTTATAATATGAATGACTTTGAAGCACACACATTTCTGTTACTCATGTTGCCTTAGTAAAAGCATTCCCACATTATGTCACCCGAGTGTCAGCTCAAATATCGGGTACTGACTCTAAGTAAGCAGGCTACTAGGATATTTAACCTCATCCCAATGCTTCCTATTCTTTGTACATATGTCACACAAGCTCTTTGAAGAGTTCCCTTTGCAAGTTAACGCATTGGAAAACTCAAATATTAATTTTTGCCAATATTACCCTATGATTGGGGAGCAACAGCTGCTGAGGACTTTTCAATATGTTCATGGGTTTGCATTTATTTCTTCTAGCATCCCCATGCATCTTGTTCAATGAATTTCAGAAGAGGGTCCACAGTTATGGAAGAAGGTACTCAATATATTGTAACTGTGAGCATTACTGTAATTGACTCAAAGGGAAAATATATGTGATTTTCTTCAACGAGCGCCAGAAGAAACCTTGTTGATTTTTGTCTAACCTGTGGTGATCAAGGGTGGGAAAAACTATAGGCTGTATTATGTGCCCTGTAATTTCGCTTCCTATATCAGGGTTACAATCAGGGCTCCGATACGATTTTACTCCATATTTGGAATCAACATTTTTTTTCAGGGAGTAAGAAAGTAATTGGCTTTGCCATTACGGATATTTCATGCTTATTGAAATATTTTCTTTCCCCTTCAAATTCCTCTTGGGATCATGCAGTAATATTATTAAAGTTCCTACCAATGACACTGCTCTGATGGTCACTGATTAGAAAATAGATCAGTGGAACTTTGTGGGTAGAAGCAGGGGGTAGATTCCTATATGTTCATGTTTTCCCATTTTTGTTGGGTACATTGCCCTGTTTTTAATAAAAATAGTATATGCCTCCTAGCTGTAAGGCTGGTTTTGACTAAATGTCACAATTCACAGAACAACATCATAATGTGGATAGTAAGCAGCTGCCCAGGAATTCAGATCATCATATTCTGTGGTGCAGTTATTTTGATGCAATTATCATCCTTACATTGATTATGAGGCATTTTCTCCTGGCCCTTAAATTACTCAATTAAAGTGTCACATGAACTCCTATTGGCATGTTTTCTGACACATTCCTTTCAGTGGCAATTATTCCATTTGCAAACATTGCATAATGTCCGAATTTGTTGACAACCACATCAGTGATTAGCAATACTTGTTTTTTGTAATAAACATGCGTTTTTTTCCCCAATGGCATTAAACACTTTCTGCATTGTCTCTGAGTAGTGTTGACAAATGATAGATACAACTAAACATATTGTTTATCCTGAGCATGCAAAGCTTTTTTGTGCATACACGTTTTTCTCTATGTGCAGGAGTACTTTTGGTAGGTGCTATGGCATATCTTGAAGTCTTGGACTGGTTAATGAGCTCTCCTTATAATCACATATAAATATTTGATTTTGTAGCCTATGTTTGGAAAAAGAGTTGTAAGATGCTCCTTTTACAACTGATATGTAAAGAAGTGGTTGGGAAGGGGAAATCTCCTTCCAAACTCTTCAGAGATGGTAGCTCACTAACTACGCAAGCTCACAAAGTGGCTTACATCGTTATTCAGTTGCGCACATGGAAAATAATGTGCGCACAAAGGCTAATCATTTCCGCACTTAGAGAAAAATAATTAGAGGGAACATTGTCCACAAGTAATATGTTCCAGTGCTTTGTATTATTTGATGCATTGCGTGTGCATCTTTGGAACATCTTGTGATAATGTCTCTACTGTTCTATTTACTGACCGATCTCTCCGTGGATTTTAACATCTCTGCTCTTGCCTGTTTTCTGATTGTGCTTCACCGATTACCTCATCCGAGTAACCCTTAACCTGGAAGCTCCTAGTCAGTAGATCACATTCTTTGATATAAATCATGTTCCTCACTGCAGTCGCGACATGCTCTGTAGAACTCGCCCATAGGTATATTATTGATAGTGGTCCTGCGATGACAACTGTCTGCATGTAGGGTGGAGTTGACCTCTGTCTTCTTACGAAATGTTTTGGTCTGCATTTTACCCTACGATACATTTATATATATATCTATATGGCGATCAAGGAAGTCATTCTGGGATTTGTCACAGTGTCCGGTCAGTTTAATGCCAACGTTTTTTTAATTCAGATGATCTGTAAATACTACAAATTCCTGTGTAGCGCCATGCCAAATTATGAAAATATCATCGATGTAGCGCCTCCAAATTATGATGTTATTAGTAAATTGGTCATTGCCTAACGCATGTGATTGTTCGTAATCAGCAATAAATAGGCTTCCTAGTGATGGTTCATATTTAGCTCCCATGCCTACCCCTTTAGTTTGTGTGTAATATGTTTCTCCAAACAAAAACACGTCATTCTCCAGTGTGAACTTAAGAAAATCTTCCAGCATTTTAACATGTTGTCTGTACGAAGCCGAACAACCCTGGTATGTACGTCAATGGCCCTTAAGGCCAGATCATGACTGATTGAAGTATAAAGCGCTGTCACATCCATCGTTGAAAGTTGGTATCCCTGCTGCCATTCTATATTGGACATGAGCTGAAGGATTTGTGTGCTATCCCTGATGTACGATGGTAGAGTCGCTACACGTTCTTTTAATTAATGCACTTGGATAGGCCCTCTGTAGCCCAACCTATTCCACTCATAAGTGGTCTCACCTCTGGAAGTGCATCAAAGTCTTTGTGGATTTTTGGTAAAAAATACATTGTTGGCATGGTCGGGTTGTTAATGCTTAAGAATTTCTTCTCATCGTCCGTCAAAAGGCCCTTACTGTGCCATTCATGTATTAGAGATTGTAGTTTGTGGACCACTTCTTTAGTCAGGTTTGTTATCAACTGTCTATACTACCCGGGAGTACCCAGGTGTGCCTTGCCCATACTAAGAAGTCTCTCGTGTTCATAACCACTACATTTCCTCCCTTGTCCGCCTCTTTGATCACAAAATTCTTATCCCTGCTCAGGCTTTTCAATGCTAGAGTTTCCTCTTTGCTAAGGTTACCCTTCTAGTCTTAAGTCCCTTTGGGCCTCATTACGACCCAGGCGGTAGGTAAGTTACCGCCTGGGTCGTACCTTTACCACCATGGCGTAAACTACATTTACGCCATGGTGGTTGGCGGACTTACCGCCCCATTCCGAGGTGAGTGGGGCGGTAAGTCCCCATTAACCCATTTACCCTTCCCCATTCCCATTTTTGCCCCATAGGGCATAATGGGAGTGGGGAAGGCGTTAATTACGCCACCGTAAATTATGGTGGCGTAATTAACAACAAGGTCCCTTAGCGCCATAGATTTTAACACCTGCTAAAAGCAGGTGTTAAAACCTCCATGGCGCTAAGGGACCTCAGAATCAGGCGGTAAGGGTCGGCGCTGTTTACGCCGCCGTAAACCCCTTACCGCCTGGGTCCTAATGAGGCCCTTTGTGTCCAAATATGCATATATGTCTTTTGTGACTACTTGGTGAAAGGTTTTGATCAAACTTTCATTGCAAAGCTGAGAAGTAAATTTAGATTTGGGTTTCACTTCTTCTATCAGCAAGTGTCGTACATGTACCTCCTCTACGTTCATGCAGATGTCTTCTTGTGAGGCATTGCATTCCCTTTCCAGTGACATGAGTAGAGGCGTATGCTCTATGTCCCCTATCGTCAGTGGACTTAGAGGATCAGGTATTGACCTTGGTGTATAAGTCTTCACTTGAGTTGCAAAGAATTTCTTAAGTTTGAGTTTCCTGATAAATTTGTAAATATCAATCTGAAAATCAGTATAGTCGGTCCCCATCATGGGTGCAAATGAGTGTCCCTCATTGAGTACTCATTCTTCTATCTCAGTTAACCCTCTGTCTGACAGATTAACCACCATATTGCTTGTGGTCAAATCACTGATTGTTTCCTTGATCCTGACCTTGTGAGAATTCCTGTTTGTCCCCTTACCCCATCCATGTTTCCTCCTGCCCCCCTCCGGCCCCATATGTGGTGCCCCATGTTGAAGTATTTTGTGTTGGTGGAACCTGGAACCTTAACCTGCTTGATGTTTGCTCCTTTTCAATATCTTCTTATTTGTTCTAAAAAACCACACCTGTGTCTGCCCTTGTGATAATTCGAACAACTGTTGGTCATTTGATGTAAATAATAAAGGAACTGACCTGGATGAGATGCAGGAGTTAGTAGAAAGGAGAATCCTCCTGGTTGCCCTGCTCTTTCCTGCCAAGGAATAGCTAAGAAAGGACAGAGTTTCCAGGGAAACCCTCTGGGGATTAAACCCTGCGGCTCCTCACTCGATTGTGTTTAAGTGTCTTCAGCTGTATTGGATTGCTGCTGTCCGGATGGCAGTGCCAGTCAAAGGACTGTCTTTTGTGTCTTGCTGGACCAGTGAAACAAAAACAAAGCAGGGAGTCAGTTAAACAAGACAAGACAAAAACCCAAGATGTGTGATAGTCTCAGAATTAAGTTACCCTGGAGTCTTCCTAATGGGAAGAGAATAGATTGTGTTTCCGGAATCTCTGGACTTGTGACCTCATAATGGTAGGCTATTTACTTAACAGGGAAGAGACGGAGCTGCCCTATTTGTACCAAGGGGGAGTACTGGAAATGCCTTTAGGAGCAACTATAACCATACAGAAACACGGAGACAAAAATGTGTCATATTGGAACGTCTTTCGAAGAAAGAGATTAATAAATACTGGGAAAAGGCCTCACTGACCAATTACCTGGAAAACAACAGAATCCCGAGAGGTCTTAGAATCCTCATTTTCCCAACTTTGATAAGAAAGAGGACCAGGATCTAGCTAACAAATGGGAAAGCAATCTAGACCAGAGCTATAAGGTTATGATCAAACTTCTGGTAGAGCACGCAACTAGAGAGTTTTCACGCGTACAAAATCCTATAGAGATCACCAAACAGGAGATCAAGGACATGACAAGCACACAGACCACTAAAGATAAAAATGATTAAAAAATTTAGGAAATATTTTCGTGATGAAAAAGACTACCGGGGTGATAGACTTTACACTTTCCAGACAAAATTTGATGACATTGCAAGGAAATCAAGAGGGAGCACTCTCAACACATCATATGGCAGCTCAGATGTAGACTACGATGGGGATTCAAGCACTAATATAGGAGCATCAACATCAGGGGCCGAGACAGGACTGTCATGGGACACAGACTCTGGTGGTCTATTTGGCAGCGATGGAAACGTATCAGTGTTGAATATATGAATACCTCCAAGATGGCGCCCGGCTGTTTTTGTAAGGCTCCAGTCATCCCGAGTCAATGCATGCAATGGGCTCTGCCCCCTAGAGCCGCAAAGGGTTATTTGGATTTTACAAACGTAGAGACTTCGTGTAGCTACTTTCCATAGCATCGTAGGTTTGCACATTGAGTCCTGACTTTCATTCTATCTAATGATTGTTCTATTTTTTCCTAACACTGGGGTTTTCTTGCATAGGATTCGCCAGTTCTCACGCATTTCTCCCGTTCTCCCCCTACGGTTTACACGGGCGTCTCTCTTCTGGGAAGGAATCCGGCATTCTCATTCGCATTACTAAGGCAACCCACGCTTCTCTCGACATTCACTAATCACGCCCTTACTGTTTTCCCTTGGCAGCTACGTACTGGGTCTCACTGAAACCCCACACTGAAGTCCTCACAAAGTTTGTGTCTTCCGCCCAGAGCCGCTATTGAAGACAACGAGCCCCACAGCTGACATTCGGCAATCTAACAGTCCTCAAACCTTTCTCAAACCTAACGTCTTCCTCTCTCCTCCCTTCCACCCTTGAACGTCATGGCTATTCCGCTATCTCCCAGTTCTTCCAGAAAGCAGAATCAACGTTTCACAGAGCACTCGGTTCTCACTTACCAGAGATTCCGGAACCACAATCTATTCTCTTCCCATTATAAAGGTACCAGACATTCATGTTACAGATGATCAAATAGTGCATATTCTGCCCTTGTTTCAAATCCTCTGTGATTAATCAGTGTCGATGGGTGTCCTGATACCCCTGGGGTGGTTGCACAGCACCTCATAAAACCTTGCCAGTGAAACTTGCATTAAGTAATGATCATATAGCGTGTCGTAGGCCAGTGCATTGTTGCTGGAACATGTTGGTAGCTGTGAAAAGTGCATACTTGGGGCTAGAAACCTATATGCAGCCAAATATCGTGGCCGAGATACTTGTTGGCCACCCATTCAAACAGTATATGTGTGTGTAAATATTAGGCAATGACCGATTTACTAATAACATCATAATTTGGAGGCGCTACATCGATGATATGTTCATAATTTGGCATGGCGGTACACAGGAATTTGTACAATTTACAGATCATCTGAATGAACAAACACACAACAAAAAGTATCCGAGGGGAGTAACAGAAGAAGAAGGAAGCTCATGCAGAAGCGCAGAGTCAGATTGTTGGACAAAGATTACTGTCATCGCAGGACCACTATCAATACTATACCTAAGGGCGAGTTCTACAGAGCATGTCGCGACTGCAGTGAGGAACATGATTTATATCAAAGAATGTGATCTACTGACTAGGAGATTCCAGGATAAGGAATACTCGGATGAGGTAATCGGTGAAGCACATAGCAAAATCAGAAAACAGGCAAGAGCAGAGATGTTAAAATCCACGGAGAGATCGGTCCAAAAATAGAACAGTAGAGACATTATCACAAGATGTTCCAAAGATGCACACGCAATGCATCAAATAATACAAAGCACTGGAACATATTACTTGTGGACCCAGACTTAGGAGCGCAACTGAGGGACAAACCATGATTTATCTATACAAGGGCACCAACTCTTAGGAACAAACTCTGCCCATCTTTCTTGGAGACTGGGGGCACGAGTGGAAGTGACTAGCATTGAAGAGTCTGAGCAGGGATAAGAATCTTGTGATTAAAGAGGTGGACAAGGGAGGAAATGTAGTGGTTATGAACACAAGAGACTATCTTAGTATGGGCAAGGCACACCTGGGTACTCCCGGGTAGTATAGACACCTGCGACAGGCTTTTTTAAATGTAGGACATGCAGTGTGTGCAGGTATGCACACCCAGACTGCCGCAAATATACTGACACAGGAGACAGGAAGAGCAAGATTAAAGAATTCATTAACGGCAGGACAACTCACATGGTTCATGCCATTATATGCATGTGCAAGACACTGTACGTGGGTAGTACAATCAGGCAATTACGGATAAGGATTAGGGAGCATATGACCAGCCTCTCCAACGAGGACCAACAATTACCATTGGCCAGCCACTGGCAAACAAATCACCAGACGGCAGACCAAAAAGACCTGCAATTCATAGGCCTTATAAGCCAAAGGACACAAGAGGCGGGGCCTTGACACACAAACTTCGACAAATGGAAGCACAAAGTATTTGTTACTTACGATGTGTGAAGTTTGGCCTCAACTCGGAGCACGAGATGAATGTATTTTCATGAGATGGATAAACATATGTGAATGTATACTAGTGGCAATGCGCCTGGGGGTCCTTGCATAGGGCACCTCATTGGACCTGCCAGTCATCCAATGATTGGCAAATGCACAATACTGAAAGTGTGCACTCTCTACATGAATATGTACTCATCCACAGACCCCAAGCACATGCAGCCTTTCATTCAGGACAGTAGCCCTACTGGGGAGTTAATTAGAGCACACAGCACATCTGATATCAATCAGAGGAATACAAGAGTAAATATTGAGCACGTATAGGACTGATAGGCACTCATCTACACTTTACGTCACTGACGCAACGATGCAGATTAAGCACGTCCAACTCTATTAGTGAGAAACCGACAGGAGATACATGATCAAGGCAGTTCAATCTGAATAGAGTAATCATGGGTAATACAGTCATTTATATCTATTCCACGCCTAAATAGTGACCACATTATGCCTAGGGGCATGTCTCTATGTGCATTTCAATTTCCAGAGGGATTAGACCCCGTTGCCCAACATTACCTGTAGTAAACAACACGTGTAAACATTGATGACATTATACGCAATTACTTGTGACGTCAAACACTCATTAGAATATATAAATAAATGCCCAACATGGCGCCGCGCGCAGAACCGGTCATACTGATTGGGAACACTTCCCTATGGATTACTTCTCTACCAACAAGGTACATTTTGGGATCTTGACCAACTAAGGTTTTCAAGTGACATTGCATACATGCCAAGATTCTGTGACCAAAAATCTGTAGGAATCTTAAAGTTTCAAAAATATCGTAAAAATCGGTATTTGTTGCCACTAAATTGGTAGGCGGTAGGACTGCTTAAAATGGGGTATCCTAGCACCTAAATCAGTAGGATTGGCAAGTATGTAGCAGGTGCTGGAGAGAGGGGCGCTGCGTCGTGCAGCTACGCTGAAGAAATAGCGTACTGCACTTGCAGGCCAGTGGAAGTGGCGAGACTCGTACAGGGCAGGGCTGAAACGTGCGGTTTCCCCCCGGCTCCTGGCACAAGCTCACACCTGCCAGAACTCATTAGGAGGAGTGGGTCGCCATTGCTTCAGCAGCTCGCCCCAGCATGTAGATGACTGGCAGCGGGGAGCTGAGGTACGGTGAAACCATGTGGCTGTTGATATCCAGAAGTGCTGGAGCGGATCTCACGGGTGCCTCTGACAGTCTGGCGAGGTTGCACTGGCGCACTGGTCTGCTAACTGCTGCCAGTAAGAACACACCATTATAAAAGCAGCAGCTTGGACACATCCCCACTGAAGAACGTTCCTCGGATTCTGTGTACTTGCGCACCCTGCAACCATGGCTGAACAGGCTGCTAAATCCAGGCCCAAAAACAAAAAATATGTTTTTTTTTCTTCTTTTTTTAACAAAAATCAGTGTTTGTTACCACAAAAACGGTAGGCGGTAGGACTGCTTAAAAAGCGGTATCCTAAATCGGTAGGGTTGGCAAGTATGACATTGAATAGCACTAGCAAGAGAATTGGAATCTCAGCCTTAGACAGGCCAGTCTACATAATGTGGTTCACAGAATTCTTCTGGCATTGTACGTTGCAGGTAATGACCAGTTTTTGAGGACTTATTGAAGGGATAACACAGATTAGATACACACGCCGCGTCACGCCATGGGTAAGCGGCTTTTCTTACTGCTTGGGGCACATTAATCAGAATGTAGCACTTATTGAGCAAACACGGTTGCTTTCATAGCAATCCCTTTCTTTCACTGCCATCCAGAAAAGGGCGCCAGATCAACATAAGATTGGAAACACACGAGCGGGTCTGAGAATTTAGAGCACTGTAGCCTCAATCTCTGGGTGTAATGGTACCCACTGCTACAAGCGGTAGAATAAGGTTGTAATACTTTCAAGGGTCTGAACGATATTTTCTAATACCTACGGATTATATTGAAAGTGAAGCAGTTGGTGAGATATTTACACATACATATACTGTTTAAATGGGTGGCTAACAAGCATCGCTGCCACAATATATGGGTGTCTATAGCTTTCTAGTCCCAAGCATCCACAAACTTTTCACAGCTCCCAGCGTGTTCTAGCAACAATGCACTGGCCTACGACACGCTATATGATCATTACTTAATGCAAGAGTCACTGGCAAGGTTTTATGAGGTGCTGTGCAACCACCCCAGGGGTATCAGGTCACCCGTCGACACTGATTAATCACGGAGGATTTGAAACAAGGGCGGACTATGCACTATTTGATTGTACAGCCTTGAGAACGAACAAGGGTCAAAACACGTGTCAGCTGTTACCAAGCACAAGAATAAATTACACTATTACATTGTCCTTGTAAATCGTGAATGACTTTTTGTAAATGCTATCTACTATTAGGGTGTAGCGCAATCTGACAGCACAATTTCTGCTCAGTAAACCTAGGCACCTAGCCCTTCTCCTGGCCAAGCTTTGCAGAGGTCTGTAAACCTAGGCACCCAGCCCTCCTCCTGGCCAAGCTTTGCAGAGGTCTGTAAACCTAGGCACCCAGCCCTTCTCCTGGCCAAGCTTTGCAGAGATCTGTAATCCTAGACACCCAGCCCTCCTCCAGGCCAAGATCTGCAGTGATCAATAAACCTAGGCACCATGCCCTACTCTGGGCCAAGCTTAACAGAGATCAGTAAACCTAGGCACCCAGCCCTTCTCCTGGAGAAGCTTAGTAGAGATCAGTAAACCTAGGCAACCAGCCCTCCTCCGGGCCAAGCTTCACAGAGATCACTAAACCTAGTACCAAGCCCTACTGCGGGACAGGCTTCACAGAGATCAGTAAACCAAGGCACTCAGCCCTTCTCCTGGCCAAGCTTCAAAGATCAGTAAACCTACGCACACAGGCCTTCTCCTGGCCAAGCTTCACAGAGATCAGTAAACCTAGGCACCTAGCCCTTCTCCTGGCCAAGCTTCGCAGAGATCTGTAAACCTAGGCACCATGCCCTACTCTGGGCCAAGCTTAACAGAGATCACTAAACCTAGGTACAAACCCATACAGCGGGACAGGCTTCACAGAGATCAGTAAACCAAGGCACTCAACCCTTCTCCTGGCCAAGCTTCACAGAGAGCAGTAAACCTACGCACCCAGCCCTTCTCCTGGCCAAGCTTTGCAGAGATCAGTAAACCTAGGCACCCAGCCCTCCTCCGGGCCAAGCTTTGCAGAGATCAGTAAACCTAGACACCCAGCCCTCCTACCAACAGAGCTTCACAGAGATCAGTACACCTAGGTACCCAGCCCTTCTCCGCGCCAGGTGTCCCAGAGATCAGTAAATTTAGGCCCCCAGCCCTTTTCCAGGCCAGGCTTCACAGACATTGGTAAACATAGGCACCCAGCCATCCTCCCGGCAATGCATTACAGACATCAGTAAACCTAGGCGCTCAGCCCTTCTCCGGGCCAAGCTTCACAGACATCAGTAAACCTAGGCACCCATCCCTTCTCCAGGCCAAGCTTCCCAGACATCAGTAAACCTAGGCACCCAGCCCTCCTCCAACCCAAGCTTCACAGATATAAGTTAACCTACTGAGCCCTCCTCTGGGCCAGGCTTCACAGAGATCTGTAAACCTAGGCAAACAGCCCTCCTCTGGGCCAGGTGTCCCAGAGATCAGTAAACCTAGGCACCTAGCCCGCCTCCGGGCCAGGTGTCCCAGAGATCAGTAAACCTAGGCACCCAGCCCTACTCCGGGCCAGGCTTCAGAGAGATCAGTAAACCTAGGCAACCAGCCCTTCTCCAGACCAGGCTTCACAGATATCAGTAAACCGAGGCACCCAGCACTTCTCTGAGCCAAGCTTCAGAGATACCAGTAAACTTAGGTACCCAGCCCTCCGCTGGGCCAGGCTTCACAGAGATCAGTAAACCTAGGCAAACAGCCCTGCCCCGGGCCAGGCTTCACAGACCTCAGTAAACCTAGGCACCCATCCCTTCTCCGGGCCAAACTTCATAGACATCAGGAAACCTAGAACCCAACCTTCCCCTGGGTCAAGCTTTACAGACATCAGTAAACCTAGGCACCCTGGCCTTCTCTGGGCCAGGCAACACAGAGATCAGTAAACCCAGGCATCCAGCCCCTCTCCGCTCCAGGCTTCCCAGACATCAGTAAACCTAGGCACCCAGCCCTCCTCCAACCCAGGCTTCACAGATATAAGTAAACCTACTGAGCCCTCCTCTGGGCCAGGCTTCACAGAGATCTGTAAACCTAGGCAAACAGCCCTCCTCTGGGCCAGGTGTCCCAGAGATCAGTAAACCTAGGCACCTAGCCCGCCTCCGGGCCAGGTGTCCCAGAGATCAGTAAACCTAGGCACCCAGCCCTCCTTCGTGCCAAGCTTCACAGACTTCAGTAATCCTAGGCGCCAAGCTCTTCTCTAGGCCAGGCTTCAGACATCAGTAAACATATGAACCCAGCCCTGCTCCTGGCCAAGCTTCACAGGCATCAGTAAACCTAGGCACACAGCCCTTCTTCGATCCAAGCTTCACAGACATCAGTAAACCTAGACACCCAGCCCTTCTCCTGGCCAAGCATCACAGAGATCAGCAAACCTTGGCAGCCAGCCCTTCTCCTGGACAAGCAACACAGAGATCAGCAAACCTTGGCAACCAGCCCTTCTCCTGGCCAAGCATCACAGAGATCAGCAAACCTTGGCACCCAGCCCTTCTCCTGGCCAAGCATCACAGAGATCAGCAAACCTTAGCAACCAGCCCCTCTTTGGGCAGGGTTCACAGACATCAGTAAATCTAGGCACCCAGCCCTACTCAGAGCCAAGCTTCACCAACATCATTAAACCTAGATACCCAGCCTTCCTCCGGCCCAGTCTTCACCCAAATCTGTAAACCTAGGCACCCAACCCTCCTCCCGGCCAGGCTTCGCAGCGATCAGTAAACCTAGGCACCCAGCACTTCTCCAAACAAGGATTCCACAGAGATCAGTAAACCTAGGCACCCAGCACTTCTCCAAACAAGGATTCCACAGAGATCAGTAAACCTAGGCACCCAGCCCTTCTCCGGGCCAAGTGTCACAGACATCAGTAAATCTATGCACCCAGCCCTTCTCCTGGCCAAGCGTCACAGCGATCAGTGAAGCTTGGCAACCAGCCCTTCTCCGGGCCAAGCTTCACAGATATCAGTAAATCTAGGCCCCCAGCCCTTCTCTGGGCCAGCCTTCACAGACATCAGTAAACCTAGGCACCCAGCACTTCTCCAAGCAAGGATTCCACAGAGATCAGTAAACCTTGGCACTCAGCCCTTCTCCGGGCCAGGCTTCACAGAAGTCAGTAAACCTAGGCCCCCAGATCGTCTACGGGCCAGGATTCAGAGGTGAGTAAACCTAGGCACCAGCCCGTCCCCTGGCCAAGCTTCACAGACATCAGTAAACCTTGGCACCCAGCCCCCTCCTCAGGGACAGTCTTTGTAGAGAGAAGTAAACCTAGACACCCAGCCATTCTCCAGGCCAAGTTTCACAGACATCGGTACACCTAGGAACCCAGCCCCCCTCCAGGCCAGGCTTTTCAGCGATCTGTAAATCTAGGCACCCAGCACTTCTCTGGCAGAGGATTCCACACAGATCTGTAAACCTAGACACCATGCCCTCCTCCGGGCCAAGCTTCGCAGAAGTCAGTAAACCTAGGCACCCAGCCCTCCTCCAGGCCAAGCTTCACACATATCAGTAAACCTAGGCCCATACCCCTCCTCCAGGCCAAGCATTGCAGAGATCAGTAACCCTAGGCACCCAGCCCTCCTACCGACAGAGCTTCACAGAGATCAGTACACCTAGGCACCCAGCCCTTCTCCGCGCCAGCTGTCCCAGAGATCAGTAAATTTAGGCCCCCAGCCCTTTTCCAGGCCAGGCTTCACAGACATTGGTAAACATAGGCACCCAGCCATCCTCCCGGCAATGCGTTACAGACATCAGTAAACCTAGGCGCTCAGCCCTTCTCCGGGCCAAGCTTCACAGACATCAGTAAACCTAGGCACCCATCCCTTCTCCAGGCCAAGCTTCCCAGACATCAGTAAACCTAGGCACCCAGCCCTCCTCCAACCCAAGCTTCACAGATATAAGTAAACCTACTGAGCCCTCCTCTGGGCCAGGCTTCACAGAGATCTGTAAACCTAGGCAAACAGCCCTCCTCTGGGCCAGGCGTCCCAGAGATCAGTAAACCTAGGCACCTAGCCCGCCTCCGGGCCAGGTGTCCCAGAGATCAGTAAACCTAGGCACCCAGCCCTCCTCCGGGCCAGGCTTCAGAGAGATCAGTAAACCTAGGCAACCAGCCCTTCTCCAGACCAGGCTTCACAGATATCAGTAAACCGAGGCACCCAGCACTTCTCTGAGCCAAGCTTCAGAGATACCAGTAAACTTAGGTACCCAGCCCTCCTCTGGGCCAGGCTTCACAGAGATCAGTAAACCTAGGCAAACAGCCCTGCCCCGGGCCAGGCTTCACAGACCTCAGTAAACCTAGGCACCCATCCCTTCTCCGGGCCAAACTTCATAGACATCAGGAAACCTAGAACCCAACCTTCCCCTGGGTCAAGCTTTACAGACATCAGTAAACCTAGGCACCCTGGCCTTCTCTGGGCCAGGCAACACAGAGATCAGTAAACCCAGGCACCCAGCCCCTCTCCGCTCCAGGCTTCGCAGAGATCAGCAAACCCGGGCACCCAGCCCCTCTCCGCTCCAGGCTTCGCAGAGATCAGCAAACCTAGGCACCCAGCCCTCCACCGGGCCAGGCTTCGCAGACCTCAGTAAACCTATGCACCCAGCCCTCCTCCGGGCCAAGCTTCGCAGACAGCAGTAAACCTATGCACCCAGCCCTCCTCCGGGCCAAGCTTCGCAGACAGCAGTAAACCTAGGCACCCACCCCTTCTCTGAGTCAAGCTTCACAGAGATCAAAAAACCTATGCACCAAGAACTTCTGGTGGCATAAGCGCCCTGCTAGACTTTTAATGATTATGCTGCCCATTGACCTAGAACTTATGGTTAGTCCTGGCACGAATAAAGAGATGTGCATCATGTGTTTCTGGAGCACTGTGTCCAATAAGGGAGCGGGAGCTGCATGCCAACCTCACAAGCACAGTACAGAGGCTGCTGCACTCTCATTTGGTCCTGATCACACATGGAAAAAAAAAGAATTATATAGGGGCACCAGCTAGAGGCTCTTTTTGCTTTAATGCAAGGCTTTAGCTCCCAGGGACTGCAGCCTGCAGACTATGGATGGAATCAGACATATGTTGGATATGCACATGCCAACATTATCCATTTCATTCAGGAGGCACTAATCTAGTCCTGGCTTTACCTTTGCATTCTGGGACTTATAGTCCTGTATTTAAAATGGGAAAATCCAGGAGTACAAACAGGGATGTCATTTGGGGGGTAGCTAGGGTCACACCATCAACCCCTACCATCTCCTTTGTGACCCCTGCCTTGCCCTTTGCGACCCCTACCTATATTGAAAATAACAGACGCAAAAACGTCTCTATGCATCCGTTATGTTCAATATATGTGACTTTTCCTGGGCGGCTGCAGGCACCACTGTGTCTCCTCGTGCTTTCAAGACAAGAGCTCTGTAACTTTGCAGTGGTTGCTTAACAACCACAAAAGGTTACAGAGCTCTTGAAAGTATGCAGGGCTGGGCAACCATGTTCCCATGAGGGGCCTTCACTCAGGAGTACCTATAAAACCGGCAGTGGGGAAGAGAAGGTCTGCCGGTTTCTCAACAATGCACCCGGGCAGTCAATAACTAGCCTGCAGAGGCATGACGCCTAAAATCCATGCTTCCCAGTAAGAAGATCAAGTCAATCACCGGAGATGCAATATTGAACCACTCTCTCAGGCGCAAGCAGCAGCGCCGACAGAGGACTTGCACGCGGTAATTGAAGATGGGTTCCATGATCGGCAGCATGGCATGGGAGAGAGAGGACAGGTGGGCATATCTCCAGTCCTACCAAGCAACAGGGACTGCAGGGGGAACCTGATCCATCCGCCTTCTACTGCTCTGTGTGCTTGGAGGTGCTGTGCTGGCCCGCATGCACTCAATGTGGACATGTGTCAGTCACCCTGCAATGCTACTATGCGCCTGTGATCCCTAAAGTCATTCAATGTTCTAACTTGTGGCTCCTGTTTGTTTTTCTGTACACCACGTGGTCGTCCCTTCCTTTTTGCTCTCTGTGTAGGCATCAGAAAGTAGACACAGACAACTGTGTAAATTTTGGGATACAAACTTTTATTAAAATCAAAAGAGGGTTGGGAAAAGGCCTAACCTGCCCTATGACACGGTGGGAGTTCCCTACCTATCGGAAACTAGTGGTAGTCTGTGTCAGGAAGTCCAAAGTAAATGTCTGTCTGTGTCTGAAATCTATACTTGCCCTCATATCTACTTGTATATAGTGTCTAGGGGGGTCAGCGTCAAAATGATAAGTGTTCAAATACAAGTTCAAAGCTTCTTCCAGCTCTTGCTTGGAAAAGGGTTCTCCTTCCCCAGGATTCAAGATAGTTCACTTTACCAAAAAGAAGGGTTCTCCTTCCCCAAGCTTTCAAGTCTCTCAATGTCCCAAAACAACACAATTCCTGGGGATACTACCCAGATTTTCAGACTTTAGTGCCTTTCACCAAATCCCCCATTATCGCAAAGGTCATTTTCTTAAGTTCAAAATACACAGGTTTTCCTTGGCATTCAATCACAAACTTATAGATAAGTTAAGTGGATTTTCCTATAGGTGGGGGCACTCAGTTTAGGCACAGTTATCAGACCACACAGTCCACCCATCACAGGTCACGCAACCGACACACCTTACTTGCTCCTTCTTCACTGTTGCACTGCCACTGTTTGAGCTTCACAGTGGTATTGGACTTGTCCTCTTGAAGCTTTCTCAATATTTGTTTTGCCACCATTCACTTGTTAGATTATCAAATCTTGTTGAAGCTTTTGCCACTGTTTATGCCTGCAACTTACAGTTCCTCTTATTCCCATGGCTCTTGCCAATGCTTGTTCTCTTCATTTAAAACAGTTCACCATTCCTTTTTATCAGGGAACTTCACCAACTGCTTTTCAGTCCAACTAGTATTCAATTACACTTGCTTTCTTTCGGTTCGGGATTCGAAAATAGTTTAATTTCACTCCAATCAGTCACATTGAATAAAACAACCTCAAATTCCCAGTTTACTCTCCTGCTGGGAATGTGCACCCTGTTCACAGGCTTATTCACACTTTCAAAGTTCACTGCTTTCCTGGCCCTTCCTTGGCTTTGCCAGTTTCATTTCATTTACAGTTCGGTATTGTAAGGAAGGCATGGTATCAAACAGGGAAGACAGACACAAGTGACACGCTCCCCCCTCCGGTGGCGCTCATGGAATAGATGGAGGATGCGCCTCCATTGAAAGGCACACCACGCAATTCCACTAACGTGCTCATCGGTCTAGTTTATTTCAACATGGCTGCTGCCAGGTACCATTTAATCATCCTCCGCCCGGCGGTCGGTGCGTTGCAACCCTATTGCGTTTCTGTCTTTGGGTAAGGTGCTAGTTTTCTACTGCTTTTTGCTTGACACTGTGCCTAATATTTTCCTCTCTCTTCTCGCTGCCTCTCTTCCCTTTTGTCATTCTCACACAGCACCTTTGGGCTTCTCTGGCTCTCAGCGGTCTCTGCCACAAATCTCTCCCTCTCTCTCTCCTTTCCATTGCCAGCTTCCTGTTTTATCTCGGCTACAGGGGAACCGCTGCTTTCTTTGCTGGACTTCTCACCAGGCACTTCTCTTGTGAACATGACAGCTCCTCCTCTGCATCCTTCCCTCCTATGCTGCTCCGGTTCTCTTCTCTCTCCGTTGCCTGGTTCATTGCTATTCCCTAGGGTTCTGATTGCCAATTTCCTCCTGATTGCAGTCCTCACTTTTCAGTCTAACAGAGGATTTCTGCCCAACTACCTCTTGAAAGGATTCAGCCTAATTCTGTTACTACTCTTGCTTATTACATTGGCTATGTTCCTTAAACCAATACTTCTCATCTGGACCAACAAACACCATCGCTCAAGTTAGCCGCTAACTCGCCTATCCTACATCAGGTCGACGGACAGGTTTTTTTTCTGCCTTAAGAGGCTTTTTCCCCTTTGTGGCTTCTTCGGAGAAGGGGCCACTAGTTCGCCAATTCCGGTAGGCAGGCATAGTGGCTTCTCTCCGAGGGAGACCTTACCTCTACCACAAGAAGAAGAACTGTGGGAGGAGAGGAAGAGGCAAGGATAAGCAGACAAGCTCCAGTGAAATAGGTGAAGACGAAGAAGTGTTGTCAGATGTGAGTGACGAACCTTGTGATCTTGACAAGTGATCACAGTTCAAGGATGTTTATTGAACTTCAATGGGTTGGTTGAACGTCCATCTAACCCTAAATCTAAGGATGGGAGCAAGCTACGAGCATCAAATAATAATAACACAGTCCTAGTGGAGTCTCTGTAAAATAAAAGGGCCTATACTAAAACAATCTATTGCCAATCCTTACTTCTAAATACAAAGGATGTGGGGAAATGATGTATGCAAAAGAAAGAGTGTTCAAGAAACAATATGTCAGGACAGCTGGACAATTAGCTTCCCTTCCCTACGTTGTCAGCACAGGACAAGCTGACACACTCGAGCTTAGCACAGACTCTAGCTTCTCCAGGATATCAACCCGGGCCTTCTGCAACAAAGTCTCTTTCCGTTCAAAAGTCTCTCATTCATAGAATGTCTTGAATGCAAAACACAACATGAAAGTTCCTTTCTCTTCAGGTGTCTCACGCTTACAAAGTCTCGGGTGCACTGTGCACCCTGGGTCTCCCTCAGCTGGGCTGAGACCCCTTTCACATACGAATTCCCAATAGGTCTCCCTCGATCGGGCTCGAACCTCGCTTTCTCCTTATTTCACAGTTCGATAAATTCACAATAGGTCTTCCAGACCTTGATGCATTTATTCATAATCAAAGACTTTTGATTGTGCAAATGATTTTACTTCTACCCTGGCAGGACCACTTCAATTCATTCTTACTTGATTTCCTTTCTCCGTTTTCACATTCACATATTAGTTCCTTTTGCCACTTCTTTGTGGGATACATCAGTCAGAGATCATCGATTGGGAACACACGCGGTGCCGGACCACTCTGCTATCTTGTATCTTAGTTCACGTTAAATGTTCAAACAATTCATCAGCTGTCTGGACTTTACCCGCATCTTTCATCAAACACTTTAACGTTCGCTCTTTCGTGTAACAGTGTTGCCGCTTGCATCCTTTGCTTCAACACAGACCGGCCTCGTAGAGTTTCCTTCAACTCAATGGCTGTGTTGATTTCTCTGCTTGCGGCTTTGATCTCAGAGCAAAGGACGATACCCTGGCAGCTGTTGGTCCTGCCTGACTCGGCCGCATATCTCGGACACAGGATGCAGGATTCTTCAGTTTCCCTTCTTGCCTTATAAGCTGCGTTCAAGTTCCTAGGAGTATACCGATCACTCATCGAAAAGGTCAAGGGTATCACCTTCCTTGTTCTCCTTTGTTGGTCTGCCTTCTCTCTCCATAGGCTCAGCTGCTGCCTGGGAAGCACTGCTCCTTTGTGTGCTTTGCCTCGCTCAAAGTGTGCTCTTGTGCTCCACCTTTTATCTGTGAGGGGAAGTTCAATTGAAGTCAGGTGTGTGTTTTCAAAGGTAATTGCCTGACTCTGCCTGGCCATGGTAGTGGGACAGGTCGGGTACATTGCTCGGGTACTAGTCTGTTTTCTCCCAGAGCGGACTGTCTGTGTAGCAGTGTTTGTGTAAGGAGGGAGGGGGGGGGTTAAAGTCCCCCGGTATCATATCTGGTAGGAGGGGTTACAAGTGTTAGAGGGAAAGGGAAACTGCATCTCGCCATCAGGTGTCCCACTCCCCCCTCCCCAAAGACGCCTCACCCAGCTGATCCTCCCGCAGTGGTCCACCCCCAGGGTGTGGATCCAAAGTGATGGGCTTGCCCTGGCCACCTGAGAGAGGGATCCTCAGGGTCTAGCGGGTGAGACACCCTCTGGTTTCTCACAGTATACAAAAAATCCTTTCATTCATTTCTTTTAGCCTTCAGGATATCGTAGTTATCAATCAACTGTATTTTAAGCTGGACGGGCGAGTGATCTGACCTGCAGAAACCATGCGTTTCACACCACAGCGTCCCAGAGTCATTCAGACTGATTTGACTCACCAGTTACGCTGTCTCCAGGTGCTGTTCTCTGCGTAGGCCGGCTCTCTGTAGCTGTTGCTGCTCCTGGCTCGGCACGCTCTTCCAGGAACCTGGCTGCCTCGGGTTAATGGAGTCTCCCTGACTACAAAAGGTAGGTAGACCAGCCCTGCCACCGGAGATCTTCCGCTGCAACGTCTCTGCAGTTCCTTGGCGCTTCAGGCACGTGTATCCCTAACTTCACCTTGGGCTTCTCCTGCAAGCATTCCACGGGCAATCTCATTAGCCTCACCTGAGCGGGCCATTTATGCCACCCCTTTGGCCTCAGGTGCAGACAATGTTCCCCTACTACATAACGGTCTTGGTACTTGGCATCCCTCTACTTCGTCCCAGCACCAGAGTGATGTATGTGTATGTCTGAGTTAATAAAGTGAGGATGTATTGTTCTAGGTTGTCTCTTCCTCGGCTCAGTACCAGATTGGTGTCTATTGGGAGATGGTTTTTTGGCAAAATAGGGAAGGGATTGGTAATACCATACAAAAGCCTGGGGGATATTTAACTCCTTATGAAAGGGAAATGGGGGATACCATGTCTCACCAAGGGTGCCTCATCCCCACTCCCCAAGTCTCCTCCACCCAGGTGATCCTCTCTCGCATATGCACCCCCAGGGTCAGGATCCAAAAGCGACGTCCTTCCCCTGGCCACCCGGGAGGAGGATATATTGGGGAAAGAAGTGTGGACGCTCTCAGATTCCTCATATATCCACTCACATCTTTTGCTGTGTAGTGTTTTCCCCTGTTATGGTTTGTTTTACTTTCTCTATATACTATATCAATGTACCCCATCGTTCCACCTGCCTGGTCATGTGTCTGTGACTACCAACTATGTTTATACACATTTGTGAACAACTATAGTGCAACATGGAGATAGATTGGTGTTTGTATGTAATTTGCAAGTCGGATTCTACTGTGCAACGGTGTAGTGTGGACAAAGAAAGTTGATAAACAGCAACAACTCTGTCCTTAAACAATAGTAAGCTGCCCTCTTCAATACAAGTCGTTGGCCATAATAAGTTCTCTTTCACTCCAATTCGTCCCGTACCTTAAGTATGACTTTCTCCATCTGTGTTATGCATTTATCTCTTGCGCTATAATTTGCTCCGCTCTATCCCTGGCATTCCCGGTTTCTCCATAGGATGTATTATTTTTCGCTGCAATATCCTGCTTCTATCCAAACACTTGTTTTCGCTAGACCCCTCTCCCCCTACTGCTTTTACTCCTATCTCAGTGTCCCCCAGTTAAAGAGGTTCCCGTGCAGGAATTTCAGAAGCTCTCCCTCTTTTTCTCCCGCCGCAGATGGCAGGCTCGGACCCCCGGGCTGTGGCTCAGCCTTAGTGCTCAAGCCACGTGTTTTCTAGGTGCAGTCGTATGTGCACCATCCCTGGCTGGGAGTTCAGTCTAACCGACGGCACATAAGTAAAGTGAACAACAAATCACGTCTGTGGGGCAGGAATGTCATTTGGCAGTCAGCAAGGGTCGCAGCTGTGACCAATGTGGCCCGCAGTTGCAACCCCCGGGGTCTCCCTTGAGACCCCAAATATTTTTTTTAAATGGAATCTCCTGGTGTAGCAGGGGGCCTCATGGTGAAGGGGGCACCGCCACACCAGGTCTGGTGGATCCCCAGCCCAGTCCTCACCCATCAGGGTATAGGTTGGGTCGCGAAGGTGTTCAGTATGGGTTCGCAGTGGAGGTGTCCGTAACATGTGGCACTTGTCACATGCCACTTTCAGCTACAACCCCTTCTACCTCAGATGTCTTGCAACTCACATACAGGAACCAGGAAGCTCTTGGAGCAGCACGGAGGAGCGGCGGGTGGCCCGGAAGTATAGACCGAGCTGCAAGAAAAAGTAAAGGCGGCTTTTAAAAAAATATCATGTGTATTTTGAAAGTGTGAAGTGCGTGTCAGATGTATGTATGTGAATGGTGGGTGAATGAGAAGTAATGTGATGTGATGTGTGTTTTTGAGTGTTCTGGGTGGGTGGGGGGGCGTGCCTGTGTAGAGAATTCAATGAGTGCACGTAAGAGAAGGCGTGAGTGACTAGTAAATGAATGAGTATGAATGTGATGGTGTGTTTTTGAATGTTCTGGGTGGGTGTGTGTGTGCCTGTGTAGAGAATGCAATGGGTGGAAGTAAGAAAATGTGCATGAGTGAGTGACTGGTGGGAGGATGAGTATGAATGTGAGGTGTGTTTTTGAATGTTCGGGGTAGGTGGGTGTGCGCCTGCGTAGAGAATACAATGAGTGGATTTAAGAGAAGGTGTGAGTGAGTCACTGGTGGGAGAATGAGTATGAATGTGATGGTGTGTTTTTGAATGTTCGGGGTAGGTGGGTGTGTGCCTTCGTAGAGAATGCAATGAGTGGATTTAAGAGAAGGTGTGAGTGACTAGTGGGTGAATGAGTATGAATGTGAACGTGTGTGCTTGAATGTTCTGTGCGGGGGTTGTGTGTGTGTCTGTGTGGTGAACGCAGTGTGAATGAATGTGAGAGGGGATGTATAGGTGAGTGACTGGTGGGTGAAAGGGGATGCATGTGGCATGTGTGTGTAAGGCCCTCGAGACTGCGGATCACTGGAGCTTTTTTGCCACATCCTTTATTAACTTTGTATGCTTTAGAGGTATTTTCGGGCAGAGCCAAGTTTGTGTGTGTGTCATTACCTGGCTAGATTGGCATGTTGGTGCAGTCAGTCTAGCCATTGCTTACTGTGGCATGACATTTCTTACTCGGCATCTTTAAATAAGCAAGCATGATAAGTAGTGTTACCTCGCTAGACTGATGTTTTGGTGTAGCGGCCTGTATATTTATTACTGTAGCATGTCTTTTTTTTTTTTTTACATTTTATTTATTTGGTTTGTCGACATACAGAACAAAAGAGATGCTCATAACACAACAACAGTTTACACCATTACATACATACATGTTTCACGATTAGGTGCTGGTTAACGGTTGCGTCCAAAAGACGTTAGGGTGTTGAGTAGAGGCATGGGTGTAAAGCTCAAGAGCCGTTATTCTTGAGATGACAGTCGTACGGGGGAGAGGTCAGATATGGAGGAGTCATTGTCTGAGTTTGAGGTCGTAGCGGACATGTAATTACGAAATCTGTGCCAGATGTCTCTTGGTCTTGAATGCAGGTGTTGCAGTGTTCCCCATGCCTCTTCGGTGTCATGTGCCCATGTTACCGTCCTGAGCCACTGTACGTACGTGGGTGCTCTGGGCCGGAGCCAGTTCATCAGGATGCAGCGTACTTCCAGTATCATACACAGTCCAGCCAGTTTTCTGGAGTCCCGGCCCAGTTTAGGGAAATCATGGAAGAGGCATCGCATTGGGGATGGGTCTATGGTGTAATCTAGTACAGCAGACAATGTGGTGCATATTTCGGACATTGTGTGACCCGCGGGCAGCTCCAGATCATATGGATGTAGTGGGCATGATCCGCACCGCATCTGGGGCAGCTGGAAGAAAGCTCACTAAACATGTGGTGTAGTCTACCCGGAGTGTGATGATACCTATGCAGTACTTTAAATTGTATTAGTTTAAACCGGGAGTTAAAGGATACGTTGTGGGTTCTAGCACACATGTGGGACCAGCGCTCATCAGTGATCTCTATTCGAAGGTCCTCCTCCCACCTACACCTCACTTTAGCAAAGGAGGGAGCAGCCCTAATCTGCAGTAGGGTATAGAGCCTAGATATCTTGCCTCTAAAGCAGTCAAATTTGCACAACTCTTCGATTATGGGCTAGTCTGGTGGTATTGCGGGAAAATTGGGGTATCTGGCCTTGAGATTCTCCCAGAGGGAAGAGTATTGTAACCATGCAGAAGGCTTCGGCTTGAGGGGGGTTGGGAGGTCTGTCCATTCGAGGAAATTGCCCTGTTTATAAATATCCCGGGGTACCAGGAAGCCCGAATCAGCCCAGCTGGACACTACGGATTGTGAGATATAGGGGACATCGGGAAAGAAGTTCCAGAGGGGGAGGTCCCCGTGGAAGGGGTAGGGTGTTGGAACCAGCCTCCAGATCTTAGTCAAAGCCAAGGATGTACTGGCGACGGGATCAGCCGAGTCTGGATCAGCTGGGACCGGTTTAAGAATAAGGGAGCCAATTTCTCGATCATTGACCGTGCGCTTCTCCAGCCGGACGTGTGGAGGGGGGTCTATGGTGTTAAACCAGTAGGAGGTGAATTGTGCCTGAGCCACTAACCAATATCTGGTGAAGTCAGGGGTGCCAAACCCGCCCAGTTCCTTGGGGGTGGTCAGTGTATCCGCTTGAGTCGGACTGCACCGGATTGTCATAGGAAGGTGTTAGTTATACGCCGCAGCGAATGGAAGAAATCATCGCCCGCCCACAGGGGAAGATTCGTAAACCGATAAAGGAGCTGGGGTAGTACCACCATTTTGAGTATGCCTATCCGACCCGCTAAGGAGATAGGAAGTCTAGTCCAACTCTTTGTTTTAGTGTCTAATTGCGTGAGGTAATTACAATAGTTGTCTTCACGTAGCCTCGCCACATGTCGGGATAGCACCACCCCTAGGTAAGTAATGTTGGATTGAGACCATGTGAATACACCCAGGTCAGAGGGGGGCAGTGTGGAGTCCATGAGTGGGAAAAGGATCGATTTGGAGCAGTTTACTCTTAGACCAGATATGTGCCTGAAGCAGACCACATCTTCCAGGATAGGGGCTGGGTTGACTTTTGGGGAGCGAATATAAAGGAGGGCATCATCAGCATACAGCAAAACAATGTCGGCTTGGCCTGCAGTACGTAGACCCCTGTGGGAGTGTGACTGGCGCAGCATGCCGGCAAAGGGTTCCAATGCTATAGCAAATATCAGTGGTGAAAAGGGACAGCCCTGTCGTGTTCCCCTAGCTATCTGGAAGGGGGAGGAGCACCTATCCTCCGTGCGAACCCTGGCCGATGGGGCAGTGTAAAGCAATTTAACCCAGGTGTGGAAGTTGGGGCCCAATTTTCACTTCTCGAGGACTCGCCATAGATATTCCCATGACACAGAGTCAAATGCCTTTTGCATGTCTAGGGTGGCCGCCATCGCTTGCACCTCTGGACCGATCCTACTAATCACATTGAAGAGTCTTCCTAAGTTCAGGGCAGTGGACCTACCAGGAACAAACCCAGCCTGGTCAGGGTGGACGATGTGAGACATAAATGAGGACAGTCGGATAGCCAGCACTTTAGCATATATTTTAACGTCACTGTTGATTAGTGAAAGAGGGCGGTATGAGCCACATTGGGTGGGGTTTTTGCCAGGTTTAAGAAGAACCGTTATCATCGCCTCTCGGAGAGAGGGAGGGAGTATACCCTTCTCACGTGCCTCCTCCCATAGGGTTAATAGATGTGGAACTAGAAGCGATTTGAAGCGTTTATACAGATCAATAGGGAGCCCGTCTGGGCCAGGGGCCTTACCCGATGCCAACGAATCAATGGCTTCGGTGAGTTCTTCTGGTGTAAACGGCTTCTCTAGGAAAGCACTAGCGTCAGTGGAGAGTACCGAGAGAGGGAGGCTATCCAGATAGGAGTCTATTTCGGGTATCTGGGGGCGATCGACTTTGGAGTATAGTGAGGTGTAGAATGAGAGGAATTCCGAGTTGATGTCTTGAGGGGACGTAGCTAGTGTTCCGTCTGGCCGCTCTATCGCCGGTATGTTGGGCACCCTGAATTCTCGATGAATCAACCTAGCGAGCAGTCGCCCTGGTCGTTCACCCTCACCATATTTCCTAACTGCATGTTGGCTGTCTAAGAATTTGACTTCCGGCTCTGCTAGAGTGCGGAATGTGTCCAGTTCCGGCCCCAGCCGTGCCAACGTTTCAGGAGCGTGATCGAGGGCATATTGGGCCTCGAGGGTAGTCAGGGTCGATTGGCTACTGGTGATCTCCTCGCGGATTCCCTTCAGGATACCACACCCTTTGGAGATGGCAATACCCCTAATGTATACTTTAAATGATTCCCAGAGCGTAGCCTGTGATGCGACCGAGTTAGTGTTGATCTCAAAGAAGTCCTCGATGGAGGATTCGAGTTCAGTTGCGAAGGTTTGGTCGAGTAGAGGGTGGGGTCTCATTCTCCACTGTCTTGTTTTATTATAGTCGGGCCCCCAGTTGAGTGAAACAATCACCGGTGAGTGATCAGATAAAGTTCTAGGAAGCATCAGTAGTCGGGATAGGCACCTGATCAGTATGTCCGATAAAAGCCACCTATCTATCCTGGAGTGTGAATCGTGTACTGTAGAAATCGGGGTCGTCGATGTTTGGACCGTATATATTTAAGATAATTATCTCCTGATTTTGTAGTTTACCACGGATCAGCACATACCTCCCCTGCGGGTCTATTAATGATCGGGTGCATGAAAACTTTAGGTTCTTATGTATCAGAGTTAGGACACCTCTACTTTGGGTGAAATAGTTGGTGAAGTATCTCTAAGGCCCCCATTGTCTAGCGAACTTTTCACATTGTTCCAAGCGGGCATGGGTCTCTTGCAAACATAGGACTTTGATGTCGTGGCGTTCTGCGAATAATTGTGTCTGCCTCATCTTTTTGTGGTTACCCAGGCCTCTTACGTTCCAGCTCATAAATGCCAAGTCACTATCAGCCATTCGTTTGGAGGTGTCGGTTGATCCCCGGGGTGCGGAGTGGCAGTAGCCATAGCCAGCCCTATGGGGGCAGGCACGGTGTGTCATCCGCAGGCCCGAGCCATATTACTGTGGTGTTTGTGGCATCTTCTGTGGTCGTCAAGTCCTTTTTAACATAACTCCCAACTCCCCCTGCCCCCTCCCACATCCCTCTCCCAACCAGAGGACTGACAACCCAATAGAACCATAGTAACAACAAACTCGTCGGCATCAGCGCCTGGGGGCCTGCTGGCTGGCCTGGTGGAGACGCCTCAGACGGGGGGTCTATAAGGAGATTTTCGATACCAGAGTCTTGCTTGAGTGATGTTAGTAATAACTGCATAAGTGGAGGGTCAACAGGTCGGAGGATGAACAAGATTCAGTTGCCGATGTGTTCCATGCAATATGGCTTCAACTATGTATGAGCGCCTTTGTGGGCGCGTTTCCCGGCATGGAGTCGACGCAAGGTGGTCGAGTTGCATAGGTGCTATGATGGTGGTTACATATCAGCCTTGGAAGTGCTCATCTATAAACTTTGAGGCCTCTTCCGGGATCGTGAAGAAGAATGTTTGGTTAGAGTGTTCTATTCTCAATTTGGCAGGGAACAGCATGGAGTATTTGACTCCATGTCTCGGAGCCTTCTCTTCACTACCATCAAGGTTTTACGTTCCTGCTGCACTGTCAAAGAAAAATCAGGGTAAAGGTGGAACCTCGCTGCCCCCATCCGCAAATCCCCTTTGAGTCTTGCCGCTCTCAATAGAGCATCACAGTCGTGGAAATTTAAGATCCTGGCGATGATGGGGCGCACAGGGGCACCAGGCTTAGGTTTCGCAGTCAAGGAGCGGTGGGCTCTTTCCACAGCGAATTGCGGGGAAAGTTTCAGAGAATCAAGAACCGACAGTAGCAGGTGTTTCACGAAATCTTCCATGGGCTCGTTTATATTGTCTTCGGGCACCCCAATAATGCGTAGATTGTTGCGCCGTGAGCGAGATTCCAAGTCATCGTTCTTTTTTTCAACCGCCAGCATACGAGTGGAAAGTGAGGAGATTGTGGCCCGCAGGGAGCCAAGATCGTCCTCAGCGGCCCCCATTCTTGTTTGAATTTCCGCCACCTGGCCATCTGTTTTCTCTATGTGCGCCTTTATGGATGAAATGGTGCCGTTCATGTCATCCAGCTTGGTGTGAAGAGTGGTGAACCCCTTGCGGATGTATTCTAATATTTTTTGTGAATCATCGGGGGCTAGCGGGGCCGACATTGTGGGGGTCTCCTCAGGTGAATCCGCTGACGGTTTGGCAGGGGTCTTGGCGACCATATTCAGAGAGCTCTGTTTCTTGCCCGCACCCGCTCCCTTAGTCATAGTGTTGGAAAGGGATGAGCCCTGGGAGTGTGGGCTGGTGTAGGTAGTTGTCCGCGTCTCACCACCGTTGTCACCCCTCGAGCGCAGGGGTCCACCAGTCAGGAGAACATGGAAAAAGAGGTGGGCCCGAACACAGCGGACTGCGCAACACACAAAGCAGACCTCCTGTAACGCTCACCTGATTCCCACGAGGCGCTGATCTTGGCAGGAAGGTGTCTGTGACTCGAAAGGTGATGTGCAGAACCCGATGGGCTTCTGGGGTCGAACCTCTTCGCACTGTGTGTCGAACTCGTAGGGTGAGGTTTCTGCAGGTGAAAGAATATGGGGGTTATGGTCTGGGTTGTTCAATGTCCCTCTTCCTCTCTCTCCCTCTCCGTAGAGCCCCCAGGTCAACGTGCTCACCTTAGATAGGTGAATGCTGGGCTCTCCATCTGCGTCTGGTGCAGGGCGCTGTTGCCAGTTCCTTCACTGGTGAAACATAGGCCTCTTGGACTCAGAAGACCGTTACCGTCGTTAACTGCACGAGCGGTGAGTTTCCAGACACCTTTTTAGTCTTTATAGTCTTTAGGTGCCTTTAGGTGCAAGGCACGTTAACATTGAACAGGACTTCGTATAATGCTTTTCTCCCTTTTGTCTTGCAGGACTCTTGAGGAAGATGGAGTGAAGCGCCTGGAAATGCGTGAGTAAATGCAAGCGCTCTAACTGTCTTTTCCTTGCAGCGTAGTTCGTGCTGAAGAGCAGTCTATTGCGAAGAGCGCGATGGGCGTAAGTAAATACCTGTCTAATGTCTCTTCTTTTGTCTTTCAGAAGTTGGTTTGCAGCGCCGGAGTCCGTGGAATGTCCGTAAGTAGATACAATGCTTTAATCTCCGCAGGCGGCGATGCAGTGTGAAGAAATCCAGAATTCACGGAGTGCCGGTAAGTAGTGACAATGCCTTTGTCTTCGCAGGCGGAGGTACAGCGTGCCGAAAATGACCGCAGCCGATGGATCAGGTGAGTAGCACTGCGAGATAAGGCTGCCTTGCTAACCTGCTGTTTCTTGTCTCTGCAGGTGCTGCTGTCGACTGGATGCAGGAATGGTGAGTATGCTTCTTGCAGATTCAGGATGCAGGAATGGTGAGTATGACTCTTGCAGATTCGGGATCGTAAGAAGAAAGGCTGGAACAGACTCGGTGAGCGTTCTGCTGCAGATGCAGAATAACGCGAAGCACGTTTCGTTTATCGGGTGTGGTTTAAATAGCCTTGGAGTGATGAGGCGTCTTCCTCCACGGCCCCGCCTAGGTAAGAAAAGAGTTCCAGTTCCAGAAGCTTTCCAGTGCTGAATCCAGGGAGTGGAGCTTGCCCCACCCAGGTAAGAAAGTAGTTCCTGTTCACAGAGGACTTCTAAGAGGCTGGTAAGTAAGCAGCATGGTCTGCTGCAGGTAAGTCCACCCAAGCATCAGCACACATATTATCAGCCTGGCGCTTCCAGTGCCGGGACCGATGATTCTGATGAGCCTGGTGCCACCGGCGCCAGGACATGGTCCACAAGGTCCCCGTGGGGACCGGCTGGTGCCTAGGATTAGGGTTAGGGGCCTGCTTCCAAGGACGTTGGGCTGGTCCTGGCTCCTTGGAAGCAGTGATCATGACAGTACCCCCCCTAAAGGCCCCTCCTAAGCGTGTCTTCTCCGGGGGTTTTGGCTTGTCGGGGTGATTCAGATGGAATCTCTTGACCAGACGAGGTGCGTGGACATATTCAGAGGGTTCCCAAGACCTTTCCTGGGGGCCGTATCCTTTCCAATCAACCAGATAATATAACTTAGATTTGGAGATCTTGGAGTCTAGAATGTTCTTTACTTCGAATTCGAGTTCTCCGTCTACCAAAACAGGTTCTGGGAGTTCAGCCAATCGGGTTTCTGGTTGTACTGGTTTTAATAAGGAGACATGGAATACTGGATGTATTTTCATATGCGCAGGTAATTCCAATTTGACTGCCACCGGATTAACTATGGTAGAGATGGGGTAAGGTCCAAGGTATCTCGGGTTGAAGGTGCGAGGTCCTTTTAGAGGCAGGTGCTTAGTGGATAACCAGACCTGATCTCCTACTGCGTAGTGAGGGGCCTCTTTACGGTGTCGATCTGCTCCCTTTTTGACTTGAGCTTTAGCTCTTTGCAGATGGGCAGTGGCTTCTTTAAAAGCACGGGTAATCTCAGAGTGCAAATGATCCACAGCAGGTTTTTCGAATTCTTGGGGAGGATCCAGATTAGAGGTTCTAGGATGATGTCCGTATAATAGGAAGAAGGGAGTCTTCCCGGTTCCAGAATGAGTCGAATTGTTGTAAGCGTATTCAGCGATCCAAAGAATATCCTTCCAAGGGTTTTCAGTTTGTTGGAGCATGCAACGCAGATATTGCTCTAGAGTCTGATTTGTCCTCTCGGTTTGTCCGTCAGTTTGGGGATGGTGACTGGTTGAAAGTCTTACATCAATTTGGGCTAGACGACAGCAACTTCGCCAAAAGTGGGAGATGAATTGACTTCCCCTATCAGAGATTAAAACCGAGGGAAAACCGTGTAACCGAACAATGTTTTCTAAGAATTCTCGAGCCAATACCGAAGCCGAAGGTAGGCCCTTCAGGGGAATGAAGTGAGCCATCTTGGAGAATAGATCCACGATTACTAAAATGGTATTATACCCTGAGCATGGAGGTAAATCGTGATGAAATCCATGGACAGGGTATGCCATGGACAGGGAGGAATATCCAGAGGGTGTAACAGGCCGGCTGGTTTCTCCTTCTGACTTTTATTCTGGGCACACACACCGCAGGAGATTACAAAGTCTCTAATATCCTTCTTCCATGATGGCCACCAGAAATGTCTCTTGATCTTTTCCATGGTTTTGGTAATGCCGGGATGACCCTCCATTAGAGAATCGTGATAACAGGAAATTACTTGTTTTTGTATTTTCTCACAGGGCAAGTACAATCGCCCTTGGAAATATGGTAGGTCTTGATCCACTGAGAATTCTTTTCCCTTTAATTGCCAGTCCTGCAAATCGGCCGGAGTTAGGAGTGACTTGACTGTAGTCTTGATGTCTTCAAAGGATTGAGCGTTGACCAACCCCAAAAGCCTTTGTTCTGGGATTATGGGTATTGGTTCTGGATTGGTCAAATGTTCATCAACTCCCATCCGAGAGCGGGCATCTGCTTTTCCGTTTTTACTGCCGGGTCGATAAGTAATTATAAAGTCAAACTCAGCCAGAAACAGAGCCCAACGAAGCTGTCTGGAAGACTGAGCTTTGGCCGTCTTCAGATATTGTAGATTGCGGTGATCAGTCATTACGGTGACTGTGTGTCTGGCTCCCAAAAGATAATGCCGCCAGGCTTTAAAGGCCGATCTGATAGCTAAAAGTTCCTTGTCTGTAATTGAATAGTTGATCTCGGAAGCCGAGAATTTGCGGGACCAAAAGGCTACTGGATGTAATTGGTGTGTGACCGGATCTCTTTGTGATAACACTGCCCCCATAGCAAGACTAGAAGCATCCATTTCCACGATGTAGGGGAGTTCTGGGCGAGGATGTTTTAGAACAGGAGCAGAAATGAATTTAGCTTTTAAGTCCTGAAAAGCTTGTTCTGCTTCTGTAGACCATTCAAAACGTTTGTTCTTCTTTAACAGAGCGGTGATGGGCTGGACTATCTGAGAGAATTCAGGAATGAATCTGCGGTAAAAGTTAGCGAAGCCTAACATGCTTTGAACTCCTTTTACCGAGGTTGGTGACGGCCACTTGATGATTGCATCGACCTTCTTTGAATCCATATGAACCCCATTAGGTGACAATATGAATCCCAAGAACTCAACTTCAGTTACGTTGAAAACGCATTTTTCAAGCTTGGCAAAAAGGTTATGTTGACGCAGTCTCTCGAGAACCTTTTTAACGTGTTTCCGATGTTCCTCTTCAGATGATGAATAGACAAGGATGTCATCAATGTAGACAACAACACACACATCTATGAGTTCTCTAAGGACATCGTTCATAAAATACTGGAAAGCGGCAGGAGCGTTACAAAGTCCAAAGGGCATCACTTGATATTCGAATAGCCCATACTTGGTGCGAAAGGCCGTCTTCCACTCATCGCCTTCTTTTATTCGTACCAAGTGGTAGGCTCCTCTGAGATCCAACTTTGTATATATGCAGGCTTCTTTGACTTGGTCCAGGAGTTCAGGGATCAAAGGTAACGGGTATCTGTTTTTAACGGTGATTTGATTCAGGGCGCGGTAATCTATACAAGTTCTAAGGTCTCCTTCTTTTTTCGGAACGAAGAACAAAGCCGAGGAAGCTGGAGATTTAGAAGGACGGATAAACCCGTTAGCTAGGTATTGGTCCAGATATTGCCTGAGGTGAAGATTCTCTGGCTCAGTGAGGGCATAAATCCTACTGCAAGGAGGAGTTGTTCCGGGTATCAGGTCTATTTGACAGTCGTAAGACCTATGAGGAGGCAGGGTGTTAGCTTGATCCTTCCGAAAGACATCTTGGAATTCTTGGTAGTCGGGAGGCAATGTGGGAACCTCTGAAGAGATCGCCGCCACTGAAACTTCAGGCCGAGGATAACAAGTGGTAAGACATTCTGGAAACTGAACCGTCTTTGCTCGCCAGTTGATCTGAGGATTGTGCTTCTCTAACCAAGGGATTCCCAGAATGATCTGGAACTGAGGGGCCTTGATCACATCGAACACGATTTTCTCCCGGTGTCCATCTTGGCTCACTAGCGTCACTTCTTGGGTGGCGTGCGTTACTGGTCCGGAGGCTATCTCCGTGCCATCCACTGTAGTAATGACGTCTTTTACTGCCTTAGGGACAAGGGGTAGATTCATCCTTGATGCCATTTCACTGTCCACATAATTGCCGATTGCTCCGCTGTCGATGTAAGCTTCAATTGCATGCAAACGATCCGGACGTGCAGGATTAATGAGGACCATGGGCACCACGAAATGCGAGGTCACAGGACAGATCTTAACGCTCGGCAAGAGGACCTCTACACTTGCCGGGCTAGGTCGTTTCCCTGCTCGGAACTTGAGGTACTGGAATCTGCGGCTCCTACAGCCTTCTTAGCTGGTTTCACTGGACAGTCTCGAAGAAAGTGCCCCGAGTTCCCGCAATAGAGGCATAATTGCAGCTGTCTTCTTCTTTCCCGCTCCTTTTGGGTTAAAGGACCTTTCATTCCCCCTATTTGCATGGGTTCCACAGTGTCAGCTCCCTTAGTAGAAGTCTGTGGTTTAGAAAACACTCGGGTATCAAATTTAGAACGATCAGCCTTCCTGTTCTGTAATCTGTGGTCCAATTGGACGACTAAGTCAATATAGTCCGAACATTCTTGTGGAGGGTTCACAACTTGAGCTAACACATCCTTGAGCTCTCCACGCAGGCCTCTGTAGAAAAGCGTTATTCTCTTATCCTCGGGCCATTGAGTTTCCACTATGAGTCTGTTGAATGAGGCTATATAGGTCAAGAGGTCTTGATTACCCTGTCGTAATGAAAGAAGTTCATTGTCCAAGGCCTCCCTTGTGCATGTCTTGCAAACAGTTTCTCCATGCTGGACTGGAAGGCCTGGAAATCATGTAAAACCGGATCATCCTGGGTGACTAAAGGGATCGACCAATCTGCGGCGCTGCCACTGAGATAAGAAAGCACGAAAGCCACTTTGGTCTGGTCTGTTGGGAATGCAGCTGGTCGACATAAGAAATGTAAGCGGCACTGGTTGAGGAACACTGCAAATTTCTTTGGGTCACCAGAAAAACGTTCGGGCGGAGCCAAGGGCACATTACCAGGTAGATTGATTTGCACTGGATTTACAGATGATGCAGATGGATAGCTTCCTCCTGGAGCGGGCAGGGGTGTCTGTCCTGCCTGCGTTTGTAGCAATTGCCTAGCGAGGTCCTCTGTTCGCTCCTTGGAAATTATCAGTTCTCTTCTTAGAGAGCTTGTTTCCTGACGAGCTGCATGTACTTCTGCTCTTAATTCCCCGAGCAACTGGGCTAAGTGATCAGTGTCTGAGGTTTCCATTGCGCCTGGGTAGGAGTTTTGCGGTGGGCTTCGCATTCTGTAACGCTCACCTGATTCCCACGGAGGCGCTGATCTTGGCAGGAAGGTGTCTGTGACTCGAAAGGTGATGTGCAGAACCCGATGGGCTTCTGGGGTCGAACCTCTTCGCACTGTGTGTCGAACTCGTAGGGTGAGGTTTCTGCAGGTGAAAGAATATGGGGGTTATGGTCTGGGTTGTTCAATGTCCCTCTTCCTCTCTCTCCCTCTCCGTAGAGCCCCCAGGTCAACGTGCTCACCTTCGATAGGTGAATGCTGGGCTCTCCATCTGCGTCTGGTGCAGGGCGCTGTTGCCAGTTCCTTCACTGGTGAAACATAGGCCTCTTGGACTCAGAAGACCGTTACCGTCGTTAACTGCACGAGCGGTGAGTTTCCAGACACCTTTTTAGTCTTTATAGTCTTTAGGTGCCTTTAGGTGCAAGGCACGTTAACATTGAACAGGACTTCGTATAATGCTTTTCTCCCTTTTGTCTTGCAGGACTCTTGAGGAAGATGGAGTGAAGCGCCTGGAAATGCGTGAGTAAATGCAAGCGCTCTAACTGTCTTTTCCTTGCAGCATAGTTCGTGCTGAAGAGCAGTCTATTGCGAAGAGCGCGATGGGCGTAAGTAAATACCTGTCTAATGTCTCTTCTTTTGTCTTTCAGAAGTTGGTTTGCAGCGCCGGAGTCCGCGGAATGTCCGTAAGTAGATACAATGCTTTTATCTCCGCAGGCGGCGATGCAATGTGAAGAAATCCAGAATTCACGGAGTGCCGGTAAGTAGTCACAATGCCTTTGTCTTCGCAGGCGGAGGTGCAGCGTGCCGAAAATGACCGCAGCCGATGGATCAGGTGAGTAGCACTGCGAGATAAGGCTGCCTTGCTAACCTGCTGTTTCTTGTCTCTGCAGGTGCTGCTGTCGACTGGATGCAGGAATGGTGAGTATGCTTCTTGCAGATTCAGGATGCAGGAATGGTGAGTATGACTCTTGCAGATTCGGGATCATAAGAAGAAAGGCTGGAACAGACTCGGTGAGCGTTCTGCTGCAGATGCAGAATAATGCGAAGCACGTTTCGTCTATCGGGTGTGGTTTAAATAGCCTTGGAGTGATGAGGCGTCTTCCTCCACGGCCCCGCCTAGGTAAGAAAAGAGTTCCAGTTCCAGAAGCTTTCCAGTGCTGAATCCAGGGAGTGGAGCTTGCCCCACCCAGGTAAGAAAGTAGTTCCTGTTCACAGAGGACTTCTAAGAGGCTGGTAAGTAAGCAGCATGGTCTGCTGCAGGTAAGTCCACCCAAGCATCAGCACACATATTATGAGCCCGGCGCTTCCAGTGCCGGGACCGATGATTCTGATGAGCCTGGTGCCACCGGCGCCAGGACATGGTCCAAAAGGTCCCCGTGGGGACCGGCTGGTGCCTAGGATTAGGGTTAGGGGCCTGCTTCCAAGGACGTTGGGCTGGTCCTGGCTCCTTGGAAGCAGTGATCATGACACCTCCATGCCCTAGTGCAATGCGTGGTCAATCTAGCATGTAGGGCGGAGGAGGCGGAGGGACGTGCCCGCAGGAACAATATCCATATTGTTGGTTTGCCAGAGGGAGCCGAGGGATCCAACCCCACAGAGTTTGTTGAATTTATGTTGCTGCAGGAGATAACTGGAGGAGTCTTGTCCCAGGGGTTTGCTGTGGAAAGGGCACTTAGGGCCCTAACGAGGAAGCCGCCGCCAGGCAACCCCCCAAGGCCGGTGATCGCCAAGATCCTCAACTATCGAGACCGAGAAAGAATCCTGGAACACTTTCGTAAGGGCGGAACGATACAAAGAGGGGCAGCAAATATCACTGCATACCCAGATCATACCCTGATGGTGCAACGGAGCCGTATGAACTATGGGACTGTCAAAAGAAGGTTGCGGGAAGCCGGCTACAAGTACATGCTGCTCTACCCGGCGAAGCTGAAGGTGTTCCATAAAAACGGAACACTGTTTTTTGAAACTCCGGAAGAGGCCATGGGGTGGCTAGACTCTCAAAGCTGCCCCCAGGAGTTGAACGTCCAGACGGGAGGCGGAGAAGGAAAAGATAAGTGATGTACGGAGGGGGCACCGGAGGGTGTTGCGGCTTGAGACTATGGGACTTGATTATAGTTATTGTGAAGCTTGCGGGGCGGCATTATTATGTCGGAAGGAAATAAGATCCGTGAACACTGAGACCTTTGCCTAGCTGGGGAGCCCTGCAGAGCTTGTCCTCGAACCCCCATTTAGAGTAGTTTAGGTAGGTTACTGGTAGTCCGGTGACACCCTGCCGGGTTCCTGTCTCCGCTACACTGAGGCAGAACCAGAAGTAGGGCCGCCTGAGATCCAGGGATGGAGCTGGGCATTTGTTGGGGTTGGGAGGGGGGCAAGGGAGTAGGGGGTAAAGGGGGAGTTGGGGAAGAGTTGGAGAGTGTGATGAGGCTGGGAACGGAGGAGGGCGGGAGAGGGGGGGAAGTTGGGGTAGAGTTAGCAGTTTGGAGTTGTGTGTATTGGGGAAGCCTAGCAGTCACGGCTGGGCTGCTACCTTTGGTGGCGGCAGCTGCTGACTGATTTGCACATGGCTGGTCCCCTTTTGCAATGGCGCAGACGGGCTAAAAAACGGTGGTGTGGAAGGTTGCCCAGAGCAATTGCCAGTGGTTTAGATTCATTCGAAACCTTCCACCCATCACTTTTGTGGTCAGTGTATTGGGGAACAAGCCTACATAAAATGAGGGAATATCTTAGATCCAATGGAACTGGAGGATGCCTGGAGAGGGAAGGGAGAGAACCCAATATACTATGGAGGACCTTACAGTAGTCACCTGGAATGTGAGAGGGCTCAATAGCTACTTAAAAAGAAATAAGGTCATGATGTATTTGCACAGACAGAAAGTGGACATAGTCCTGTTGCAAGAGATGCACCTGGCGAAAGAAAAACTGGAGGTGGTCCGGAAGAAGTGGAGAGGGACTGTGGTGGGGGCAACATATTTGGCGTACGCTCGGGTGGTAATCACCTGGGTGGCACCGCATGTGCTGTTTCAGCTATTGCAATCTACGGTGGAAGCAGATGGGAGGATGGTAATATTAAAGGGACTGATAGAAAACAAGGAGATATGTGTGATCAACACCTATGCCCCGAACCAGGACACGGCGGCATACTTTAGAACTCTATATAGTAAACTTAGTGCAAGCTTGGGAGTGGCGGTGATTTGGGGAGGAGATTTTAATTGTGCAATAGACCCAAGAATAGATAGATCAGACACCAAAACAGATAGACCGACCCCAGCAGCTAGGGTGCTGAAGTCCTTGATAACGGACTTCGTGTTGGAGGATGCATGGAGAACACACTACCCGCAGGATCGCCAATATTCACATTATTCTGCCCCCCAGAATCTACACACTAGATTAGACTATATGTTTGTCACGCAGGTGCTGACGACAGAGATAACATGAGTAGAATATAAGAAGAGGGTCCTATCGGACCATTCGCCGCTTATACTGACATGGTAGTATCGACCACAGAAAGCAAAAATACCGACATGGCGTCTACGAGCGGAAGCGCTAAAGAACAATATCTTCAGAGAAGACATGAGAGAGGTAATAATAAGCTACTTCGAGATCAATACAGGAAGTGTGGAGTCGGCGGGGGTCCTGTAGGAAGCCTTTAAAGTAGTCGTGAGAGGGATAGCAATAGTCAAGTCCAAAGGGCTACAAGGAGGGATCGTAGTGGACTTACAAATAGCGGAAAACGAACTAGAAGAGGAGATGAAGAGGGGAGGTGGCACTAAGGAAGATAAGGAAGCAATACTGGGGTTATAACAGAAATGCGCAGGATACTGGGAAAGGCTGTGCAATCTCAACTACAAAAAATATATAGAGAGACAGCATGCGGGGGGAGATAAACCGGGGAGAGTCCTGGCATGGTTATATAAAAGTGAGACTCCAAGGCCAGTGATCAGGACGATAGCGAAAGAAAATGGGAGTATAGCAGATACTAAGGAGGCCGTGAACCTAGAATTCGCTAATTATTACCATGCTCTGTATGCGGATGCTGAGGAAAGTGATAATACAGCAATGAACGAAATCCTAGAGGATATAGGATTACCGCAGAAGAACGAGAGGAGCTTGACACGCCCATTACTCTAGAGGAATTGGAAGAAGTGGTGAGGCAACTGCCTAGTGGTGAGTGTGGATCCTATAGACCCCTGTCGATGCTGAATCAGGACAGCAAAATATTGACGACTGTCCTGGCGAACAGAATGAGGAGAGTCATTACCAAATTAATACATCCCGATCAGACCGATTATGTCCCAAATAGGAACATATCCCATAATCTTAGGCGACTACATCGAGTCATTGAATATGCTAATGGTGAGACGAATGAAATATCAATTGTGTCGTTAGATGCAATTAAAGCCTTCGACTCGGTCAAATGGCCATGGTTGATGGCTGCCCTGACAAGCTATGGAATAGGGCCGGGGTATCTGACATTGGCCAAACTATTGTATAGTGAACCGCTGGCCAGAGTGAAAACAGGGCCAGTTATATCAGAGAGGTGGAAGCTTGGTAGGGGCACCAGACAGGGTTGCCCGTGGTCCCCCATGCTGTATATCCTGGCCCTAGAGCCCTTGGCTATATATTTGAGGCAGCAATATGACACAATAGTCATAGTCATTAGGGGAGAACCGCATCTAATTTCCCTATATGCTGATGACATTTTGCTGTATCTGCGCTACCCGGAAGAAGATCTACAGTATGTCCTGGAAGTGATGGACCGATTTGCAGGGCTTTCAGACATAGCAGTGAACCCCAAAAAGTCTTGTGTGTTTCCATTGGGGAGGTATAAGGGGATCCCACTAGAGCAATTGCCGATCCTCCAGATACCATGGGAGGTGGACACGTTTCGATATCTTGGAATAGATATATTTCATACGGTAGAGGCGGAGCACAGGCACAACACTGAGAAGGCAGTACGGAACATAGAAAATAGTATGAGATCCTGGGTGAAGCTACCCTTGGTGATGATGGGCAGAGGGGCGATGCTTAAAATGGTGGTCCTGCCAAGACTGTTACATTATTTTGTCAATGTCCCTTACTTGATACCCAAGCGATTCTTTGCTAAACTGAGCAGTATATGCAGGGAATTTCTCTGGCAAGGGACAAGGAACAGGATGGCCCTGTGGAAACTGCAGAACTCATACGAGAAGGGAGGTATCAAACTACCAAATTACGAGATTTATTATATAGCAAGCCAACTCCAGTATGTGGCTAAATGGCTTTCTGATGAGCCGACCTCGGAGACTAGGTTGTTCCAAGAGGACTGCGCCCCATTCTTCCTTAAAGAGATGATGTGGTTATCTAAAATAGACATGGAGGGGCGCCCGAGGATGATGGTACTGGGTTGGGAGATATGGCGAAGAGCTTGTAAAATGATGGAGGACCCTTACGTTGGTAGCTTTGGCCGGAAAAGAAATACAACTCAGATTAATGATCAGGAGGCAGTGGGAGTCTGTTGGGATAGCGACCCTGGGAGACATATGGCAAGAAGGGAACATAAGGGAGTTTGAGGAGATGGTGGAAGAAGCAGGGGTACATGCAGCACAGTATATCACATACCATAGAGTGGTGCAGCGGATCAAAGAGACATGGTCGGAAGACAAACTTTCGAGTGAGCCTGATACCGACATAGCAGAGGGGGGCCACGAAATATCAAGACTATATGAGCTGGTTATGTCCAAGGTGGGAAAGGAAATGGTACAACTTAGACAAGACTGGGAGGAAGAAGTGGGGACCCCAATGAGTGACGGGATGTGGAGCGGGCCCTACGGTACCACAAAAAGTGTTGAGGAACGCTAGGCTGCAGCAGCTGCAGTTGTATGTCACCCATAGGGCGTATATGACGCCACAGAGAATAGCGAAATCTAAAAACGCTGGGCGACAAGCATGCCCCAAATGTAATGAAGAAAATGCTGGAATGGTGCATATGTTCTGGTCATGCCCAGAAATAGAATATTTTTGGGGCGAAATAGCACATTGGATGGCAGATAAAGGGATTAAATTAGAGATAGATACAGTGTGGGCATGCCTACTAGGAGGGTTCACTAGACCACGTCAGCAGAAGCATGTGAGCAAGTTGAAAGACCTGGCGTATATACTGGCGAAGAGGAAAATTGCAATGAAATGGAAAGCATGTCACAGACCAAGAATAGAAATGTGGTGGAACGACCTACAAAAATGGGCAGAAGCGGAAACAGCAGTATGGCAAGAGGCGAGCAATGTCGGGGGAGGAGGGGAAGCAGGAACCTTTATGGCCTGGAAACAACTAATTGCAAGAGTTATTTGTGCCTACAATGGATGAGGATAATGACCTGGACCCACCAGGAGTAAACGATATAGAAACCTAACCACATGATGAAGATTCGGAATAAGAAGGAAAGTAGGCTTGAGGAGAGGGTCGGGAGGGGTGAAATGCAGTGGACAAGATAAACAGATGTGTGTTAATATTATTATGAACGCTGTAAGTTTGGTTTGTGTTGGTTGTTAAAATAAAATCAATAAAAATTGTTTTAAAAAGAAGTATATTTTGCTTTACTAACAAGCTACTGGAATAACATTTTGTAGCAATGTATGTGTACAGAGAATAAATGGAATTGGTGGTAACAAAATACGGAAACTTAACATTGTACCAGTGACTAATTACTTAATCTAAGGGATCGCTTATCCCTAACCAATCCGATGTGTCCCTCTTTAGTGGAACTTACTCCAATTTATATAATGCAACGTGCATTAATAAACAAGTGGAAAAATGTACCTAATATAGTAATAGCAATGACCACCGCACAGGCACTAATGCGTTGGTTTGTTCACCCATAAGACCCATTTTAGGTGGGTTTGATAAACGTTCTACCTTCCCAGTAGGGTTATTATTCTGATTAGACTGCACCCATTTGCGGATACTAGAAGATGGGACAAGATGTTAGCGAGCGTACAAGTATTTACAATCTGTTGTGGCAATGAGCAAACGGATTTATTATGGATTTATGAGGAAGATCTGTAATAGGGATTACGCTTAGATTATAAAAACTTTTGGGGGGTCTTTGGTATATTGAGATAATCTTTTCCAGGTATACTCCAGAAAAGATAACATTATCCGGTGCACTCCCCTCTGTGCACGCAGACCAGTCTAATAGGTTTCTTCTATCATAGTGGTAGCTGAATCATGTATACATTTATAACTAGGGAAAGGGAATTTTGTTGATACTAAATCCTGGTCAATGATTTCATTTTCTGGCCTGGCTCGTGCAGCATTTTGCTCCTGGGTAAACAGCAGCACACGCCTCCCTTGGTCAGTGCTTTTCTGGCTAGTTTAACACAGCAACGCCACAGATCACATGTACTTCTGTGTTAATTGATCTATAGATGTTTCATACACTAGCTGTAGCCAGCGTTGGAGATTTTGGTTACCTGGATTCCTTTTTTCTCATTATTAATTTGGCCCCCCGTGCTGTGTAACACGTCACTGAACCACTGGCTGGTCAGTAATATTTTTACTTCTATAATATTCATCTGATGTAATGTTTGTCTTAATTATTTATGACTGTACATTATGTAATGATATGTACCAGCCCTGACAAAGACCCGAATTTGTTGAGGTCAAAACACTTGTTGGCGAGACCAAGCACATTATGAAAGGATTATACTGTATTAAAAACCAAGACTGATAAACCTAGGGCCTCATTACACGGTAGGCGGTAAACCATGGTGCTATTAGCACCATGGTTGCCGCCGGTACCATACCGGTACCACCATGGAGGAAAGGGGAATTACCACCCCATTCCAAGGTTGGCGGGCGGTAATTCCCCCTTTCTCCATGGCCCTTCCCCATTCCCATTTTTGCCCCATAGGGCTCAATGGGAATGGGGAAGGCGGCAATTACGGTACCGCAAATTGCGGTACCGTAATTAGCACCAAGGTCCCTTTGCGGGTCCCAACTTTAACGGCTGGTCTACACCAGCCGTTAAGGTCGGGTCCCGCAAAGGGACCTGGTAGTAAGGCGGTAAGGGTTAATGGTCACCGGTACCCTTACCGGTGACCGTTAACCCTTACCGCCTTCCGTGTAATGAGGCCCTAAGACTTTTTATTTTTGTACCAGAATTTGAGTTGTAGGGGCATTGAATGGGCCGCACTCCTCTACAGTTAGTTCTTGCAAGGTTTTTGTTCATGCATATATACCACACACATTTGACGGAATAGTACCCTGATTATAATAGTGTTGAATCTATCAATTAGTGTGTTGTGCAGAAGAGTAAGAATCCCATGTTCTCTTTTCAATATACTTTCACACGGACAGCCCGCTATGAGATAAAACAGACTAACATCCGGGCAGTATATCTGACGTGTCCCAATACAATAGTCAGGTCGAGGTCAGGCAAATACTGTCCATCACACACACCTGACTTCCATTAAGCTTCCCCACATGGATAAAAGGCGTAGCACGAGAGCACACTCTGAGCAAGGCAAAGCACACAAAGAAACAGCAGATTTGAGACAGCAGCTGAATGAGAGAAGAAAGATGGCAAACAGAAGAGGAACAGAATCAAAAGTGTAAGACCCAGAAACCAAGTTAAAAATGTCTGCATTGTGTGTCGGAGATACCCGCGGCCCTCCCGTGTCAATAATCAAGGCGGGGAGAAGCAGCAGCTGCTGTGGTACTGTCCTTGGCTCCAAGAACAAAGCAGTGTCAGTGAAATCAACAAAGCCGGTGAGTTGGGGAGACCGATACAAGACCAGTCTGTGTTGAAGCCAAGGTTTCAAGCAGCAACATTGTATGGCAAGCGCTGGAACAAACATTGTTAAAATGTTTGTGATAAGAGACGCAAGTAAAGTGAACTCCTGATGAGTGATTGAACTTTAAAAGTAAGATGCAATCCCTTTGACAGAGTGGTCCAGCACTGCGTGGGTGCTCAATCGAAGGTTTCTGTAAGGTATCCAGCTGAAAAGTGGCAAAAGTTAAAGTGAGGAAAAGGTTATATTAAGAAAGAAACAAGTAATTGTGAATCGAAGTGGTCCTGCTACGGGTCAAGCAAAATCCTGCAAACAGTCAAAAGACTTCCATTTGGATGCAATAGAGAAAGTTTGGAAAAGTAGATACATTTGGTCTACTTTGGTCCAAAGCCAAAGCTATTGAACTCCAGCGAGAAGTCCTGACTTTTTGATGGAAATGAGAAAATACATCTATGTATGGTGGTGCTAAATGAGGGTGGGTAAACCACAAAGTGCCAAGCCTCAGTACTTCGAGTTGGAGACTATTCTACCGCGAGAGGCCTGGCTACAATTGAACATTGGATGTAGGTTTTCTTAAGAAAGCCACCACAATTTCAAATCAGTTCATAAGCAGAGTGCTCACTTCCAATGCCTCACTAGTTTAGACCATGGCTTTGTGTGCATTAATGTCCACAATGTGTACCTCTGACTCTGTGCCATGTTCAAGTGTGTAGAGTGGCCATATCTTGCATTTTGCTTAAATGTGGAGGGCGGCCATATCTTGCATTTAGCCTAATTGTGCAAGGTAGCCATATCTTGCATTTAGCCTAATTGTGCAAGGTAGCCATATCTTGCATTTACCCTAATTGTGTAAGGTAGCCATAGCTTGCATTTACCCTAATTGTGCAAGGTAGCCATATCTTGCATTTACCCTAATTGTGTAAGGTAGCCATATCTTGCCTTTACCCTAATTGTGTGAGGTAGCCATATCTTGCATTTACCCTAATTGTGTAAGGTAGCCATATCTTGCATTTACCCTAATTGTGCGAGGTAGCCATATCTTGCATTTAGCCTAATTCTGTAAGGTAGCCATATCTTGCATTTACCCTAATTGTGCGAGGTAGCCATATCTTGCATTTACCCTAATTGTGTGAGGTAGCCATATCTTGCATTTACCCTAATTGTGCGAGGTAGCCATATCTTGCATTTACCCTAATTGTGCGAGGTAGCCATATCTTGCATTTACCCTAATTGTGTGAGGTAGCCATATCTTGCATTTACCCTAATTGTGTGAGGTAGCCATATCTTGCATTTACCCTAATTGTGCGAGGGAGCCATATCTTGCATTTAGCCTATTTGTGCAAGGTAGCCATTTCTTGCATTTACCCTAATTCTGTAAGGTAGCCATATCTTGCCTTTACCCTAATTATGTAAGGTAGCCATAGCTTGCATTTACCCTAATTGTGCAAGGTAGCCATATCTTGCATTTACCCTAATTGTGTGAGGTAGCCATATCTTGCATTTACCCTAATTGTGTGAGGTAGTCATATCTTGCATTTACCCTAATTGTGCGAGGTAGCCATATCTTGCATTTAGCCTATTTGTGCAAGGTAGCCATTTCTTGCATTTACCCTAATTCTGTAAGGTAGCCATATCTTGCCTTTACCCTAATTGTGCGAGGTAGCCATAGCTTGCATTTACCCTAATTGTGCAAGCTAGCCATTTCGAGGGGATTGGGTCCTCCGACGTATTCCATATCTATGACATGTAATCACCACAGCTGTGCTGCTTCGGAAACTTTTTTCGGCATCTGCGTCCTGCGTCGATGACGTCGATGCGCCGTCGTCGAGGACCTCCTCCGACGTCCGACGTCAATTATGTGATAAGTAGGACGCACGACGCCCGTAGCCTCAGTTCCGTTTTTTCTGCGAACGTGTTGCTTCGTGAATCTCGGTTAACGCCTCGACTCTGTTCTTCTCGGTTCTTCGAACCTGTTCGTTTTTGTGAAAATCCTTCGTGTGAAGATGGCTTCTACTTCGTCTTCGACCCCGCGTCCGGGCTTCAAGAAGTGCGGGGAGTGTGGGTCCAAGATGTCGGTGACGGACTCGCACGACGCCTGCCTCTGGTGCCTCGGGGAGGCCCACGACACGGATGACTGTATCGACTGCCAGTCGCTCACGTCCAAAGCCTTACGCGAACGTAAGAAGAAGTTGTCGGTAGGTCGGGTGTCCAAGCCCCGGAAGTCGAAGTCTGCGGGGCTTTCGACGGATGATTCGAGGGGTGACTCTCCGCGTCATCGTCGGAAGTCTTGTGGGTCTCCTTCTAGGAGTCGGTCTCGACACTCCTCAGCCTCTTCGAGGCATTCTCGGAAGCGCCGACACCGGTCGTCTTCCAGGTCCTCTTCGGAGGACTCTGCCCGGCACGTCGCTTACCCCACCAGCCGTGCGACGCCGGAGGAATGGGCTTCCTTCGGGAAGAAAATGCTGCCGATTCTTGAGTCGCAGGGTACTAAGCTGTCCGCGCCCCCGAGTGTGGTCGGTCGTGAGAGGTCGAGAGACAACGTTCGGACAAGGAGACTCGTTCTCGACGTACCCGTTCCAGGTGCCGGTCCTCGACGCATTTGAGACCGTGTGCACCTGTGAGGTCTTCGAGGAAGACATCGACGTCTGAGGCGTCGAGGGCGTCGACAGGCTTTCTCGAGGCTCCGGCTCCGAGAAAGTCGTCGAAGCCGTCGACGCTCAGGTCGTCGAAGGACACGCTCGGGGCTCCGGCTTCGAGGTCTGTGTCGACGCCGCCGATGCTGGCGGCGCTGATTCTGACGTCGATGGCGATTTCCTCGACGTTGACGCCGATCCTCTCGGCGCCGATGCCTGTTCTCTCGACGCTGGCGCCAAATCGCTCGACGCCATCGACGCCTTTCGTGTCGGAGGTACCCCGTGGCACGGGAGAACCCCCTAGGAAGGCTCTGGTTAAGAGCAAGCACTCTCGGGTGCCTTCTTTTCGCCACCTGGAATATATTTCAGAGGCGCATGAGGATTCTGATGGCCTGGTTCCTAGTCAGGTTCCAGATGAAATTGTCTCAGGCCATAGTCAGTTTGACGATTTGAGGCAGTCACTGCATGATGCCAGTGGACTGGACACCTCTCCGGAGGTGGAGTTTTGTAGGCCTGAGCCTGGCTCTCATGCCGATTCCTCGTACCGGCGCCTTATGGCTAGGGTTTCTGAGTACTTGGGATGGTCTGCTCCCCCAGGGGAGTTTGTGCAGGATGATCTAACGGACATCCTTGATGTTGGTCCCCCAACTGACCCGGTACTGCCGTTCCATATGGCTTTACAGAGAAGGGTGGCGGCGGCTTGGACTGCTCCGGAGAATCTCCCGGCGGTGGGCAGATCCTTGTCGCGAACATACCGTCCAGCCAGTAGCGACCCCTGCTACTTGACCAGGCACCCCACTCCGGAGAGTTTGGTGGTGCAGGCGGCCACGGCCCCGGCGAAGCAGGCGTCGTACCCTACCATCCCTCCTGATAGGGACGACAAACGTTTTGATGGCTGGGCGAAGGAAGTGTTTTCTTGTGGTGGTATGGCGCTTCAGGCGGCCAACTCCATTTGTGCCTTGTCTCGTTTCACACACACTCTGTGGAACTGTGTTGCGTTAGCGGCTGAACATATTCCCGAAGGGGACGAACGGGATGGTTTCCTTGCTATGGTCCAGGATGGTAAGGATGCCATGTGTGAGTCCGTTCAGTCGGGTTTGGACTTAGCTGAATGCGTCAGTAGGTCCATGGCGGCGAGCACCGTGATACGCAGGTTTGCGTGGTTGCTAAGTCGGGGTTTGCTCCAGATGTGCAGTCCCGGCTCCTCAACATGCCCTTTGATGGTGAACACCTTTTTGGCAGCAAGGCTGACGAGAGCCTTGAGAGATTGCAGACCTCAAAAGCTGCAGCGAAGTCGTTGGGCGCTGCAGTTCGCCAACCTCTGCCTTTTCGTCCTAGGGGACAGCAGTGGAGGGGTGGTTCCTTTCGCTATTACTCGTCCTTCGGTAAAGCGAGAGGAGCTGGCAGTCAAAGAGGCCAACGCAAGGGTACCAGAGGTGGACGATAGGGTACCCATGGTGCCAAGGCCGCTCGGGCAGTTGCCTCTTTGCCCTCAGGTAACGCCGCAGCCGCTCCCACTCAGTCATGAGGCCATGTCCCATGGTTCGCCGGTTGGGGGAAGGCTGGCGCAGCATCTTGTAGAGTGGCAAGCCGTTACTTCAGATGTGTGGGTTCTGGAGATCATAACCCATGGCTACTGTCTTCCCTTTCGGCACAGGCCTCGCGACAATCCACCGGGGAACCTCTCTTTGCAGAGTCCGGATCCGCTCCTTGCGCAGGAAATTCAAGCCCTGCTGGAGAAGGGCGCCATAGAACTGGTGCCTGTAGCGGAGAGGAACAAGGGATGGTATTCCCCTTATTTTTTGGTTTAGAAGAAAGACGGGGGATTGAGACCCATCATGGACTTGCGCGGTTTGAACAAACTCCTCAGGAAGGACAAGTTCAAGATGGTTACTCTCTCTCAAGTCCTCCAGGCCCTTCAGCTTCAGGACTGGTTGGTGTCACTCGACCTCAAGGATGCTTACTTCCATGTGCCGATCCATCCCAAGCACAAGAAGTACCTTAGGTTCGCGGTTGGCGACTCGCACTTTCAGTTTCGGGTCCTGCCGTTCGGATTGACCTCCGCCGAGGGTTTTCACCAAGCTCATGGTGGTGGTGGCAGCGCATCTCAGGCAAGGGGGGATTCGCGTCTACCCCTACCTGGACGATTGGTTGATCCGGGGGAGCTCTCCCGAGCAAGTCCTGGTTCATCTGTCCGTCACCTGCCACTCCCTTCACAGGCTGGGCTTCTCCCTCAATTTAAAGAAGTCCCATTTGACGCCAACACAGCGGCTCCAGTACATCGGAGCAGTGCTCGACACTTCCCTGGGGCAGTGTTTTCCTCCCCAGGTGAGGGCTCTTCACATTCAGCAGATGGTGCACAAGTTTCAGCATGCCCAGACGCTCCCAGCGTTCGAGTTCTTGAGGTTGCTCGGCCTCATGGCATCCTGCATTCTTCTGGTGCCAGAGGCTCGCCTGCGGATGAGATCTTTGCAGTGGGCACTCAAGATGCAATGGTCGCAGTCCTCCGGCAGGATGTCGGACCCGGTTCAGGTGCCGCCCTCAGTCGCCCGGGACCTTCTGTGGTGGGCCGTCAAAGGCAACTTGATGAAGGGGGCTCCATTTTGGCTTCCCTGGCCGGAGGTGACTATCGTGACGGATGCATCCCTCACGGGATGGGGAGCTCATGCCAACGGGCTGACAGTCAGCGGTCGTTGGTCTCCGTCGGAGTCCAGACTCCATATCAATCTGTTGGAGCTGAGGGCCGTCAGGCTAGCCCTGAAGGCTTTTCTGCCGACTGTGCGAAGAAAGAGTGTCCTGATCCTGACGGACAACACAGTGGCCATGCACTACCTCAACAAAAAGGGGGGGGCAGGGTCACTTCCTCTGTGCAGGGAGGCGATGCAGCTCGAGTTCTGGGCCATCCAGCAGGAAGTTTCGATCTCGGCAGTTCATCTGGCCGGAGACGAAAACGTGACGGCGGACGCTCTGAGCAGGCAGAGCGCGATCTCTCACGAGTGGGAGTTGGCTCAGGAGATTCTCCTGGAGATCTTCGCCCTTTGGGGGACCCCTCAAGTGGATCTCTTCGCCTCCAGTGTCAACCGGAAGTGCGAAAGGTTTTGCTCGCGGGAATTTCCTCCAAAAGGAGCCTTAGGATATGCGTTCGTGGTGGAGTGGTCATTCCCGCTGCTGTACGCGTTTCCTCCAGTCCCCGTCATCCCGCAAGTGCTGCGGAGGTTACGGAGGTTCGGTTCCTGGATGATCCTCATTGCTCCGGCGTGGGCTCGGAGGACGTGGTACCCGGACCTTCTCGACTTGTCCATCTGTCCTCCACGTCGTCTTCCCTACCGAGATGATCTGCTCTCACGGGAGGGGGGTCAGGTTCTCCATCCAGAGGTCAGATCCCTCAACCTTCACGCTAGGCTTCTGAAAGTTTGAGGTATAAGGATTGGGACCTCCCTGAAGACGTGATGGAGGTGTTGCTTTCGGCCCGAAGGCCAGCAACAAAGTCTCTGTACCGTTGGCGTAAGTTCTGCGACTGGTGCAGAGTTCAGAATGTGGATCCTTTTGCATGTGACATCCCCATGGTTCTGTCCTTTTTACTTTCTTTGTGTTATGATCTTGATGGTCGTGCAGATTAATAATGCCTCCGTCCCGAAGTACCACACAGACAATTGTTATAGAATGCCTGTGCAGTCTTTGAGGCCACAGGTTTTTGTTTTGTGAGCCGTCAGGTCTGGAACCGGGAACTGCCAGAAGGACCCCTTGAGCGCTGTAAGGCAATGAGTGGTTATCAGATAATGTGCGATTGTTACAAGGTATACCCAGTAGTGAGATAAAGTACCTCTTACCTAGAAATACGGAAGGTGACACCCTGATGAAAGAGGCAGTGAAACCCGGGACAGTGGGGCTCTTCTCGGTGTGGAATGTGGGTGGTATCCAAACCGTGGATGATGGCACACACGTGGCTTGTGGTACCGTAGTCAGGCAAACGCCTAGCAGAAGGCCGATGGCCAAAGTCACTGAATCCAAAAACAAAATCCGTAAGACAGTCCAATTCCAAAAACCAAGGTCGGTTAACAAATGTCAGGAGTTGACAGAACAATCCAGTAAACAGAGGCCGAGGTCTGGTAACGTATAAGAAGCAAGAAGTAGACAAAGCAATCCGGTAGACAAGGCAATCCAGTAGACAGTATCCGAGGTCGTAGTAAACGGGATTCAAGCATGCGAACAAACGCCGAAAAGTCCTGAAGGTAAACAGCTGTGAAGCAACGCTATCGATTTCAGGAGGCCTTTTAAGCCAACAGGGAAGGTCACCTGATGCCGGAATGATCATAGACGTGCGTCAGGTGATGCAATCACGTGAGATGTTGTCGTCACGTGACGTTTGGCCCGATCACGTGACGTGTAGATCTTCGTTGACAACGTGTAACGTTGCGGGCCAGCAGATGTTTCCATTGTAGACGCCAGCGATGTGAAGGCCGGTAAACACCTGATCCAAATGACCATGTCCTAGCATAACGGGTGAGAGGCCGCAACCTCCGTAAGCCAGAATGTGTGCGTGGGATACCCTTGTTTTGAAGTGTAGTAGAGGGGTTAGCACGTGTGCCTGTGGGTTGTCTGGCAGGAACAGGGCATGTCGCGGGAAACGTGTTTTGAAGTGTAGTAGAGGGGTTAGCACGTGTGCCTGTGGGTTGTCTGGCAGGAACAGGGCATGTCGTGGGAAACGTAACACTTTGGCCCACAGGGGCTTGCAAGTGGGTACCATTAAAGGTTACCTGGCGGCGCTGTCCATCTTTAAGCGCTCGTCTGAAGAGTGTTCTTACTTTAAAATCCCTTTAATTTCACAGTTTCTGAAAGGGCTCACTAATGTGTTCCGTCTGTCACCTTTCCTGGTGCCCGGTTGGGATTTAAACCTTGTTCTTAAGTTTCTTATGGGTGCTCCGTTTGAGCCTTTACATTCTTGCCCTTTGAGGCTGTTAACTCTGAAAACTGTGTTTTTAGTTGCGGTTACTTCCGCTCGCAGAGTGAGTGAGTTACAGGCACTTTCAGTTAAGCCACCCTTCACTGTATTTCACAAGGACAGGGTTGTCCTTAGAGTTCGTCCTTCTTTTCTTCCGAAGGTAGTGACGGAATTTCATTTGGCCCAGAAGGTTGTTCTTCCGGCATTCTATCCTCCTCCGCATCCTGGTAAGGAAGAGGAGAGGCTCCATAGGCTTGATCCTAGGAGAGCTTTAAGCTTTTATGTTTCACGCATGTCCCGGGTCAGAGTGGACGATCAACTCTTTATTGGTTACGCTGGAAAGCGTTTGGGGCAAGCTGTGACGAAACAGACTTTGTCTCACTGGATTATTTTGGCCATCTCGGAGTGTTATCGCTTGGCGGGTAAGGACCCACCGGCTGGCTTGCGGGCCCATTCTACCAGGGGTATGGCTGCATCTACTGCCCTGCAGAGAGGTGTTCCTATTCGCAACATCTGTGATGCAGCCACCTGGGCTTCAGTACATACATTTGTACGTCACTATTCCCTCGATTCCATCCGAGCACAGGATCTGGCCTTTGGCAAGGCGGTCCTTTGCTCTGCTATTTGATTGGCTATTCTAAATTTTGATTCTAAATTCTTTCCCTCCTCCTTGCTCTGGTACTGCTTTGGGAGTCTGTCATAGATATGGAATGCGTCGGAGGACCCAATCCCCTCGAAGAACAAGTTACTTTCTTACCTGGTAACGTTCTTTCGATGGGATGGTCAGACGACGTATTCCATATCGCTCCCGCCCTCCCTTCCCCGCTGCAGAATTTCTTTTGCGATTGCAGCTTACGTTCCGCAAGGCTTTGTGTCTGACTGGCAGTTGACTAATGTCACACGTTCTGGGGGAAAAAACTACAACTGAGGCTACGGGCGTCGTGCGTCCTACTTATCACATCGGATGACGTCGGCGCATCGACGCAGGACGCAGACGCCGAAAAAAGTTTCCGAAGCAGCACAGCTGTAGTGATTACATGTCATAGATATGGAATACGTCGTCGGACCATCCCATCGAAAGAACGTTACCAGGTAAGAAAGTAACTTGTTCATCTTGCATTTACCCTAATTGTGTAAGGTAGCCATATCTTGCCTTTACCCTAATTGTGTAAGGTAGCCATATCTTGCATTTACCCTAATTGTGCGAGGTAGCCATATCTTGCATTTACTCTAATTGTGCGAGGTAGCCATATCTTGCATTTAGCCTAATTCTGTAAGGTAGCCATATCTTGCATTTACCCTAATTGTGCGAGGTAGCCATATCTTGCATTTACCCTAATTGTGCGAGGTAGCCATATCTTGCATTTACCCTAATTGTGTGAGGTAGCCATATCTTGCATTTACCCTAATTGTGTGAGGTAGCCATATCTTGCATTAACCGTATCCATTTCCTATGCCTAAATTAATGATCATATGTGCTGATTATGTTTATAAAACGTGCTTGGCCGGCTGTCCTTGGGTAGATGCCGCTGTGCCCGCTGTTCTCTGTGCTCCTGGCTCTGTCTGTCAGATAGTGGTCCTGCCTGGCATGCAGTGGCTGCCCTGTGCTGGCCACACCATTTTCGCTGCTTGTAGCTCGAACTAGAAATGTGTTTGCTTGACCACATAAACAGTAACCTGAATACACCTGTCACCGGATTTTAAAAAGGAGTACATACCTTTTTTTTTGTCAATTCCTGTTTGCAAATGCTGGTGAAATATTCCAAAAATGCTCTTAACTCAGAAAAGTGGGTCCAAATGAAAATGCTTCAGAAAACGTCCAACACCTGTAAATATATATAACCTGCTCAAATCTATGTGTTTTTTGTTTGCATATCCTGATGGGGGATGACTGTAGATTTGCTTGGTTCTGGCTCAGTTTCTTGCATTTGTTCGCACACCTTTCCTTTCGTGCAACTGCCACATGGATTTCTTTTCCATTGCATGGCATCATTTGGCCTTGGACTTCTGCTTACATTCACAGTAATTAGGTAATATGGGCCTATGCACTGATATTAACAAAACACAAAGGACGATCCATTCTTGTATGAAATGTATATAATATTACTGTGATATTTTAACCGTATTTTTCGTAGTGTACTTAGGAACAGTGATATGTGATGCCACTTCCTGTTTTGTCAAGGGATGAAAGGTCGTGTACAATCACTTCCCGTGATGTCACTTGGGGCATAGGGTCAAATGACATCACTTCCCGTGATGTCACCAGTGGGTCAAAGGTGGTGTGATGTCACTTCCGGTACCCCTGGCATTTTAGTGAAATGACGTCCTTGAGTACAAACCCCAGAATGCAAAGGTAAAACCAGGACTTGCCCAGTGTCTCCCAGAATGGCATGGATAATGTTGGCATGCATGTAGGATTACACAGTCACAGTCACGTGTAGACAGAGTGCACCTCACTTATAGCCATGCCTGAGTGAACAATGGCAAGTCGGTGGCAAGGCTGTGCTTCTTCGATGCGTGTGGCTTTACCAGGGTGATCAATGCCCTGACGTCAGAAGGGAGAGTGGTTAAGACGCCCCTCCGGACTTCGACCCAGCGTGCCTGCATCCTGTTAGACTGTTATCTCTGGATGCAGTAGGGGTCAGGGTGCTACCATCGTTTATCACTGCTCAGGCTTTGCCTTTGGACTGTACCTTCTCTGCTAATGCACAAGACCATTATTTCATAAACATGGCAGTTTTCCATAATAGATCCTAACAGAACATAGCACAGTGCACTTACATGAAATGGTCATTCCCACACATCTTCACTGGCAGTCGTTATTGAGCCATCAAAGCCTGCAACAGAGGGCATTATTGTGCTGCAGATGACCGCCGCCCAAGTGAGTGACCCTGAGCTGAGGGAGCAGGCCTCTAACGATGGGGAAAGTCACCTAGCACACAACACAGGCTGCAGGTAAGAGCTCTAATGCTAATAGAGACTGTGCAGGGGGGGGGTGGAGGAGGCAGCCTCACCTAGAGACTCCCATAACAGCTTGCACACGTCTCTTTGCACAGTTCTCAGTGTGCACACATCAGAAAGGGAAGCTTGGAACCCAGGCGGTTGGAGCCCGCATTCCAAGCTTGGTGATTTGCTGGAGAGGTGGAAACAAGTGAGAAGAAGCATTGGCAATGCCACTAGTTTGGGCGTTTGTGTAGGCATGGGAAATGAACTTGCCAGGACCTGCCTTAGTGGTATTAACTTCCCATTGATGGTAGCAGGTGCAAAATGGTGCAAGTACCTGGGCATCTAATAGCAGTGCCTGGCAAATGCCTAATACTTATACCCAAGCCAAACTGTTCACTTTGCCAATGCTGGCTTTTAACAGGACTACAGTGAAGACATAGTGCTATTAAATCGAGTGGTTAAGACATTTTTACTACAATTATGTCATTAACTCTTAGAAGATTGCTTTGAAAAAAACACTGGCATGCACTTCAAGTCCAAAGTTTGACAGTAAGGCTTGATTAAAACGAGTTCAATCAGTTTCCATAAAGAGGTGCTTTGGGTGGGAATGGCCATGGGGATTAGCATGGCCATGGGTAGTCAATGGGTGGGCACATAACTAACCAACACCTACAGGCTGTGTGTTCCTATCTGTACTTTAGCTCTGCCACCTAACAGCCAAAACTAAAAATAAAAGAGAACCATGGAATGGAGGCTTTTACTGGTGATTAGAGCATGCATTCGACACTTTCTGATTGCCTAAAGAGAAGAAAACATGCTATAAGCGCCTAGATACCTCTGGGTTTTGTGCGCTATATAAAAGTGGAAGCGTTAGAGCCTGAACCCTAGAGCACTAGCTTGTGGTAGCTGACTGCTTCCAAAGGCCATGGTCCCCATCTGAAGGCGGGGGGCTCTAACTAGGGGTAAGGCCCCCTCTGCACACAATAGAGCCTGATGACAAGGGCTCTAACGCTATTAACGCCTGCACTGGGGAACAAAGGGAAGCCTCCCCTTGATCTTCCCATGACACAGCTTTTCCATGCATTCTTGAACAGTGCCCAGTGTGTGCACATCGCAAAGGGAAGGTTGGGATGCAGTCTTTACAGGCCATTAGAGCCTCCATTCCAAGACTGCTGATTGGCTAGTGAGATGGAAACTGTGTGAAGAACAAAGGGGAATTCAGGCGTCTGTTGGTCGTTAGAGCCTGCATTCCAAGCCTGCTGGTTGGCTAGTGAGATGGAAACAGTGTAAAGAAAAACGGGGAATTCAGGTTTCTGTTGGTTGTTAGAGCCTCCATTCCAAGCCTGATGATTGGCTAGTGAGATGGAAACAGTGCGAAGAACAAAGGGGAGTTCAGGTTTCTGTTGGTTTTTAGAGCCTGCATTCCACACGTTCTGATGGTCTAAGGCGATAACAAGGCGCTCTACTGCCCAGCAATGAGGAAACCTGCACGTTAAGGAGATGGAATATTTCACAAGATTGTCCCTTGATAATAAGAAAGACTGTGCAATTGTGACGCAGGACACACCTGCGGGAGAGGGAAGCACGGCAACATTCCTTAGGGCAGGAATAAAGAGCAACTGCCCTGTGATATCCACTGCAGGCCAGGGGATGATGGGAGACCTGCAGGGTGTGCTGGGCCAGCAGGGCCCCCGTGCTCAGCGCGGCGCAGCAATAACGGGACGCGACCGCTGAGGATGGTGCATAAACCCGGACTGCCGTTCTAACGGCAGTTCCGGTGATTCCTTTATTTCCGGATGCCACGTGACCCGGAAGTATCTGGTCACCTGACACCACATTCCTCCCCAACTTGGAGGTGTTTGCACAACAGTTAACAACATACATGTTATAACAGGTGCAGTGCACTCCAACATTTCGGACCTCATCTGGGCTGGGTCGCCTGCAGGTAGATTCCGTCGACCACGTATCCCTGGAGGCAGGATGACGGTCTTGGCCTCTCTTTCAGGTGGTATCGGGGAATTCCCCTCTCTGGATTGTCCGCCACTGGGGGCCTGGGTCTGGTTCTGTCTTCTTGCCGGTGCGATGTTCCTGGCTCTCTTGGTGTAACATAGGCTCTGGGTATCATCTGGTCTCGGGGTGTGCAGGGTGTTGCGGGCTCTTCTCTTGTGGCTAACGGGCTCTCTTCCCATAGCTTGGGTGGTACTTTCCGGAAGTGTGATACGTTCCTTGTCACTGTTTCGCTTCCTCGGGTGGCAGTAATCATGCTGTGGTTCGCGGCACTGACTGTCCAAGGTTCGAATTCAAAATTGAGGGACATCTTCTTGGGCGTGGCCCGGTTCCTGACGATGACAGTGTCTCCTGGTGTTAGATCTCGGTGACTGGCCCGTCAAGTGATGCTCTCTTGCTCATTTCGCCTCGATCTCATGGCGTCTATAGCTGCGATGTCAGGTTCAGGGGCTACCCATTGTGGATGTATGGGGAGTTCTGCCTGTATGGGTACCCCAAACATGAGGGAAGCTGGGCTGATTTGTGTTGAGGAGTGTGGACTTTGCCTATGGGTCCTCAGGAAACGATAGACTGCCTTCAACCATGGATGTCCCCGTTCTTTAGCGATGCGGATAACCTTATTGAGTGACCCCATGAATCTTTCGGCATCACCGTTTGCTTGTGGCCATCTTGGGGTGATCGGCTTGTGTTTTACGTTTATGTCTTTGAAGAACGTGCGTAGCTCTTGGCTGGTGAACGGTGGTCCGTTGTCACTCTTGACGGGATTCCATGTGTTGCGAAGATCTTCTCTAACGTGAGGATCATTGTCTCAGCGTTGGTGGACGCCACGTGTTTTATTCAGGATATCTGCTCAATTCGTCGATCACAACGAGTAGGTATCCTTCGCCGGCAATGGTACAGTGGTCCATGCTGACGGCTTTCCACCGCTTGCTGCTTCTTGGGGGGCTGATGATGGGTTCTGGGTTCTCAGTCCTCCGGGAGGCTTGGCAGGCTGCGCAGGACTCCACCAGCTCCATTACCCGTTGTTGTATGTTGGGCACCCACATCCTGTGATTTTAGATATGCCGTTGTTTTGACGATGCCCTGATGTCCGCTGTGGGCTAGCTTGAGGGCTCTCTCTTCCATTGATGAGGGTAGCACAATCTGTTGGCCTTTGAGGAGTACTCCTTCGGGGGCGACTGAGAGCTCATGGCGGATCCCGAATAGTGCTCAAAGTTTCGCTTGAGCGGGTGTTGTACGTTGGGCCATGGATGTGAGGTAGTTCTTCCAATTTCCCGACTGGATGGCGGTGGTAGTCTGTGTCAGGATGGCATCGGCCTCCGTCTCGTTTGCTACTTCTTGCAGGGTCAGGGCCCGTGGTCGGGCGCGGGCGATTACATGGCATACGTGTTCATCTGTCTCTTTCACGTGGCGTTGTTCCTGATCAGTGGCGGGCCGTGGGTGACGGGACAGGTAGTCGGCTGGGTTGTCTGTTCCTGGACGGTAGTCCACTTCTATATTGTAGGGTTGCAGCTGCAGCATCCATTTTTAGATGCGTGCTGGTGGATGAGGTGCTGAACCTCTGAATATTGGGATCAGGGGCTTGTGGTCCGAGAATACTTTGGCTTGCTTGCCCAACAGATATACCTTGAAGTGTCTGCATCCCCACAGGATGGCGAGGGCCTCTTTCTCTATGTGAGCATAGTTCTGCTCGGGTTTGGTGAGCGCCCGACTGGCAAATGCGATGGGGTACACGTTTCCTTTGCTGTCCGTTTGGGTTAGTACTGCCCCTAGGCCGACTGGACTGGCATCAACGAGGAATTTGGTGTGTATTTCTATGTCAAAGAACGCCATGGTTGTGGAGGCAGATAGGGTGTTTTTGATCTGTTGGAAGGCTTGTTGGTGGATGGGTGTCCACTCCCACTTCTGATCTTTCCTTGTTAGTTCCCGGAGGGGGCTTGCGATGCTGGCGAGGTCTGGAATGAACCTCGCACAGTACGTCGCCATCCCCATGAAGCTCCTCACTTGGGTGGCAGATTGTGGGGCTTTGGTGTTCTTGATGTCGTTTACCTTAGAGGGGTCTGGCGATACTCCTTTTGCATTAAATATGTATCCGAAGAAGCATAGTTCCTACTTTGCAAATTCACACTTTTCTGCGTTTAGTGTTAAGCCGGCTTCCTCCAGTTTGCCTAGGACTGCTGCCAGGCGTTTGTGGTGTTTTTTTGTTGGATGCGTACACAAGAATGTCATTGCTGATATTTGTTGTTCCATCTAGACCTGTGAGGACTTTGCGGATTTCATGTTGGAATACTTCTGCGGCTGACGATATCCCAAAGTTTAGCTGTTTATATCGTCTCAGACCGAGGTGGGAGGAGAATGTAGTGATGTATCTTGACTCCTTGGCTAGTCTGAGTTGGTGATAGCCAGATCTGAGGTCAAGCTTGCTGAATATTGTTGCCCCCGTTAGGTCAACAATGAGTTCATCTATTGTTGGGGTTGTGTGGCGTTCTCTCCCAATGGCTGCATTGGGGAGTCTCATGTCGATACAAATCCATACTGTGTTGGGTTGTTTAGGTTTTTGAGCGACTACCATGGGGGACACCCACGGGGTTGGACCTGATGTTTTCTCTATTATTCCTGCTTCTTCAAGCTTGGCTAGCTCCTTCTCCACTGCTTCTCTCATGTGGAATAGTATCCGTCAGTGACGTACAGCCTTCGGCTCAATGGTGGAGCTTGATGGTTCAGGCTTTCAGACATCCGATGCCTTGGAATATATTCTGGTGTTGTTCCAGTAGGTTGTCGAGTTCTTTGTGCTGGATGCCGAAGGCGAACTGTATTAGTTTCAGTTTTTCCACTGTTTTGCAGCTTAGTAGTGTTTCGCAGCTGGCATCCACGACGTATACGCGTGCCCGGCAACTGGTGTCATTGTGAGAAAAGTCTGATTTGAAAGACCCTTGCACGGGTAGGGGTTTCTTGCATCCGTAGGCGTATAGTCGAACTTTCCTCTCATGGAGTTTGGGTTTTGGGCGGAGTTTACTGAATGCTGTTGTCGGCATTACATTTACTGTTGCGCCGGTGTCAATGACCACCCGCAGCGGTTCTCCGTTAGAGATGATTGTGCATGATGGTCTCTTTCGTTGTCGGGATTGATGTGGTTCAACGGCCGAGTTGAGGTGTACTCGGTGTATTCGTTTGCTCCCTCTGTTCCGTTTGTCTTTGTCCCTTCTGTCGGGGGATTCGCTGTCATCACTGTCGTCACTTTCGCTTGTGTCCGGGGATCTTTGGGCATGATCTACCGCTCTCGCTTTTCCTTTCCTGTTGGGCTGATGAGGTGTTTCTCTGGGGGCAAACTTTTTCCGGCGCTCTTGTGTCTGTCGCGGTGTTGGCTCCCTGTCGTTTCGGTTTGGCGGGTTTAGACAGACTGCTGCGTAGTGGTTGAGGCGGTTGCATTTCCGGCATGTTGACCCCCATGCGGGACAGGACTCTCCTCTGTGCCATGTGCCGCCGCACCATTTGCAGGCATTGTCCCTCCCTTGCAGCGTTTGGGTTTTGGAGGTGTTTCCTCTTCGCTCGTGCCTCTCACGGGTGTTCTGATGTCTGGATATGGCCACAACGTCTTCTGTTGGCTTTGGGTTGTCGAGAGGAAGTCTTTGGATAGCTGCTTCGATTACCACTACCTGGTCTTCCGTTTGCTCGCAAAGGCGCGCCATTTCCAGGATGCAGGACAGGCGTACATTCTTCTTTCTCAGAGGAGATGCCGTTGATTATTTGGAGACGGATGGCAAACTCTTCGTTGGGGAATTCGCAGCCGACTGCCATTTCGCGTAGGCGTGTGTGAAATTTATCAACCGTTTTGTTTTCCCGCTGCCTGGCCATGCAGAAATGAAAGCGTTCACAGTCTGGGTTGAGGTCTGGTTTGAACATATTTGTGAGTGCGTTCTTCGCAGCATCATAGTTGTTTGCGTCTCCGCGGTCCTGGATGGTGTTAAACAGGCGTAGGGCTGCTGCCCCGATGTTGAGCAGGAGGAAAGTGCGCTTCTTCTTTGCTACTGTGATGTCTCTCGCGTCGAGGTGCATTTCAAATTGTTGTAGACAGATCTCCCAGCGAATGGCTGCTCCAGTGGTAAATGGGTCAAAAGGTGGCATGAGTGTGGTGAGCGCTGGGTCGGGGTGATCTGGGGTGACCCCTCTCCCAGTTGATGAGCTTGCGCTGGCCCTCGCGGGGCTAGTCTCAGAACTGGACATGTTGAGAAATTTTACCAGGTGACGGGGGCACTTTCAGGTTGGGTGCCTATTGGATTTCACTCACCGGTATTTTGAAGCTGGTGCCTGGATACATGAGTCGTGGCCTCTTGCTTTCCGTGTTAACCAAGACCACGTGTTATCCAGGAGTCTTGCGAGCTGTGCAGGAGGTCTGGACTTTTAATGTCTCAATGTGTTATTACACTGAAAAGAAACGGAATGTTCAAACTTAATGTGATTGCGCTCTGAAAACTGAACGTTCAGGTCTATGACTCTTCCTGCGATGGCTCTGGAACGTTGCGGGGTTGAAAACGAGGCTCTTCCGTGTACGCGTATCATTACGCGGCATCGTGGAATGTTCAGGGAGAATGTACGCGTCACGGTGAGGCTTTGTATACACGTGTGCTGACACGTGGCCTCGCGGACAAGTTGACTCCACTTCTGCGTGCTGGGGCAGAGCCTGCAGGTGCGCGTATGACCGCGCGGCTCTGTGGAACGTTTTAGGCATGTGTAGTGATACACGAAATTGCAACCTTGCCAATCAGGGCTTTAGATGACAGCATTAGCCGCTGAAAGCCAATAGTGTATTCAAAGTATGTGCTAAAAATGCTGACAGTAGTCTGTTGTAGCACTTCCATTATGCAGTAGTGAGCTACAAGGAATATGACAGGCAGGGAGGGCCCCCAGCTATGTAGCTAATAGGTTTTTGGAGTGTTTGGAACATCATGGCACCTATATAGCGCTTAGATAGCCAGTCTTAAGCGCTATAAACACTAAGCTATGAGTGCATGCCTTTTAGAGCTTGCAGATGGGGTTAATACATCCCTGCTTCCCTTAGAATATTCAGCCTCACTAACGTTAGCCCTGGCCCCAAGCTAATCTTCCTTTTCTCTGGGAAGGTACTGATAAGACATTCCTCAGCCAGCGCAGATGGGAACAAGGGAGGGGGTAGGAGCGAGCAGGGAGCATCTCAGAGAGAGCTGGGTTTTTTCCATGAGCCAGTTGCACAGGGAAAGTTCTGGAACTGTGCGTCATGGTGACTGACAGCAAGAAGTTATAAAATATCCATGCACACATGGATCAGGGGGAGATCGCCTGTGGACTTGATTCGTGCAGAAACAGGTGCCCGGCATTGGCTCATACGGTGTCCTTCAGCATTGTCCTCTGAGCGGGGCTTGTTTACAGCTAGCTTATGAGGGCCCAAGGTCTCCCCAGTGCTGATTAAAGGGACGTAAGACTGTGTTTCTCTATGTTTCTCTATATTTCTCTATGTTTCTCTATATTTCTCTATGTTTCTCTATGTTTATCTAAGTTCCATGTTTCACTATATTTTGCATTGCTCTAAGTGTTATGCTTTCTAATATTCTGTAACTTGAATCCCAAATGTATATGAAATTCACTGCTTAGAATAAATATGCTAATAACACTTTGAGGGTGTCATTTGTCACTTGCATGAGATCACTGCTCAGCACAATAGAACCTGTATTTTGGGCTGAATTGGGTATTTTTGCTCTCAAAGGGCTGGCCCCGAGGAAGATTTTGCCCAATATCAAGACATTTGGTGGCAGCTTTGTGGGATTGTGAAGAGCAGTGCCATGCTGACATGACAAATGGTGTGAGAGAACACAGTGTAGAGTGGGGAGCAGGCTGTCGCATTTCCTTGATGGTCTCACTGCAGCTCTGAGACTTCAAAAGGCAGCAATGTTGTGTCGGCTTGCCGTGGCCGATAGCTTGTGTGGTTAAGACTCCCTTCATGGGATTGGTGCCAGGGAGTACAAGGCAATAAACGAGCGGGAAATGGCTTTGTTTAAAGCACTCCGATGAATGGTTAAGAAAGATGTATGCTCAATTAGAAAAAGAATTTTATCATGTGGTTTCCCAAGTTTAAAGTTGTAATTTGGAATGCATAATGAGACGGAGTTCTCATCTCTATTCTGTCATGAGGGCAGGAAAAAAAAAATAATTGCAGGGATTTGACATGCAAATTGTGAATAGTGATTTAACCATTGACTCAGCCCCAGTGTGCTAGCGAGTGGGGGCTGTAATGTTCGGAGGCGAAGGTTCGTTTTTTTTTTTGATATATGCTTTTGAAGGGTTGGCATTCCTGAATAATGAGGAAGGGGAATGAGCCATGCTTAGGAGAATGAGTAACATCTGTGCTGAGAGCCTAAAGAGTTTTTTCTTTCTTTTGGCAACTGTAAAATTCCATGTGCTAATGGTGGCAAATTCTGTTTAAAGGAAACACACTAAAATGGTTATATTGCATTTTAGGCTGTGCCATGCTTTTATTGGGTGAGAGACTCACTTAAAAGGAAAGTGAGTGAATGTTATTTGGATTTTCGATTTTTGTGTACTGATTTGAAATTGCAGAACCAGCTTGCAATGGTTGGGGGGAAAAACAATTTATATTTTTCTAAATTGCCCCTGGAGTATTTTTGACTGTCCCCATGCTATGCCATGGATTTGTGCTGTTGCCTCATTAGTGATGTATGCTTTGGAAATAGTGACCTGTTGACTGTGATACATGGGGAAAAATGTTGTTGACACATTAAACAGCCCACAAGCAATAGAGTGTGGGTTGTTCTTGCAGAAAAAAAAAACGTGCAGGGAGCTGCACTAAATATGGCATTTTTATTTTTTAAATGCACTGAACTGAGTGGTTATAGTTTGGCAATGGTACAACAGAATGAAACATCTGTGTGTGATAAGATAGCACAAAGATTTAATGGGTTGTGAGTTCTCTTGAAAGGTCGCACATTACAAGAAAAAAAAGACGCTTTGACATTTTGCAAAATTACATGGAGTAGAAAAATGACAAGAAAAGTGCCGCTTTTGAAAACAAGAGTCTTGCTGTGTGTGCAGAGCTTGTGCCTTGAAGCTGTCTTGGGCGAGGTGTGTGAAGGCAAACAAAAGCAGAAACAGTACAAGAAAGAGTTAATTTGGATGAATTGTCTGAAACGAGTGAAGCCGCCACAGTATAAGAGTTATAGGCAAAAGAGATAAGCTGCGTGCTAATGGCGCTGCCAGGTGCACACGAAAGATAAACATGCCTGCATTCCTGAGGAAGGGGGAGCAAAAACAGAGAGCTGTTCAAAAAGTAAAGAATTTGCCTAGTAAACTGTGGTACGGAGCAAAGGCTTCATGCAGGATGGCAGACGGGCACATCACATCTGAACATTTACCTATGCATCTGTAAATGGGCCAAGAAAAGACAGCTGCCCATTCCAACAGACATTACTGTGCAAACCGCATTCCCATGTGATGTGATGTGAAGTGAAGTAAAGCGCTATTGCTGTGCAAGCTGCATTTCAATGATCCATGTGATATGAACTGAAGTAAAGCGCTGTGCACTGGAGAAGAAACCTCTAGGCGCTTTGAGAAGAGAAAATACACATCTGGCAAACTGCAAGCTACATTGCCAGGGATGGAGTAACTGACAAAGACATTATGGCCTTCCAGATGGAAGCAAAACTGACAAAAGTGCTTAGCCGTTTTGCAAGAGACAACATGCAGAGCGGGGCTTTGAAGTACAACATGAACACTGCACATTAGCCATGATCCAGAAGCCACACGGCTTAGTGCAAGAATGAATGATTTGTTGAAGCAACAAAAGAAACTGACTCAGACTATCGCACTCAAAGGAGTGGTTCAAAAACAGCAAACGCCCTTTGAAAAAAAAAATGACAAGTGAAAAAACCAGAGGCTTGAAAAGACACTGCTAAGAAAAGAAAGATAAATACTGAAAGACTTTACCTTTGAAAAATGGAGTGATGCCAGCAGGGCAACCTAAACCAAGATCATGGGACACTGGAAGCAAGTTGGCGCCTGGCATTGGTGATCGCTTTGGTGAAAAAGAAAAGCATTGTGCGACCTGGGTACTTACTATATGGCTTTGTAAAAGCACAGATCAGTCTGAGGTACCATTGACCAGCTATGATTGCATTGCACAAATGAGTTTGTGATTAGGCAGTTACACCCCGTATGGTTGAGTGTAAATAAGCCCCCAGAAACATGCAGAAAGGTGATAAATAATTGCAGTAGCAATGACAAAGTGTGTAGTTACCTGATGAGACTTTTTGAAGATGGGGGTGGTATTATGGGAAGGGGTGGATAACGCTGATATTGAAGTTTTGATGACATCCTAACATTTCTGTTTGTATTTTGCCTAGGCAAAGCACGACAAGACATTTCATAATATAGGAAGATAATATGCAGTTTGTGGGTGACACTGATCAAAGAAGGGTCAGACGCATTCTCAGAGAAAGCGAGCCACTGCGACATGCTATTTCAACTTTAACGTGCCCTGCACCGCACTCAATGCTGTAACCTGCGAATAGTGTCCAACAGAGTAATAACTTTTACTGAATTGGCACGATGCAGACTTGGCTAATTATCAAGTATTTGATGCTACACATTTAAATGACATGTTTTGCCCTTTCTTGTTTAAAGGACTATGGACAATGAATTGTGGACTGTAACATCAGGCACCACATACAGCTGTGTGACACAGCAATTGAATGCTAACACATTGAAAAATGGTTTTTAAATGCACTGTTGAGATGAATCTGAAAAAACCAAATGGTTTTCCTCTTCCAACTGAATGGCTTTAACCAGAGATGTTTTGTTTTTTGAAAAAAAAAAATATTCTACATTGCACGTAGGCAGGAGAATGATTTATGAACTGTTGGGGCAGCAGAATTATGCAAGCAGGAGCGTAATTTATTTTGAGATAAGATGGGTGCGCACATCAAAGTCACCTGTGCGTAGGTTAAGATTCTTAATTGATGTAATGCTGCCAAGTGTATGAGCTATAATTTGAAATGGTAATCTTTGAAACACTGGATACTTTTACAGCCAGCTTAAGGCAGGTAAATGAAACCATGACTGACTTGATGTTTGATTTTATGACACAGAGTGTGACACGGTTTTTTGTTAAACCAACCAGTTTCATGTTTTTGTGGGGACAGCTGTCTCCAGCACACTAATGCAAAGAGTCACCTTTTGATTGTAAACATTTGGAATAATTCTTTGGAAAAGCGCTGCAAATGAGTATCCACATGGAATTGCTAGAGTACTGGCCTGGCACATTGTCAGGCATCTTTTGTCACTGAATGGATACCATTTGTTTAATTTGTCTAATGTGATGTTTTTCTGACCAAGAACTGCAGCGAGTGTTCTCGCCAAGATTTAATGAACTATAACTTGACTAAATGAATTTTTTCCATGGTGTGATGAAACAGCCACTGCCGGATAGTAGTATGGTGTTTGTGGCTAAAGTTAATATTGTATATGGTAGATATCCCACTTGAAGAAGGGTATTCTCCAAGTCACAGAAGGTAGACACTGTGAACCTGTTAGATTTTCCAGTGGTAAGACAACATGTAAATTGTAGACTGGTAATGCACACCTTCATTATTACAGTGCTACACTTAGACATAGATTTATCATGAGGCAATGTTTCCTTAGTACTACCAAGCTGCTACAAATGGAGTCCATTTCTATGGCCCATCACTAGAGTGCGTGTAGCTAGGGAGCTAGATTCATTAATTGCAGGAGCTTTATATGCTTGTGACATAGAAACTGTGCACTATAAGCTAGCCACTATGGGTTCTGATGCCAGCTCTGCTATAGAACTTCTGGCCTAGTGGGGCCCATTGATATGCCCAGCACTGCTACAAGTATTGACAGCCAATTGAAGATAACAGAATTTTAGACATGAAGACATTTTTGTCTGCCATAGGGCAGGTCAACAAGACTGCTAAATACACACAATGCATTGTATGGCAAACATTGTTAAATCAGCAGGTGTTGGCTTTTTACTGGGTGGGGGCGACCATCCTCCACACACTGGCACGCAGAGCTACAGTTACCAGCATACATATGGATTGAATTGCTTGCTTTTGATTGCATGAATAACACATGCCATGCTTTGATGTAAATTAGTAGAATTGTTTTTATTTAGACAACCTGGTGCCCATGGGTTCACCTTGTTCACGAAATTAGATGGTTTCTGGTTGGGTTCCACCTACCTGGGGGAAGTGTCTAGTCACACAGCCCATAGTCACGCTTGAATGCCCTGGGATCAGGGGGAGGGTAGGCCCTTAGAGTGAAAGGCTGCCAGGTTTTAGAATTGGTAACCATACATAAATGCAATAGTGCATTGTAGATTAGACTACACTGGATTGCCTTGACATTTTAACTGCATGCTGCTTTTTAACTGACAATCAGTTATACAAAATTGATTTAGGTATTTTTGTGTAGGCCAGGTTTTGGCTAGAGTAAATGTCCATGTTCACTTGGCGTAGGTATATGTCACTGTTCACTTTGTGTACATTTTTGTTTAGGTAGTGTTTTACCTTGCATGCCACGCTAACTAACCGCTAGAAGATAGTTTGCTTAAACCTCTTGCAAAGCCCCAAGGTCTTTATCGCTGCACTAAATACTATATTGATAGGTATTAGTCAGCATTTTGTCGCACACACGTTGAATAGGGGTGGAATGTAGTGATACACGAAATTGCAACCTTGCCAATCAGGGCTTTAGATGACAGCATTAGCCGCTGAAAGCCAATAGTGTATTCAAAGTATGTGCTAAAAATGCTGACAGTAGTCTGTTGTAGCACTTCCATTATGCAGTAGTGAGCTACAAGGAATATGACAGGCAGGGAGGGCCCCCAGCTATGTAGCTAATAGGTTTTTGGAGTGTTTGGAACATCATGGCACCTATATAGCGCTTAGATAGCCAGTCTTAAGCGCTATAAACACTAAGCTATGAGTGCATGCCTTTTAGAGCTTGCAGATGGGGTTAATACATCCCTGCTTCCCTTAGAATATTCAGCCTCACTAACGTTAGCCCTGGCCCCAAGCTAATCTTCCTTTTCTCTGGGAAGGTACTGATAAGACATTCCTCAGCCAGCGCAGATGGGAACAAGGGAGGGGGTAGGAGCGAGCAGGGAGCATCTCAGAGAGAGCTGGGTTTTTTCCATGAGCCAGTTGCACAGGGAAAGTTCTGGAACTGTGCGTCATGGTGACTGACAGCAAGAAGTTATAAAATATCCATGCACACATGGATCAGGGGGAGATCGCCTGTGGACTTGATTCGTGCAGAAACAGGTGCCCGGCATTGGCTCATACGGTGTCCTTCAGCATTGTCCTCTGAGCGGGGCTTGTTTACAGCTAGCTTATGAGGGCCCAAGGTCTCCCCAGTGCTGATTAAAGGGACGTAAGACTGTGTTTCTCTATGTTTCTCTATATTTCTCTATGTTTCTCTATATTTCTCTATGTTTCTCTATGTTTATCTAAGTTCCATGTTTCACTATATTTTGCATTGCTCTAAGTGTTATGCTTTCTAATATTCTGTAACTTGAATCCCAAATGTATATGAAATTCACTGCTTAGAATAAATATGCTAATAACACTTTGAGGGTGTCATTTGTCACTTGCATGAGATCACTGCTCAGCACAATAGAACCTGTATTTTGGGCTGAATTGGGTATTTTTGCTCTCAAAGGGCTGGCCCCGAGGAAGATTTTGCCCAATATCAAGACAGCATGTTGAGGATTTTTTTTTTTGATGCACGCGTGGTGTTCTTCACGGCCTTCGTCGCCAGTGTGATATCCACTGCAGGCCAGGGGATGATGGGTGACCTGCAGGGTGTGCTGGGCCAGCAGGGCCCCCGTGCTCAGAGCGGCGCAGCGCAGCAATAACGGGACGCAACCGCTGAGGATGGTGCATAAACCCGGACTGCCGCTCTAACGGCTGTTCCGGTGATTCCTTTATTTCCAGATGCCACGTGACCCGGAAGTATCTGGGCACGTGACACCACATGCCCTGTTCAGCCCAGCTGCTCAGCTTTTTAACGCCCGTTTGTTTTTTAAAATTGTATTTGCTTTTACTAATATGGAACAACAAGATGGATGCAAAAGTCTCCTTCTCCTAGCAGTACAGGCAGGGAGGGGCCAGCGGTGGGTAGGAATGGCCGTAGGGATTACCGTGGCTCTGGGCAGTGGTTCGGCAGGTAAATAACCAAACAACACCGCAGTGTCCCTCCTCAGATCCAATCTCCCTCGCTCCAGTTGTACTCCAATGCTACGGTTTCGCTTACAGGTAGCGCTTGAGTGCCCCATAATAGCCAAAACTAAAAATTGGGCCATCAGTAGGGCTCGTGAAGAATCTACAAAAGGGGCAAGGGCAGAAGGTTCCCAGATTAAGAAGAGGAAATGTCCTTGGGAAGGCATGAAGCAGAATTAAATACAAGGAAACAGTCAAATGCAAAGGGACAGTAACCATAACACAAGGTATGCAGAACCTTGTAGGAACGCTATTGTTAGTCTTCTCCCCTGCACAACCCGATCCTTTCACTTCCCTTCCTTCCCCTCTTCCCTCTTCCTGGTACTGCATTTGCACGATCCAAATTGCCTCACGACATAGTAGGAACGCTATTGTTTGCCTTCTTCCCTTTTCCCCCCTCTTCCTTCCCCTCCCTCCCCATCCCTTGCATTTTTGTTACAGCACTTGCACAATCCGAATGTCTCAAGACCTAGTAGGAATGTGGTTTTTTGTTTTCTCCCCGTCCTCCCCACTCCCTTGTCTTCATGCGCCTTGAAACACCATTTGGCTGTATAGGCGCATTATAAATACCCAATAAATAAATAAATAAAAACATTGCCAAACGTCATCCTCCTAATTTTGGGTGTTTCAAACTTGTTTTTGAAATGTATCACCATGAACAGCACACACCACGCTGGGTCTTTCGAGGCGCTTTAAACAGGTGTTGATGTATTGCTCAACTTAATCATTAGGTGCTTACTTGATAAGCCTCAAAAGCCAGGAAAGAGAGTCAGTCCTGGATGCATTCCATCCGGAGACTTCCAAGGAGACTTTTTAACAAGTATAAAGTAAGGGGGTGTTCGTTCCACCTAACTCTCAACACAGCTTTATTTATTTGGGTATGGTATGAGGCACATCATGCATGCTTGCGTATCCTGCAGAGCCCACCTTGGCCTGGGAAGTGAGTCTTCTGGGGTGGGTGCAGTACCTAGGGCACACACCAAACACGTCATGGCGCATAGGCCATGACGTGCCTGTCTGTGATGGGCCAGATTCCCCTCATTGCTCTGTGCACGTCCACACTCCCTATTGTTATGTCTAGACTGGGGGGAGCCCGGGCCACACACGCAGGTACTGGAAGTGGGAAGCAGTAAGACCTTTCATGCCGCGATGACGCTGCCCTTATGAGACAGGGGAGACACCCTGGGTGAGAAAGTCTCTCTAGAGGCAGAGAGGAGTGATGACACCCAGCACAACTGAATCAAATAGCAGTGAATAGAAGGTCTAAATTGACAAATATGTGGTCTCCTCACACGTGATTCAGAGGTCGAAAACAAGGGTTATTCATTAAGCTCCAGACGAAGATAATGGTGTACCTTCACTCCCTTAAAATCCCAGACTAGAGAAAAGGCTGCAAGGTCGACTACAAAGGAGAAGCCTTGGCTTAGGGCCAGACCGATGAGAAATGATGGACCAATTGGGCAAGTGGGGCGTAGGCTGACTTTACTCTCGGCACCTGGGGTCCGTTTTGCTTATGTGCTGCTAATGAGTCGAAAGTCCAAGGTTTGGAAAGCATGCCATCCAATCAGAGGATTCTTTATGACCTGCCCTTTCTTAATGTAGCCGGGAAGTGCCCCCCATTTCCCCTTTATTTCACAACCATTTTGCATTCTTCTGCAGAGGCATTTGGAGAATGTCAAGTACAAATGTCATGTTACATCTGTCAAGCAAGATTGAGGTGGGCACCACTTTTTAGATCAGACATATGCTTAATTAAGAAGATATTTCAAGTAATCAGAGAAAACCTTTGGGCCTTGGCACAAGGTTGCATAAATCATGAGTTCTCTTTTTTCTCATGTTACATCTGGTAACCCATGAGGAGGAAGGTGATTTCAAGAGAGAGAGAAGAGGAGGAGAGAGAGAGAGAGAAAGAGAGAGAGAGAGAGAGAGAGAGGAGGAGGAGAGAGAGGGAGATTACTCCTTTCTACTCTCTCCCTTGCTACTCTCCCCAACACCAACACCACTCCACTACAACGTTCCCATCTCCACTACTACTCTTCCCTCTCCATTCCACTACAACTCTCCAATGGGCAAACTCCTGGAAAAGCTGCCCATCTCCCAGCTTACTCTCCACACTGAATCTGTTGGTAGTCTCCATGACCATCAGTCTGGCTTCAGAGCAGCCAGAGGCACACAAACTGCTCTCCTGAACACCCGCAATGATCTGCACCCTAACCTTGACTCCCGCTCTCCTTCTGTCATCATCCTCCTTCACCTTTCCTCTGCTTTTGATATGGTCAATCACGCCCTCCTGATCAATCGACTCAGCGACAACCTTGGCATCACGGATCAGGCCCTGGAGTTGCTGACCTCGTTCCACCTGGACCAACCATCCCAGGTCCAACTTGGGTCCTTTCTTTCCAACACCTATCTCTCCACATGTGGTATCCACTAGGGCTCTATCCTCTCCCCCTGGCTCTTCAATGTCTATCTGGCCCCTTTGGCCCACCTGATATCTACCTTCTCGTCTAACTTTCAGTGTTATGAGAATGACACTCAGCTCTCCTTCAGGCTTTCCTCAGCCTCCTCACCTTCCTCGCTCATTCCTGTCTATCTGCGATTAAGGATTGGTGCACCTCCAACAATCTCTGCCTCAATGCCAGTAAAACTGAGATCCTTCTAATTGGGACCCCTGCTCCCGCTTTTCCTCTCTCACTCTGCCACCCTCCTTGGGCCCTCTGCCCTCACCGATCGTCGAGGCAAAAAACCTTGGTATCATCTTTGACTCCATGCTCTCCTTCTCTCCTCACATCACAGACCTCTCCAGGAAGGCCCACTTCCAACCTGACATCTTCAGAGGTATTCTACCTTTTCTCACTTTCCCCCAGAAGCTCACTGTCTCCAGAGGCCTGGTTCTCTCTAGGCTGGACTACTGCGACAGCCTCTTTCTCAATCTGTCTAACTCTACTCTTCGCCCCTTGCAACTGATCCAGAACAGGACTGCAAGACTTATCCTTGGCCTCAAGCCCAGGGACTGCATCTCCCCAGCCCTGAAATCTCTCCACTGGCTCCCAATGGCTGCAAGGATCAAGTTCAAGATACTCTGCATCGTGCACAAGGCTTTCTGGGGCCGGAGCCCTCACTATATCCAACTCTCTCTGCCTAAATACCTTCCTTCTAGAGCCCTTTGCTTGGCTACCTCAACTCTCTGAGGGTCAGACGCTTCTCCAAGCAGAGAGGCGGGGTTAGATCTATCTCCTCTGCAGGTGCCTCCCTCTGGAAAAGCCTCCCTGCCCCTCTCAGACTTGAGCTGGACTACCTGAAGTACCGGAAGTGGCTCAAGACCTTCCCTTTCTTCTCTGCCTTCTCTTGCTCGCTTCCTTACTCACATAGCTGTCTGCTGTACCGACTGGTTTCTTGGTACCCTCAGAGTCTCACTATTTAATTCTGCCATGAGCAGTCTCCCTTGCACTGCCTCGTGGCCTACTGTGCAATTAGGGGCTGTAATTGTAACCCCTACAGCCCCCCTTCCGCTTGCACTTCCCAGAGCTGCGCTGCCCTGGCTGCGCTTACTCAGAGCCATGAGCCATGCTGCGCTAATCGCACCTCCCTCCTACCGTTCCCTTGCACTTCTCCTGCTCCCTTCCCCCTGCACTTCTCACTGTCGCACTTGCACAATCTGAATGACAAGGCCTAGTAAGATCATTTGTCTTGTCCTCCCTCTGTCTCCCCCCCTTGTCTTGTGGCACCTAGAAACACTTGTGTACAGGAGCGTTATAAATATCATATCATTCTGTTTCTTGTCCCCATGGTTATCCTCCTTCTCCCATTGGTTCTCTCTCATTGGCTCCCTGAGCAAATCATGTCCTGTCTTTCCCAAACACGAGATGTTAAAGACATCAGAATACATACAAAGGGGGCTAAACTCTGCCCCTTTTTCTTTGTGGGTCCGCCTCGCATGGATCATTGGGGGCCGCGGCTGAAGTACAGGTAACTTTCTGAGTCTCTCCTAAATTCATGTTAGGGAGCCAGTTTGTAGAAGTCTGTATCAGGGAGCTGCGCCACACTGGCACTCTGGCTGCGTATGTTGATACTGTTTGGCAGGGTGCAATGTTCCTTGCTGTCGTGCTCTCTTTCTTCCCAGTTGTATTCTTTTAACTGGAGCTGTCTGGCTGGAGGCTCTGGTGGGCTGTTGTGGGCGATCCGTCGGGAATGGTTCTAAATTCAATGGCCCAAAATGAGAAGAAAGAAATTGGTCAGCATCTTCATACCAAGGTATGGTGTGATTAACAGTGGTACTCTCCAAGCACATACAGGTACTTGCATGGGCAGGATCTGGGATGCTCCCAACTGCCACCATCCCCCTTGCGGGGTAGAAAAGACTTTGATTTCTACCCTGCTAGGCCTCACGCCATAGACTGAGAGGGATTCCCATCTCCTCTTGACATGTTGAGTATAGTGACCTTGTCAGACACTTCCACCCTTTCTCTAATGTCCTCCTGTTTCCACTAGCTACTGTTTGGTCCCAGCCCTATGTGCAACTGAAAAGCAGTATGGCTGTAGGCCCATCTCAGAAAGCAGGGGTTGGTGTCTTCATTTCTCACCATCCAGACCAATGGGGTGTAATCGGTGACGAGCTTGAACTTGCAGAGGAGCAGCTGCGTTCATCTGCAGGTGATCCCGCCCCCCCACCTCCCTTGCATTGGAGACATGAAATCGTGCCATGCCTAACACCAGCCATAATACCAATACCGCAGCGAGTGTTCGAAAGAAGATACCCATTGAGACAACCCTACCAAATGTTTCCTCGACGTGATGATAACCTGCAGGAGGAAAAACCTGAAGGAGTGTGAAAAGAAGCTAAACAATGAATCATAAGAAGTGTGCATGATGTCTCGAGATACTGCCTAACGATCATGTATAGATCCTGAAGAAACCAATGGCGAAGTAAAGAATCAAGTGAGTTTCCCAATATAGAAAAGGAAGATTACACGTGCATGAAGTGCTGCAGAAAAACAACTGTTCAATAAATGTACAGTTGCTGAAATGCAAGATAGATTAAGTCGTCATAGAAGCTGGCTATGAGTATTGAATAGAATGCAGGCAAAGCCGCCATTGTATAGAAACTGGACATTGGTATCATGAATTTAGTAAGCCAGAACCTATGAAGCTGGAATAGAAAACTGTGTTGCAGCAAGAATAATACACTTGTGAAGCTGAAGGGCAAGGCTATCTGGCCTGGAGTCCAGATTCAAAAAGCAAGTTCAACTATCTCTTCTGAAGAATAACAAGTATGCAGAGGATGAACCTTCTCACATTAAGGTGCAAGATAGAACACAAAGGATGCCAAACATTAATTCATTTAGAGCATTTAAAAGCTACAAAATGGACCAAATCGTGGTCTCCCGTCACGTGAGCCAAGGATGGAAATAGAGCTTGAACCGAAGTCCCAGACACAACAGCGAGTGCCCTCACTTCCGTGCATTCTCAAAGATAAGGATATTCTGCAAGGCCAAGTACAAAGACAATTTCATGGCAGAAGGCATGGGCGATGAGAGATGTTGGGCTAATTGGGTGGTGAGGTAGCTCCATGTTCTACCTCCCTGCACCTGGGTCTTGGCTTACGTGCTGCTAAATGAATCGAATGTTCCAGACGTGGCACAAGCATGCCAACCAATTATATTAGTCCATATAACAAAGGACCTTATAGTTTGAAGATGAATAAGAAACTGTCTATCTGATGTTTCTTAGAGGTAGGCATAAGTTGTCAGCCTGATAATGGACAACCAATAACAATCCTAGCTCGTATAGGAAAGTATACTTAGATGTCTCCCTTAACCAATCCTGTCCCCCTAAAAGTTTTTTTTACTATTGCCACGTAGTGGGATGTCACTCTGACCTATTTTTCATATCAAAAGCATATTTTGTGTAGAGATCATTGAGAGTCTGAGCGTACGTCCGTTGATGTTCGTTATAACCTCCCTGTTTTAGATAATTGTTAATAAAACAGTACTTTGCCATCTTCCTGAGTTGGTTCCGTTATACGGATTCAGAATTATTCTGGTGTGATCCCATCCATTACATATGCACATTCCTAAAGGGCCATTTGCTCAAGCTGGCAGCTTGTCAGCCAGTATCTCAGGCTAAATAAAGGCCACGTTATTGCTAAGCCATTCCAACTTGACTACTGGGTAGTTTCTTTATTGGGGAAAGAGCATTCAGCTGATGCGCATTATGGGCTTCTCTTCTCCGTCCTACACCTATGACCGGTGTTGGGGTGGTTAGGAAAGGTCCCCATGATAAAGAGGGGTTCATGTTGCATGCCCCATATTTGTGACTGGGGGTGCCACAAAGTTAGCGCGAGGCTGCAATTTTATATATATGTATCCAATGTAGTTAAATATGAATGGGATGTGTTACTTTAAGTGTTACTTTGTGTTCAAGTTGATCTATATTAGATTTGCACACGTGTAGCAAGATAAATGCCAAAATCGCCAAATGAAATATAAACACGATCCAGATATGGTGTGCTATGAAATGCCTAGAAGCTGAGCAACACAGAGTTTCATAATGCGCATTGTGTGAAACCTGAAGGTGTCCCCCTAGCTAGCCCCTGGGGATCTGTCATCCAGGTGACCACGAAACGGCCGTTGCTATTGGATCCAGTTCCTGGGGGTGGACAACTGGGGGAAGATCACCTGGATGGAGGGTCCTTGGGGAGTGGGACATCGATGGGAGAGAGGCGGTATCCCCCTTCTTTCAACACCTTTTCCCCATCCGACCACATAGGATATTCCAAAACACTGCCCCCCCTTTCTGAGACAAACACTTTCGCACACAACGAAAGACAACGGATTAAAGGAATAGTGCGCTCAAAAATATTATTGGCTAATAAGATGGCCCCATAATCAAAAATATCTATAAAAATATTTTTAAACAAAGTTCCTATGTAAAGTTTTGAGCAAATGAGGCAGTTTGTGTAATGGAAGAGCCTCTTGTGCTTCTCTTAATGAAGCAAAAGCCAGCCAGCTATAATAAACATAAGCTACCAGTAGGTAGCTTGGTTCATTATTGCTGGAGAGCAGAGAATGCAGGTAGAAAGGCTGCATGCGGGTAAGTGCTTATTTTTCTTTTTCTTAACAAATCACTGCAATTATAAATACAACCAGGTTGTATTTATGATTGCTGTGGTTTTCTTTCTAAGTTTCCCGAGATCCTCCGGCGCGGGGGAGCCCGGGAAACTTAAAAAGAAAACCACAGCAATTATAAATACAACTGCATTGTCTGGAGACTCAAAGCAAAAGCAAACAGTTGTATTTATAATTGCCGTGGTTTTCTTTCTAAGTTTCCCGGGCTCCCCCGGCTCGGAGAAAACCACAGCCCGGGGAGCCCAAGAGACTCCAAGCTGAAGCCATCGCAATCATAAATAGAATGTTGTTGTATTTCTGATTTCCGTGGTTTTATATAATGTGTCAATTTATGTGATTCGGTGAGACTTGTGTTAGTTTGACTTTACAGGGTCATCTAGCTCCTCCCTGGACGATTGTAAAATGAACTTGCTTTATGTTCAAATGTTCCCTCATTCTTTAAACAGTGGGCCTGCTTTGGGTTAAGGTGATTATGGGCCCATTCCTACACATTGCAGCACCAAGACCAATGGATGAGGCATCCATTTGTAAGATGAATTCATTGGTAAAAGCGGACATAAGCAACTCTTGTAGAGAGTGTTCTTTAGACTGCTGCCAAAGGCTTCTTTGGCCCCTTGGTCCCATCTGATGATGTTAGGGTGACCATCGGTTATTTTGTTGGTCAGTGGTCTGGCCCACTTTGAAACCTCTGATAATATCCTACTACACCATGGAAGGGACATTCATCACTCTTTGTGATTGGTCTTGCAGCTTTTTTGAACTGCCTCCTCCTTAACGTGTTGCGGCAGCACCTGTCCATTCCCTATCTGGAACACTGGGTACCTTACGAAAGGATTGGGCCAGATGGCATTTGACCAGATTGGCAGGGGGATGGGCCTTCCTCATTTGGTTACATACAGTGCTCAAATGCCCTACATGATCTTCCCATGTGGAGCTCTACTGATGTAAACATAAATTCCAGCAAATGTCCAACATGGGGCTTGGGCTCGTTCCATTAGTCTCTGAAAGGTACAGGTGCCCAGTGAAGGACAAAGGGAAGTACTGTGAATTGGAAAAGACCATTTGAAGTCGAAAAGGCAGCTTTTGGTTTGGCTTCCTCCTTGACTGATCTCATTTATTTATTTATTTATTTGATTTGGCTGAATTTAATCAACCTTTCAAAATTCATTCAAAACAGATCATGGTACAAAAACATTCATAAAACGTATCTTAAAAGTTGATTACAGTACATATTCCTTTCTAATCATCTCACTCATTGTCATCAGACTAATATAACAAATTTGGGAGAGATTAATTAATTAAAACAGGAAAAAAAAACGAATTCAAGCTCATTTGCATATCTTAAGCAGACCAACCAATCAAAGTAGATAATCATGAAAAATTATTGACAGACAATGTCACTCTGATCTATTTTCTCTTCTTCCAAATTTAGGCTGTGCAAAAAGTTAACAGCTGCAATTTGTATTGCCATGTTGTTACACCCAACAATACTGCCCAGCATTCGATTCGTGATAAGTTACCCAAATATTCACAATGCTTTGTAAAGACAATTTTTCTTTTAGACCTAAGCATTGTACATTCAGTGATCAGGTGAGCAAGAGTTTCGGGAATAACAACAACATTACAAAAACGACATAAATTTTGATCTATGCTCACAAGACGTCATCTTGCTTTTATGTCATTTGTGATCCACAAATTGAAATGGAGTCGTAATATTCCATTACGATATTTAGGTGAAGGACACGTATCAAATATGGTGGTAAAATGCCTGCCCTTTTCGGGGGAAAACGCAATGTATCGCCATCACAAAAGGTTAGACACTGCTCACAGGTGTTGATCCAATCCGTTTGATGTATCTTAAGTTTTGCTTTATCGGGATTGGTCAACAACAGATCAATCGTTATGTCAGCTTTGGCTAAGATGTAATAGACTTTGTCTAACCAATTGGTTACAAAAGCATATTTGGCAGTAAACAAATGGTGTGAAAGTTTTTGTAACATCCATTTTCCTTTGTGGACAGCAAGCATTTCCTGAACAAGGCGCACAGGCGCCAGCTGTAATGGGCCTGGAGAGAAAGCAACCCGAGCTCATATCGCAACCATGCAATTGGTATGCATTGAGGCAGATGGAGCACAGATCGCCAGAATTTTGCTTCCCATTGATTACATTTGAATGGGGACTCAGTTTGCATTGACTCTAGGCCATATAACAATATTGGGACGATTTTTTTGGTCCAGAAATGCCACACCGGCAAGATCGAAAATTTGCCAAATTTATGCATGATAATACGTGCCTGAGATATGGCTGAGATTAACTTGGTCTCCACCCGTTCCAGCTGTCCTTGCCCTTTCCACTTACCCTCGAAGATCATTCCCAAGTAGCAATAGTTTGATACTATCTGAATTGGAATGGAACCGATAGTCTAAACAAACGAGAAGGGCCCTAGACGTCTGGGTGAGTATTGTACAATTTGCATTTTAGAAGAGTTAATTGATAGTTCATTTAACTTTACATATTCTAGAAACGCGTCAAGTAAGCACTGTAGACCAACTTGAGTTCTTTAGATGAGGACCAAATCTTCAGCGTACATGAGCGCTTGAATTTGGACGTTCTTTATCTTGGGAGAATCTGAGATGATCTTTGACAAGGATTCTTTGACATCATGTATATAATAGTTGAAAACAGCAGAGGCCAGTGACCCTTGCTTTAATCCTCGATAGGTAGGTATTTTCCCTGTTAATATTCCATCCACAGTTATTATAATACGGACGTATGTTTCATGGTGTAGTGAGAAAATATTGAATTCACGGAGTACCAGCCTTGTAAAGATCTTGCCCGGAGCGTCTAAGAGCGCTATTGGGCGATAATTATCTGGAACAGTTCGATCGCCTTTTTTAAAAATGGGAATGATCTTGGAAGATTTCCATGATAGAGGTATATTACGTGTCTGTAATATATCTGTGAAAATTGTAAACAGTATGTTTGTCCAAGTCTGTGGGTGTGTTTTGAACATCTGGTTAGATAACCCATCAGGCCCTACTGCTCGTGAAGAGCTAATTTTCTGTATGATGGTGCAAATTGTTTCATGAGATGCTTCCACCTGCCATGTCGATGTAGAGACCGGATTATAGGCGCAACTAGCATACTGAGAATCGGCATATAAAGTGGAAAAATGGTTAATCCACACTTGCTCAGACACACCATTTAGCTGAACATCAGCTTGTTAATGGCAGGTGTGATTATTTAGCAGAAACCACATACCAGAGGAATTTTTATTACGCATTGCGTGATGACATGGCTTCGCTATCTTGTTGGAAAATAGTCAACTTCCTACCACGCAGCCAATTCTTGTATTTGCTTTTGGCAGATTTCAGGTCCTGCCACTTGTAAGTTGACATGGAAGTAAGAATTTGCCTTTGGAGGGCCCTAAATTCAGCTCTTTTTTTTTTAGAGTCAAAGGCATGTGGATATCTGATGATATTACCTTGAGGGATTGTAACTGTTTCAGCAAAAGCATGCAGCAGGTCGGTGTACTGGTTTCTATATAACATTTTTGAATTGTCATCAACCAGATGCTCAAAATGACTTAATGATCTCAGATTCCATTTCAGGTGTGTGCGTGAACTATTGACTCCTAGATTTGCATGATAGTAGACCTCACTTCGTTTTGGCAACTGTGCAAATTTTAACTGAAGGATCAGTAGACTGTGATCACTCTTTGGGTGTTCTTTGATGGTTAAGGAGACGATCCTTTGAAATAATGTGAAATCAACACACATTTAGTCAATTATGCTAGTAAGGAGACCGCGGTGCCATGTATGATGGGGTGGGTTATCACCCTGCACTGCGCCATTTACCATATAATAGTTTCGCTCATGCATGAGTGATTTCTACTTGGACACTGCTTGATTCTTTCCAACAATTTAAGTTTAGATCGCCCAATAGGATGGTATATGTGATTGGGTTGTCTAATGAGATGAGATGGAACATACCATGGAGACCAGCAAAAAAGATTTCATCAGCCATGCTAGCAATGTTTCTATATACATTAATTACGGCAAAAACTTTCTGGCCATGAATGATTTTGACTAACTGTAAGTGTATTCCCAGAGAGGCACATGGAACAATTGAGAAACCTGCTTTAATGTTTGCATAAGAAGGCCAGATGATGGTCTACCTCCAGTCGGAATTGCTGGAATAAGTGATAGTTCGTAATTCTCCCACACTGGAGGTTTAGTTAGCCATGTCTCCTGCAACGCTATAATGTGATAATATTCACACATCTCTCTAAATGAACTGGACAGATGATTATGCCCTCTGGAATTCCAGCTAACAACACTCACTTTATCAAACGAAATACATGGTGAGGATAATGTTTGTAATGGTTATTATTGTGACCTCTCAGTTACCCAATTTTCTCTAGTTTCACGCCGAGTTCCTTGGTAAATCTTAGGTGTCATAATGTTTGTTTTTGCTTGCGGTAAGACATTTTGAGGGTCCTCGGCTAGCAGAAATCCTATGTCGAACAAAAGCATTTTGCTACGCCAAATCGAATGCCAAACAACTCGGGAGGGAATCCAAGGTCTCACCACAGAAAGCGATGAGTCAGTTACGAATTCAATCTGATCTATGTCAAGTGTGGAAATATTGGACAGATCATCAATTTCACCAAATATGTTTAGTATACTTTGACGATTGAGGTCGTAGACTGGGTAGTTACCCTCTACATTTTAAGATCAATGTATGAAACTTGCCACGTTGAGGATGTAAATGTAGAGAGGGCAACCGAATGTCAGTCCTACGAGATGTCCATTTTGGAGAGACCGGAGAACCAGCTGTTTTAGATTTCCATTCATTCCTTTGCTTCTGTGTTCACCTGAGTTAGCTGAATTATGAAAACCAGCCAAGTCACTTTTCCCTTGAGACACATTATTCGAACAAGCTGGCTGAGCAACTACTTGCGAAACTGTCATCGCAAGATTACTGGATAGATATTCATCCACTCTTTTTTTCAGCTCATCAGTCATTATCTGAGGTATTATGGTAACCAGTGAACATGGCTGTTGTGGTGGAGGTGCAAAGGATACTGATTTGGGTTGAATTGGAGGAACCAATACCAACTGTGATGGCACAGGTGGGCCCAACGAACCAGCTCCTACTGCCATCCGGCAATCAGTAGTCAAAATTGACTTGCCGCATGCTGAGGGAATAGGCACTGTATTAGATTTATCAAAGGGCATTTTCTGTACATCACGAAGAGAATGAATCAGCTGTGTTAATGGAGAAAGAATCACGGCTGTCTTCGTTTTTACATTATTATCTGGTATTGGAAATGCGGCTTGCTTGGTTACTTCGGCTGCTTTGGCTTGTTCAGGGGCTTTCGGAGCAAAGACAAGAGGATGACGCACTTCAGACAAAATCGATGATTTGCCAAGTGCTTTAAAAAAAGTATTAAGAGTACTTTTGGGATTTTTGGTTCCAATCATGTTTTTTGTTTTCTTAATTGGAATTGTTGATTTATTTTTTTATTGCTATTGAGGTTAGGATTTTTTGACTTTGTCCATCCGTACAGACGGGTTGCACCTTGGATTTCTCCACATGTCGAGAGGGCACGTTATCACATGCAATTGCATTTGGTAAAGGCGAACTAATATCCTCCACATGAGATGCCTCAACGCCAATAATGCCAGAAATTGGTGGAAGAGGACAGGGGGCCAAAGCAACCGGAGCCACCACCGGAGATGTTTGTGTCGGTGAGTGAGCACTGGAAGGGTTTTCGTTACCTACGTCCACATGTCTGGAGATCATTATAACGGACTCATCAGGACATTCCTTGCTTTGGGAGGCTTTGGACAGCTGTTGCAGAGACAGCCATTTCATTAATTCCTCGAATTGTAAAGTTTGGCGCATTACTTTGGAATCTAGGGATTCAAGAAGTTTACACAGACTGTACACAGCTGTGTTGATTGCTGTAAGAGCAGGTTGTATCAATAGTAGAGATTGTGCAGTATTGTCAGTAGGATAGACTTGGTTGGGACGGGGGGTTGGTAATGCAAATGATTTAAGCATTGGTAAATCATTCGCATGCAACGCGTCAGAAGACGCAGAGATGGCACTGGATATATATTCAATCCCCTTAGTGGAGTGATCAGACTCCCGTATACTGGCATGAATTGAAAACGCCATAGAGTCAGATAATAGTTGGGGAAATGCAATTGGAGAAAAAGACAGCCTCGAATTGTGGATTTTTGGTAGATTCCATCATTGTCATGTCTGAGATTGGCTGAGTATTGATACGCCTTAATGGCGTACAGTGAAACGCGTTGACTTTTCCAATGGTTAAGGGAGAAGGTGTATGTGCCTCGCTTGATGGGCTAGAAACTGGAGACACTGGTAGGGGTATGCCTGTTCTGCTATTTGAAAAATTAAAAGGAAATCTTGTTTGCATATTACCAGATCGAGGTGTAATCGATGTAGCAGAAAAAAAGGTTTGCGGAAACAACGCTAAGTCTAGGGGACCTTGTGACATTGGATTGAATTGGCAAGCAAGTGACAATGGTAAAATGGGAGACATGCAGGTTGTTAATTTATAGGAGGTATAAGCAGTCATTAGGAGAAGAAACAGTGAGAGCACAACATTACAACACAACACAGAAGTAATGCAGGGCACAATTCAAAGGACAACATATATGCTGTGTGGAAACTGATCAATAATCAGTACCACAATGGAGGACAAAAAGGAGAGCCAATGTATGTTAAACAGATCGCTTCACCCAAACATTTCAATCATAAAAGAATGAAGGTAGACTAGGTAATTATGATAATAAAACAGAACTTAACCGCAACTCCGTGTCTACGCGGCTAAGCGGCAAAGCGTTATTTATCTCGGTACTTGCCCGAGATGCGCACGATGCGCGTGTAATCTGTTACAAGTACACAATCCAATGAATGGGCCAGAAAACAGGCCAATCCGGGAACAGTGGAGGCGGGCCAAATTTGGCAATGTCAATCAAGCTATGGGAGGAAACAGAGTGAAGTCAGCAAAATGTCCGAGCAAATGATCGAGCGTTGCTTGTGGAGGGCAGGGAGCAATGTACTCAGTCAGTCACCTGGTGAAATCAGTTCTCAGCTGTTCACAGCCACAGGCAAACACGGAACTCCAGCAGAAGGAAACAGCAGACTGAGCAGCAGCAAGGAGAACTTGCCCGCATTTCCGTCTAAAAAACCCTGTTCTCTACTGTTGCCGAAAGCATCTATCTGAATACTCTGTACACTGAACCGATTGTACAGAAGTGTCAATGGAATGTGCAGAATGTGCTTATTGATAAATACATGTAATGTAGATTGTAGATACTTTCATTTGTCAATTTTGCCAGCAGTCACTGCATGCTTTGTGTTAATGCCTACCAGGGCCAACGCTGTGGAAAATCAAAAAGGGACTTCACGCTTGACAGGTGTGATCGTCTTATTCTTTGGGGAAGTGCATTTTGTATCAAACATTCACATAGCCTGAGAAGATGATCTCCAGGCTTAGGACCTGAACCAGGGAAGCACTCGGAAGCATCATCAGAAAACGTGCTAGTGCTTAACTTCAAGAACTGGGCTAGGGCTAAAAACGTTGAGCCTCAGGACACCAGGTCTCCCTTCAGGAAGGAACCTTGGTACAAAGGACAATACGTCTCATTGAGGCTAGAATATCCTGGACTTGGATATTAACAAATTGGAGTTGGTCCATAAAAAGGTACCTTTTGCTTCTTACTTTAGTAATACTCCCATCCCAGCACTTTCTGGTGTATAAAGCCTCTTTATCAGTTGTAGGTTCTACTAGGGAAGGAGTGTATCCACCCACTGCCTGCACGAGAGATAACACAGAACCCTCTTCCTGGGAGAGACAGGAAATGCTCACTTTTTGAACATTGCAAAGCTGAATATGCTATCCTGTTTTGTTACTATCCTCATCACCGTATAGGCCTTGACCTATCCCCTCTTTGTGACATAATAAACGTGTTGAAAGCTACTTTGCGTCTTGAGCAGTCTAGTGATCGCACACATCACGGTAGTCATGTGCATGGCCATAGCCAGTGGGATCATCGAGGGATTCAGGGGTTCCTAGGGCATGCTGCCACAGTTGGCTTCAGTATATGAGCCTTTGGGTGTCTTTGAAGCCAACCCATGATTTCCATCTTAGATCTCAAGTCTGGACCTGATCCCACTCTGCTAAGAATCCAAGGCGGGAAGAAGGGAAGCACTGCACACCAAATGTGGGCACGCCATTTTAGATCAACATAAGAGAGTACGTGTCAGAGGATCTACATGAAGGGCTACCTGAGCTCCAAATCTCTTGCATCCCCCACAGGTTACCCAGAGAGACTTGCCGCATGCTGGATGATGGGAGACTGGATCCAAGGCAAAGAGGCCAAGCGCATTCAGATGTCATACAAGCGCTCAACAAAACTTCCAGATAAGTCTAGGACTGGGTCTCCCCATAATCCCACAGCACCTCCAGACCATCACAAACCTCTTCCTTAAGTACTTCAAATGCCTCCCTCAGATCGGTATTAGGCTCCATAAACTCAAATGCACCACCTATAAAAATGGTGTAAATACTGGGACACATAAAAGTGCCAGAATTACACAGTGCTCCCAGAACAGGGGTCGGCGTCATTTGGATCTTCAAATGTTTTGGACTACGACTCCCATCAGCCCTAGCCATCATAGTCAATGGTGAGGGATCATGGGAGTCAAAATCCAAAACATCTGGAGGGCCAACAGTTGCAGACACCTGTCCTAGAAAATGTGCTTTATATCAGGGCATAAGCGAGGCATGCCCTCAGAGGTATGCACCGAAGCACAAATAGGCACACCCTGTCCTTATTTTTTTAATGTTATGCAATGTGAGTACTGACACACATGCAGCACGTAGAGAGATGCTGCACCTTTATTAAATTTAGCCCTACATCTTTCTATCTCACCTGAGCTTACATTACTCTTTTGCAGAGTTGGGGGCGATCTTATGTGGGCACAGCATAACGCATAAGCAGAGCCAGGGGAAAAGCCCCATGCCAGTTAGTCATCAGGCCCCACCCGACTTCATTGCCTGTCACAGCAAACTGACCTTAGGAGCCACCCCGGGCCGCTCCCTCACACCCAGCACTGCTGCTAGGATGCATCCCAGGTCATGCCACTGCCTACCTCAAAGGGATTCTGTGGCTGAAGTCTGCACTGCAGATCTTCTGTATTGTCCACCCGAAGGTGGTGGCTCTTCTCGGCCAGATCCACTCGCTCGACCTACACCATCTCATCTCCTCTTTACTCTCTTCATCCACTTCCTGATTCCGTTCCGGCTCTAGAACTCCCCTCCCACTCTGATCTTTATCCAGATGAGGTCCTCCTGGTGTGTTCTCACTCAGCCCCTTGAGTCTCCCCCCAGCCGCCCGGATCCTTTTTCAGATACAGCTCCCTTTTGTCTAGCCTCACCCAGTTTACTGGTTCCCAGCCTTCAGGGTCTTTATCCAACCTCAGTTCTACCTTGGCTGGCCTCACCAAATACCTGGTATCTATCAAAGGCCCTCTGTGCACTCTCTGAGCTTGCCAGCCTCCTCCAAACTCATCTCTCCATTTTCAGCTCCTTCTCCAAGCACCCTCAACTCACTGGCTGACCCCTTGAGCCACTATAAGATGGGGAATCCCTGGCTCCCTTCCATGTGGGAGTTTGCGCTTGTGTGGTGAAATTGGTGAGGGGCTTGGATTGGCTGCCCATCACATACCCACCTGAGCTTACTTAAGCAATAAACCACGATGGGCAAGGCTATTACCGGGCCAGTTAATGCCCTGGCCCAGTTAGAAGCTCAATCGAAGGCAGGGCTTTAACTTTAGCCAAGGGCATTACCTGTCCCGGTAATGCCCCTGCCTGGAGGGATCTATTGCTATTAGTATCCCGGCACGGTGTACCGGGATACTAATAGTGTTTGCCATTTCTCCACTTGAAAAAACCTACAAACAAGATTATTATAATCATTATTATTACTATTATGGTATTTATTGTACATGGACCTAGCTTTGAGAAGCAATGGAGCCCTTCACAAAGTTATACAACAATGCAGATACATAACGGAGCGCTTTACAGAGTTGTACAACCATACAGATGCATAGCGGAGAGCTTTTCAGAGCTAACAACAGAACAGATATACAGCAGGGTGTATACAGAGGGGCACAGATGAGGGGTACAGCAGTACCGGGTGGCGGGGAGGAGAGGGGTGGGTGGTGTCTAGTGAGTCAGGTGGCACGAGGGGCAACGTGATGGCTTGCGTGTTGAGGAGGCCATCATGTCACCCCTCACGCCCCCTGACCACCATGGCTGCCATGGATCATGGGGAAGGAAACAACACTTAGTCCCTTCTCCCTTTCCATGGCGGCCATTGCAGTGACAGAGCTTGGCGAGGGACAAAAAAGTGCAAGGTAAGTGGGGAGGGGGTTAGGTGTAGGTGGGTAATGTGGTAATTGGGGTTTGGGGTGGGGACAGAAGGGGCAAGAGGCGCAGGGACAAATCTACCTGATTCCCGGAGGGGAAGACGGTGACCTCCCTTTTCCTAGGTGGCCCGGAGTGAGGTTTTTACCCTGTGATTGGCTGGAAGGCCGACACCCCATCTCCTCCCAGCCGGAGTACTAATATGAGTTTCAGGGGCCAACTGAGTCTTTATGTAGCCTGCCCACCATCTTGGAGTCCACTTGGCCAACCAAGTATCTATGTAGCCTGTCCACCATCCTGGAGTCCAATTGGCCAACCAAGTCTCTATGTAGCCTGTCCACCATCTTGGAGTCCACTTTCCCTTTCCTGTTGCTGCAGTGCACTGTTTGGGAAGGATACAGCTCCACTGCTTCCCCAGTGTGTGAAAGCAATGTCGGTAAATCCTTTAAGAATCCTTTTAATCCCCCTGAATGTGAAAGGGGTGCATATCCTCAGTATAACTGCAGCTTTGTGCCATCTGTGAAGGAACTCTCTGCCGGTGGACAATGCATTGTTAAGACTGTATCATTCAGGAAAGAAATGCTGCTGAAAAACTGCAACCTGGCAACATTGCATCACATGCAGGAACTCCGGGTCTCTTTCTAAGTCTTTGTTGTGTTCGAAGCTGTCAATGAGTGTCTGTTTGCCTTCTCTGGGACTATGAGTAGAGCTAGTTCGATTTTCAGGCTCTTTCCCCTGGGGAGGGTGTATAGACGCCTCAAGTGACTGTCTACGTCATGTGAAGGGTGACCAGTGACTCTCTAGAAGTATCCAGAATCAGCCAAACTTCCCCAGAAACAGGCAGGAGATTTAATCACAATATATATATACAAGATGTGCTCAGGGTATCACTCGCTGATCTAGCTCTCTCTCTCTCTCTCTCTCTCTCTCTCTCATGCTCTCTGTCGTTCTCTCGCTCTCTTTTTCCCCATGTCTCGCATGTCTAGCATCTGTTTCTCTCAGAATTCTAGATGCTCATTGTCAGGTGCACGTTTGCTAGAGCCACACCAGCTGTTGCTGAGAGCATCATGACCAGAGCAAAATACATCTTCAGGGAAGCACTGCATTTTCCATGGTTAGAAGTACAATGAGAGTAGCAGACATGCATTGTTATGACGTGCGCCTGGCAGGGATGTCTCCCTCAAACCAAGGGTGCATTATCTGCACAAAGAAATGTAAAGGGGACAGAGATGGGCTGTGCGGGAGTGCAGTGGTTCTCACAGGCCCTGTAAGAGGACTAGGCAGCAGGGCTTACAATTGTGTTTATTTTCTATTTTCGTTAATTATTTGTTTTTAGATATTGCCAGAAATGCATGGTTCGGCAACACATGTTTATGTTGTTTCTTTGAATTATTCATTTAAATGGTGTTTTGAGGCGCCACAAGACAAAAAAGAGGGGTGATCCCTGGGCTTCCATGTGGGAGTTTGCACTTGTGTGGTGAAATTGGCGAGGGGCTTGGATTGGCTGCCCATCACATGCCCACCTGAGCTGAGGGGAGAGGGAAAGAAGAAGAGAAAAGGAGGGTCTTCAGGAGCTTCTGGAACTTAAGGAGATTCAGCTCCAGCCTGAGAGGGGCAGAGACCATTCCAGCGAGAGACTCCTTCGGGTGAGAGTGATCCCCCCCCCAACCCACGCTATTCTTAGAGATGCGTCTGATCTGCAAAGAGTTGGAGCTAGAAGACTGAAGGACTCAAGCAGGGATGTATTTAGGGAGAGAGAGAGTTGGATGTAGCGGGGTCCCAGGACCCAGAGAGCTTTGTGGATGATGCAGAGGGTCTTGAACTTGATCCTAGTGGCAACCAGGAGCCAGTGGAAAGATTCTAGTGCTGGAGAGAGGCATAGCTCTCAACTCACAGGCTTTTGGCGGGTGTCACCCGCCTTGTAAAGGGCTGACTCACCCGCCAAACCTTCTGCACGCCCATTCATTCCAATGGGCGTCTCACCTGCCAAAAACAAAATCGGGTGATTTCACCCGCCTTTGCAACACAAATGGTTGAGAGCTATGAGAGAGGTGGTCCCTGTGCTTGAGGTCAAAGATAAGTCTGGCAGTCCTATTCTGGATTAGGTGAAGGGAAGGGAACGAAGGAGTGATAGAGGAAGATTGAGGAAGAGGCTGTTGCATTAGTCCAACCTAGAGAGGACCACAGCTCTAGAGATATTAAGTTTCTGAGGGAAGGTGAGGAAAGGGAGAATGCCTCTGAGGGGGTGCAGCTGAAAATGGGCCTTCTTGGCAAGATTTGCGATGTGAGCATAGAAAGAGAGAGAGGAGTCAAAGATGACACCAAGGTTTTTTGACTCACAAGAAGGTGAGGGGAGTGGGCCCACAGAGGGTGGTCAGAAGGTAGGAGGGAGCTGGGGTCCCAATGAGAAGGATGTCAGTCTTACTGGCATTAAGGTAGAAATCATTTGCAGTACGCCATGCCCGAGTAGCAGTCAGGCAGTCAGGGATGAGAGAGGAGGAAGAGTAGGCAGTAGAGGGAAGCTTGAAGGAGAGCTGCATGTCGTTTGCATAACACTGGAAGTGTCCCTCAACCCCTTGCCAGTTCACCCTTTCCCTGACACCCAAAGCATTTTCCCTCCTTTCAAAACGGGATGTGGTAAGAAAAGGCATACTCTACAGAAGCACTAAGAACCATAATCGGGGACCAGGACAGAAATGTAAAGATTGCCTTGGTGCTCATGGAAGAAACAGATATTTGACTTTAATCTCAGTGCAACACTTTCCGAGAAGGAAGCATGGTTTGAGGAAATGGTGTGTACTCTCAGAAGAAGTAGTTGATTAATAAAAAATGAAATTATTTAATCGTACTAACAGTGTCTGCAAACTGGGTTTTTTTTAAACTTCATCACTGATTATCACATGCAGGATGTATTGTTATCATAAAAAGAACGTTTGTCTAACTGAGTAAAGCACATTATCTGTGTAAGTAGGGGTGTGAAGGAAAGAGAGGAGCACTCTGCGCAGGTCTTATTTGCCGTCACGTGCTCACTTCCCACAATGCGCTGCCAGGACGCCACCAGGAAGGGGAATAGAGAAAGGACAAGGCCCTTATTCTCCACACAGCGCATGCGCGGGGAAAGGCTCCCTGAGCTTTCTTCCCTCTACCCCCAGGGCCCCTCCCCCCCATGACTGCTGATTCACTGCAACATATTAATTAACATTCCGCCTCGGATTCATTGCAGCCTATTAACATTCTGCCTCCTGAGCCGCAGACGGGAGGATTATGCGGACAGCAGTCATTTGTCAGTTCCCTAGGGGGAGGTTTTTCTAATAAAGTGTGGCAAATTGTGATTTTTAAAGAATATGTGCGTAGTAACACTGTTCAAAACTACCAACTGCACAATGAAGTACGTTGCAATGTGGGTTCATGTTACAGGTGGAAACCCGGATGTGCAGGTCATGGTACGGGTAGGCTGTATTGTTCCTGTGACATGCAAGGTAAGTCCAGGGTACGCCAAGAAAGATAAGAGTCACAGATAACAAGCAATAGCTAACAACCCCTGGCCTTCCACACCCTGCATGCCAGCTTTCCTCCGCCAGCTGCCGCTGCCACTCTTCTCACTCACAAACACGCGCACGCACACTCACAGTGTTCCACACTGTCATCACAGGCACTGTTATAATGGATTTCTAAACTCTCCTCTGGTGAACAGGTATTTAATGATAATGATGTGTTATTTATATAGCGCCTTAACCCAAAGCGTTTTACAGAGCACATACTTGCGTAAAATATCACCCAACCGAAATTGGTTTAGGAGGCCACCCTTGATAGTGAAACAGGGAACACTTCTGTGATGGAAGTCAGGACAATTCAAGGTAGCTGGAGAGGAGCCAAGGCTAAGTCTCAGGAGTAGTGGGGGTGATCTGAGGTCTTGGATGAGCACACCCAGCAGGACGACATGAATTACCCTGAGACAGTAGTATATCAAAAATATAGAGTTTATTAGGCCCAGAACAAACACAAGTGAATAATGGCAAACTCTGTAATATCACTACTTAAACACACACACTATGGGCCTCATCAAGGATTAGGTGGTATCCTGGCGGTAAATGCGCCGGGATACCGGCCAACGCTATTAGCTTTACTGCAACTCGGTCCGGCGCAATTTGCTCCGGATCCTGAGTTGCTGTGGCGCTGTAATGGGGCTTTTCGGCGCTATTACCCCCGGCGGTAATGGTGTCGGTGGTAATAGCGCTGAAAATGGGGGAAAAGCTCCAACTGTCCGCCCAAACTCGGGATTGGGCGGAGCAGTAATGCAGCGGCAATAGCGTTACCACTGCATTTATATCTCTCTGCCCAACCGGTGATGAGGCCCTATGTGAAATATATGTACAATCACTTTTTCGGTCAAATCGGTAAAGTGCGGTTTCCTGCCAATAACTGTCCGGAGGGAAAGCAGACAAACCTTAATACATTGGCCAACTCCAGAGATGAATATCCCTAACTTAACAAGTCCAGCCCTACGAAGATTGGACCCTTGTGCTCAGTGGCAAGTCCAGCCCTACGAAGATTGGACCCTTGTGCTCAGTGGCAAGTTTGTGCGTACAAACGCTTGGTGGTGCGTAACAATTACAAAGGACAATAATAAATGGGAAGGAAAAGTTAGCAAGAGGATTCTAGCGTGTGGAAATTCGGTTCCGAAAGTCAGAGGAGGATCTGCTGCGGAGAACAGAGCTGCCCCAACCTTCGGACGGCTTTAGGAAGAAAGAGCCACTCAAGCCAATGCAAGGATCACAAGGGATCCTTTGTGTGTAAAAACGGGTTGGATGAACTAGGGGCCACCGGGAAGTGGTATGATTACTCACCGCCCTTAGCTCACTTCGGATCCAAACTTGGCAGGCTTGGAGATGGTCGCCTGGAATACAAAATCCCCTCCTTGGTTAAGCTTAAAGTACCCAGGCGCTGCGGGAGCATATGCTGGTCCGGTTTACATCTGGATCTCTCGTCACAAATGCAGGACAATTAAATCACTGATGCAGCAGGTCTCAGGACACTTGAAGAAAGGTGGGAAAGTCACCAGTCTTGCGGATGCACAGTCCTCTCTCGAGAGTCCAAAGCAGCTAGGTCAACAGAATTTGGCAAGGAGATGTTTTGCAGTGCAAACTAGGATTTCCCCAAAGCTTGAGGCAAAACCTGATGTAGCAACCCTCTAAGGCAGGTGCCAAGGTTCATGCTGGTGACTCCACTGGAGGGCCCTGGGACACTTGCAAGAAGGCTTGTTTTCAGGGCAACAAGGAGGCATTGAGAGTGATTGGGCCACCACTCCATGGGTTAAATCACCTTTGCAGGTCTTCGGAGATTGAGCGCAAAGCAGGGCTCTACCGGGACAACAGCGGGTTCAGGGTGCCAAACCTTCTCTGCGTGGTTCCAGATAGTCCTTGGATCTGCTTCACGTCTCTGGATACTTGGCTCTTTGTATAGGTAGATTCTGATCTATGGGTGATATGCGGGTCTGTACTCAGGCCCCCTCCTCATATCCCAAAGTCTGGGAGTGCTCGTACCGGCTGGTCGATTAAGAGATCTGCCCCACTCATGCACACCAGCAGTGGTCCAATAAGGGACAACTGTAGCTCTCATGCTCTCGTGCACACCAGACATCCTGGCACCAGTAGTGTCGATTTGGACCAGATAGTCCCAGCCCACTTCCTGGGTACCCACACACTTGACATGCATTAGCCCGCGAAAAGCGTCAGCTTTCGCGGGGTGAAGGCATGCCCAAATAAGATCTCCCCGGGTCACAAAGACCGGGTCAACAGACAAAATCGCCAAAGGAGAAGCCAAAAGACCTTGTGGCACAGCCATGAGGGACACTAGCCACAGTCATGAGCCAAACGCGGTAAGTGCGGTATGGCTCGGTAAAGCAATGTAAAAACACATGACAAAACGTCTGCTGCGACCAGTGTACTCCTAGGCACATTGTCCAGTTACCAAAACATCCTTAAGGGATGTCGAGGGCCCAAAAACGCAAGGACCCCAGTGCACAGTAAAGTAATGTACTTTGAAATACAGTTGCCAAAAGTGCCAACAATATCGTAAGACTAAGAGAAACAAAGTTTCTCAGTACTGACTGCCTGAAGGACAAGTCAGTTTCCCCATAACAATGAGCGAAAGCCCAGTGGAGCGCAGCTGACGGCTGTGCTTCACTGGCAGAAAGTCAGGACAGGAGGCTGAAACAAAAGCAAAAAGTTGGGGGGTCCACAAATGCAAAGGTAAATTGGCAGTAAGTGAAATGTTACTGTCATGATTCCTGCGCCTCATGTCCCCAGCCCTCCAAGATGTCAGGCTGGAGCCAGGCCACGATCACCTACATGGCCCTCAAGGGCCTCTCCATCCCGTCAAAGACCCACTTGGAGTCAGACTTGGCGCTTATGGCACCAGACTCACTCACTCCCATAGGATAACATTGGGGATTGGACTTGTAGTGCATTGATGGGGACAAGATGGATGCCCCCACATATTTCAGTTCCCAGAACTGCATGTGCGGTCTAGTCTTTTGGGTGTGGTTCAGCCCAGAGACACCTGGGATACCCAGAGACTATTTAAGCCACACCCAGGCTGAGAAACATGCTTTGCGTTTTCTGCACCTGCAGAGTGACATTCACCGTGTTTGGATCGGTCTCCAGTAGGCCTGCATCTTTCTTCTGCGCTCAGCTCCTGAAAGAACAAGAACACTGTTAGGAACAGCCTTACCTCGCGGCGCTTCTGCCCATCATTCATCGCCCCTTCTGTTCTGCGGGCATCTTCGGCGGTGTCATTCCCATCCCGGCACGCCGCTTCCTAAGGAAAAGGGAAAAGAACAGAAAAAAACCGGCATCCACGCTGAAAACGTCGCGGCACCTAAAAGACACAGAAAAAGAACTCAGTTCATTGCAAATACGAAAGGGGTGCATCGCGCATCGTGCTTCAGCTCTACTCATCTCAGCAGCACGTCGCCATCCCCGGATGCCGGCCATCATCTAAGGAAGGAAAGGAACGAAGTTAGAGAACTGTTCAAAAGACTCATTATACTTACCTGTCGGACTCTTGCCAGTGAAGTAACTAGGCAGCAACGAGCCCGCATCAATCAACGCGCCCCTGCGCTGAAAGCAGGACGGAGAGCACACTATCCAAGAAAACAAGGTGAGCTGTGGATCAAATGGAAAAAGGGGAAAAAGGGGTTCAAGCACACAGAGACTATAGGGAGTTAAACTCTACCAATCCTGTGTTTCAGGCCCAGTCTCCAGTCGAATAGCCTCCAGGGAAGGGTTTGAGGTCGTAAGAGGTCAGAACAGGCTGAGTGACGTCCCTCTGGATACCAGGTGAGCGTTACAGTTACCTAACAGGCACCCAGTAACACCAGACTACTACACGTCTTCCTCCGTTATCCACCACACAATTACAAGAAGACAACCGTTACAGACCAATTCGCAAATCCACTTTCAGAGCACGCGGCACTCAACATAACGCATGTAGTCCATACACACCCACAGCATGCGAACCCACAAACTGCTTATCCTACAGTACCATAAGCACAACACAATGTGCCCCCACACCGCAAATCCACCAAGTAGGTTAAGTGTAAGGATCTACACATCTGAACATCAGTAAAAGACATGCAGTATTTCCAAAATGTATGCCATAAACGCTAACACCGTGCCAAGTAATCGGAACATGTATAGAAAAAGCACCACACATGGCATGGTGCCAGCAACCAGAACATCACTAGCACTACAAACTCTTCAGGGAAATTAAGATTATAACCTGGCCTCATGGATATCTCCCACAGGACTGTGGAGGACACCACCGTGCCCCTGATCCTGTAGGACATCACTGCACCCATAAACTACCACTGAAGCGTAGTCCAGCTCCATACGTGCAGCATGAACTGCAACCATGACTAAACCATACAACATCCATTTCCAACAATATCATAGTAGATGATTATTTATTTATTTGTAAGGTGCCGTAAGCCAGCAGACATCAGGGTGCCACACAAACACACGGACAAAACAAGAAATAGACAACTTACGTAAAGGACGGGACGCTTGCCATGCCAAGACAAAGAAGGACAATTACTACGCTAGCGTCCTGTTTTCATTTGAACAGGAACATTTGAATTTGAGGTGATTGGGTTCTAGTCTCAAACTAAGCAGTAGTTTATTCTAACTGATGGCAGTCCGGCCGGGGAAGGCTCTACCTAGACCGTTAGCGTTTGTATATGGGTTCACTACAATGAGCCTCAGATCTTAAAGCACGGGTAGGTGTGTAGCCAATAATTTTGGACTTAAGGTAAGTCTGGAACCTTAATCATGACAATACCCCTAAAACTATGTGAACCAAACATGTTGATACCACAAACACATGAATACCATGCAGCTGACCACATACTAGCATGTTGGGCCTTCACTTTGGGCATTGCCCAGTAGGCTAATCCGAGCCTGTGTAGGGTCAGAGCAGCCTTCCACCCCCCAGCAGAAACATTTAAAAAAATTGAATGTGACTTTCTTTTCTCAAGTAGGCATAGTCCAAGGAACCTTTCCGAAGGTTTCTGCATGCCCGCGGGAAGTCACTGATCTGCATGACTGAGGTATCTGCATGACTGAGGTATATGCAGGACTGAGGTATATGTAGACCCATGGCTGGATAAGCAGGCACTTCACTGCATGCCTTCCCAGAGCTACTTTGCTCAACTGCTCATCACTGAGAGTCTCAAGAGGTCTTTGGAGTACCCCTCACTCACCTTTCAGCAGCACGGCCAAACTCAAGGCATAATGCAGAAGGCATTGGAGGATACAAGAACCAACACACATTTTTAAAACAGTTTAAGATACTAGCTATGCCCGGCTTATCATACGTGCATCTAGTGCTCGCTCTCTCTCTACTCTCTCTGTCTCTCACTTTCTCTCTGCACCCACGTTCTCTCTCTCCTCGCTCTCTCTCATTCTCTTGTACACTCTTTCTCTCTGCGCACTGTCTATCACTTTTTGTCTCTCTTCACTCTTTCTCTTACACTTTCTCTCTCTCTGCGCCCTCTTTCTCTTTCTACGCACTCTTTCACTTTCTATCTGCACCCTCTTTCTCTGTCTCTCCTTGTCTCTGTCTCTCTCTCCGCACCCACTTTCTTGCTCTGTCTCTGTCTTTTCTATGTGGGTGAGAGTTGCAGTGTCAGGTGAACATTTGCTGGAGCCACCCCAGCCGTTGCAGACAGATGGGCAAAAGGGAAAACACATGTAAGCATATATCTTGAGGGAGGGGTTGCAAATGCACAGGGCTGGACTGGCCTATAGGGAACTCTGGAGATTTCCTGGTAGGCCTCTGCACTCTGAGCCTCTTTCGTGTGGTAACCTATTTAACTTTTTTATTTTCTCATAGGTGAGGGCAGGGCTTGCTAAAAATGCATAAGATGTGGCAACTTTGAACATTATTTCCAGGCCGTATTTTGGTTCCGATTCCACCCCTGCAAATGCAGCTATTTAAACGATCAAATAAATTAAATACTTCAACTATACTAACATTGTAAACGTTCTGTGCTCAAATGTTTATGGGCCTCATCACGAGTTGGGCGCTAACCCCGGCGGTATTACCACCGGGGCTATTAGCCCTACCGCCAAACCCCCCAGCGCTATTAGCGCGGGATCACAGGTTTGGCGGAACGGTAAATCCCCATTCCACATTGGGCCCAATGGGGAATGTTCGGCGCTATTACCGCTGGCGGTAATAGCACCGAAAATCTCAAAATCGCAGCAAATTTGCACCCAGCTCAGAGCTGGGGGGAAATCTGCCATGTCTGTGATTTGGCGGACCCTTAAATACAGCGGTAATAGCGTTACTGTTGCATTTAAGGGTTACCGCCAAACTCATGATGAGGCCCTATGTCTAATGATCACTTCCAGCATGAACTGTAGTCTTGATAACAACATTGCATTTGTCTTACTGGGCAATATAAATTGTGATGCTTCAGAGTCAACTCGGGCCGACTCAATGCAAGCTGGCCATTCCTTCTGCGCCCTCAGAACTAGAGGGCCCAGGTTCTGCATCTCGCCAGGTCTGCTGCATGGGTCTCCAAGCACTTGGACACTGCGGAAGACAGGGCGCCCACACTTCAGTGTCCAGTTGCAGAAGGCCACACTATTCTTGGTGACCTGTTATGCGATAGTGTGTCTGGAACTGGAACAGAACATTTAGTTCTCAGAAAGGCTCATGGCGAAACTACAGCTCTTGAAGTGACAGTGCTTGGCCCCCAAAGATTTACAAAAACACAATATGGCATTTTATAGGTAAGCTCTTTAATTCTGGTGCAATTTCTATACCGGAAAGTGCTCAATCGGGCTCTTGCTAAACTTTGCCTGTCTTTGCTTTCATATAGTTCTGGAAAAGCAATTATTTTGACATGTATTCCTTCCTGTGCAAACTCCATCCACATTTCCTGGCAGTCCTCCCATGACTGGAGAGGAGGATTATGGGTAGGGAGAGTCAACATCTACAGGGCATATTTCTTTGAAGAAAATGCAGAGATTTCTTTTTAGTTCTTTTAAAAATAATGTATCATGTTCAATCCATCAAATACAAGCAGTATAGAACAGTGGTGACAAAATATAATACAAGTTAAAAAAGGAAGGCTAACTTAAGTAATCCAATGAGAGATCTTGCAAAAGCAAAAAGTGGCAAACACATCAAAACAGCTCATATTGTTGTAATAATGCACAATATTCCGACCCCACTTTACACACTTGTCCCTGACCACACTACACAAACCCACAACACAAGGAGAGACAGCACAAACAACAAGAGCAAGCACTGGGTGCAAAAAATAACGAGGGTGAGCCAAACCAGCAGATCATTTTTCATACACACATTCTAAGATTCCACAACTGTAATATTTTAAGCATATATGTCATTGAAAATACCCCAAATGAATATTTTGGCATATGAAACTTTTTTCCTAGCAACCAATAGCAACTTACTCTGAAACCAGTCCTCAGGTTGGGGTTTCCCACTAGAATTCCATTTCCTCAAAATCTCTTTCTTGGCCAGTAATAAAGCTTTGCATGTCCAATCTTTAACTCCAGCTGATGACGTCAAACCATCTGGGAATAAGCCCAGAACACAGAATAGTGGAGTCCATGGCAGTACTGAGTGGGCTACAGACTCCATTCTGGAGAGGACTTGTGCCCAGTATTAAGACACTTGTGCACAAGACCAAAACAAAGAGGTATTGGTTCCAATTTCCTTTCTGCAGTTGCAGCAAATATCAGATTGGGAAAGTGTACATACTGTCATCCTCCACGTCGACCAGTACAGGCAGGCCATAACCCTCTGCTGTGTAGAGTGTAAATACAGGTCCAGTTTGAATTTCCTAAGGCTTTTACATATTATCGACCAGTTGGAACCAGATATCTGCACTTGCATTTCAGACTCCCAAATTGGAGAGAGTTCTTATGAGCGCTGCTCACTGCAGATTGTATAAATCAACCGTTTTGAACGTTCCAGCACTGTTTGCCCTCTGTAACCATGGAATTTCAGATTCCACAGAAGTATGAAAAAGAATTCTTTAGATTTCCGCAGTTTTCCGTAGATTTGGACTGCCTCTAGTTATGGGTAGGTTGCTAAATGCTTCCCTCTGAAACACAGCTGGATGTGCCATGAAGGAGCAGGGCACACTGGATCCTTTCTTGGAGTTTATGACCTTTGAATGAAAGAGCCTTTCTGCCAAAGACGGATCCCATTAGCAGAGCACATGATCTGACTGTCACCACTGGTGGCACCCAAAACGGGCAGGGAGAGGAGTGACAGGGTCAGGGTCTTGACCCTGTCAAGGGGGGGGTTAGGAACTCTTGGGGCAGGAGGTTCTAATAATACAAAGGCTAGAGCCAGCCCCTCTCCAAATATACAAAGTGGAAGTTGGGAGGGACCCCAGTCCCTGGGACACCTTAGGTGTTCTCAATGGTGCCACTCTTTGTTGCATAATGCCTACTGCTACTCTGGCTGGCCCTTGTTCTCGTTTTCCTGTTTCAGAACCACAACTCCCAGAATCCACCTGGGAGCAACCAAGAAGACCCGGACCAGAATCCAACGAGGGAGAGAATAGTAATACGGTAGCCAAGATGACCCATTACCCATCCCCACATCCCAGAGAAGCCAGCGAACTCCAGGAAAGCATGAAGCTCACCACCTACAGTGAATCGTCATCCCCATAGCACGACAGAGAAACAGCGGTGGAACCACCAGGCACTGCCTCCAAAACGGTGCTGGAAAAGGGGAAGGGGTTTAGAGGGGATTTCAAAATCTCTCACATTGATCCTGCAGAAAAGACAGGCACTGATTGGTGCAGAGAGTCAGTGGATTGCAGCAGCAACATAAAGAAAGCGACAGTAGGAGAGGCAGCGTGTCGGTTGTCCAGATGAGGTCAAGGGAGGAGGCGAGGGTGAACCAAGAGTGCAGGCAGAGGACGGACCGACCGACAGACGGACGGAGGAGCAGAGCGTTGGAGAGTTGTTGGCAGAGTTTAAAACAAGTGATGTATTTGTGAGAGAGTGTATAGTGTAGTGTGGGAAGTGGGGAGGGTGAGTATTGAAGATGTGAGAGAGAAAGGAAGATAGAGATAAAATGGGAGATGGCAGTAGGGGAGTAAGGGTAATAATGTGAGAGTGAGTGAGTGGTAGGAGAAAGTGAGGCGCAGACAGGGAGCTGTGGATGACATGATGGGGTGTACGGGCTTGTGCTCCGTCGCGGTTCTAGGTCAAAGTTTCAAATGCAAAGGATCGAATGACCAAAGGGTCGAATCAAAAGGACCGAAAACCAAAGGGTCTAATATTTTTTTTGTGGGGGTACCCACCCAAACCCCCTTTTTTGTGGTAAAAAACACGTTTTTTCCAAAACGGAAACCCCCCAAAAAAATATTAAAAAACAAAAAAAATTCGACCCTTTTGTTTTAGGTCAAATTGACTCGACCCTACGGCATTCGATACTTTTGGATTCAAACCTTTAACTGGACACCCTCCGTCACCACTTGTACTGAATTGCTATATTTGTAAATATGGAAATCTTTGCACTGCCAATGCCTCAGCTCTCAATGTGGGCATATCACTGCTCCATGGCCATGAGAGCCCTGCTTTCACATACAATTGGTAGGCAAGCATCGTACCCTCCCACTAGCATGAGGACTGCCCTTAGGCCTAAGTTTCCTGAACCAAACAGCACTTTAGTCGGCCTGATCATTATAAATTATACTTATAGTCAGATTGTACCAGGGCCATTGTGGTGTCTGCTGCAAGTGCCTGCTTTATTTTCTCAAAAGCTGCTTGTTCCTGCCCTGTCCATTCCCATGAACACTCTTTACGAGTCAGCTATTGGACGGTTCATTAAGCGCTGCCAGGTCGGTGATAAATCGGACGTTACTATGCCGCAAGAAACCCTGGCCTTGATGGAAAGGTGGGGGGTAAAGCCGTATGGATTTCCGCAATGTTTCTGGGATCAGCTGATATACCTGAGCTTCCGGAAATATGTTCCAACAATTCATTTCTTCTCTGCAGCAAGGCTCATGTCTCTTTGTTCAAAGTCAGCCCATGTTCATTGAGGCGTTAAAGCCCACCTTCCATCCTCACCAGATTATTGTTTTGTATTTTGTATAGAAGATGCGTAAATCAACACGTCCTCACTTGCGCTGAACACACCTGGCAGGCCTGCCGACTCCTCTAATGATGTGTTGGAATATCTCCACCTCTGATGCCAACACTCAGCTTTTTATATCAATAAGGACTGATCTAGCGAGGAGAACATTCTGATGCACCTGAGTCTTCATGCAGCGGGACAGGATGGTATCCCATCTTCCAATTATCCATGGAGAAGGCTGAGGCCCCTGTAATTCGGCCACGATGTTGTGACTTGTGGTCGATGGATGACGTTAACCTTTGATCACTTTTTTCCCTATACGTCAATCCACACAACATCTGATTGCTTGGGCTTAGCAGCCACCACTATCGACGAGACACAATGTGTAGGGCCCACCACCACCACTATCGACGAGACACAATGTGTAGGGCCCACCACCACCACTATCGACGAGACACAATGTGTAGGGCCCACCACCACCACTATCGACGAGACACAATGTGTACGGCCCACCACCACCACTATCGACGAGACACAATGTGTACGGCCCACCACCACCACCCGTTCAATGATGCATCATTTTTTTGTTTTAATAACTTTTTTAACTATTGTGCAAAGTTAGTCAATTAAAACATTATACACACCGTTTATTACCACAGTTAACAGTTAAGAAACATATCTTAAATCATCCTACAAAACAATCTTCATCAAACAATATTACATGAACATTTTCTTCCATGTATAAAAAGCAGCCCCAACATATACTTGAGATGAGGCTGCATAAATTGCAGCCCAAAATCGGTCTGAGGTTATCAAGGTTAAATCACGTACTTATTCCGTATTGCCCCTTGATGAGAAACCACTTAACTTTAAACACCCCTGATGGACAGATTCACCAAACACACTTCAGAACGACCTATTAGAATGGCACAATCCAATAGCCTGAGAATCCCTAACTTCAAGCTCAAAAAGACGGGAGGCTCTAGCTTTCCAGTCACGGCGGCCCAACTCTGGAACTCCCTTCCCAATCCCTTCAGAGCATTGCCTTCCTTCCATGCTTTTAAGACCAATGTTAAGCATTGGTTACGCTCATGTGACCAGTGATTGCCTACTGCTTTATGCATCAATGGTGATCTAAAATATCACCAGAGGATTCTGCTTCGTATACCATTCATTATACTACTGTATATAGCTTGTATATGTTTGTTATTTGATGTACCTATCACCTGTAACCTTTGTAATTTCTAACTTGTAAAGTGCCAAAATGCCTGCGGGCCCGGCCTGCCCTATAAAGAAATAATACAACACAGTAGCATCACTGTTTCTACTTCACTTCCGCGAAAACAACATGTCCCAAACATAGCCATCCGTATATTCTGTACAGGGGAATATGTTAATCATACATCTTTTAAAATTGGGTTTACCATATTTCAATAAATAGCCACTCGGTTTACCAATTTTAAAACCTCGTAAAATGTAATAGGCATCTCTCTTTTTGATACTAAGATGCTCCAAGGATTTTATCATATCCCATTCTAATGCCTTCTTCCTCAGTAGTGAGTTAAAACAGGGATCCTCACTGTCATGTTCAATATTATTTAGACTGATGTCAAGAAGAAAATAATTCACAACCAATTTTAACATGTTAAAATGAGGGCTACTGTATCCAGATCTAGCAGTTTTAGCTGTGAGTCCAAAAAGGCCAGCTTGTTCTTCATGTCTCACGATCTTGTTCTATAGTTTAACACATCGGGTTTTCCTCAGCGTTGAAAAAGAAATCGTACCCAGCTCACATTTAATTGCTTCGATCGGAACTACACCAGGAAGCCCGAGCACAGCTTTCCAAAACCTGCCCTCTAATGTGTCCAACCATAGTACACACTTCTCCTCGAGTGCCTCCTTATGATTCCAGATGTTGGCTCCAGCGCTCCCTTTTTGAGTAAATCTAGTGCAATGTGTCTGTGATTTAGGACCATCGTCTGGACTGTCAGAACTATATGTAGCCTCACCCGTCAGGGAAGTAGACCTTGAACAGGCCGCTGTACTCACCTATCTGTGCCTCAATGTCTTCCTTCCTTTCTCATCCCGGTGCCTCAGCTGAGAAGAGCATCCCCGGCCTCCAAGGTCACACAGAACTTAGCTCAACTTGCTTACATCGAACATCTGTGAAGAATGCACCCGCCAGGGGCAGAGGTGTAGAGCCACCATTTGGAGACTATCTTCACTTCTGGCTGCATAACCTGAGGGCATGGAACAAGAGCAGTGAACTGTGCTGTGGCCATGACATTCACTGACGTGAATCGGGGCGTTACATGACTGCTTACATCCCTCCAATCCGGGCACCTTCCATGTAAATTAGCTCTCGTAACAGTCAATGAGATGCCAGACTCACGCAATATTTGGCTTAACCCTAAATTAAATGAGCCGGCGCCTCATCGTCTTCATCCTTAGAATACAGGTGATGAGGGCCAAGTGCCATAGGTGTGCACCATACACAATGAGGGATTTGTGTATTCCCAACATGCAATGCGGCAACTGGAACTATTCATAGTTAACAAGAGGACATGGTACTCCTTGAGGCCACGGTTCCTGGTGCCGTCGGAGCCATCACCAGCCTGAGGAGGCTTGTAGATCATGTGCACTGTCCGGCCAGCGTAGGATAGTAATAGCCCTTTCACAATCTTCTGTTGCTGCAAGGAGCAAGTCTAGACGCTTCACCTCTCCGAGACCAAGTGCTCAGGGGTCTCCTGGGACCGCCAATTCCAGGGGTGGTGAGCGTGAAATGTTGAGTGCGACCAGAAAGGTTTGGTTGGGCGAGATCGCACTGACGCACTAGCCGAGGTCCATGGTAAGACGCACCCATATCAGACATCACTGTATCCTTTAGGGCTCAACCATCCTGTGGAGGACGCAGCCCTTCTGACCATAGCCCATGTTTTTTTTAATCTGTTTATTTTGATTTTGCAACAGCGATTTGAGTGTCAGTTTCTTTGTCTAGTTTTCAGAAGTGTTCACGTTTCGTCCTCGTCCTACATTTGCTCTTTGATGTCCCTATGTCATCCATCAAGCTCTGCTTCTCAGTTTCTTCTTTCTGTCCTTAACACCCTGTGCACCTTCCCGTTTCTGCTTGTTTCAACTTCTAGCCCCTAAATTGTGGAACGTTCTTCCTTTGGAAATTGGTTGTTCTTCTCCTTTTTTGGTTGAAATTCTGTTTATTTTCAGCAACAACGATACAAAACATTACAGTGGTTCAGAGAATCAAACTCCCTTCATTCCGTCACGAGTTGTTGACCAAAACAAACACCTTAAACTTCCTCATCATCATGGCTCATACTATAGGTGCCTTTCTTATCCAAAGATACGCTCCTCCCCCGCCCTCCCTGCCCCCATATATCACCCTCCCATTAACAACATACTTCATCACTGCCCATACTCCTACACAGCTCTTCACCTCCAGAATCCTCCACATTCTCCCGGGCCTGCCGGATCAGATACAGCCTGTACGGTTCCCATATATCTTTGGGTCTAGCACAGGGGTGCGTGCCATGGGCTGACTATAAAGTAGTGAAACCATAGAAACAAACCGCTGCCCCATCCCCATTCTGCGTAACACCATAAAGGGAAAGGGCCATTCAACAGAGTCGAATGCCTTCTCGGCGTCCAGTATTGCTGCCACAATATCCTCCTCCTGACGGAACGCGGACAATAAAGTAAACATCATTCTCAGGCCATACGAGGTCGATTGCCCCAGAATAAACCCTGACTGGTCAGATTTTATGCAGTTATGCATCAGAGGTGCCCGCCTTGTCGCCAGTATTTTAGCGAAGACTTTATAATCCAAATTGATACGTGAGATTGGGCGATAGGAGGAGCACTCATCCTCCTCCTTCCCGGGTTTTTACAATCTCATGACCACTGCCTCCCTCATGGTTGCTGGAAACTCCCTCACCCGAGGGGTATGCGGGTAGACCTCAAAAAGATACAGAGCCAACTTTAACGCAAATGTTTGTATAATTCGGCCGTTAGGCCATACGGCCCTGGGGCTTTTCTGAACTTCTTGTTCGGTGATGGGCCGACGTAACCACGTTCCCTCTCCTTGTCAGCATATCAATAAAGCACCACCCGTTCAAGACAACCACTGATCTCAGGATGTAAAACCTGTGTTTGCGAGGAGTAGAACTGTGTATAAAATGCTAAGAACTCCCACGCTATATCCTCATCTGCATATTTCATCTCACCTTACTCATTCCTAACTGCTAGGTTCTGTGCTCTCGGCATCTCTGCCTTAGCCGTTCTTGCGAGCAGCCTTCCAGGGCACTGCTCTTCCCCGTACCGCCTCACAGCTATCTGTCCCGACAACAATTTCACTTCCCTCTGGGCAAGTTCCCTACATTTGCCCACCTCCTCCTGATCTTCTGTATCATGGGATTCTTCAGAAACCTGCCTCCTGTTTGCATACATTGAACATGTGTCTCACTCTCCATTAGCTCCCTTCTTAATCTGTTTCAATACCCCGCCTCCTCTCAAGATGCACTCCCCCTGCGCTACACATGTAAAGGTTTCTCACACTGTGCAGTTCGAAGGAACAGAACCCACATTTCCCTCAGAAAACGTATCCACAACCTCTGTGATTCTTGCTCAAAATTCCTCATCAGTCAATCCTCCATTCTTGAATATCCACATCGGTCTGCATCCCATCTGACCTGGTATCTCCAAAGATAACACCACTGGCGCATGATCTGACCTTGTACGCGCCGGTATATAAACATCGGTCACCCACCCGCTATCTTCTCCGAGATCAGGTAATAATCCAATCGTGAACTGCGGAGTGGAATGTATAACCCCTATCCTTTTCATGCCTCACCTGCCAAATATCCAGCAGTTCTCATGCCCAACTTGTAATTTAGTAGTTGACTTCAAGGGTAGTCTCAGGACACTCCCGGTTCTATCCAAATCCAGCTCCATCACTGCACTAAAATCCGGGGCCCAGATCACCACCCCAATAGAGTGCTGGTCAAGCTGCTGGGTCGCCCAGTCTAGTTTATCCAATGTGTCTAGGTTAGGCCCATAATAGTTCAGTAGGCTAACCACCTGACCATGTAAACTCCCCATCACCGACAATGCCATCCTCAGCTGATCTTTGACTACCTTCCTCAGGAGAAAACCCACTGTGCTATGTATTAGTATGCTTACCCCCCTGGAATAAGGTTAGTACGAAGAAAAATACCGATGGCATCCCCACCCATACCCGAACCGCACTTCCCAGATGTAGTCAGGTGTGTTTCCTGAAGGAACGCTATATCAAAATGATGTAATTTCTTGTATAAAAGCACGTTACGTGATTTAGACAGGCAATTCAAACCCTGAACGTTTCATGTCGGACATCTAAGCGTTTTAGCCATTGTCATATGAACCGCTCATAACAACTGCTGGTAAATCCAGTACACAACTGCCTTTCCCCTGTGGAATCCACCTGTAGTCCAGGGAGTGCCAAAATTGAGCGGGATGACTCTCGGACCACTGCTTCCCCCAGCAAACAACCCATACCCCAACCCCCCTCCCAACACGCCAGTTATCCTCACCCCTCCTGCAAACATCAACTGCCATATGCTTCCGCATGGAGGGCTGCTTCTGTGCCCAACCACCGAAGCCCTCCCACATCAGTTTTGCCACCTCCTAGCCACCCCACTAGAAACATTATAATAGCCAGCATCAGATTGTAGCATATTTCTATACATAACGGAGAGTCAGCTTCCCAATCATTATTCGCCTCGCACCTCGGTGCCCTGGGCAACGACTCCAAACAGGTATTTGCTTCATCCGGGGTTTGGAAAAACAACACCCTCTCCTCATGTTCGAGTCTGAGTGAAAAAGCATAGCATATTTTATTCCCCTCTCTTGTATCCGCTTCTTCACATCAATATATGTACGTCTATTCTCCTGTACTTTGTCTGAAAAATCTGGAAAGAGTCTGATAGTGTCTCCACTGTGTGCCCTTCTCTCTGGCCTTCCACAATGCTAGGTCTCTACCACGATAGTTCAGCATACGGGCTATGATTGGTCTAGCCGGGGCGCCCAGGATCGGCATCCTTTCGCTGGGTATCCAATGCGCCCTCTCCACTATGAAGACCGCTGAGAAGCCCTCACTATCTAGTGTCTCACGCCGGATGGATTCGACACAAGGTTCTATAGCTCGCTGGTTCGCTGATTCGGGTACACCAACTATGCGTAGATTATTTCTCCTGGTCCGCGATTCAATATCTTCCTGTTTATCTTCCTATTACTCCTCTTGTTCAGAGGAGAATTGGCTAGCATTTTGGTGCTGGACTGCCCCAGGGCAGGACCAAGACTGATATGTTTTGGATATTTCTCCTCTGTGAAAGATAGTGAGCTAAAGAATCCGGGTAAGGCTCTTGTAACCAGGACTATTGTATGGCAGAGAGACTCCAGGACCCCCCTTGTTAATTTGCGTAATGAGGCTCAAGCCTCGCTATCCAATAATCACAGCTGATGGATCAAATCTGTCAGCAAGAAGGCGTATGGGCCAGAGGTTCAGACACTGCTATATAGAGCTCAGTGCAAAGTGAATGACTTCTAGGAACATGTGTTCTCACTCCTTAGTCACAATCACAAAGGGGTCTAAGATTGGCACTTTTGGAACTGTGGAAGAGGACCTGGAGGTTAGAGTTGCCACCTGCCCGTATTTCCCGCGACTGTCCATATTTATACAGCTGTGTCCGCTTCACAGGTTGGCAAATTACCTGGGTCCTTAGAGCTGTGATTTATAGATCTATCGTCAGATAAGGACTGCCCAGTACTATAAAGATAATAAAATAAAAGTAAGATAAAAGAGAGAGCAAGAGAGAGAAAAAGGAGATAAAAACCATTAAAATGGTGTCCTCAAGATAATTGATGGGAAATGGGTCATGGGGTAACTTTATCACTCTTCATGCAAAGTGCTAACTTTGGGGATGTTGATTGTACTGGCACATGTGCATTCTGAAGCCACGCCCACACAACAGCTCTTGCCAGTTGATTGGATAATTTATGAAAGAAAAGGACAACCATATCGTTTTAGAAATGCAGATAGCTGCTTGCTTGACAAGCAAAAAAAAAGGATTTTATTTTGCAAAACGTCCCATTTTATTTACATAATGCAAAACAACATGCTTGAGGACTGGTTCAAGTAATGACCAAAAGGAGCAACCAGTGGTAACAACACAAACAACCCACAGCAGTCTCCAGACACCTCAAGTTATCCCAGTGTCACACGTGACAAGGACACCCAACCCTGCCTCCTTTTTTGCATTCTGTCACTTACAGGTCCTCATGTATAAATAAAAAGCAAAACTACAAGTACCACAATGCCGAGCATCACACAGCTCAGGATGATATGATATGATATGGCATTTATAACGTGCCTATACACAAGTGTTTGAAGGCGCGGCGAGGCAAAGGAGGGAAGACCGACAACGATCTTACCAGGCCAGGTGACATTGAGATCACGCAAGTGCAGGGGAGGGGGAGGGGAAAAAGTGCAGGGGGGGGCAGTGCAGTACATAGAATAACAGTGAAATAAATAGAGACAATAAATAAAAGTGCAGACAGCTGGTGGCAAGTGCAAGGGTAAGTGCAGACATCTGGGGTCAAGTGCTAGTATGGGCTACAGGGATACAGAAACAGTCCCAGAATGCAAGGATTGCCAGGGGGGCAGTGCAGGTGTGCAACCGGTGGGGAGGGGACCTGGGCCTGAGATCAGAGGGTAGCCAGATAACCAGTGCAGTTTCAGATTCAACCAGTAGATCAGAAGGGGAGAGGAGGAGCGAAAGCAGAAGCAAAGAGGAAGGAAGGTCTTGAGGTGCTTCCGGAACCGGAGACAGTTCTCCTCAAGTTTCAGAGAGGCAGGGAAGCTGTTCCAGAGGGAGGCCCCAGCAGAAGAAAGAGATTTACCACCAACTCGTTGCTTGGAGAAGTGACTGACCCTGAGGCGGATGAGCAAAGAGCTCGAGTAGGATGATATTTTGGAAGAGAGAGTTGAAGGTATTTCGGCCCCAGGTCCCAGAAGGCCTTGTGGACAATGCAGAGGGTTTTGAACTTAATCCTCGCCGCCACTGGGAGCCAGTGCAGAGATTTCAGTCCTGGAGAGATACGATCGCTGGGCTTGATGCCAAGGACAAGTATCGCAGTCCTGTTTTGGATGAGTTGCAGAGGGCGGAGAGTAGGAGCAGGCAGATTTAGAAAAGGCTGTTGCAATAGTCCAGCCTAGAGAGAACCAGAGCTCTGGAGACGGTGAGCTTCTGGTGGAAGGAGAGGAAAGAAAGAATACCTCTTAGGAGGTGCAGCTGGTAGTGTGACATTTTAGAGACGTCATAGATGTGAGGAGAGAAGGAAAGTGTGGAGTCGAAGATGACCTCAAGGTTTTTAGCCTCACAGGTGGGACCATCACTTTTGTGATCAGTTTGTGTCTCCTTGTGAGAGAGGGTATGCCCAGACGTGGGTCCCTTGCTCGCTGTGCCGTAGGGAACCAGGCTGCACCTCACTGAGGAGGTCCAACAAGGCCGAAACATGTCTGGGGTTGCTTGGTTTTCTGTGCAGAGGGGACCTGGCCTAGCAGTTCGGGCTGGGCTGCTACCTTCGGTGGCGGCAGCTGCTGACTGATTTGCACATGGCTGGTCCCCTTTTGCAAAGGGCAGACCGGCTAAAAAACGGTGGTGTGGAAGTTGTCCAGAGCAATTGCCAGTGGTTTAGATTCATTCGAAACCTTCCACCCATCACTTTTGTGGTCAGGGAGCAGGAAGAGGGCCAAGAGAGGCCGGTCAGAGAAGGACAGGAAAGGAGGGTGCAGGTGTGCCGATGAGGAGAATCTCAGTCTTACTGGCATTAAGGCAGAGGTCATTGGGGGCGCACCATCCCTGGATAGCAGACAGACACTCAGAGATGAGAGAAGGGGAGGAGGTGGCGGAATGGAGCCTAAAAATGAGTTGAGTGTCGAACCGCATAGCACTGAAAGTTGGGGCAGAGAGCGGCGATGCAGTGGGCAACAAGTGCCAGGTATTGGTTGATTAATCACTCACATCTGACCTGGGGCAGAGTGAGATCTCAGGGCGCTCCGGAGAGATTGTAACGGATAGCGGCTCACAAATAAAACCCAATACATTAGCCCGCTGCTTGCAATATATATTTATTTGTTTGGCCTTTTTATTAGGTGCTGCATGTATACAAGTTACTTCGGGGTGCACAAATATAATTTTGTTCTGCACCTTGACGTTCAAATACTACAGACAACTCCTGTAGTCCAATATGTCACATGTGAGCATTTCATCCAGCCCAGATTCTATTTGCATTCTGGAACATGTAGTTTTTTAAAATAGTTGAATAAGCCTACAGTATGGGTACAAGAATGCAAAGAAACAAGGCAGGGACATGAAATTAGGGAACATACGTCTTGGCTTCTCAGCCGCCATATCGAGTAAGGGGACAGTGATGGCCAAGAAACAGGCTAGTGGTCAGTCTTTGCTTTTTAGCAAATGGCACTTTACATTTGATTTGGGGTCAACACACATGGCAAAAGCTATACAACAAGTCCCAGAAGTTTACTGATCAGCCAGCGCTGGGTGGGGGCTACCAGGCATGCCATGGGTCTCCATAGCAACCCTTAAAGCTTTGCTGTAATCAGGTCACCTCTCTGTAGATCTATCGGGCCAGCCAATGTCAAGGGTGAGTTACACCACCATTCATGGCTCCAGCCCCACACCAGCCTCATCGTCTGCAGGCCTGCTCCACTGGGAAAATGAAATGCCACTATTGTGCCAGGGAGCAAGATGGCTACCATGTGGCTCATTAATCTATTGTGCCAGGGAGCAAGAAGGCTACCATGTGGCTCATTGCTGTCCAAGTTAAAATGCAGAGACTTCAGAACGGACAAGTCAATCGCATGATAGTGTACCCAGCTCTGCATTGTGTCTTATCTGATTCTGGTGGAAAAATGTTATAACTGGTCGATGCCTCTTAAAGGGATTGGATAAGAGCCAGCTCAATGTTACAAGTGCCTAAACTAGCTGTACAACTTTCTTGCTCATATAAAATTAATTTAGTTGCGCAATAATGACTACTTTTCTTAAATAATTGCAACAGAGCATTCTGTCATTGGGGTGCGTGGTATAAAATGGTAAGAATCACTCTCCCCTTTTCTCCCTGTGACTGGGCCTCATTAAGAGTTCAGTGGTGTGACCCCAGCATTACCACAAACTACAAGTTTGGAGATAAGGCAGAGAAAACACCTCCAGCAGATAACAGTAATACCATTTAATGGCATCTCGGTAGTATTACAGAAAAGCATCATGCCGCAAATAGGAATTTCAGTGGCAGCTATCTTTAAAAACACAATCCATCCGGAGGGGGGCGCTGTCGTGCAACAAGATGGCGTATTATCTTTCTAAAATGATATCCTGTATCTGCCTTCATCCGTGCTACTGGACCAGCGGATTCGACCATTGTACCTATCCTGCAGCCACCGGGAGAAACAACGGGCGAAATCGGACCCGGCGTGCCCAGATACCGACGGGGTGGGAGGCGGGGGGCCTTGGGCTGCTCCTCAGCTCTGGAGTAAACTACGCGAGTGCTGCGGCTCTGGGTGGAGCGTAGGCCCTGCAGAGGGTGGGTCCGGCCCCGCGGGCGGAACGGACTCCCTGTACCGGGACTGCCTCGAATGCCACCCGATAGGACCAACATTCGCTCATCGAGGACGGTGTCCTTTCTGGTAGGAGAAGTGCCTTGAGACCTGAGCTGCATGCGCCCTGCCCCGTCCTTCCGCTTGAATCACCCGTATTCTCCTACACGGCCCTGGGCGGTCCTGGTCGGGCGGAACCCCCACTGATCTCGAACACCGCCATAAAGAGGGGGGGGGACGAAACGGAAAGTATACCAACCGTCCCAGACGCTAATCCAGTGGCCAACCGGTGAGAGCGACCGCGCGGGGCAGGTGGTACGGGCCTGCTGCGGACCGGACCCGCGGGCAACCAAGGGAAGCGGAGAGGGACACTGTGAACAATCCTGCTTGATATCTGCGCGTGGGCCCCCAAAGGCTGTTAAATCAAACGCAGTCCGTCCCACGGCGATCGTCCCACGCACGGTGCCTTCCTCGGCCCTGTGGCCCAGAGGCCGACAGCGCCCTAGTATCATATCGCGGCTACTACAGCAGCCCCACTCACAGTCCGAGGCGAACCATCCCCCAGTGGCCCTCTACGATCCTCACTACAACGGATATTAATATTTGGACACCCGTGTGATACCTGGAAAAACCGCACTCAAGGGCAGGAAGACCGGGCCGATGGATTCTTTCACAAACTCACAAGCACCCGCAGAGGCCTCGGGCCCTTCGACAACATCTGATCTCCCTGCCACGGAAGACTCCAAGTTCGACCATCTTTTGACGACGGTTCAGAACGGATTATTGGCGATAAATGTCAGGCTGGACGATATTGTCTCCACGATAGGCTCCCTTAAAGCCAGGGTAGATAAGGAAAGTGCCAGAATCACTGATGCCGAAAACAGAATAAGTGCAAACGAAGACTCGACCCATCAAAACACTCAAGACATAGCTGGCTTGAAAAGCGAAATGAATAAACTCCGTGATAAGTGTGATGATTTGGAATCGAGGTCGAGAAGGAACAATATACGCATTGTGGGCTTAGCAGAATCCTTTTGCAAAAGCCCGATGGAGACCCAAATCGAAGCCCTTTTGAGGTCCGTCCTAGGTGCTGACTCCTTCTCTTCACAATTCTTGGTCGAACGAGCACATTGCACCCTGGCTCCACCGCCCAAACCGGGGGCTCCACCCCGCACGATAGTGGCAAAGCTTCTAAATTACAGAGACAGAGACGCGGTTCTGAGGCTGGCAAGGGAAAAGGGCCCTTTGAGACACGGCAACGACAACATACACATATATCCGGATTTCTCTGCGGGAGTCCAAACCCAGCGACGTTCCTACGAATCCATCAAACGCCAGCTGCGGGTGAGACAGGTTCCATATGCGCTGTTGTTTCCAGCAAAGCTACGGATACAACATGGCGGACGTGCGCACTTCTTTGACTCTCCGGCAGCTGCGTTGGCCTATGTGGAATCTGCTATTCCTCTACCTCCTGATAGGAACGAACCTGATCAAAATCTACTTCAGCAGCCGGTATAGTAATCCACATGGCATACTGTCCGACCGCAGCTATGAACCACCTTCTACCTACAACGAATCGTCTATTCTCGTTTCACCAAAGACAGGCAGGATTGTTCTTTAATTTGCGCTTCTTATTACTCTCCAACATTCAAGGACAGTCGGATGAGACGCGCTCGGCTACGAAGGCGGTGTTGCAGCACTCGCCCCCCTCCACGAGTGAAACCACAGGGTTTTAAATGGGGATCATCATCAAGTTGGGCCAGATGGTGTGGGTGGGGGTGGGAACCGGGTATTTGGGTCTGTTTAACCGGCCAGAGGTATGGTCGAAAGCCCCAGTTGGGCAAGTTGCAAAACAGTTTACTGTTGTGTTTAATGTTAAAAATGCAGTCACAAGTCACGCACTGATCCCCCCAAATCGTCATCCTGCTCTCCCAAGATTGTCTTTATACCTATTGACATGGCACATAAACCCCACACTTCCAGCGGGTTGTCGCTTAAGCTGCTAACTTGGAACATCCGGGGTCTGAACAATAGAGCAAAATCCAGCAAGGTGGGGGCATACATCAACAGGCACTGTCCGCATGTGGTAATGCTTCAGGAGACGCATGCTCTCTGAGAGACTAACAAGAAGATCTTGAAACAATGGGGTAACAACAGGTCACAGAGCAGGGGTGACCTCATCCATCGCTGGGGTTCGTCCCCGAAAAAAGTAAATCCGACCCGTTGGGTAGATATGTGGTGGTATGGGGCACAGTGGCTGGGGAAAGATGGGTGCTGGTCAAGTCCTATGGTCCAAACACGGACGACCCCGAATTTTATGCCTATCTCCTCACCGAAATCGACACGACAACTGACACATGGGTGCTGTGGGTTGGAGACTTTAATACTATCCTAGATGTGCTATTTGACAGGTCCTCCACTCGACAAAGGTCACTCACCATATCCGCTAATACCATCCATCAGGCCCTACAGGACAGGGCGCTGACCGATGCCTGGAGAGGAGTACACCCCACAGACCGTCAATACACTTTCTTTTCGTCAGCCCATGATTCTGAATCCAGGATTGACTACTGGTTCATATCCGTTCTCCTGCTGAGCTCCGTGGTGAGCTGTGAAATCCTCCCCCGTACGTTTTTTGATCATTCCCCAGTCACGCTTGAGATATCGCTCCAGAATATTAAACGTCCGTTCCCGCGCTGGAGAATGCCTCCAAACATCCAGAAGGACCCCAACGTGGTTGAATCGTTGCAAACTGAGATGGAGGAGTTCTTTCAGCTGAACACGGGGTCGGTGGGGAAATGGGCTACGGTGTGGGAAATGTTTAAGGTCAGGGTGAGGGGTAATCTTATGTCAAAAACCACTGGCCTCCTAAAAGGTGTCAGATCCAACCTTGATAAGACCGAAACACACCTGAAAACTCTTGAAAACAACTATAGTGTAACACATGACAAGTACATATTGGCTGATCTTAATGCACACCTCCTTAGATTCAATGAGCTAGCAATCCAAGAACTACAATACATGTCCACTCCGACCAGGCCCGTAGATACGGTGAAGGAAATAGAGCAGGACACCACTTGGCACTCATATTACAAAACAAACACAATCATGCCCCCATCGCAAGCATAATGACAGACAATGGTGATCCCGTGCACACAGAGGAAGAAATCAATGCCAAATTTGCTAAATATTACACCAACCTATACGGAAATCATGATACACGGAGTCTTGTAGACATTGCAACATACTTGAACGAGATAGATCTCCCTACCCTCTCACCTGAGGACAATGTTGTCCTTGAACAAGAAATAACCAAGGAGGAAATTGCTGAGGCAATTAAAGCACTGGCAGCTGGGAAAACCCCAGGCCCTGATAGCCTAAGTTCGGACCTCTATAAAACATACACAACAATACTATCCCCTATTCTAACTCATGTATGGGAGGAAGCCTTGAGCTCCGGCTCCCTCCCAGATTCCATAACCGACGCAGTCATAACGGTCCTATTGAAGCCTAGACGTCCGGCCCATGACCGCTCGTCCTATCGTCCACTCTCCTTAATAAATACAGACGCCAAGATATATGCGAAAGTGCGCGCAAATAGACTTCTCCCTAAAATGACTTCCCTAATACACCCTGATCAATGTGGCTTCATCCCGACGAGATCCACTGCCCTGAACCTGCGTAGACTGTTCGGAATTATGGCCCAGATCAAGCCTGATGCGCAGGCAGTGGCCGTCTCGCTGGACGCCGAGAAGGCATTCGACTCCGTCTTATGGGCATACATGTTCGAGGTCCTCAAAAAATTCAGCTTTGGCCCGTACTTCACACACTGCGTCAGGCTGCTCTACACCTCTCCCAAGTCTAGGGTCCTAACAAACCACACCCTCTCTACCCACCTTACCTTGCATCAGGGCACCAGACAGGGTTGCCCCTTCTCCCCCATCCTGTTCGCACTCACTATCGAACCAATGGCGGCTGCAAGCAGAAGAGAACAAGAATTGAGGGGCATCAAGTTGGCCGCAGCTACCAAGCTATCTCATTATATGCGGACGATGCTCTATTGTATATACGTAAACCGGAAAACAACTTAGAACCCATATTGGCAGTAATACAGGACTTCACCCTTCATTCAGGGTACAAAATCAACACAGCCAAATCTGAAATCTTCCCATTGACACAGTCCACCCCCTGCCCTTCATGCACACACGGTCTACAATGGTCCCTGGATTACATCAGATATCTGGGGATCCTTGTATCTAGAGACAAACAGTCACTATATATAGATAATTACGAACCCACTTTACAGACGATCCACACCAAACTCCAGATCTGGACCAAGTTGCCCATATCACTGGCTGGTCGGATAGCAGTGCTCAAAATGGTGATCCTCCCCAAACTCCTATATATCTTTAATAACGTCCCGATATGGCCAGGCAGACCCTTTTTTGAAAACCTGCGGTTCCCGTCAACCACCTTCATTTGGAACGGTGGGGCTAACAGGCTCAAATGGGAAAAACTGGTGGAACCCTACGACACGGGGGGCTTCGCTGCGCCCGATTATGAACTGTACTATCTTGTGTCTCAGGCTCATTATGCCAAATACTGGCAGAACCCTACATCAGAAGCACCTCATGTCCCCATTGAACGGCACTCGGTCCGCCCAACGGACTTGCGATCTATTATCTTTGCGACATCTTATAAAGACGATTGTAAATTTGACCCAGTAGCTTGCACGATCGCTGCCTGGGCTGCAATTAGCAAGCGCCTCCACATTGATATTCCCTATGACTCCCAAGCTCCATTGTGGAACTTTCCGGGCATTGCCCCCTCGTATGACCCTGGTATACAGAAAGCCTGGATCCCGAACTATGACATTACAATGAAGGCTATGTTCCCCAATGGAAGCTTCGTCACCCCCGAAGACTTCGCTGACACAGTGGGGAGGGGCCAACTTGTCACGTTACAATATCATCGTATGAAAGCAGCGTTCAAGAAACGCTGGACATCATTCCCTGCTGAGCCGCCCGAGCACCCTTGTTATCAGGCACTTCCCTCACAGCCTCATATAGGCGTCTCCATACTGTACAACATAGTCCAAACACATACGAAGTCCTCCAATAACATAAAGTCCACCTGGGAAGAAGACATGGGTACAACAATAGAGGAAGGAACATGGTCCAGTTACTGCCTCCTTACAAAGAAGGTCTCCCTCAACGCGGGGCTCAGAGTCATACAATTCAAAATGCTCAATAAACTTCACTATACCCCTGTTAAGATGGCTAAAATCAAGGTGTCCACAAACACGAATTGTCCCAAATGCAATAACCCTCAAGCTGACTCATACCATATATAATGGGCCTGCCCTGAAATAATTAGATTCTGGGAGACAGTAGCAAATATACTGGAAGACATTACGCAAATTCCCGCACAGCTTACCCCCAAAAAATATCTGTTTGGTGACATTGGAAAATTCGCAGAAAAAACAAGGAGGCTATTCAACGTCGCAGGTGTGGTGGCTAAAAAAAGTATTTTGCAAAAATGGAAGAGTCCCCACGCCCCCTGTGCAGAACAATTCTTAAAATCACTGGCATATGTGCACGAATGTGAAGAAACGTACATAGGTCTGGTCCCCACTCCGTGCAGACCTAAAGACATTTGGTCAGCGTTCAGGACTTACCTTCGCACCACCCCACCTAACTCGACTGAAATGTGTGCCTTAACCCTGGCAACAACCCTTAACCCTGGCAACAAATGTTTAATATCATAAATTGTGATGTTGTTTTATATAGGTATATGTATGGGAGAAAACAAAATGTATTACATGTATATCCATTACCACGGAGTAGTTCCGATAAATAAAGTTTAAAAAAAAAAAACACAATCCATCCTGAATCACCCATTTCCTATTGCCAACCGAGTCCAGAAGGAGTGGCAAACATGTCTGCGGAGAAAGGCATGGGGAAGGTGCCTGAAATGCTGCTGGGAAAGCCGCGATGTAGTGAGGCGGAGCTCCAGTTCCCTGCGGATGAAGTTGACAGCCATGCAGAACAGTTGTTTGGGCACACCAGAGAAAACTGTTTGTCCAGAGGAAAAATGCAACCTGGATCGAAGTTCGGGAGAAGGTTGTGGCGGTTCGCACCATACCCCGCAATAGTGATGACTGCAGGAAACGGTGGGCATCACCTCAAGGCCAGGGAGCGCAGTGCTGCCCATCCCCCGGAGGGAGACAGCTAGCACAGGAGGCGGCACAGTGGAGCCACTCAGACTCATGCCCTGGGAGGACAAGGCAAGCAGTATCCTCCACATGGCAGGCATCAAAGGCATTTGAGGAGCGGAAGTTGGAGCATCCAGCCAACCTGAGGCTGGTGAGAATGAATGCCACCTCTCTAACATGAATACATGACTTGACTCCCTGGCCCATGCATGTGGGCAGCAGAGTAGTCAGATGGCCACAAAGGCCGGCCAAAAGACAATGCGACCAATGCCAGTGCAACCACATGCATGTGCGATTCATGGTGGGACACCATGGCCACATGGCTGTGAAAATAGAAACACACCATTGCATAAATGGACGGTTCTATGTCAATTTCTCAAAGGCCAATTTATTTTGGGCTGATTTCAGGCCACCCTCTCTTGCAGCATTTGCTCGAAATTGGGGGGTTTTACCCCCGAACTCCCATCCCTCAGCACCCGCCAGCTTCCTCCCTAGACTCCCTCCATCATAATGCACACAAACACACACACGCGCACACATAAACGCACCCGTTCGCTGTCGATGCCGCTTCCGGGTCCTGGCGTGCCTGTCAGCTCCGGCACGCACGCGTGTGCGTAGAAAGACTGCTCTGTGCGCTCTTATGTTTCTTCACTTAGGGCCATATGGACATGTGACCTCGAGCAATCTGGAGATGGACATTATCAGGCAGCCCTATGCCAGGCCCTCAACTCAATCTCCTTCTGCCCACATCCACCATTGAAACACCCAAGTCCCAAACATCCCCCATAAGAAACACCAACCCCATTGGTTGGCCTGACACATGTAAATGTCATGTGATCAAACCATCTGCCAATGAGGGTCTACATACAAGGTCGGGCAAGCCACCATAACTCTGAACCCTAGTCCAGCCTCACAGGTGTTGTGTATTATTCCTGACTAACTACCCTTCCCATGTTCCCTGCTGACCCCATAGAGCAGTCCACGAGGGGAAGTTCACACCAAACACCATGTCACACGAAAACCTGCCCTCACATCCTGCAAGGTGTGTGGTCCTCAGAGAGCATATGTATCAATATTTGAGTAGACATCGTCCTGCATGTGAACCCACCCTAAACCTGTAAGCCCTGGTCAGCATCCCCCAAAAGGCACAAGTGTTTTGCAATGCCGTGTATGGCATATGCTATATGAAGACCCCCGCCGAGAAAACATCTGGCACACGCAACAGCATTCCAGCTGTACAAATCAGCCAGGCCTCATCCCACCACATGTGTCCATTGACACCACCAACACTGATGTTGATGCCAAAGCTGTGCCACCGCCAGCTCCCACCACGCTCGACGATGACGAAGCCCCACCTACTGCCAATACCACTAGTCTGAATCCCCCCCCGTGAGACCAGAGATGACTCCCATTCATTCCACTATGGCCACCCATGAGGCGGCCGAGACAACCACTCCCCCGGCCCTTGACACCCCCTTCTCACCTGTTCCAATGATCCAATGCCACTAGCACCCATACTCTAACACAGGGACTGATGGTGATGATGGCATTGAACCAGTGAATGCAGGTGGTCGGGGGACAGGTAATGCAGGTGAGTGAGAGCCCCAGCCCTCTATACACCCTTGAGAGTGTACCACAGCATACCCCAGTAGGGATATGGAGGGGGCGCAATACCACCGAACAGCGCCAGAACCCTGCACGGCATCCCTGATTGCCTGCAGGCGTTGCAGTAGCAATGTTCTCAATACGCTCCTGGAAGAAGAGTATTGAGAACTTTGCCGAACTGCTAATGCAACACCTGCAGGCAATCAGGGCTGCTGTGCAGGGTTCATGCCACAGAATAGCAAGGGCCATGGATTGGCAGTGCCACCACCTGTCAGCGGGGTAGCTGGTCTTTCCATCCAAAGAGTTTCCAACGAAATCCTTTCCAACCAAAATTGTGCATCGATTGTCTTTGCATCGAGTGCATATATGGATGCGGTAAAGGGTTATTTTGTGTCCTAAGGGTAAAATACGGGTGGGTGGGGGGGCGACCAGAAAATGCAAAAAAATGCATTCGATGCAAAAAGATTCGATGCAAAAAGATTCGATGCAAAATGTTCGTTGGAAAGGGTTTCCAGGGAAAGACCATAAACCTTCAGCGACTATGGCATCAAACACTGTAGGGGGCGGGGGACAGGAAGTTCACTAAGGCAGGTACCAAGGCCATGCAGAGCACTTTGGCCCTCACGTTGCAACATGTCCGGGTAGGCCAGGAGTCAGAGCCTTCTACTTCTGCCAGCCCCACCGAAGGCTCGCTGCCTGACAGCCCCTGACAGCGGTCACAATGAAAGGTGGCACACGCGCGGGCAGAGCAAGCTGCCCTGCCACAGAAAACACCGGAAAACATGTGACACTTATCCCAGGCCCCAGGGAGGGGGCAGGCACAGGCCTTAGGGACGAGGGAGGTCGCAGGGCATGTGTACTCACTGTAAAGGAAATACAATCACACATACACTTGAGCAGATGTGAGCACAGTCATCGCTGGGTGGGTTGGGACAGGTTTACTTTGTGACTACATACAATTGAAGTGAAATCAAATATGCCCGAAAGAAGTTCACAATTCTGTCTAACAAGACGTCCGCCGCTGCCTTCATCACGGTCACCAGCATGTGCGTCGTCATCATTCGGGGGCGGGGGGGGGGGACATGTCGACACATGTTGTGCAGAACAGGACACATATTGTTTCTGGCCTACATCTAAATCCACAATTGCTTCAAAACAGAATCTAGCAGTCCCATGCTATTCCAGTCCAACAGAGAGTCCACATTGGGCATGTATTATTTATTTTGATTGAATACTTGTTTTTAATTATTCCCTTTCTTCACGATTAATGCTTTTCAAATGCAATGTACCACAATTATTTCATATCTTCATGATTACATATATACAACACAAAACAGCATATATTACATTATTACAACAACAAGCTAAAAAAGCTATAAGAAAGGGAAAGGAAGGACACCTTGGAGAATAAACCTGAGGGTTTACGTCACACATCTGGCAAGTGTGCAAAATGAAGTGATACAGGACGAATATCTAATATGCTGGTTTGGGCATGTTCCCATGTGTCCCATTGGGCCCTGTATTCATATACTGTGGTACTAATTAAGCAATAAGCCTAAGTCAGCTAATGCCCCGGGGCCCATAGTTACAGGCCCAAGCAAAGCGAGAATGGCCGGCGGGGAAGGGAAAATGGAGTCCGTTTTCCCTGTCCATGATGGCCATCGGGAGTGGACGCGCTGGGGACAGACCTGTGACCAGCACGTTTGCTCTCGAAAAAGGACCAAAAAAAAAAGGTAAGTGGGGTTGGAAGGGTTGGGAGGGGATTGTAAGGAGCAGGGAGGTGGGAGGAGGGAGGTGTCAGTAGCGCTCTTGCCCTCGTAGTGTAGCCGAGGAATTCTTCTCGCCAATCTACCGAACTAGTTGATACAATGAACAACCAGAACAATTGTTTGGCGGAAAGATGGAATGCCAACGATGAACCCAGAACCGCATTGGACAGGATACTGGGACGAGACGTCTTCTCAAGGTGTACAGGCAAGACCCCCAGACAACTGCAAGAAGAGCAACAATCACAATGGTGCAATTCTATGCAGAAATTCAAACATCAAGAGAGAAACCAAACACTAACCTGTGCAGTTCTTCAGAGTGTCCGAAAATCCCCAGAAAGGAGAAGAAGTAATGTGGATGTGTTCGTGGCAAACCAAAATTCGAAATGTCATGGAATCAACCAGAAGTGAAGGCAAAACAGGAAACAGGAGGTGAATCCGAACAGATGTCCAAAGTGCAACACCTAACCTGACGGCACGAGGACGCCTAAAGGTACATTAAGGCAGTCTCTAGTCCGTGTACCAGTGGTGCAAAGTTCCAATGCAGGAGTAGGAACCGCAATCGGGAAACAGTACAAAAACTGGCAAAGCAAGGCAGGTCCGGTGGCGGTCCGAGGTCGAAGAGCAGGGCTGGCAGCAAAAGTTCAAAAGAGTAAGCAAGGCAGGTCCGGTGGTGGTCCGAGGTCGAAAAGCAAGGTTGGCAGCAAAAGTACAAAGGAGTAAGCAAGGCAGGTCCGGTGGCGGTCCGAGGTCGAAGAACACGGGGAAAACAAGGCAGACAAGACAAGGAAAGAACCTGGATACGAGGAGAGCAAGCCGCTAGAATACAGGATTCAGAAGCGCCGGCATAACGTACAGGCGTGGCTTAAATAGGAATCACATGAGCACAATACGTCCTTCAGCGTGCACGGTGAAACCTGAATGCCGTGAGAGGACGCCATCGTCTCCATGCCAACCTCCAAGCTCCCGGCAGACGAGGTCTTAAAGGGGCCGTAGCCACCGTTCTTTGGCAAGTACGGGATCCATAAGTATTACGTCTCGTGGAAGCCGTGGAAGCCGGATAATTACGGCGTCCTAACACCGATGAGTTCTGCCAATACTTGACAGGAGGGAGAAAACACTTACCTGAATCTCCGGCGGGGGAGATGTCAGCCTCCAGTCGTGTGGTGGCTCGGAGCGGGGATTACCCCATTCGGAGCATCCTCAACCCCCCCACCAGGGTTATGATGGAAGTTTAAACTTTGAGGGATTCTGCGTCGGGTAAAGCCCCAGCGACGGCCAATCAGATTGCGTGTAACAAACTGATTGTCTCTCGCTGGGTACTCATTTCTCTTCTTCATACCACCTTCTTTTTTTTTTTTAAATTAGTTTTTTATTGACATTGTACATACAAGGTAGGGTGCACCAGCAATCCCCGCCTGCCATAGAATAAGCAAACAAAGATGTCAACATTTTTATCTTTTAATCCCATCCACCCACCCCCCCAACTTTGCAGCATACCAAGTCTTGAGGTTTTGCAGGTTATGGAAGTTGCCGAGAGAACATTCAAACATCGTTGTATACATTGTTATGCACTTTTGACATCGTGGGGTACGCTTGATTCAAAGCAAACTGAGGGCCAAACTCTAACTCTGGGGCCAGTGCCGAGATGGATACAGAGGATACGTAATAAAGCATGTTTTACAGACGCATTGAAACGCAGTCATCATGGAGGAGAACCGCAGTCCATTCCTGCGTAAATTCCGACACTGTGTCATTTTTCACTGCTGTAAGCTTTTCATAGGTGAAAATCGACCTTAATGTACAAAGCCATTCCTCCTTGGATGGTGCTAGAGCGCTTTTCCATTTTTGGGCCAGTGCTAACCTCCCTGCCCTCAACATGGCCCCAATGACCCTTGGGAATGCGTTCTGTTCCGTCTCCGGCATGGGGGTACCCAGGAGGATTTCCAGGGGGAGTAAGGATGGGCAGAACCCCTCTATGTCCTTAATCCAGCTGAGCAGTTCCGACCAGTACACCTGAATGACCGGACATCCCGACCCCATATGGAACCATGTGCCCCTTTGGAGACATAAACTAGGACAGAAGGGGGATACCTCTACAAACATTCTGGACAGGGTGGCCGGGGGCGATGCCAGGAATGGAGAATCTTGAAGCTGTGCTCCATGGCAGCAGTATACAGACCCTGCGAGCGAGCATATTTTCAACAGCTCGTCCCGGAATAGTAAGTAGACTCTTCCTGTTTCTTGCTAGAAAGCATTATTTATTTTTTCAGCCACGAGCTACCCGGTATTTATTAGGCTTGCATACAGTGAGTCTTTGACTCTGTTGAATTATATATGCCTCCGGCTGCTGACACCCTTCCAATGCCGAGCACTCTCCCGTTAGTAACGTGAGCCCTGGCAATTGATTATCTTCGCTTCGGGAGTTCTACCCGAATTGTTATTGTGATTCGCGTGACTTTTTCTTCGTCCCAACTCGACCTTATCAACAGTTCTGACCTTTTTTCTCATTTATATAGGGAGCGGGAGAGTTGTGAATCTCACGGTGTACCCCTTGAGTCTATGAAAATATATATTGGAGAATTGATCCTTTCCTCCGAAATGGTGCTGCCTGCATGAAAAACAGCCACTGCAGCATTGAACCATTCCCATATCTCCAGCTGACGGTTACGCAGTACAGACGTGTTGGGACATCGCATATTGGTATAGCTGGTACTCCTGTTCTTCATATCAGGAATTTTCAGCTGTCTCTCCTTCTCTCTCTTCATTCATGAAGGTTAGTTATTAAAAATTAGACCTATAAGCGCTCGCATAGCACACTGCCTGTATAAATAGATCACGCAAGTTTAATACATGGGCATTTGCATCTTCTCACTAACTTAATGGGTCCGCTTGATGGCCACGAGGGGTTGATTCTCTCTGCACTTTGGGGCATCAATGATCATGGTAGCACTGTTTATAGCATGCAAAGTACCTCCCTTGGAGTTATGGCACAAGGTAGGGGGCAGGTTGTGTTTGATTTTAAATCACTTTTAATGAATATGAATTGGTTGATAATTGGGGGTTTCCCTTTGTTTTCGCTAGTGGTTCTATGATGAGGTCTCATATATGTATATCTCCCTGTCTTTTTAGAGTTGAATTGTTATTCTCCTGATGAAGGCGTAACTCAATTAAAGTTAAATACGCCGAAACCGGTTGAGAAACCAGTGATGAGGTCAACTTTGGACATCGATGTGACCCATCCTAAAATGATGACCACTTGAACAATCTGTTGTTGTGGCTTTTCATATATATTTATTATATATCTCTTTCTCTCTCTTTTTTATGAAGACAATAAGTAAATCAATTGTTATGACTTTTTTAGGATAAAGTTTTACATTACATGTATTATTGTGATGGATGTATGAATGGTTATTGGATGCCTGTGTACGAATGAGATGGATTATATGTGAAACTATGTGAAATTATGTGTTCTTAATTCCTTTCCTGCGATGTAAAATTATTGAGTGCTATGATTAATTCTCGATTAAAATTTGATATTTAAATAATGGATCAGGTTCAATTAAATTTCTTGATTCCTTCTGTCTCCAAAATTGTATCCTCTGGTTTTCTTCCGTAATTAGCAGTATACAGAGAACCCGTGAATATAGTTTTAAAAATTGCCCTCCATGTGTGGTCATCCAGCGTCATGCCCAGCCTTTCTTCCCAAATTTGTTTAAAGGGTTGTCTACCCTCCAAGTTGGCCGTTATCAGTGTACTGTAAAACTTAGATAGGGAGCCCATCCGAGAGACACTTTTAGCTATTACATCTTCAAAGGGGGTGAGGGGGCGTTTAAGGTTGTCAGCCCACCGAGGGTGAGTCAGAATTCCCTTCAAACGCAGATACTCAAAGATCGAGGGTGGTTTGTCGCCCAGTGCCTCACTCAATTGGTCATAGTCTATGAAGCCCTCTTCGCGGGAGAGTTGGGAAATCCTCTCCAAACCCATGTCTGACCATGCTTGGGTATCACGGAAGCCTCTGGTGTCTAGATTGACAGGGGAGCCCCACAATGACATTAAAGGGAACGGCCAGGATGACAGCATTTTGTTATCTTTATTCGGTTTCCAGGCTGCCCATAGGACCGCTAATGTAGGGTGTGTTCTGAGGTGGGAGGGGAGGGCTTTAGTGGAGGCCCATAGCAGGTCTCTGACTTTTTTCGGGTGGGTGTGGATATCTTCAATGTATGTCCAATATGTCCTCATATCTTCTCTCATATGTTTCAACATCACCCGGAGCTGAGCTGCTTTATAGTATAGCCTAAAGTCAGGAAGGCCGAATCCACCATGAGACTTCGGAAGGGTCAAGGTGGAGAATTTGACTCTTGCTCTCCTCCCGTCCCATATAAACTGAAGGACTCGGGATTGTAAAACCTCGAAAAAAAGGCCTCAGGGATCACCATGGGGAGGGCTTCAAAGAGATACAGTAGGCGAGGCAAGGCGTTCATTTTAACCATAACCATGCACCCAAACCAATAATAATAATAATAATAATTAGGCTTTTATATAGCGCTACAAACCCTTAGGTATCTGAGCGCTGCTTATTATTACCCACGGTGTGTGGTGCTCATTTATTGACCTCGGAAGGATGAAAGGCTGAGATTGGCCCCGCCGGGATTCGAACCTGCGTTAGCAGGCTCTGCACGGATGTCAAAGCGAGCGCTCTACTCGCTGTGCCACTTGACCGGCATAAGAGTGTAAGAGGTGCCCAAGGTTTGAGATCGCTGCTAATCTTGGCCAAAATTTCGGGGAAGTTACACTGGTATAGCAGTGAAAGGTTCCTAGGAATGCAGGTACCCAGATACCCAGTGGACACTCGTTCTATTCTTACTCCCAATATTTCGGAGCGAACCCCAATATCTTGGTCCCCAGGACCCATAGGCATAATGCTAGACTTGGACGCGTTTATCTTAAGTCCCGAAAAGGCACCATAGTAATTTATAAGATCGAACAGTCTAGGTAGTGAAACCTGGAGCTTGGTAAGGTAGCCCAAGATATTGTCTGCAAACAGGGAAAGTTTAAAGTCGCAATCATCACAACGTATCCCTGTGATTTCCTGGTCCACTCTAATCGCTATGGCCAGGGGCTCCATTGCCAGAGCATATGGAAGGGGTGAAATAGGGCAGCCCTGCCGGGTTCCTCTAGATAAAGCCAGGGGTTCCGATGTGCCACCATTGACCAAAACTCTTGCTGCAGGACCATTATATAGTGCTGAGACCCACCCACAAAACTTGTCCCTCAGGCCCATTTTCTGGAGAACTCTACCCATATAAGGCCATTCGACATGGTCGAAGGCCTTTTCAGAGTCGAATGCCAGCAAGTAGCCCTCCACCCCCTGCCTTGAAGCCTCGTGCATGAGGTCTAGGGTCTTCCGTATATTGTCCGAACCCTGGCGTCCCGGAATGAAGCCTACCTGATCTCCATGTATTAGGGAGGGGAGGAGCTTCGCCAGTCTATTTGCTAAAAGTTTAGCCAGGATCTTAACATACACGTTAAGAAGGGATATAGGGCGTTATGAGTGACACTGGGAAGGATCCTTCCCCTCTTTGGGGAGTACTACTATTAGTGCAGACATCATCGAGGGTGGGAGGCTGCCCTGATCAAGTGCTGAGTTAAACATCTTAGCCATAAACGGGGCTAGCGTTGACCGATAGGTCTTGTAAAACTTGACTGTGAACCCATCATCCCCTGGGGCTGTTCCACACTTCAAAGAAGATATAGTGTCTATTATCTCCTCCGGGGTTACGGGGAGTTCTAGTGTACTTGCTTTTTCGGGTGAGAGGCCGGGAATCGGGAGGGAGTCCAGGAAGTTGTCAATCTCGGTTCCATCCCCTGCGTACTCCAAGCAATACAGGTGCCCATAATACTGCCGAAAATGTTCAGCTATTTTACTATCTCTTACCGTCGATTCCCCTCCCGGTGAACGGATGGAATTCACCCTTCTATTGTTTCTGAGCTCGCGAATCCTCCAAGCTAATATCTTATCCGCTTTTTCCCCTTTTTCCATGTACTTCTGTTTCAGGAAGGACAGCTTTCTTTCCGTTTGTCCCACCTGGAGGTCTGCCAACTTTGAGCGCAACCTTTGAAGCTCCTCCCACTTTCCAGGGAACATTTGCGTTTTTAATTTCCCACCCGGTTGGATAGCCTCTATCTTTTCCTTCAATAGTTTCTCCTCATGGCCCCACTCCCTCTTTTTCCTCAAACCTGTCTCAATGAGAATGCCCCTAATGGTTGCCTTGAATGCCTCCCAGACTCCCATGACCCCGACCTCCCCATTATCGTTGATGGAGAAGTATTCTGTAATAGCTGTCAGGAGGGATTGGCGCACTTCCTTGTCGTGCAGAAGGAGGTTGTTACACCTCCATAGGGAGCCGGGTGTCGGGGCCGGGGGGATACCCATTTTTATTCTAACCAAGTCATGGTCCGTCCAAGGAACAACCTCCACCCCCGATTCTGTGACCTCTCCCCGAAGCGTGGAATCAACTAAAATATAATCAATACAGGAAAATGTAGCGTTGGGAATAATGGGAGGTTTTGAGAAAAATGTGAAGTCGGGAACACGGTCTTGCCTAGTGTGGTGTGTATCGCTCAAACCCAGATCTTCGTTAACTGTTTGGAAAGCCTCAGCCAATTTTTTATGGAGTCGCTGATTAGGACATGGGTTGGGCGCCCTCCTGTCCCGTTCAGGGCAAAGAACCATGTTAAAATCCCCACCAACCAGTAGAGTACCCTCGGAAAAAGCTATAATTTTCTCTCTCATCCCCACCCAGAAGCCATCTTGCGCCTCATTTGGAGCATATATACAAACCAGGGTAAACAACCGACCCCTCACCTCCTCCTTGACCATGATATATCGTCCTTCTGGGTCTGCCCTCTGAGCTTTGAGTACGAAATGGGCCCCGGGAGAGACCAGTAGGGCAACTCCACGTTTCTTAGCCAAAACGGACGCTGCATAAACCTGTTCAATGGTTTTAGCCCTCAGCTTTGGTTCCTTGCCCCTGACCCAGTGTGTTTCTTGCACAAATAGGAAGTGGAGCCGGAGCCTTAAAAATTCCCTCACCAGCAGCGACCTCTTAGTGGGAGAATTAAGCCCCCGTACTTTTAACGAACCCACTGTCAAAAATTGAAATGAATCATCCATCGCAGCGATGGTAAAAGCTCATGTCTCCCTCCACAAAGCAACTAATTTCAGTGCTCCCGCAATACTTCCGGCCCCTGCTATAGTCAAAAAACAGATCTGTAGTTACGAAACAGACCAGAAAACTTGGCTTGTCCCAGCTAAAACTCCATTGAACAAACCCCAACTTTTCCCTCCCCCTTTTCCCCTCCCCCCTGAACGCCTGGTAGACCAGCGGCTTCATCCTGTCACTGAGCCAGGCCACCAGTGTCTCCCCCCTCCGGGCTCTTGAACTATTCAACAACAACAACTTGAGCCCCCTCACCCCCCTATCGCATTTAGATTGTGAACATTTACAGTGCTCCCCCTTTCGGAATAAAGTACAAACTTGACCGTGAAGCGTCCTGTGGTTCTTCAAGTGTCAGGTTGTCCAGGGGATGTCGGAGCCACTCTTCTAAACTTCCTGTGGCCTCGAACTTTACGTCTCCTCTCCTGTGGAGCCTTTGTCCCCCGGGGGCCAGCCGGCTCTCTTCCGCGCTCTTGCTCTCCCACCTCCATGCTTGGTTCATCGAGGAGTTCTCCCAACACCCTGCGAATATCATCCTCCGTGACCAGGGCATATTTGTATCCTTCCAGTTCGAAGGATAGTGAAAAAGGGTATCCCCATCTGTATCGAACCCCCTTGGCTTGGAGCATTTTCGTTAGCGGGGAGCAGAGTCGGTCGACGTCTTGCCAGGGTGAAGGCGGACAGATCCTGATACACCGAAATCCGGGCCCCCTCTCAGTCCACCGGACCCTTCTTACGTGCCAGTTCCAAGAGTTTGCTTTTCTCCGTGAAATAATGGAATAGTACGAGAATGGATCTGGGGCCTCTGTTAGCCGCACCCGCTCTGTGAGCTCTATCGATAGTAGGTTCATTCATATTTGCACCTTCAAAAAGAGTTCCCACCACCGCATTAACAGCTTTGATAATGTCCATTTGCGTTTCGCCCTCCCGCTCAGGGAAGCCCAAAAAACGCAGATTACAGCGGTGTTCCCTATTCTCTAAGTCATCAAGCTTTAGGGAGCATTTCTCTTCTCTCCTCTCGAGTTCCGATAAGCGCATGTCGAATTGAGTCTCAAAAATGTCATTCGAGGCTGTGTTGTTTTCAAGCATTTGGACCCTGTCATCTATATTGTCCACTTTTTTATCCAAGGTGTCCAACCGTATCGTTATGTCCGCTCTGAAGCCTCTTATTTCCTCCAAGAGGGCAGCCATACCTTTGGTGACTGTGCTAGTATCAGACATTTCCTGATGCGTCGGGGACGCCATCTCAGGGCAGGTTGACGAGCTTGAGGGCATGCGTCGAAATCTCTGTAGGGATTCCTTTCAGTTCATGGGCTTCCCCCGGCCATCTCCACAAGGTCTCCTCGTGAACGCCCCAGGTCAAGTGGGCTGCGCCGCTGGGCCTTCAAACAACTCTAGAGGGAGAGCAACGGGGGGACTTCTCTGTATATGACCTTGACTCTGCACTCTCTGTTGAGGCGGGAGGTTACTCGTGACAAATCTCCAGGCCACGGCCAACAGGGGTCTATCGCTCTCTGTCCCCGTGTTATGTCGGGACCCCTCTGCTCGAAAAAAACCTGACCATGCTTGGGTATCACGGAAGCCTCTGGTGTCTAGATTGACAGGGGGGGCCCACAATGACATTAAAGGGGACGGCCAGGATGACAGCATTTCGTTATCTTTATTCGGTTTCCAGGCTGCCCATAGGACCGCTAATGTAGGGTGTGTTCTGAGGTGGGAGGGGAGGGCTTTAGGGGAGGCCCATAGCAGGTCTCTTTTTTTTACGGGTGGGTGTGGATATCTTCAATGTATGTCCAATATGTCCTCATATCTTCTCTCATATGTTCCAACATCACCCGGAGCTGAGCTGCTTTATATTATAGCCTAAAGTCAGGAAGGCCGAATCCACCATGAGACTTCGGAAGGGTCAAGGTGGAGAACTTGACTGTTGCTCTCCTCCTGTCCCATATAAACTGAAGGACTCGGGAAGGTAAAACCTCGAAAAAGGCATCAGGGATCACCACGGGGAGGGCTTCAAAGAGATACAGTAGGCGAGGCAAGACGTTCATTTTAACCGTAACCATGCGCCCAAACCAAGAGTGTAAGAGGTGCCCAAGGTTTGAGATCGCTGCTAATCTCGGCCAAAATTTCGGGGAAGTTACACTGGTATAGCAGTGAAAGGTTCCTAGGAATGCAGGTACCCAGATACCCAGTGGACACTCGTTCTATTCTTACTCCCAATATTTTGGAGCGAACCCCAATATCTTGGTCCCCAGGGCCCATAGGCATAATGCTAGACTTGGACGCGTTTATCATAAGTCCCGAAAAGGCACCATAGTAATTTATAAGATCGAACAGTCTAGGTAGTGAAACCTGGAGGTTGGTTAGGTAGCCCAAGATATCGTCTGCAAACAGGGAAAGTTTAAAGTCGCAATCATCACAACGTATCCCTGTGATTTCCTGGTCCGCTCTAATCGCTATGGCGGACCAGGAAATCACAGAGCATATGGAAGGGGTGAAAGAGGGCAGCCCTGCCGGGTTCCTCTAGATAAGGCCAAGGGTTCCGATGTGCCACCATTGACCAAAACTCTTGCTGTAGGACCATTATATAGTGCTGAGACCCACCCACAAAACTTGTCCCCCAGGCCCATTTTCTGGAGAACTCTACCCATATAAGGCCATTCGACATGGTCGAAGGCCTTTTCAGAGTCCAATGCCAGCAAGTAGCCCTCCACCCCCTGCCTTGAAGCCTCGTGCATGAGGTCTAGGGTCTTCCGTATATTGTCCGAACCCTGGCGTCCCGGAATGAAGCCTACCTGATCTCCATGTATTAGGGAGGGGAGGAGCTTCGCCAGTCTATTTGCTAAAAGTTTAGCCAGAATCTTAACATACACGTTAAGAAGGGATATAGGGCGATATGAGTGACACTGGGAAGGATCCTTCCCCTCTTTGGGGAGTGCTACTATCAGTGCAGACATCATCGAGGGTGGGAGGCTGCCCTGATCAAGTGCTGAGTTAAACATCTTAGCCATAAACGGGGCTAGGGTTGACCGATAGGTCTTGTAAAACTTGACTGTGAACCCATCATCCCCTGGGGCTGTTCCACTCTTCAAAGAAGATATAGTGTCTATTATCTCCTCCGGGGTTACGGGGAGTTCTAGTGTACTTGCTTTTTCGGGTGAGAGGCCGGGAATCGGGAGGGAGTCCAGGAAGTTGTCAATCTCGGTTCCATCCCCTGCGTACTCCGAGCAATACAGGTTTTCATAATACTGCCGAAAATGTTCAGCTATTTTACTATCTCTTACCGTCGATTCCCCTCCCGGTGAACGGATGGAATTCACCCTTCTATTGTTTCTGAGCTCGCAAAGCCTCCAAGCTAATATCTTATCCGCTTTTTCCCCTTTTTCCATGTACTTCTGTTTCAGGAAGGACAGCTTTCTTTCCGTTTGTCCCACCTGGAGGTCTGCCAACTTTGAGCACAACCTTTGAAGTTCCTCCCACTTTCTAGAGAACATTTGCGTTTTTAATTTCCCACCCGGTTGGATAGCCTCTATCTTTTCCTTCAATAGTTTCTCCTCATGGCCCCTCTCCCTCTTTTTCCTCAAACCTGTCTCAATGAGAATGCCCCTAATGGTTGCCTTGAATGCCTCCCAGACTCCCATGACCCCGACCTCCCCATTATCGTTGATGGAGAAGTATTGTGTAATAGCTGTCAGGAGGGATTGGCGCACTTCCTTGTCGTGCAGAAGGAGGTCGTTACACCTCCATAGGGAGCCGTGTGTCGGGGCCAGGGGGATACCCATTTTTATTCTAACCAAGTCATGGTCCGTCCAAGGAACAACCTCCACCCCCGATTCTGTGACCTCTCCCCGAAGCGTGGAATCAACTAAAATATAATCAATACGGGAAAATGTAGCATTGGGAATAATGGGAGGTTTTGAGAAAAATGTGAAGTCGGGATCACGGTCTTGCCTAGTGTGGTGTGTATCGCTCAAACCCAGATCTTCGTTAACTGTTTGGAAAGCCTCAGCCAATTTATTATGGAGTCACTGATTAGGACATGGGTTGGGCGCCCGCCTGTCCCGTTCAGGGCAAAGAACCATGTTAAAGTCCCCACCAACCAGTAGAGTACCCTCGGAAAAAGCTATAATTTTCTCTCTCATCCCCACCCAGAAGCCATCTTGCGCCTCATTTGGAGCATATATACAAACCAGGGTAAACAACTGACCCCTCACCTCCTCCTTGATCATGATATATCGTCCTTCTGGGTCTGCCCTCTGAGCTTTGAGTACGAAATGGGCCCCGGGAGAGACCAGTAGGGCAACTCCACGTTTCTTAGCCAAAACGGACGCTGCATAAACCTGTTCAATGGTTTTAGCCCTCAGCTTTGGTTCCTTGCCCCTGACCTAGTGTGTTTCTTGCACAAATAGGAAGTGGAGCCGGAGCCTTAAAAATTCCCTCACCAGCAGCAACCTCTTAGAGGGAGAATTAAGCCCCCGTACATTTAACGAACTCACTATAAAAAATTGAAATGAATCGTCCATCACAGCGATGGTAAAAGCTCATGTCTCCATTCCACAAAGGAACTAATTTCAGTGCTCCCGCAATACTTCCGGCCCTTGCTATAGTCAAAAAACAGATCTGTAGTTACGAAACAGACCAGAAAACTTGGCTTGTCCCAGCTAAAACTCCATTGAACAAACCCAAACTTTTCCCTCCCCCTTCTCCCCTCCCCCCTGAACGCCTGGTAGACCAGCGGCTTCATCCTGTCACTGAGCCAGGCCACCAGTGTCTCCCCCCTCCGGGCTCTTGAACTCTTCAACAACAACAACTTGAGCCCCCTCACCCCCCTATCGCATTTAGATTGTGAACATTTACAGTGCTCCCCCTTTCGGAATAAAGTACAAACTTGACCGTGAAGCGTCCTGTGGTTCCTCAAGTGTCAGGTTGTCCAGGGGATGTCGGAGCCACTCTTCTAAACTTCCTGTGGCCTCGGACTTTACGTCTCTCCTGTGGAGCCTTTGTCCCCCGGGGGCCAGCCGGCTCTCTTCCGCGCTCTTGCTCTCCCACCTCCATGCTTGGTTCATCGAGGAGTTCTCCCGACACCCTGCGAATATCATCCTCCGTTACCAGGGCATATTTGTATCCTTCCAGTTTGAAGGAAACTGAAAAAGGGTATCCCCATCTGTATCGAACCCCCTTGGCTTGGAGCATTTTCGTTAGCGGGGAGCAGAGTCGACGTCTTGCCAGGGTGAAGGCGGACAGATCCTGATACACCGAAATCCGGGCCCCCTCTCAGTCCACCGGACCCTTCTTACGTGCCAGTTCCAAGAGTTTGCTTTTCTCCGTGAAATAATGGAATAGTACGAGAATGGATCTGGGGCCTCTGTTAGCCGCACCCGCTCTGTGAGCTCTATCGATAGTAGGTTCATTCATATTTGCACCTTCAAAAAGAGTTCCCACCACCGCATTAACAGCTTTGATAATGTCCATTTGCGTTTCGCCCTCCCGCTCAGGGAAGCCCAAAAAACGCAGATTACAGCGGTGTTCCCTATTCTCTAAGTCATCAAGCTTTAGGGAGCATTTCTCTTCTCTCCTCTCGAGTTCCGATAAGCGCATGTCGAATTGAGTCTCAAAAATGTCATTCGAGGCTGTGTTGTTTTCAAGCATTTGGACCCTGTCATCTATATTGTCCACTTTTTTATCCAAGGTGTCCAACCGTATCGTTAAGTCCGCTCTGAAGCCTCTTATTTCCTCCAAGAGGGCAGCCATACCTTTGGTGACTGTGCTAGTATCAGACATTTCCTGATGCGTGGGGGACGCTATCTCAGGGCAGGTTGACGAGCTTGAGGGCATGCGTCGAAATCTCTGTAGGGATTCCTTTCAGTTCATGGGCTTCCCCCGGCCATCTCCACAAGGTCTCCTCGTGAACGCCCCAGGTCAAGTGGGCTGCGCCGCTGGGCCTTCAAACAACTCTAGAGGGAGAGCAACGGGGGGACTTCTCTGTATATGACCTTGACTCTGCACTCTCTGTTGAGGCGGGAGGTTACTCGTGACAAATCTCCAGACCACGGCCAACAGGGGTCTATCGCTCTCTGTCCCCGTGTTATGTCGGGACCCCTCTGCTCGAAAAAAACCTGACCATGCTTGGGTATCACGGAAGCCTCTGGTGTCTAGATTGACAGGGGGGGCCCACAATGACATTAAAGGGGACGGCCAGGATGACAGCATTTTGTTATCTTTATTCGGTTTCCAGGCTGCCCATAGGACCGCTAATGTAGGGTGTGTTCTGAGGTGGGAGGGGAGGGCTTTAGGGGAGGCCCATAGCAGGTCTCTTTTTTTTACGGGTGGGTGTGGATATCTTCAATGTATGTCCAATATGTCCTCATATCTTCTCTCATATGTTCCAACATCACCCGGAGCTGAGCTGCTTTATAGTATAGCCTAAAGTCAGGAAGGCCGAATCCACCATGAGACTTCGGAAGGGTCAAGGTGGAGAACTTGACTGTTGCTCTCCTCCTGTCCCATATAAACTGAAGGACTCGGGATTGTAAAACCTCGAAAAAGGCCTCAGGGATCACCACGGGGAGGGCTTCAAAGAGATACAGTAGGCGAGGCAAGACGTTCATTTTAACCGTAACCATGCGCCCAAACCAAGAGTGTAAGAGGTGCCCAAGGTTTGAGATCGCTGCTAATCTCGGCCAAAATTTCGGGGAAGTTACACTGGTATAGCAGTGAAAGGTTCCTAGGAATGCAGGTACCCAGATACCCAGTGGACACTCGTTCTATTCTTACTCCCAATATTTCGGAGCGAACCCCAATATCTTGGTCCCCAGGGCCCATAGGCATAATGCTAGACTTGGACACGTTTATCTTAAGTCCCGAAAAGGCACCATAGTAATTTATAAGATCGAACAGTCTAGGTAGTGAAACCTGGAGGTTGGTTAGGTAGCCCAAGATATCGTCTGCAAACAGGGAAAGTTTAAAGTCGCAATCATCACAACGTATCCCTGTGATTTCCTGGTCCGCTCTAATCGCTATGGCCAGGGGCTCCATTGCCAGAGCATATGGAAGGGGTGAAAGAGGGCAGCCCTGCCGGGTTCCTCTAGATAAGGCCAAGGGTTCCGATGTGCCACCATTGACCAAAACTCTTGCTGTAGGACCATTATATAGTGCTGAGACCCACCCACAAAACTTGTCCCCCAGGCCCATTTTCTGGAGAACTCTACCCATATAAGGCCATTCGACATGGTCAAAGGCCTTTTCAGAGTCCAATGCCAGCAAGTAGCCCTCCACCCCCTGCCTTGAAGCCTCGTGCATGAGGTCTAGGGTCTTCCGTATATTGTCCGAACCCTGGCGTTCCGGAATGAAGCCTACCTGATCTCCATGTATTAGGGAGGGGAGGAGCTTCGCCAGCCTATTTGCTAAAAGTTTAGCCAGGATCTTAACATACACGTTAAGAAGGGAAATAGGGCGATATGAGTGACACTGGGAAGGATCCTTCCCCTCTTTGGGGAGTACTACTATCAGTGCAGACATCATCGAGGGTGGGAGGCTTCCCTGATCAAGTGCTGAGTTAAACATCTTAGCCATAAACAGGGCTAGCGTTGACCGATAGGTCTTGTAAAACTTGACTGTGAACCCATCATCCCCTGGGGCTGTTCCACTCTTCAAAGAAGATATAGTGTCTATTATCTCCTCCGGGGTTACGGGGAGTTCTAGTGTACTTGCTTTTTCGGGTGAGAGGCCAGGAATCGGGAGGGAGTCCAGGAAGTTGTCAATCTCGGTTCCATCCCCTGCGTACTCCGAGCAATACAGGTGCTCATAATACTCCCGAAAATGTTCCGCTATTTTACTATCTCTTACCGTCGATTCCCCTCCCGGTGAACGGATGGAATTCACCCTTCTATTGTTTCTGAGCTCGCGAAGCCTCCAAGCTAATATCTTATCCGCTTTTTCCCCTTTTACCATGTACTTCTGTTTCAGGATGGACAGCTTTCTTTTTTGTTTGTACCACCTTGAGGTCTGCCAACTTTGAGTGCAACCTTTGAAGCTCCTCCCACTTTCCGGGGAACATTTGCGTTTTTAATTTCCCACCCGGTTGGATAGCCTCTATCTTTTCCTTCAATAGTTTCTCCTCATGGCCCCTCTCCCTCTTTTTCCTCAAACCTGTCTCAATGAGAATGCCCCTAATGGTTACCTTGAATGCCTCCCAGACTCCCATGACCAGACCTCCCCATTATCGTTGATGGAGAAGTATTCTGTAATAGCTGTCAGGAGGGATTGGCGCACTTCCTTGTCGTGCAGAAGGAGGTCGTTACACCTCCATAGGGAGCTGGGTGTCGGGGCCGGGGGGATACCCATTTTTATTCTAACCAAGTCATGGTCCGTCCAAGGAACAACCTCCACCCCCGATTCTGTGACCTCTCCCCGAAGCGTGGAATCAACTAAAATATAATCAATACGGGAAAATGTAGCGTTGGGAATAATGGGAGGTTTTGAGAAAAATGTGAAGTCGAGATCACGGTCTTGCCTAGTGTGGTGTGTATCGTTCAAACCCAAATCTTCGTTAACTGTTTGGAAAGCCTCAGCCAATTTTTTATGGAGTCGCTGATTAGGACATGGGTTGGGCGCCCTCCTGTCCCGTTCAGGGCAAAGAACCATGTTAAAATCCCCACCAACCAGTAGAGTACCCTCGGAAAAAGCTATAATTTTCTCTCTCATCCCCACCCAGAAGCCATCTTGCGCCTCATTTGGAGCATATATACAAACCAGGGTAAACAACCGACCCCTCACCTCCTCCTTGACCATGATATATCGTCCTTCTGGGTCTGCCCTCTGAGCTTTGAGTACGAAATGGGCCCCGGGAGAGACCAGTAGGGCAACTCCACGTTTCTTAGCCAAAACGGACGCTGCATACACCTGTTCAATGGTTTTAGCCCTCAGCTTTGGTTCCTTGCCCCTGACCCAGTGTGTTTCTTGCACAAATAGGAAGTGGAGCCGGAGCCTTGAAAATTCCCTCACCAGCAGCGACCTTTTAGTGGGAGAATTAAGCCCCCGTACATTTAACGAACCCACTGTCAAAAATTGAAATGAATCATCCATCACAGCGATGGTAAAAGCTCCTGTCTCCCTTCACAAAGCAACTAATTTCAGTGCTCCCGCAATACTTCCGGCCCCTGCTATAGTCAAAAAACAGATCTGTAGTTACCAAACAGACCAGAAAACGTGGCTTGTCTCAGCTAAAACTCCATTGAACAAACCCCAACTTTTCCCTCCCCCCTCTGCCCTCCCCCCTGAACACCTGGTAGACCAGCGGCTTCATCCTGTCACTGAGCCAGGCCACCAGTGTCTCCCCCCTCCGGGCTCTTGAACTCTTCAACAACAACAACTTGAGGCCCCTCACCCCGCATTTAGATTGTGAACATTTACAGTGCTCCCCCTTTCGGAATAAAGTACAAACTTGACCGTGAAGCGTCCTGTGGTTCCTCAAGTGTCAGGTTGTCCAGGGGATGTCAGAGCCACTCTTCTAAACTTCCTGTGGCCTCGGACTTTACGTCTCTCCTGTGGAGTCTTTGTCCCCCGGGGGCCAGCCGGCTCTCTTCCGCGCTCTTGCTCTCCCACCTCCATGCTTGGTTCATCGAGGAGTTCTCCCGACACCCTGCGAATATCATCCTCCGTGACCAGGGCATATTTGTATCCTTCCAGTTCGAAGGAAAGTGAAAAAGGGTATCCCCATCTGTATCGAACCCCCTTGGCTTGGAGCATTTTCGTTAGCAGGGAGCAGAGTCGACGTCCTGCCAGGGTGAAGGCGGACAGATCCTGATACACCGAAATCCGGACCCCCTCCCAGTCCACCGGACCCTTCTTACGTGCCAGTTCCAAGAGTTTGCTTTTCTCTGTGAAATAATGGAATCGTACGAGAATGGATCTGGGGCCTCTATTAGCCACACCCGCTCTGTGAGCTCTATCGATAGTAGGTTAATTCGTATTTGCACCTTCAAAAAGAGTTCCCACCACCGCATTAACAGCTTTGATAATGTCCATTTGCGTTTCGCCCTCCCGCTCAGGGAAGCCCAAAAAACGCAGATTACAGCGGCGTTCCCTATTCTCTAAGTCATCAAGCTTTAGGGAGCATTTCTCTTCTCTCCTCTTGAGTTCCGATAAGCGCATGTCGAATTGAGTCTCAAAAATGTCATTCGAGGATGTGTTGTTTTCAAGCATTTGGACCCTGTCATCTATATTGTCCACTTTTTTATCCAAGGTGTCCAACCGTATCGTTATGTCCGCTGAAGCCTCTTATTTCCTCCAAGAGGGCAGCCATACCTTTGATGACTGTGCTAGCATCAGACATTTCCTGATGCGTCGGGGACGCCATCTCAGGGCAGGTTGGCGAGCTTGAGGGCATGCGTCGAAATCTCTGTAGGGATTCCTTTCAGTTCATGGGCTCCTCCCGGCCATCTCCACAAGGCCTCCTCGTGAACGCCCCAGGTCAAGTGGGCTGCGCCGCTGGGCCTTCAAACAACTCTAGAGGGAGAGCAACGGGGGGACTTCTCTGTATACGACCTTGACTCTGCACTCTCTGTTGAGGCGGGAGATTACTTGTGACAAATCTCCAGGCCACGGCCAACAGGGGTCTATCGCTCTCTGTCCCCGTGTTATGTCGGGACCCCTCTGCTCGAAAAAAACCTCAATGGGGCGGACACTGTTGTGGCGCCAGGCAGCAGGTGCGATAGTAATCCTCTTTGCCCTTAATGCTGATTAATAATCTGGGGCGCTCTCATACCCCATGGAGCTCTCGGAGCTCTCTTCTCACCTCTCTTGGGCAACACAGAATCCAGGGAAGGCCCAATGGGGGAGGTATGGAGGGACTGCTGTAGGCCCCCCTGCAAGGGGGAGGCTCCCGCTCTATCGCTCCGCCGGTGGGGCCCGGGCTCTCAGGGGCTCCCAATGAAGAATGGCCCTGCGGGTCGTGAGGGGGCCAAAAACTTTTGAGGGAGCAATCCCCGCCCTCTGTGTGCGCTCCCGCGCCAGTTCCCCAGTCTGCCCGTGTCCCCTGGGGGAGTACAAGCCGTAGGGCCCGGCACACGGCCCCAGGCTGTGGTCCCAGAAAAAGAAAAATAACTCAAAGACGCTGAGTGATCTTGTCTGGGCGTCGATGGGTCTGGAAATCCCCCACCACTGAGTCCGGGGGTGGGAGGGGCGCTCTTCCGTGCCGTCCGGCGCTGGTATGGGCCTCACGTAGGCCGCAGCTCACCGGAGCCCATTGTGGAGCCGCTGCGCCAGGGGTGGTGGGGCTCGCTCTCCCTCCCGGTGCAGAGCAGTCAAGCGCCTGAGGCGATGCGTGTCTTGGTTGAGGCTCAAATGGTTGCAAGGTCCGCTGCAAGGATGCCCAGTGTGGAGGGGGGTCGCTTCCCGTGGGCCCCAGCCCATCCGCGGCTCTCCGTTACTTCTTGCGGAGCCGCGGCGCGGGGGAAGGTGGAGCTCTCTCTCCCTCCTCTTTCAAGGGGCCAGAACTCGGCAAAATCTCTGCGTCGGGCGACCGGAGTTGGGGCGTGCGGGGGCTCTGCGATGCGATGCGATGCGGGGGGGGTCGGCACTGCACTCCTGAGGGTCTGGGGGGGCTCAAGTCCCTCTGACGGTGCCCTTTGGAGGAGACTAGTGCAGATGCCTCAGTGCATCTCTGCGCCCCCTGGTGGTCTCCACCACCTTCTTTTTGGCAACCATCGGAGTAAAGGGCTTATGTGTTTCTGCTTCCAAAATGTGGTGCCTTCTTCTATATTTGTTTCCCTTTTGTTTTGTTACTTATATCCTATGGAAAGTGCAGAGAACATGAAACATTCCTTTACATTCAACAATGATAGACCTCCCAATGCCTTTTGGCGGTGGGTTTGTGTTTCTGTTGTCCCTTGAATCTGTGCTATAGGATGTCCATCGCTTCCTGAGTGAGTTAGAATGTACTGAGCTTAGAGCCCTGTAGGAACATGCATGTAATGGATCGGATCAGACAGAAGAAATCCTAGTCCAAATAACCGAACCAGCTCAGGAAGATGTCAAAGTACTGTTTTATTAACAATTATCTAAAACAGGGAGTTTTACAACGAACATCAACGGACGTACGCTCAGGTTCTCTCAGCAATCTTTTCACAAAACATAGTTTATATATCAAAAATGTGTCAGAGGTGATGTCATACTACGTGGCAAATAATGAAACACCTATGAAAGGTCAGGATTGGCCTAAGGGGAAATTATAAGTATATTATCTAGATCAGGCTTGTCCAACTTTTTGAATGTGGGGCCAAAGCATTTACTTTTTGTCACCCAGTGGGCTGGCGAGCCAAAAGTCAACAACCTCACCCAAAGCAGTATATTAAAAAGCGATTTTTTGTGTGACCTTTGACACAATAATATGATATGATATGATAGGTTATTTATAACGCGCTTAATACCCAGAGGTTTCTAAGCACGGACCCATGGATCGAACCTGTGGTGCTCCGTGTCGTCTTGCTGCCAAGGCGAGCATGTTGCCCCTGAGCTATCCTCCTGAGACAATCACAGGCAGTGATAGCCATGCAGTCCCAAATATATCTTTTGGTGTCATGGGCAGTGATCAAAGGTTAGTTGCTTGTGATTTATTTCAGTGTGCATGTGTTAATATTTTTCCGAAATAGTGGTGGGCGACCGAGCATATTTTCAAATATGGGGTTGAAATGGTGCATTCAGCACGTGGGCATGCATTGGCATCCTCATCCTACTTGATCTCTCTTCTGCCTTTGACACTGTCAACCATGCCATCCTGCTCAACCGTCTCCGTGATAACCTGGGTATCACTGGTCAGGCTCTGGCATGGCTTACGTCTTCCTCTCTGACCGACCCTCCCAGGTCGAACTTGGGTCCTTCCTCTCCTCTATTTCTTTCTCTACCTGTGGTGTCCCCCAGGGGTCTAACCTCTCTCCCTGGCTGTTCAATCAATACCTGGCACTCCTTAACCACTGTATCGCAGCTCTCTGCCCCAACTTTCAGTACTATGCGGCTGACACCCAGCTCATTTTCAGGCAACCCTCGGCCTCCTCCTCTCCTTCCCTCATCTCTGACTGTCTGCTATCCAGGAGTGGTGTGCCGCCAATGACCTCTGCCTTAATGCCAGTAAGACTGATATTCTCCTCATCGGCACACCCTTTCCCTCCTTTCCTGTAGCTCTCTGGGCAGCCTTTCTTGGTCCTCTGCCTGCTCCCACCTGCAAGGCTAAAAAACCTTGGGGTCATCTTCGACTCCACACTCTCCTTCTCTCCCCACATTTCTGACGTCTCTAAGAAGTCACACTACCAGCTGCACCTCCTCAGAGGTATTCTTCCTTTCCTCTCCTTCCCCCAGAATCTCACTGCAGAGCTCTGGTTCTCTCTAGGCTGGACTATTGCAACAGCCTCTTTCTAAATCTGCCTGCTTCTACTCCCCGCCCTCTGCAACTTATCCAGAACAGGACTGCGGGACTTGTCCTTGACCTCAAGCCAAGGGATCGTATCTCTCCAGGACTGAAATCTCTGCACTGGCTTCCAGTGGCTGCGAGGATTAAGTTCAAAACCAACTGTATCGTCCACAAGGCCTTCTGGGGCCTTGGGCATCAATACCTTCAACTCTCTCTTCCCAAATATCTTCCTTCTCAAGCTCTTCGCTCATCCACCTCCAACTCCCTAAGGCTCAGTCGCTTCTCCAAGCAACGAGTTGGTGGTAGATCTCTTTCTTCAGCTGGGACCTCCCTCTGGAACAGCCTCCCTGCCTCCCTTAAACTTGAGGAGAACCATCTCCGGTTCCGGAAGCACCTCAAAACCTTTCTCTTTGCTTATGTTTTTTCTCTGTCTCTCCTCTGCTGACCTTCTGGCTGTAACAGGTACTGCACTGGCTACCTGGACGCCATCTGATCGCGGCCCCAGGTCCCCCCCTGCCAAGCTGCATACACCTGCACTGCCCACCTGGCAACCCCTGTACTTGGGGACAGTTTCTGTATCCCTACAGTCCCCCTTCCAGCTCTTCACACCTGATGTCTCCACTTACCCATGCACTTGCCACATGCTGGCACTTATTGTTATTATTTATTTCCTTGTACTGCACTGTCCCTGCCCCCCTCCCATGCACTTGTGCTATCTGAATGACACCTGGCCTAGTAGGATCTTTGTCCATCATCCCTTGATCCCCTCCTTTGCCTCGTCGCGCCTTGAAACACATGTGTATAGGCACGTTTTAAATGCCATATCATATCATATCATATCATATCATAAATGTCATATCATCACATAATGCCATATCTTAACAGCAGTCATGATGTTCAGCGTGAGTGAGACATGGCAATTTCTTATGTTTAATATCCTGTGGCAAAAATGCTACCTTGTCTCTTGAATAAAGTGGTATTATAAAAAAATACATTACCTTCGCAGTGGCATTCAGAACTGTAGCTTGTTTTGAAAAAAAAAAGATGAAACAACAACCCGTAGGATACATTTAGTTGCATGTTTGGAAGAACAAAAACGGCAAAGAAAGCATGTCCTGTCGCTTTACATTTTTGAAATGCGTATCAAACTAATGAAGGCCTGTCTGTTTTATAATAAGAGAACTAAAAGAAGTGGAAGTACCTGCGTAGCCGATCTTGGGTCGCAATTTGTCAAAAATGAATATTATGTTTTGATGGTTATCTTCAGTTTTTATTTGGCTGAGGACTGTAACTCCATGACCCAGTTAATTTATTTATTTATGAAATGTTTGTCAGCTACCTGTTTCCGACAAACATTGCATAAATAAATAAAGCAACCGGGTCGTGGCTGAGGACTGGAATGCCACGACCCAGTTTATTTATTCATGCAATGATTGTCGGATACCTGTTTCCGACAAACATTGCATAAATAAATAAATTAACCAGGTTGTGGCATTTCAGTCATCAGCCATGACCCAGTTAAATTAACCGCGTCATTGCTGGAAACTATAACTTCCTCTGATGACCCCATGCATGGGGTCATCAGAGGAAGATACAGTTTGCACGCAGGCACTTTTTTTTCTTTTTTTTTCTTTACTCTTCAGCCCCGCAGGCCACATGAAACGGCTTGGAGGGCCGCATTGTGGCACGCGGGCCGTATAGGAACTAGGATTGTAATTAGCTGCCCACTGTCATGTGGACAATATATGCCTACCTCTAAAACATGTAATCTTCAGAAACATTAGATACATGGTTTGTCATTGGTTTCAAACTATAAGGTCCTTCGTTATATGGACCGCTACAATTGGTTGGCATGCTTGTGCCATGTCTGGAACATTCGGTTCACTTAGCAGCACGTAAGCCCAGACCCAGGAGCAAGGAGATGGGGCATGACACTACCTACCCACCAAATTAGCCCAGCATCTCTCATCACCCATGCCTTCTGCCATGAAGATTGTCTTTGAACTTGACCTTGCAAAAGTATCCTTGTCTTCAGAATACATGGGAGTGTGAGCACTGGCTATCGTTTTCTGGGGCTCCAAGTGTGAATACAAACATAAAATAAAAATATCAATATCAATATCAACTCTATTTTCATCCTTGGCTCACATGACAGGAGTCCACGATTTGGTCCATTTTGGAGGTTTTAAATGCCTTAAATGAATTAAACTTGGCACTCTTGGTGTTCTTTCTTTGCACCTTAACAAAGGAATGATTCATCCTTCGCACATTGACTCATTACTCGAATAGATAGTGTTGACCATGGCTGCTTCAGTCTGACTTCAGGACAGAAAACCTCACCATGCAGCTCCACGATTCAGCTTATTCTTGCTTCAACACAGTTTTCCCATTCCTCTTCATGAGTCCTGGCTTACTAAATTCATGACACCGAAGTCCAGCTTCTATACAATGTCGGCTTCGCCAGCATTCTATCCACTAAGTATAGCCAGCTTCAATGATGATTTGGTCTACTTGCGTTTCAGGGTCTGTACAATTATTGAACGGTTGATTCTCTGCTGCACTTTGTGCACGTGTAATCCTTTTAGTATTTAAAAGTTCACTTGATTCTTTACTTCATCATTAGTTTCTGTAGGATCCATACATCCTCTTCAGCCAGTATTTCTGGACGTTGTATATGTCTCTTGTGATTTCACTAGCTCCTTTCTTTGCTCTTTTTCATATTCCTTCTGGGAGTTCCTCACTTATGTTTTCATTGCCTTGGGGGTATACATTTGGTATGGTTGTCTCAATGGGTATCTTCTTTCAAACACATGCTGCGCTATTGGCACAACTGCTGGTGTCAAACACGGCACAATCTCAGGTCTCGAACATATGGGAGGTAGGGGGGCCAGGGTTTCCTGCAGAGGCATGTGGCTGCTCCTCTTCATTCCCCCCTCTGGTCGAGTCCTCGACCACCTCCTCAATCGTTTCCACATCCTGGTATTTTCTCTTGAAGTGTTTCTTTGGTGTCCATATCTTCATCACCCCCCTCAGATTGCCTGCTGATTTGACATGTTCATATACACTCCAGGTCATGTAGTTACATTGTCCATTCGGGGTACAATTGACCCATTGCCCCACGTACTTCTTATGATTCTTTGGATACAGGAACCTTGTTCCCTCAAGTGCTAAGAAGCTGGCCTCAATCTTGACAGCGTCATCCATCAACTCCTTGGCGTTTGGTTCAGGTTTGACATCAATCATGATCTACATCCCTACCTCCTTCTTTGCTGTTTTCTTGCATTGGGCAAATCACCATCCTGACTACACAGAATCCAAACATTATTAACATCAATATTACTCCAAGAACCTTAAATATATTTGCCAACCACTGTGGAATCCATGAAAACAAAGAGGCAAACCAGCTGTCATCTTGTCATGCGCGGAAGGAAGGTTACCCTCAGGCACACCGCTTTACATAACACTCATACCCCCGGGGACTCCCCGACACATACCCCCGGGGACTCCCCGACACATAACACAGCTAGACTCCCCAAGTCACAGTCAGCCCCTCATAAGGTCACGCTACCTGTGGTGCAGAGGAAGCGTCATTAGCTCCAAGGCTTTGTCAGAGGGCAACTTTGTTTGTTCCCTCGTTTCCAGTGGCAACTGCCATGGAGATTGCGAGCGGGCTGGAGCAGCCGACCGCAACCACTTCCTGGTTCCGGGCTGACTTCCCGGTCATATGCCCTGAGCTCCGCTCACGTGATTGGGAGTCAGCAGACGTAAAAGCTGCGCAATTTTTGAATCATTTGCCGCTTCACAGCTGTTTCACGACACTGTTTAGCATTCTCGATTCACATTTTGGATTCATTGGAAAAAGACCTCAAGCTTACGGATTACGGACTGGTTATTCTGCTCCTTGGATTTATGGTTTTGGTTTCTGCTCGGATTCACGGACTTTTGGATTTTTGGCTAATGGTTAACGGATTGTTTGGATTACCTTTCTCTGCTTTGTCATTTACTCTTCGGTCTTCGAGGTTCCTTGAACTGCTACGGTGCCTCCAAGTAGTCCACGAGTACCACAGTGTCACGAATGCATCCAAGAATCATCAGGTGTGTAGCCAGCGCTGAGTAACTGGCACCTGGCTTTATGGATTGCTGACGCTTCCTTGCACCACAGCCTCAGAGTTCCTAGTACCTTTCCATTAAACTTACTTAAGCCCGTTTTCAATAATAGTTACATTGTTTACAGTACTGTGCTTGTTTGCGCTAATACCTGAATTCATTCCACCAGCTCTGGGGTCCTCGGCGGCGTCTGATCCTGCGAAACAACAACCACCTGTGGCCTCAAGGCTCGCACAGGGAGTAGTTTTCTCTCTCCCTGTGTGGAACTTGGGGACAGAGGCCCATATATTCTTCACAACGCTTAAAGTCAAGACAGACTGTGAAGCCTTGGGTTGTGTTGAATATGGAGGCCGCAGCCGACGACCCTGTGGCTGCGTTGGTACAGGCAATCACAGTGTTGAGGGCAGATATGACAGCCGCCAATACCGCTATACATCAGCGGTTAGACCTCATCCAAAGTGCTCACAATCCCTTACCCACTGATGCAGAGTTCGGTGATGTTGCTGCCCAACCCCCAGTAGCGCCACCTGTCGTCCCCACGGCAGCACCTCAGGTTCCCGTACTCGTGCCCACGCCCTTTCCCTTGGCTGCTCCAGAAAGATTCCATGGAGATCCGAGAAGGTTTTGTACATTCCTAAACCAATGCAAATTGCATTTCCTCTGTAGACCCCAGGCCTTCCCCGATTCCACCACAAAGGCGGCGGTTACCCTATCCCATCTAGCTGGTACAGCTGCCGCTTGGGCTAACCCGTTATTGGAAAATGACAGTCCCGTTCTTTATGATTTCGATTTACTAGTCACTGAAATGTCTCATGTATTTGACACACGTCATAAGGCCCAGTCCCGGGATCTCGAGTTATTGGAATTATCTCAAGGAAAGGGCTCAGTCATAGAATACATTGCCCGATTCAATCAATTGGCCGCTGAGACTTTTTGGGCCTAAACAAAAAAGGCAGTGGTGTTTTATAGAGGACTCAGTAATTCCATGAAGGATGCTATGGCCGTCGTCCCCTCTCTGCCCACACAACACACTGAATTAGTAGACCTCGCCTTACAGATAGACGCACAGCGTTCTGAACGCAAATCCGAAGCAGGGTTTCCTAATACAGTTCAGACCTCCCCTTCCACAGACACAGGTGGTGAACCCATGCAAATAGGCGGAATCCGCAGCCCGATTTCGCAAACCGAGCGAGAACGCCGTAGAACTGCCAACACCTGCTATTATTGTGGCCTAAACGGACATTTTGTAAAGACTTGTCCTCGGCGTCCCAAGACAAAAAATCAGGTTTTTTGGACTGCTCGACCCTAGATCCGAGGGCCGGATTCAGCAGTTCATCTACTCCCTCGGAAATGATACCCGCCTTTGGGAGGGTTAGGCCAATGGTGGTACAGGCTACTTTAAAACCCACACTAGATATTGTTCATACAGTCTCCATTGTTATTGATTCAGGTGCCAGAGGCAATTATGTCGATATAATGTTGGCCAAGTCATTGAATCTACCCCTGGTTACCAAACAACACCCAGAACCCGTACACGCAGTGGACGGCACGGCACTGATTTCCGGTCCGATCAGACACAAACTGCCCCAATCACCATGAATATACAGAACACCCATCAGGAAATGATTTCCTTTGATTTAATCTCGATGCCACAGTTTGGTTTGATATTGGGTATTCCGTAGTTGAAACAACATAATCCGCTGATTGACTGGAAGTCTGGGCATGTTCATTTTGAGTCAGAATGATGTCAAAATTATTGCCTCACCGCACCCGAAGGCATTGAATCACCCCCACGTCTTTTGGGGGCCATCGCGCAGCTAACGCTGAACGATGACATCCCTTCTCCTTCAGAGCCACACATGGTGGGGGCTGTTGCAACCGGTATTCCTGCAGAATACCAGGATTTTCAGGAGGTTTTCGATAAGGGCTCTTCTGAAATTCTTCCTCCACATCGCACTTATGATTGTCCCGTTGACATAATTCCTGATTCCATCATTCCTTCGGGATGCATTTACTCACTGTCTCCCTCGGAGGAACAGGCTCTGAAGGAATACATCCAAAAGACCCTAAAAATTGGTCACATACGCCCTTCTACCTCCCCGGCGGCCAGCCCTAATTTTTTTGTTCCCAAGAAGGAGGGTGACTTACATCCCTGTGTGGACTACCGCCGCTTGAACTCCATCACCGTAAAAAAATCGGTATCCAATCCCTTTGATCACCCCGTTGTTGGATAGACTAAGTCTTGCCAATGGGCCTCATTACACGGACGGCGGTAAGGGTTAACGGTCACCGTTAAAGGCAACGGTGACCGTTAACCCTTACCGCCGTACTACGAGGTCCCTTTGCGGGTTGGAGGATTTAACACCTGCTTCTTGCAGGCGTTAAAATCCAACCCGCTAAGGGACCTCGGAGCTAATTACGGCACCGCAAAATTGCGGTGTCGTAATTAGCGCCTTCCCCATTTCCATAGAGCCCTATGGGGCAGAAATGGGAATGGGGAAGGGCAATGGCGGAAAGGGGATTTACCGCCCCTCCAACCTTGGAATGGGGCGGTAAATCCCCTTTCCGCCAAGGCGGTGCCGGTATTTTACCGGCATGAGCCATGGCGCTAATAGCGCCATGGCTCACCGCCTTCCGTGTAATGAGGCCCAATGTCTTTACGAAACTCGATCTCCGTGGAGCATATAACCTGATTAGGATTGGCCCCGGAGACGAGTGGAAAACTGCCTTCTTTACTCGTTATGGGCTGTTTGAATACGTGGTTATGCCCTTTGGGCTTTGTAACGCCCCAGCCACGTTTCAACGTTTCATGAACAAGGTATTCCATGACTTGCTGGATGTATGTGTAGCGGTATATCTCGATGATATCCTAATTTTCTCACAAAACTTAAAAGAACATGTGATACACGTCCGCAAGGTTTTGTCTCGTCTTCATCAAAATTCACTCTTCGCTAAGCCTGAGAAATGTCAGTTTCATACTGACAGTGTGGAATTCCTGGGATTCCATATTACACCCAGAGGTCTATCCATGAACCATTCCAAGGTCCGTGCTGTGTTAGATTGGCCGAAGCCCAGTAACCTCAAGGCATTACAATCATTTCTGGGCTTCTCAAATTACTACAGGCGTTTTATTCAGGATTTTTCCTCAATGTAACACCCCTTACTGCATTAACCAGCCCAAAGATCCCTTTTGTGTGGCTAGATGAACACCAGACAGCTTTTGATGCATTAAAGACAGCATTTACCACTACCCCCGTTCTAAAACATCCCGACCCAGAACTCCCTTTCATAGTGGAAGCAGATGCATCCTCATTTGCTCTTGGCGCAGTGTTATCCCAGCATTGTCCCTTTTCAGGTCAGTTACATCCGGTGGCATTTCATTCCCGAAAGTTTAACCCTACCGAAAGCCATTACTCTGTTAGGGAAAAATAATTATTGGCCATCAAGGATGCCTTTCAAGTCTGGCGACATCATCTGTTAGGGGCAAAACATCCAATCACGGTATTCACAGATCACCGTAATATCCAGGATGTGGTCTCGCTCAAGTGTGTCAATAGCCGGCAGGTGCGGTGGCATTTATTCTTTGCAGCCTTCAACTTCCAGATCAAACATCGATCGGGCTTGTCCCATGGAAAGGCAGACGCACTGTCTCGTTCCCCTGGCGGGGTTTCCTTACCCGTTTTCCCTGAAACCCTATTAGCCCAACATGTCATTTGTCTCTGTACACCTCCTTTACCACTACTGAAATCAATTCATACATGGGTTTCGCTACATCCTGAACAAGTCTCCGAGTGGGATCCAGTGTTTCATGATGGGTTACCTTTCATCCAGAATAAATTATGGTTACCAACTGCAGACACCCGCAACCTCGCTCTGGAATGGTCCCATGAAAGAGCCATTAATGGACATCCTGGACAAAAGAGGACGTTGGACCTCCTCAAACGCTGGTGTTGGTGGCCCTCCATAAAACGTGATATCGAAGGCTATGTGAACATGTGTGCAATATGTGCCCAGTGTAAACATCGCCGGGGGCGCCCAGTTGGTCTCTTACATCCCTTACCTGTACCTCCTAGACCCTGGCACATGGTTTCGATGGATTTTGTGATGGACTTGCCTCAAACCAAGGGCTTTGACACAGTTTGGGTGGTGGTGGATTCTTTTTCTAAGGTCGCTCTGTTTATTCCCTGTCTTGGCCAACCTTTTCTTTAAATCTGTCTTCTGTCTTTTTGGGCTACCCACGGTTATCATCTCATATAGGGGGCCGCAATTCACATCTCGGTTCTGGCGGGCGCTCACGGGTCTCCTGGGCATTGATTCCCTTTTTTCATCCGCCTATCATCCGGAAACAGATGGCCAGACTGAGATGGTAAATCAGGCCATGGAGCAGTATTTACGTTGTCTCATTTTACAGCACCAACAATCATGGCTAAGTGTCTTGCACCTTGCTGAATTCGCATACAATAACTTTTTGCATGCTTCTACTGGCTCTTCTCCTTTTTATGTTCTGTATGGTCAGCACCCCCGTACCTTGCCTATTCCTGATTTCACACTTTCTGTTAATCCTGCCGCGGTTGCATGCGCCTGAGACCTGTCGGCTGTCCATGCCCAGACGCTCACTCATCTTTGCGAGGCTCAGGCGTCGGCGAAGTCTGCGGCTGATAGACGGAGGGCTGTGGCACCTTCCTATGTTGTGGGGGACAGGGTTTGGCTTTCTTCAAGTCACCTCCGACGTTTTGTAGGACCCTATCGGGTTTCTGCAGTGATCAACCCGGTGGCCTATCGCCTCTCTGTTCCCGCTTCTTGGCGCATCCATCCCGTGTTTCATACCTCCCTATTGAAACCATGTCCCGCTCCTACCCGTCTCCGGTCTGCCCACGGCCCCGTTTCTGTGGGTGGTTCTGAGGAGTATGAGGTGTCGAACATTTTGGGGTCCCGCGTGGTTAGGGGTGGTCTCCAGTATCTTGTGGACTGGGCGGGTTTTGGCCCGAAGGAATGGTGTTGGGTTCCTGTGGCAGATGTCCATACCCTGCGGCTGGTTTCTCGTTTTCACCTGGACCATCCCGCATGCCCACGTGGTCGTGGGCCATTGGGGGGGGGGGGCTCTGTCATGCGCAGAAGGAAGGTTACCCTCAGGCACACCGTTTTACATAACACTCACACCCCCGGGGACTCCCCGACACATAACACAGCTAGACTCCCCAAGTCACAGTCAGCCCCCTCATAAGGTCATGCTACCTGTGGTGCGGAGGAAGCGTCATCAGCTCCAAGGCTCTGTCAGAGGGCGACTTTATTTGTTCCCTCGTTTCCAGTGGCAACTGCCATGGAGATTACGAGTGGGCTGGAGCAGCCGACCGCAACCACTTCCTGGTTCCGGGCCGACTTCCCGGTCACGTGTCCTGAGCTCTGCTCACGTGATCGGGAGTTGACAGACATAAAAGCTGTGCAATTTGAATCATTTGCCGCTTCACAGCTGTTTCACGACACTGTTTGGCGTTCTCGATTCTCGTTTTGGATTTATTGTAAAAAGACCTCAAGCTTACGGATTACGGACTGGTTATTCTGCTCCTTGGATTTGTGGTTTTGCTTTCTGCTCGGATTCACAGACTTTTGGATTTTTGGCTAACGGTTAACGGATTGTTTGGATTACCCTTCTCTGCTTTGTCATTTACTCTTCTGTCTTCGAGGTTCCTTGAATTGCTACGGTGCCTCAAAGTAGTCCACGAGTACCACAGTGTCACAAATACATCCAAGAATCATCAGGTGTGTAGCCAGCGCTGAGTTACTGGCGCCTGGCTTTATGGATTGCTGACGCTTCCTTGCAACACAGCCTCAGAGTTCCTAGTATCTTTCCATTAAACTTAGGTAAGCCCCTTTTCAATAACAGTTACATTGTTTACAGTACTGTGCTTGTTTGTGCTAATACCTGAATTCATTTCAACAGCTCTGGGGTCCTCGGCGGCATCTGATCCTGCGAAACAACAACCACCTGTACCCTCAAGGCTCGCACAGGGAGTAGTTGTCATGGTTCGCCGACCCTGGAAATTGTGGAGAAGGTGGAAGAAAGGGTAAAAGGACTATTTCCCTCGGTAACGTCATGCGCGCTCTAGTCTTCCCAGCCTTTATGAACCCGGAAGTTGCTAACGCGCATGCGTTGCAACTTCCAGTGTTTTCGGGAAGTTTACTGCCAGCGCTCCGGGGTGTTTGCTACCTCCCGCTCCCTGACGAGTTTCCCTCTTTGCCTGCCCATTGTTTACCTGCTTGCTCCCTCCTGTTTTCCCTTGTCTCCCTGCTTACTCGCTTCCTCTTGCAGCACGATTCTGGTGCTCGCTCTATTTCCTTGGCCACGCCCCTTTGCTCCGTACTCTGTGTTCCTCTGCCGGTTCTGTTCTCTCCCGTACGGAGCCACCTCTACTCAGTCATCTAAGGAGCCACCGCTACTCGTCTCATCTCCTGCTGGTACACTACATGGACCTCTTCTCTGGAGTCAGGCCTCTGCACCGTATTGCATTCTGGTGGTAGTAGTCTTTAGCTGGAACATTTCAATACACCTGCCAGGGTTTTTCGGCAAGGCTTTTCCCTGGTCCGGGGTGGGCTCCCTGGGGTCCCCACTGCCAGGCAAACAGCTTTCTGGCAAAGTGGCTTCCGGTGGAGCCCATACCCAATACTTCAAACCGAAAGAGAGGACTCACAAGAAGAAACCCAGCGAAATCTGGAAACAGGGAAGAAAGGGGATCGCATTAGACGATCCTGACGATTCATCCGCATCTCCTACAGATTCAGGTGAGGAGGGGTTTGGGGAACCAAACATTACTGAACAGACTAAATCTGAGAGATTGCAACGCCAAAAGATGGCCTCTCTGGAACAATAACAAGAAATGGTAAATGCCATTCAGGCTTTAACCACGGAAGTACAGACTCTAAGAGCAGATAACACTGCACTCAGGCAGCAAGTACAACAGATCCAACAGATGGGACAACAAGTCCAACAGCGGGATGACAACCGAGGAGAGTTGCCACCCATCCCATTGCCATGTGGGAAGTATGATGGGAATCCAAAAAGAATGAAGGAATTTTTGGATGCTTGTACCATCCAGTTACCTTTCGTCCTAGAACCTACGACTTGGATAGAACAAAGGTAGGCTTCAATTTCCAATCTGATAGGAAATGCTCTTGCATGGGCAACCCCTCTGGTGACAAGTTCAGATCCAGTTCTTACAAACTATGCCACTTTTTTCCAGAGATTCAGGGACAGATTCGAAAGGCCAGAAGTAATGTATTCCACTTTCGAAAACCTACTGGATATCCGTCAAGGTTCTTCTGATGTTCAGACATATGTCACAGGGTTCCAAAGGATAGCGGCAGAAGCCGGATGGCCTGAGACAGCCCAACAGACTATCTTCCAAAGAGGACTCCATGAGGATATCAAAGATGAACTGGCGAGAATAGCCAGACCAAATACTTTTCAAGAACTGGTATCTTTAGTTCTACAGATAGAATATCGAATGGCTGAAAGGAAGGCAGAAAGAAGAAGGCCACGTACCTTCGTGTCAGTTCCTAACCCTCCTTCTGTACCTGACAGAGGATCGACGGAAGAACCAATGCAGATAGGTACTGCAAGAGGACCCCTCTCCACCAGTGAACACAAAAGACGGAAGGACCTAGGGTTATGTATGTACTGCGGCTCTAACGGCCACCTGCTTTGGAACTGTCCGGAAGTACCTCCCAGAAAGCAGGGAAACAAAAGACCCCAACCTTGAACAGGGAAAAGGAAGGGGTGAACAACGTAAATCCTTGTTGCCTAGCACAGTCCCGAGTCTTGAACGACAGCTGTTTGATGGTAATCAAGATCCAGGTTGAGTGGGATAAACATAATGCAGTGGAGTGCCTAGCCATGTTGGATTGCGGAGCAGCCGGCAATTTCGTGGATGACAAGTGGGCCCAGGACCAGCAGATTCCTAGACGTCCCAAGATACGGCCCATACCTGTAGAAGGGGTTGATGGAACCCCATTGACCTCCGGACCCATCAGCCATGAAACACAGGATTTAAAAATTAAGATGGCTAATCACCAGGAATACCTTACCTTTGATCTAATCAGGGCAGCACATTTCCCAGTAATTTTAGGAATACCCTGGTTGAGAAAACACAACCCCCACATTGATTGGAGTTTGAATACAGTAGACTTCAGATCTCAGTTTTGTGATCAGCATTGTTTGATTACCGACAACCCCCAGAGTATACAAGCAGCATTGCATCCGTCTCACAGTGTCAACACTGTTCCAGTACCATACCAGGGGTTCGAAGATGTGTTCACAGACACACAACCTCGTCTTTTGCCACCACATTGCAAAGAAGATTGCAGAATCGATCTGATTCCGGATGCGGTCATTCCCTTTGGAAGAATGTTTCCATTGTCTCTTCCCGAAAAAGAATCCCTGAGGGAGTACCTTGCTACCAATCTAAAGAATGGTCTCATCAGGGAAACGTCTTCGTCAGCAGGTGCTTCGCTCTTTTTCATTTAAAAAAAAGGGACTACTGAACTACGACCCTGTATAGACTATAGAGGCCTAAACAGTCTAACAGTACGAGACAGGTATCCTATGCCCTTAATGAAGGACATTATAGAAGCGGTCCAAGGAGCTCGGGTTTTCACCAAGCTAGACCTGAGAGGAGCTTACCACCTCCTAAGAATACGTGAAGGGGATGAGTGGAAGACGGCCTTTCGGACACCACTGGGTCATTATGAATACAGGGTCATGCCTTTCGGTTTAGTCAATGCACCTGCACAGTTTCAGCGGTTTATGGACAATATTTTTGCAGACTTGCTCTTTTCTTCGGTAGTGGTTTATCTAGATGATATTCTCATTTATTCGACCCATCTAGTCGAACATCGCATCTTGGTCACAGAAGTCTTACACAGATTAAGAAGACACAGTCTGCTAGCCAAGCCCGAAAAATGCATCTTTGAAGCAACCACAGTACCTTATTTAGGTTTTATTCTATCTGCTGACAACATACAGATGGACCCAGCCAAGACTAATGCTGTTACCAAGTGGCCTGTACCCTCCACCATCAGGGAAGTACAAAGGTTCTTAGGCCTTGCTAACTTTTATAGAAAGTTCCTCCCTAATTTCTCGGAGATCATCTTACCCATCACTAACCTATTAAAAAAAGGAGTTAAATTTGTTTGGGATACCAGCACTGAACAAGCCTTCCAATTACTAAAAAGGACTTTTGTATCAGCTCCTGTACTAAGACAACCGGACCAAACAAAACCATTCATAGTTGAAACAGATGCTTCCCAAGGCGCCATTGGTGCTGCTCTATTACAGAAGGAGGAAGATGGCCTGGAACATCCCGTGTCCTATTACTCACGTACATTAAGTCCAAGCGAACAAAACTACTCCGTTTTGGAAAAGGAACTCCTGGCCATTCGACAAGCATGCGAAGAATGAAGACATCTCCTCCAAGGCTCTGTAGTCCCTTTTTTGTTTCGCACGGATCATCAAAACCTCAAAGTATTGCAACAGATGGAGTGTCGCAATTCGAGACACCCCAGATGGGCTTATTTCTTCTCACAGTTTGATTTTGTGATCACCTATCTTCCAGGAAAGGAGAACACTCTGGCCGATGCCCTTTCCCGCAGTATTTGCAAAGAAACAGCAGGGCCACTAGAACCTGAACTTGTACTGGCAGGAAAAACATTCATCAACATTCTCAACACTTTTTTACAACAGGTACAGGCAGTACAACAAAGGAACCAGAACACAGTAACAAGCCTCAACGAGAAGGGCGGTCTTCTGCCACGATATTCCGTCAGCAGGACACAAAGGTCATCAATTTTGGTGGCCTTCTCTGATTAAAGACGTTAAAAGATTAAAGACGTTAAAAGATATGTAGCATCATGCCCTGTGTGCGCCCAAAACAAATATACCTACCACAAACCTTTGGGACTCCTTCAACAAGAAGCACTTCCCGGCGGTCCTTGGCAACATATATCCACGGATTTCATTGTGGATCTGCCGGAATCATGTGGGTATACTGCCATAATGGTCACAATCGATTCCTTTGGTAAATTGGCTCACTTTTCTCCTCTAAAAGGACTCCCTACTGCCAGTCTCACTGCAGAAGTGTTCTTGAAAGATATAGTGAGGCTTCATGGAATCCCTACCAATATTGTCTCAGACAGGGGCTCACAATTTACGTCCAAGTTCTGGACAGCTCTATGTAACATGCTAGGAATCAAGAGATCACTTTCTTCAGGATTCCACCCAGAGAGCAATGGACAAACGGAACGCTTAAACGCCACCCTTGAACAATATATACAGTGTTTTTGTAATCAAGAACAAAGCAACTGGTTCCATCTTATGCCCATGGCAGAATTTTCATATAACAACACAAGACATTCATCCATTGGTAAGAGCCTTTCAAATGCACCTACGGGTACGATCCGAGGCATATTCCGCTCTCTGGTTTACCATCTACGAATACACCTGCGGTGGATCACCTATTGGACACAATTCAAAGATTGCATCGTGATTCATCATCCAATCTCAAAAAGGCCCGACAAGATTGCAAGAAATGGGCAGATCTAAAGAGGAGCCCTAACCCTCAGTGGGAAGTAGGTAGCCGAGTATGGCTGTCTACTAGATACTTACCCAGATGGGCTCATCTGGGAAAGTTTGCACCCAGGTTTCTTGGTCCTTTTCGCATTACAGCCAAAATCAACCCAGTGGGCTTCTCTCAGGTTCGTGCTGTTTAGTGTCTACAATTGTACCCGTATCACTCTCCCACTCCTCACCTGCGGTTTCTGAGTTGGCTTCCGAAGGCTCGTCTGAAGAAGTCTCCACAGGTTTCTCTCTCCAGGCTCTTGGGTTCTTCTTTTTCACCGTCTTGCCCTTTTGTTTGAAGAGATAGGGCCGAGCTCCCCCGGAGGCTACTTTGCCAGTAAGGCTATATGCCCGGCAGCGGGGACTCCGGGGAGCCCACCCCAAATCAGGGAAAAGCCGCAGCAGAAAAACCCTGGGTAGTTTCAGGTGAGTTGGTCTGTTCAAATAAGTATTCGCAATCCTTCTTGGAATACAGCTTAAGTTCAAATAAGTATTCACAATCCTTCTTGGAATACTGCTCAGCGAATGGGTAATTCGCAATCCTTCTTGGAATCCCACTTCTTTAGAGTACTACAATTACCAGAATGCACTTGTGTGCAATGTCTAAGCTTTGGAAAAGATTCCAAGAACTCCGTGAGCAAGGTTAAGTAAAATAAACAGAAGGAGAGGTTACACAGGTCAGAGGAAGCACACAACTCAGGGGGCACGAGTTGAAGTGACAGCTGCTTGGAAAAGCGTGTGTTGAAAAGAACTGCAGATAGCAAGTCCACGCTCGCTGAGTAAAAAAGCCCCAGAGCGAACGCAGGTGTCTGCTGACTCCAGCAAAATAACAAACACACACGCTGGGAAATTAACAAGAAAGTGCGGGCAGGGAAAGGTCCAAAATAAAGAAGAAATATTCCCCACAGGAAGCGTGGTGGCAAAAATGTACGATAAAAGGCAGGCAGACAAACAATGGAAAGGCAAATGGGTAAAAAAACAAGGAGTAGCACGAGACAGGAGCACTGTCAACTAGCGTTGGGAAAGAAATCAGTTGCAACGCACCGGTTGCCACACCTGACAGTTAATTATAGCCTCTGTTCCAGCGAGGCTAGAACGTAACGTCCAGGTAAAGGAGGAGCTCAGTCCTTCTTCCATTGTTTCCATCTCTTCCACAGGCTCCATGGGTGTTTCATGACAGTATGACCCCTTCTCAAAGGCCTTCCTCCAGGTTTACCCGGATACATCCGATGGAATCTTTGTATGAGTCTGGGTGCTGATATGTTGCGAATCGGTTCCCAGGAGCTTTCTGACATGGGGTATCCTTTCCACAACACAAGGTACTGTAATGTACCCTTCTTGTATCTGGAATCGAGCAATCTAGAGACTTCATATTCCTTATCCACATCAAGGGGCTGGTAATTCGCCTTCTTCATCTTTCTAGCATGAGGATCTGGTACATATGCCTTCAGTAAAGATGTGTGGAATACTGGATGGATTCTCCCCAGTTTGGGTGGTAGAGCTAAATGAAAGGCGACTGGGTTTATCTTCGCCGTTATCTTAAAAGGTCCAATGAACCTAGGTGAGAACTTGCCATGATGTACCCATCTGGGTAGAAACTTGGTCGACAGCCATACTTTCGTACCAATTTCCCATGTGGGGTTAGGTCTTCGCTTCTGGTCAGCCCATCTCTTGTAGTCTTCACGAGCCTTTTGTAGATTGGTCTGGGCTTCTTTTTGTCGGTTCCGTAGATTGTTCAGAAGTGTTTCCACAGATGGAACATTAGATGAGACATGTCCGAACAGTGGTATGTGTTTTGGATTGAATCCATAGGTACAATGAAATGGACTCATACCTATGGTTGAATGTCTTGTGTTATTATATGAAAATTCAGCCAGGGGTAGAAGCTGATACCAGTCATTCTGTTCTTGATTACAGAAGCATCTGATGTATTGCTCCAAAGTGGCACTTAGGCGTTCGGTCTGTCCATTGCTCTCTGGGTGGAATCCTGAGGACAGGGATCTTTTTATCTCCAACAATTTACACAGACTTGCCCAGAATTTGGATGTAAATTGTGTGCCTCTGTCAGAGACTATAGTGTTAGGAAGTCCGTGTAACCTAACCACATCTCTTAAAAATACCTCGGCTGTAGTTGTAGTAGAAGTCGTTGGTGTTCCCTTGAGTGGTGAAAAATGAGCCAGCTTACTGAAGGAGTCCACCGTAACCATGATAGCAGAGTATCCTTGAGAAATGGGTAAATCTACTATGAAGTCAGTTGAAATGTGTTGCCAGGGACCTGCCAGTGGGAGGTCTTGTTGTAGCAGACCCAAGGGCTTGCAGTATGGATATTTGTTTTGGGCACACGTAGGGCAGGTAGTGACATACTTTTTAACATCCTTGGTGATCGTAGGCCACCAGAAATGACGAGAAGTCAGTTCCAAGGTAGCTTTCTATCCTTTATGTCCAGCGGCGGGAAGGTTGGACACCATGACATAGCAAGATCACGTAACTCCTGAGTTGGTAGATATAAGGATTTGTCTTTGAAGAGGTAGTCACCCTTGTATAGTAATCTTAGATTGGTATGCTGTCCTTGCTCCCTTTGAGCTGTTTGTACTTGTTGGAGGAAGGAATTTACTGTGTTAATGAATCTTTTTCCTGCAAAGCAAGATTTCATGGCCTTGAAATCCCTCTGTATCTTCTCCCATGCTTCGGGATAATGCATCCACCAATTGATTGTCCTTTCCTGGCAAATAAGTGATTTAAAAATCGAACTGGGAAAAGAAGTAAGCCCATCTTGCATGTCTAGAATTTCGACACTCCATCTGCTGAAGGACCTTTAGGTTCCGATGATCGGTACGTACTTGGAACGGGTAAACGGCTCCTTGAAGCAGATGCCTCCATTCTTCACAGGCTTGTCTTATAGCCAAAAGCTCCTTTTCAAGTACAGAATAATTCAGTTCGCTGGAACTGAGTGTTCTAGAAAAATATGCGATGGGATGATCCAACCCGTCCTCTTTTTGCTGCAACAGAGCTGCTCCTATTGCGCCACCTGAAGCGTCGGTTTCGACTATGAAAGGCTGGGATTGGTCTGGTTGCCTCAGAATAGGGGCTGAAACAAATGCTTTATTAAGTTGTCTGAAAGCCTGCTTTGCCTTCAGATCCCATACAAACTTAACCCCTTTCTTGAGAAGGTTTGTGATCGAGAGCACTATTTTCTATAAAAGTATGAGAGTCCCAGAAATCTCTATATGTCCTTGACACAAGTGGGTACAGGCCAATGTGAGATGGCCTTAGTCTTGGCTGGATCCATTTGCACCTTGTCAGCTGAAAGGATAAACCCCAGGTAAGGAACTGTGGTTGTCTCAAAAACGCATTTCTCCGGCTTGGCTAGCAGACTGTGTTGTCGCAGTCGTCGTAAAACTTCCTTAACATGATGACAATGTTCTGTTAGGGAAGTTGAATAAACAAGTATATCATCTAGATAAATCACTACTGTATTATACAGCATATCAGCAAAGATCATATCCATAAAACGCTGGAACTGTGCAGGAGCGTTGACCAGCCCAAACGGCATGACCCTGTATTCATAATGGCCGAGAGGAGTTCTAAATGCCGTCTTCCATTCGTCTCCTTCACGAACTCTTAGAAGATGATAGGCTCCTCGGAGATCAAGCTTTGTGAATACACAAGCACCTTGGACAGCCTCTATGATGTCTTTCATCAAGGGCATGGGATATCTATCCCGTACTGTAAGGCTGTTTAAGCCCCTGAAATCAATACAGGGTCTGAGTTCTGTGGTTCCCTTCTTGGAAATAAAAAAAAGAGAAGCTCCGGCTGAAGAGGATGACTCTCTGATGAGGCCATTTTGTAAATTGGTTGCCAAATATTCTTTAAGTGCTTCCTTTTCAGGTAAGGAAAGCGGGAACATCCTACCAAATGGCACTACTGCATCCGGCACAAGATCAATCTTACAGTCCTCCTTCCGATGGGGCGGAAGGCTTCGTGGTTGAGTGTCTGCAAACACATCAGAGAATTCCTGATATTGTATCGGTACTGTGTTGACACTGCAGGAAGTATCTTGAAGGGACGCGTGTATCAGAGGAGGTGTTTCCACCGGTACTAAACAATTCTGCTCGCAATATTGAGACTGGAATCCTACTGTGTTCAGTTTCCAATCAATACAAGGGTTGTGCTGTCTGAGCCAGGGGATTCCCAGTATAACCGGGAAATGAGCTGCACGTATTAAATCGAAAGTCATGTATTCTTGATGAGCCGCCATCCTGATTCTTAATTCCTGGGTTTCATGAACAATTGGACCCGAAGTTAGAGGTGTGCCGTCAACCCCTTCCACGGGTATTGGGCGTATCTTTTGGCGCCTGGGGATTTTATGTTCCGTTGCCCATTTGTCGTCAATGAAATTGCCCGCGGCACTGCAATCCAGCATTGCCAAACATTCCACCGGGCTTTCCTGTTTCCAGTCTAAGTGGATCTTAATGACCATCAGGCTGCAATTATTGATCATAGCTGGCTGAGTAGTTTCACAGGGATTCACTGTCGAAACCCCTCCCTTTTCCCTGTTCAAGGTCGGGCTTTGTCATTTCCCTGTCTCCTAGGTGGAACTTCAGGACAATCTCGTAATAAATGTGTATCGGATCCACAGTACATACACAGTCCTAGATCCTTACGCCTCTTTCTTTCGCTAGCGGTGAGGGGGGCTCGGGCCATACCAATCTGCATAGGCTCATCTGCAGACCATTTTTCAGGTAAGGGAGGGTGGTGAGGAATGGGTACAGTAAGTCTGGGTCTCTTCCTTTCTGCCTTCCTTTCGGCCATACGGAACTCAATTTGCAGAACTAAGGAGACTAGTTCCTGAAAAGTAGAAGGTCTGGCGACACAAGCTAATTCATCTTTGATATCGTCATGTAAACCGCAACGGAATATGGCTTGCTGTGCCGTCTCAGGCCAACCTGCTTCTGTAGCAACCTTCTGGAAATTGGTAACATAGGTTTGAACATCAGCTGGTCCTTGGCGTATGTCTAATAAAGTCTCAAAAGTAGAGTACAAAACTTCAGGTCTTTCAAACCTATCCCGGAAGCATTGAACAAAATTACTGTAATCATTAAGGGCTGGGTCAGAGTTGGTAACTAGTGGAGTAGCCCATGCCAACGCATTCCCCACTAAGTTAGAAATCAAAAATCCCACCTTGGCCCTATCCAGTTCATATGTTTTCGGGCGAAAGGTATAGTGTACCAAACAGGCATCCAAGAATTCCTTCATTCTTCGGGGATTGCCGTCAAACTTGCCACAAGGTAATGCAATGGGAGGTAGATCTCCTCGGTTATCTTCTCTCTGTTGTACCTGTTGTCGCAGAGCTGTATTATCGGCTCTTAGTGACTGTACTTCCACTGTGAGGGCTTGAATAGCATTAACCAATTCCTGGTATTGCTCAAGGCTTGCCATGTTTTCTGGGCGTTGCAATCTCTCAGGTTCGTGCTGTTTAGTGTCTACAATTGTACCCGTATCACTCTCCCACTCCTCACCTGCGGTTTCTGAGTTGTCTTCCGAAGGCTCGTCTGAAGAAGTCTCCACAGGTTTCTCTCTCCAGGCTCTTGGGTTCTTCTTTTTCACCGTCTTGCCCTTTTGTTTGAAGAGATAGGGCCGAGCTCCCCCGGAGGCCACTTTGCCAGTAAGGCTATATGCCCGGCAGCGGGGACTCCGGAGAGCCCACCCCAAATCAGGGAAAAGCCGCAGCAGAAAAACCATGGGTAGTTTCAGGTGAGTTGGTCTGTTCAAATAAGTATTCGCAATCCTTCTTGGAATACAGCTTAAGTTCAAATAAGTATTCGCAATCCTTCTTGGAATACTGCTCAGCGAATGGGTAATTCGCAATCCTTCTTGGAATCCCACTTCTTTAGAGTACTACATTTACCAGAATGCACTTGGGTGCAATGTCTAAGCTTTGGAAAAGATTCCAAGAACTCCGTGAGCAAGGTTAAGTAAAATAAACAGAAGGAGAGGTTACACAGGTCAGAGGAAGCACACAACTCAGGGGGCACGAGTTGAAGTGACAGCTGCTTGGAAAAGCGTGTGTTGAAAAGAACTGCAGATAGCAAGTCCACGCTCGCTGAGTAAAAAAGCCCCAGAGCGAACGCAGGTGTCTGCTGACTCCAGCAAAATAACAAACACACACGCTGGGAAATTAACAAGAAAGTGCGGGCAGGGAAAGGCCCAAAATAAAGAAGAAATATTCCCCACAGGAAGCGTGGTGGCAAAAATGTACGATAAAAGGCAGGCAGACAAACAATGGAAAGGCAAATGGGTAGAAAAACAAGGAGTAGCACGAGACAGGAGCACTGTCAACTAGCGTTGGGAAAGAAATCAGTTGCAACGCACCGGTTGCCACACCTGACAGTTAATTATAGCCTCTGTTCCAGCGAGGCTAGAACGTAACGTCCAGGTAAAGGAGGAGCTCAGTCCTTCTTCCATTGTTTCCATCTCTTCCACAGGCTCCATGGGTGTTTCATGACACCTACAGACTGAATCTTCCGTTAAGCTTAAAAAAGGTCCATCCAGTCTTTCATACATCGCTCCTAAAGACCTATACGAAGGACCCTCATTCTCGGAAGATAAGAAAACCTCCTCAGAAGACTACAGATACTAACGAGGAATACGAGGTTTCGAGTATTTTGGATTCTAGATTCAAGAAAGGAGTTTTACAATACCTGGTCTTTTGGAAAGGTTACCCGAGGACAGAGTGCACTTGGGAATCTATTAGAAACATCTCTGTTACAAAAGTTCCATCGTCTCCATCCCGGAAAGCCAGGAGGAAGAGCATTGAGAAGGGGTCATACTGTCATGGTTCGCCGACCCTGGAAGCTGTGGAGAAGGTGGAAGAAAGGGTAAAAGGACTATTGCCCTCGGTAACGTCATGCGCGCTCTAGTCTTCCCAGCCTTTATGAACCCGGAAGTTGCTAACGCGCATGCATTGCAACTTCCAGTGTTTTCGGGAAGTTTACTGCCAGCGATCCGGGGTGTTTGCTACCTCCCGCTCCCCGACGAGTTTCCCTCTTTGCCTGCCCATTGTTTACCTGCTTGCTCCCTCCTGTTTTCCCTTGTCTCCCTGCTTACTCGCTTCCTCTTGCAGCACGATTCTGGTGCTCGCTCTATTTCCTTGGCCACGCCCCTTTGCTCCGTACTCTGTGTTCCTCTGCCGGTTCTGTTCTCTCCCGTACGGAGCCACCTCTACTCAGTCATCTAAGGAGCCACTGCTACTCGTCTCATCTCCTGCTGGTACACTACATGGACCTCTTCTCTGGAGTCAGGCCTCTGCACCGTATTGCATTCTGGTGGTAGTAGTCTTCAGCTGTAACTTTTCAGGGTTTTTGGGCAAGGCTTTTCCCTGGTCCGGGGTGGGCTCCCTGGGGTCCCCACTGCCAGGCAAACAGCTTTCTGGCAAAGTGGCTTCCGGTGGAGCCCATACCCAATTTTTCAAACCGAAAGAGAGGACTCACAAGAAGAAACCCAGCGAAACCTGGAAACAGGGAAGAAAGGGGATCGCATTAGACGATCCTGACGATTCATCCGCCTTCCCTACAGATTCAGGTGAGGAGGTGCTTGGGGAACCAAACATTACTGAACAGACTAAATCTGAGAGTAGTTTTCTCTCTCCCTGTGTGGAACATGGGGACAGAGGCCCATATATTCTTCACGACGCGTCAAGTCAAGACACATCTTCAATGTCATCTGTCTCGTCTTCCATCTTGGCATGCAGGTTTGTCAACAACGTTATGGCCTCTGGCAAGGTTCCATTCTGGACATTGTGATAAGGTATGAATCTGAAACATGATGGCGCGATTTTGGCGCAAACTCCTCCTTCCATCGCTGTGATCATATCAAGAACATATCGATTCTGGAGGGTCATCAGTCGTATGGCCCTCAGCTCTTCTTTAATGGCGTTGAATCCCTTTATGGTAGCACTGATTGTCTGCAAAAGCTGCGCTCTGGTGATTTGCAACCATTTGGCATTCACCACTGTTTGGATCTCAGACATAAATATGGTTGTCATCATCATAGCAGTCTTGCTAAACAACTTGTGCTCCTCAGGAATGGTATCATACGCTGTTATCGATTTGGCTGAGAATTTTTTTCTTTTTTTTGTCTGTCGGAGAAGTTCAAGCGAACTTCTTTTTCTCAAATGTGCATCCACTTTTGGAAATTCACCAATGTTCAGATCACTCTGAGGAATCACGAATGCTGGATCATGGATGAGTACCAGAGAACATACTCCGCCCCAATTCTTGGGCAACTTCATATAGGCTCTTTATCCACAAGGCCAATATCAATCCATAGAGACGGCTGTCCCTTCTCCCATTCTGGGGACATCAATTGTGGTCTTGCATTCTTTGTTATATCCCATATGGTTCTTTCTGTTTCTTCGGAAGCATACTATCGCATTAACCAACGGGATTACAACTACTGGGCCTGATTCGTCTTCTACCCATGTCAATAGTTTGGAGTGCTTGGCCCATGACTTTTAGCATCCATCATTGACTTTCTGCATTTTTGCACGTAGTCCGTCTTCAGAAGATGAGCTGCACAGTACACTATTCCTTCTTCCCATCCTTTCTTGGTATGCACTTGTCCATAGATCAACATTTGAGTTTATTCCCAACATCCAGGTGAACCTGCTATTTCTGTCACATCAGGACAATTCATTCTCATCATTTCTTCAATAATCACCACATCCTTTCCTGCAGCAGGAAATACAAGCATCTTGCTCTTCCATCCAGGCTCTTTCTCCATTTGTATGGTCTTAATATAGTCATCCTGGTATGGAAACAACCATTTTGATCTCCATCGCAAGGTCCCCCAATTTCCTTGAAACTGTCCTCGAGTAGTACATACTGCAAGATGGCTGAAGCATTTTGCATTGTGTGCTGAAACCTCAATCTAAATAAAAGTCCTTACTGTGTTCATGGCATAGGGGATGAGAGCAGACCTAGCAACTCTCATCAGATGCTCTTTCCCCCACCTTTTTCATGTGTTGATACCTCATGTTATTCGCCAGGTGAGCTGTATTATCTAGATATGTATATATCCCTTCATTATCTTCCTCTGCATCTCTTTTATGTCTTCCAATATACTTTTAGATATCAAGGAATTTGTCATTATTCATTTTCATAGCTCTTTCTTCGGTAGGAACATTAAGATGATGGAGACTGTGAAAGATAAGGAACAGAAAGACAACAGAACAATCATGAAAATATATATCATGCATACAAATCTGGGCAACCATTTCTTGTGCCATCCTACTGCTTGCTGAACTTGTTCACTTTCTATGATCATGCCATCTTCTTACGTTTCTTTTATGTCTGAAACTGTACAATAAGGAGCCGTTTCTTCTAACAAGAGCAGGGTAAGACTGAAGTATGAACACAACCTGTAACTGTATGTAACCTGTACTTCCTCAAGAATTGCGCCCAGATGCCCTAGGGCCAGGTGTGCAATACAAATAAATAAAAATACAAAAATACAAAGGCAACACCACAAGGCGATGAATGTTACTGTCGGCAGGTATCATGTGTTTTTATAATTTAAAACAAATATTCTCCATGAAATGAATCTGGATACTGATTTTTTTTTCCAATTTCTGATCAAGAACTGGTGTTTATGCATAACTCTGATGCATTATTCTCTGCTTCAATGTATTTATAAAAGTATATTTCAAAACTCCTGGAATTCTCTGCAAGTCCTCACACTCTCTGCTAAAATATATATGAGTGTCTATTGAATTCCAGTCCAAATAAAGTACTTGTTAATCGCTCGTTGCTTTATCGTCCTTCTTCTTAGACATCGATCGAGTCTGCCCACACAGGAATTCTTCTTGTCTTGCTTTTGGATCAGCAACAGTGGGAGGGAAGGTCTCGCCTTTATAAACTTTCACATGGTTTAGGTGCAACCAAGTTCATCTTCCTGATATTTTGACAGGAGAGGGGGACATTTCCTCAACAACGAAAGGACCATCAAAGCGAGGCTCGTGCCACTTTCAGGTGACATTTCTGACTAGGATCAGGTCTTCAACATATAACATAGGTGGTGGTAATAGTTCACTTGGATTTGTTGCCAAATTATCTTCTTCCATGTTCTTAGGCCGTCCCCCCTGACGCTTGACTTGATCTGAAATGAAAGAAAAACTAGCAGTCATACATGTCAAATAATCATGCATCTCATCACCTAAAGTTCTAGCTATACTTTGGGCATCACTCCTAATCCTAGACGAAGGTGTAAGGGGTATTCTCATTCGACGCCCTGTAACTAGCTCATGCGGGTTGAGGTGGTGGTCCGATCCTGGCTGATTCTGAAGGGCATATAAGGCCTGGGGTAGGCAATATAGCCATCTCTTTTTCAAAGTCAATTTAATCTTGGCAATCCTTTCTTTGAGGAGGCTGTTGAGTTTCTCACATAATCCGTTCGCTTACGGATGATACACAGAAGAGAACTTGTGCTTTATACTTAATAAAAGCCCTATTTGTTTGAATAATTCATTGACAATATGTGTCCCATTATTGGATCTTAGTACTTCACACACACACCCCACCTTGAGTACTTGTGTCTGATAAGATGTGTGATCTTGGGCAAAGCTCTCTCTGGTCTGTGTGCTGTATGGCGGAGGGTAAGCTGCCCCCACTCTGGAAAATTGGCCATTCTGTACATTCCCTTGGCTCCCACATATGCACACAATATGGCCTGTCATTCCACAATTACAACATACGGTGGGGAACCCTCCTGTTAATCCCTCCTTGGATATATCCTCCCTGAGCGCCCTGGTTCTCATTCTGTGTATTTTGAAACCAACCTCTCTCTTGCCTCTACTTGACTGTGTATTATACAGCGTATCTACTGTTGCTCTACCTGCATGATTACTGTAAGTGGGTAGAGCCTCCTACTTTGATTCTTGTATGTAATTGTACGTAATGTAACATTGCCTCCAAAGATATGTGCTCAGTTGCTCCCGGGCTCGGTGCACTATACAAACCTTGGTTATTCTGAAATCCGCCTCCTTTTCCCCTATTACCCATACCTCTGCCTCGTGGCATGAACCCATACCCACCTTGGTCCATCGGGCATGAAGTGTTCACCTGCAATTTACCTATTGCTCCTGCATTCCCAATCCTTCACCGATTGTCAGTACCGCCCCTTCTATGGCAAATTTTGACAACGTTTTGGGAACTAACTTGGCTTCCTCTATCTTCCTATTCCCATCTATCTTCTTGTTTTTCTCTTGTAATAACCGAAAATGGTGCACTATCGTGAACTGTATCTCAGCCCATGGCTTTGCTTTCATCCCTACTTGATTCTTCATCTGTCTCTGTACTGGCTCAGGCAACCCCCGACATAAAATGTGGTAAAATAATGCCACTGGGCCTCATTACGACCCTGGCGGAGTGGGTTTACGCCAGCGTTATTCGCGGCGGACCCGTCCGCCCTACTACGAGTTCCCGTAGCGCCATGGAGCGTTTTCCGCCTGGTTTTTCCGGGCGGAGAAATCCATGGCGCTACGGGACCTTGTTGTTAATTACGCCACCGTATTTTACGGTGGCGTAATTAACGCCTTCCCCACTCCCATTATACCCTATGGGGCAAAAATGGGAATGGGGAAGGGTAAAATGGGGAATGGGGATTTACCGCCCCGCCAAGGTCGGAATGGGGCGGTAAATCCGCCAACCCCCATGGCGCTATCGGCAGCTTTCCGCCGTGCTCCATGGTGCATTTTGCACCGCGATTTCCGCCAGGGTCGTAATGAGGCCCACTGTCTTTTCCCACAGCTCGCAAGTTTCAAGTTGCCATTTCTCCTGAATATAAGCCTGTGGGGTCTTCATCTTCCTTCATTTTATGTGTCATAATTGCACCCATGTCTGGTGTGTCAGGATATTGAACCCTGAGAGCCCTCCAAACGTCTGCTCTACAATTATTAAACGGCTCCCCATCATGCACTGTGTTTAGTGCAATCACACTTGAATATCCCGCTCTTCTGCATATGTCATCAGCCCTCTCTCCAAGAATGGCTGCCAGGAGACCTTTTATTCCCCTATGGCCAGCGTATTTCCTCCTGTCATTATCTCTAATTCGTATATCCATTCCCAGCCCCCAAAGTCAAACTAGGGAGCTTGCATTTTAAGTTATCCTTGTCCATCTGTGGCCATGGAAAGTATTGCGATCTTGCTCCCCCTTCTCTAATAAGGGGAACTGTGTTAACCCCTTCCCATAGTCGGATCCCACTATTAGTCTATCCATGGCAAGGACAATCGTCCCTGTCTGTCTCCTAGTTGGTAATGACCTTAACCTGCTTAGATTTGGTGGAGACTCTCCCTTCTCACTATGTGATCATCCTTGGGGATGCTCAGGATAGTCTATGGAATCTGGCATTCTATCTTTAGGTTGTTCCAGATCCGACCATCTCACTTCCTTATCCATTTGCGGGCTTCCTTCAGGGGTGCACACACTCAAGACCGAACTCTCTTTCTTTGTCTGACATGTCTAGGCTCCAACTAGTGTGACTATCAACCCCCTCACCCTTGTCGAAGTTCAGTCTGCTCAAAGACAATGTCTGACGTTCATCGTTGAACAGGTTTCCCTCCTCACTTTGTGATTGAGGTACTGGGGATCGGTCGCCATTCCCTTGAGGTCCATACTCACTACCTTGTCTTAACTGTTGATATCGATCCTTTCTCCAATGCTTTTCGCATCAAATCTTGCTTCTTCTAGCCCTACTCTAGATACTGCTGGTGTTACTTCCTTTATCGGAAGAATCTCTTCCACTCTGTCCCATCGTATTTCTGGGCTCAGCCTCATTTGTTCCTTTCGGATGAGACTGGCATCAAAGCCTTGCTGTCTCCCATTTCGTTCTATTTATTCATCTACTTCCCTTTGCTTTCTTGCATTTCTTATAATTCTTTCTTGCTCTTACCTTCATTCTTCTCTCCTTACTCCTTCCCTTCTTTCCTCTTCTTCTCTTCGTCTCTGTAATAGTTTGTCCCTTAGTCTTGGTGCTTCTTCCTCCTCTCTCTTTCTTTCCATTCTGTCCCTTTCTTGTATTGTTCTTTGTCTATTGTTGTACTTTATTTGTTCTTTTGCCCGTTCTTCAATTTTCTCTTGCTCCTCCTGATATATCTGCTCTCGTCGCTCTGTGCCTTTTCTTTTTTGCTCATCCTCTCCACCGGAAATTCCGCAATCTTCCAGCTACTGGTGGAGGATGCCAGATCGCCCGAAAATCTGGAGCTGAACTAGTTTGGGTCTTTTGAACCATCTGCACAGCTACCACATGAGATGAGGGCCCTTTAGGAACGTGCATATAATGGATGGGTCACACAGAATAACTTTGAGTCCAAATAACCGAACCAACTCAGGAAGATGGCAAAGTACTATTTTATTAACAATGATCTAAAACAGGTAGTTCACAACGATCATCAACGGACGTATGCTCAGGTTCTCTCAGTGATCTTTTCACAAAACATAGTTTATATATCAAAAATACATCACAGGTGACGTCATACTACTTGGCAAATAATGAAAAACCTACTAAAGGTCGGGATTGGCTTAAGGGGAACATCTAAGTATATTATCTATAGGAACTAGGATTGTGATTGGCTGCCCACTGTCAGGTGGACAATATATGCCTACCTATAAAACATGTAATCTTCAGAAACATTAGCTACACGGTTTCTCATTGGTTTTCAAATGATAAGGTCCTTCGTTAAATGGACCACTACAATTGGTTGGCATGTTCGTGCCATGTCTGGAACATTCGGTTCACTTAGCAGCACGTAAGCCCAGACCCAGGTGCAGGGAGATGGGGCATGACACTACCTCCCCACCCAATTAGCCCAGCATCTCTCGTCACCCATGCCTTCTGCCATGAAGACTGTCTTTGAACTTCGCCTTGTAAAAGTATCCTTGTCTTCAGAATGCATGGGAGTGTGATCACTTGCTATCGTGTTCGAGGTCTCCAAGTCCGAACTCTATTTTCATCTTTGGCTCAAATGACAGGAGACCACGATTTGGTCAATTTTGCAGGTTTTAAATGCCTTAAATGAATTAAACTTGGCACTCTTAGTGTTCTTTCTTTGCACTTTAACAAGGGATGATTCATTCTTTGCACGTTCGCTCCTTTCCAGAATAGATAGCTGACCTTGGCTGCTTCAGTCTTGACTCCAGGCCAGACAACCTCGCCATGCAGCTCCACGATTTCAGCTTAGTCTTGCTGCGACACAGTTTTTCCTGCCCGCTTCATGGGTGCTGGCTTACATGATACTGATGTCCAGCATCTATACTGTGGCGGCTTCGCCAGCATTCTATTCACTATATATAGCCAGCTTCTATGATGACTTGGCCTACTTGCGTTTCAGCGTCTGTACAATAATTGAACGGTTGATTCTCTGCAGCACTTTGTGCACGTGTAATCTTCTTTTTCGTATTTAAAAGTTCACTTGATTCTTTACAACGTCATTAGTTTCTGTAGGTTCCATACATCCTCTTCAGTCAGTATCTCAGGACATCCGGCGGCAACCCGCCGGTAGCACTGGCAGGGTTACCGCTGCATCGGTAATGATGCCCAATGTCTTAATCTGGATCACTGACCTTATTCGTCCAGCCCTCTTTTAGATCGCCTGGCGAGGGATGCACGAATGAGGTCAATGATCCAGATTAAGGCATTGGCCCTCATTACGAGTATGGCAGTAACCCACCGGTGCTACCGGTGGGTTTGCCGCCGTACCCGTAACACTAGATCCGCTGCCTGACTTGCTGGTGCCACTGGGACATTACAAGTCCCCACAGAGCGGGAAGTCAGGCGGCAGGTTTTGTAAATCCTCATTCCCATAGCGTCTGATAGGACTCCATGGGAATGGGGACTCGGAAGCACCAGCACCGTGGCTAACGGTGCCAGTGCATCCATGGGAACTCTGCCTAACGGGGCCGTTGCGCCCGGCAGGGTCAGACTTGTCGGGTGCAGCGGTCCCGGTAGGCAGACTCAGTGTGGCAGTCGGAAACAAGGTTGCTGGTAAGCTTACCAGCACCCTTGTTTCCGAACAGGGTAGTTTTGTAGCAATTCAAATATATAGTAAATATATGAAGTGGCTGCCCCATAAGCAGTCGAGTGTGCCTTGCCTAGTCTGGCTTGGAGGCCTATGCAGTTATCACAACCAGATTTTTAAAATTGTTTTTGTGATAAATATTCCAGATTTTTACATTTCAAGACTTTGGAATATTGCATTTTAAGCTAAATATTTAGCTTTTAACCAATTTTTAATCTATTAGATTAAGGGAAATATTTGAGTATGTTAACATGCTAGTGTCAACCAGGACTAATTTGCAAATCGGTGGATTAAAATGTGGGCTAGTCTTTTACATTGATTGGCATAGCCCAGGATATCTTTGTGACTGACCAACTAGATGCAATGCACGTGTTGTTTTATGTTTTGAATAATTATTAAGCTGGTGGGTCATACGATTCAACATTGACTGTTTTTCCGACGTCTGCATCCCTTTTTTAAGGTGGTAAATAGTTTTTGGGATACCATGTCTTAAACGAAAGGCAAGTAAATCGCCACCATACCCTCAGTCTGGGAAGAGACCTGCTGTATCGGTCTCACACATTGAGGAGGCCAATGTTATGATTAGCGAAATAGCCTCTTTATTGTATGACATTGAGCCAGTGGCCCAAACGAAAGTAAGAACAGCACCCAGAGAGAAGGTCTCCCACCAGAAATTGAAAGGTGGGAGGGTGACCGACCACAGGTGACCCAATAATTGTGTTATCCCGGACGAGGGAGAATGTATTCAAATAGGGGGCCCTCTTAACCCTTCATTGGTGCTGAAAATCTGACTACGAGGCTAAAGTCGAGGGCCCCAGTGCCCTTAGAAACCATGAAGAAATTGGCACACGGGAGCCTCAATGTCAGGCTTATATCCTTGCCTGCACTTGTGGTGGTAGGAAAGATACTCCCAGGTTATGAGGCCCCAAATCCTGCAGCCCAGACAGAAGGGAAAAGGTACAACATTCCTGTGGAATTGAATTCCCCTCCTAGGGGCGATGGGGAAAAAGGTGACGGTATGTTTTCTGTGAATCACTAGACTCTGGAGACCTCGTAGATTTGGTAAAATGTTCCCAGACTTAAATGTTCCCATCTCCAATAGGTGCAGTCCCCTAGTTAATCTGTTTAGCCCCTCAGCGAAGTTTGGAAAGCCTCTAGGAGGACGCCTTTGGGACCACTAGGAAGGGACCAATCCTCAATCGAATGTCCATAAGTGTCTGAACTGTAACCGGTTGTAACCGGTTGGAAGCTATAATCAAGGGACTGCGGGAGGGGTTTGGGGCACTGGCAAACGATGTTAAGAACTTAAAAACCGCTGTGAAGACATTGCAAGAGGGGCAGAGGCCAATGGAAGTTAAGCTGAAGGAGAAAACCAACGCAAAGCATGGAATAACCAAAATACCTGCACTTATGAGGGTCCCAGTGACATATGGAACACTGGGTGACGGCATGACTAATCTAGTACAGGTCATCAAAGATTGTGAACTTAATCACCTTCCAAAAAGAAGTATCAACATTTTGCACCCGATCATCACTAATCCTCCCGAGACGATGTACAAGGGAGTTCAGACAAATGTCCCTACTTTCTTTTTGCTGAATGTCCCCAGGGTAAGTCCCAGCTATTCCGACCAAGGGACTTTTTCGTGAACAAAGTGACCCAATGGATTTGATACAAGAGGGGTTGCTTCTCTATAATTAGAGAGGATATCCTTGGGTGTGAGTGAAAGGCAGGTGGTCTTGGTAGAGGCTACATAGATGGGCATCTTGAATCAGACGCCCTGTGGAATGGCCTCTTAGAAATGGAGCTGAGAGTTCTACCCCCTGTGGTGTAGGGAATAGCCATTTCTCTGCTACGCCCTAGCATTGACCAATTGATCTGCCATGCAACAGCGAGAAATGGCATCTACACTATAGTAGGGAACTGAACAAAGTACCACAGGAAAAGAGTAATTTTGCTCAAGGCTCTACTGCCCTACCACAAGTACTTAGTGGGGTCCCCAGAATCTATCCTCTACGTTCTGGGGTGTAGAACCGGTGCCCATTGCTCACAAACCCCTCCATGTTTAGCGTGGGAAATGGAACAAACGTGTATCTGGCAGCCAATCCTAGGGAAGTGATTCCAACTGGGAAAAACTGTAATATCGAGGGCAATGAAAGACCATCCTTGGATGACCAAGACTGACGGCGTGGGTACCCCACCTTAGCCTCACTATTCCCCCTTCCGGGACACACCAACCACCGCTGGCAATCATTCTACCACCAGAAGAGGGGATGATGATCCCGACAGTGGAGGTGCAACTCCTTTCCTGGAACGTGGCCGGGTTAACTCGCCACATGGAGGACACGGTATGGATGTCCCTTGTGCGGAACAATGACATTGTTGAGCTCCAGGTAGCATGAACATTGATTGCCCTGAATATACAGGGCTGTAAAATGTTCTCAATAGCTGCAGTAAAGGGTAAGGGGGCAGGCCGAGTCGGGGTACTCCTGTGGATTCGCCCATCCATCTACAGGAGTCTAAAAGACATTGAAACAGCCTCAAGGGATCTGCTGGAGCTTCATATATTGGGTTTGGATGGGACAAGCATTCTTCTAATCAACCTCTATAACCGGGAGGCAGGCTCGGGGGTGGGGGGCACTATAATCACCTACTTAGAGGCCTCCATAGGAAGATGGCGATCTGCATATGGTAAACCGTCAAAAACTGTGGTTTACAATATGGACCAATGGAGATAATGGTTGGCCTAACAGATGCTCTGGGGCATTGGTGTGCTGGTGGCCCCACCACACAAAAGGAAATATAAACATTCTGAGACTGTTGCGGTCTTAATGCTGGCAATTAACATGAGGGCACGCAATGGTAGATTTGTGGGGGACTCGCCAGCAAAGGAAACGTACCAATCTTTAAATCGCTCTAGTCTGATAGACTATATATTGTTGAATTCGGAGGCATGGCCCACTATTATTGACTTCAAAGTAATCGCAAGGCATGAGAGTGACCATTCCCCACTAACCTTACTGATGACATTGCTAGGGGCCTGAGGGAGCAGGTAGATACCCCCGCCGCCGGCCTGAGTATTGGTGGGCATGCAAGGCATGAGAGTGACCAGTCCCCACTAACCTTACTGATGAAATTGCTAGGGGCCTGAGGGAGCAGGTAGATACCCCCGCCGCTGGCCTGAGTATTGGCGGGCATGCAAGGCATGCGATAAAATGGGCAAGAATGGACTTGGAAGTGTTGTGTTTTGTTTCAGCAGTTATCACACAACTCTGCATTATAGTTGTAACGAAGTTCTATGTTTAATCGTAGGAGCCCCGGTAAGGCCAACTTCTTTCAGCAACATCTTCGTGTATGATCCCATCAACATTCTCGAATCATACACGAAGATGCCGTCATGGCAACAGAACGTTACATGCATGCATTCACTGTAACTATCATTACATCTCCCTTCTTAATAAAATAACAAATTCAAAATTCAGAAAACTGCTATCATAACATTTTTGCTATGTTGTGTATATATCTATAAATCATAACTATAACTTTGTCTGCTTATAAAGGATACAGTATCTTCATGTTATCGGAATTGTAACATGTTATCTGGATCCAGATACTCGGTTTACAATTCTCAATAATACACATAGTCTTGTTTACGATTCCACAATCTTCTCCTGTGTCTTGGTATTGTCTGAGAATTGTCACTCCTTCCTTCCTGTGGCTTTCCTTGGATTTTCTCTTCTTGTGTATAACCTTTACACATTATACTTGTCTCTCCAATCTCATCTCTGAATATCTTGTCTTGAAATATTTCTCCATACCAGCCTTGTTCTCCTTCATTTCTCATAATCTCCCTTTCCTTTGCCAAAACTACATCATTGCATGACCATTTCCTGCCATCCTCTAAGATCACAGATTTCTTTGAACATCCTTTCACTCTTTGAGGAGGACGAAATCTTGATTCTCCTTTCATCACACGGTTTGGCTCTCTCACTCTTACCCAATCGCCTGTTTTGATTTCACTTTCTTGAACATGTTTTTGCTTGTCATAATATCTTTTATACTCTTCTTGTTTTCTTTTTACTCTGTTGACAATGTCTTCCAAATTTATCTCTTTGTTTCCCTTTTTTGTCATCCAAGCAGGTCTAAGTCTATTTGTAGGTGTCCTTCCTCTCATCAATGTGAATGGAATTTCTTCAGTAACTGAGTGTGGCGTTACTTTGTATGTGTTGAGAGCCTCTTTGAGTGTCTCTTTCCAGGGTAGGTCATTTGTCATAGCTAGTTGAATAATACCCTTTATGAAACGGTTCATCCTCTCCACCAACCTGTTTCCCATTGGATGATATAAGGCCGTGGTGCTATGTCTAATGACCCTATCCTTCAGAAACTTTTGAATCTCCACGGACATGAATTGGGCTCCATTATCCGACACTAGCTCTTGCGGTTCTCCTTCTCTGTTAAATATTTCTTCCAAGAATTTCACCACTTTGACAGCCGATACAGAGTCTTCAACAATACCACACTCCACCCACTTGGACGTATAATCTACCAACACTATGAGGAATACTTTTTGTGATCCTAATGTCTCATAGGGCCCAGCTATATCAATAGCTAATTTTGTCCACACTGTACTAGGAATATTCACTGGTTGCAATGGGGTTGTATTTTTCACCTTACTCATGTCACTCACTGCACATGCAGTACAATCTCTGACTAGAGATTCCATTTCACCCCACATGTTGGGCCACCAATAAGCAGTTCTTACTCTTCTCTTCGTCAACATTCTCCCCATATGACCTTCATGGGCAATGTCCATAATCCTCTTTCTCAAATTTGTTGGGGGTATGATACGTTCTCCTCGATACACACACACTTCATCACTAGGCAACTCATCTTTAAATTATTCCCAGTATCTTACATTGTCATCAATGTCTCTCCAACCACTCTCAATGGCTCTTCTCAACATTTCTTGTTCAGGATCACATTCACCAGCTCTTATCCATTCCTCCTTTGAAAAACTGGGATGTACATGGGCAATGATACAATCCATGTTTTGTTCTTCCATCAATGTCTCCTCGTCCTCACCATTCTCCACTACATCTTCACAGGGCAGGCGAGAGAAACAATCCGCTACCACGTTGTTTTTTCCTGGAGTGTATTTAATGATCACATTGAATTGCATGATGATCAGTGTCCACCTTCTTATGCGAGGAGATGTCATGTGAGGATTCTTAGAGTTTAAAACATGCACAAGTGGTTTGTGATCTGTTATAATGTCCACTGGAATGCCCCAAATGAGACTCTTGAAATGTTCCAAAATCCACTTAACACCCAAAGCTTCTTTTTCTATTGTTGAATAATGTCTCTCGGCGCCTCTTAATGTCCTTGAGGCAAAAGCAATTGGAACAATTTCACCAGCTTGAACTTGTTCTAGGACTCCTCCCAGTCCTATATTACTTGCATCCACAGATATCCTTGTTTTGGCACTTGAATCAAACAATTTTAACACCGGTGCTCTATTAACCAATGTTTTGATTTGCTCAAATTCCTTTTTACAATCTTCAGTCCACTCAAATTTGGCACCCTTGCACATTAAACTTCTCATTTTCTCCGTTCTGTCCGAATAATGGTCAATGAATTTCGAGTAGTATTCTGTTAAACCCATAAAACTCCTCAGCTGGTCTTTATTCTTTGGATCAGAAATTTTTAAAATGGTATCTACTAATGATTCTTTTGGCATTATTCCATCAGCATTTATCCGATGACCCAAGTATGTTACTTCATTTTTCTTGACTTTGCATTTTTCAATTTTTAATGTCATTCCTTTCTGCTGTAATACCTGTAATACTCCCAACAACTTTGCATCATGTTCTTCCTGAGACATACCTGACACCAATATGTCATCCTGAAAATAATGTACTCCTTGTAACCCTTCAAATAAATGGTGCATCAATCACTGGAACACCGCGGCTGCTGAAGCCAACCCAAAAGGCATTCTCTTGTACCTAAAAGCTCCTAATGGTGTTACAAAAGACGTTAAATGTCTACTCTCTTCCTCCAGCACTACTTGGTGATATGCTGACGATAGATCTAACGTCGTGAAATACTTTGCCGGCTTCATGGTAGTCAACATTTCCCCAATGTTCGGCAAAGGATGGCGATCTACCCAAATGTTAGCATTCAAATCTCTTAGGTCCACGCACATTCTGATGGATCCATCCTGTTTTTTTAACAATTACAATTGGGGATAACCACTCCAAGCTTTCAATAGGTTCAATGACATCCTGTATGCATAACCTTTCTAATTCGGCCTTCAATGCTTCTCTGGTGCCAATGGGTATATTCCTCACTCTATGTACCACTGGCTTTGCACCCCTTTTTAGTATGATCCGATGCTCAAATCCTTTGAGTAAACCTATTTCCTCATTAAAAACCTTGGGAAAAGCCTTTGCCAAATTCTCTGCAGTATCGCAACTGTTCTCCGTAAGGCATAAAATGGGCACTTCTTCACCAGGATGAATTCTTATTTTCAAAGCTGCTTGCTCCCACCATCCTACTATCGAAAACCCATTCTCAGCCACAAACAATCTGCAGTATGTTTCTCTTCTTTCAAATTTCAGATGTACCCAAACAAACCCTATAATGTTGATGGGTGTTTTTCCATATCCAGTTGCCTTTATGCTTGTCATTTGTAGTTCTCCCATTTTTTTTTTTAATACATTGACATATGTCTCCACATCAACCATTGTATAAGGAGAACCAGTGTCCACCATCACTTGTAGCATTATATCATTTATTTCCATGGTGACCCATGGTCCCACACCTTTTCCGCTTGGCGCAACAGCCAGTATTTGAACCTTGTCTTCAAGTCTATCTTTGATTGCCAAAAGATTGCTTGGACCGCTCATGTCTTCCAATGCCTTTATACTTGTCATCGCTGCACCTCTACCTCTATTGTAGCGTCCAGTATTTCTTCCAAAACGGCTGTTAAATCTTCCTCTTGCTCTACTGTTGTGACACATTTTTCCAAAATGTCCTAGTTGACCTAATCTATAACACTCTGCTGACACAGCTGGGCAATCTCTTTCAGCATTGACATGTCTATACCATCCACAACTCAAACATCTGTTATTCTGTCTGAACATGCCTGCCCTTTCTTGTTTGATTCCACCATTCACGTCTGACTTGACTAATCTTTTAACAATAGCAATCAAATCATCCTCTTGACTGTTATGTTGCCCATCCTCCATATCTTGAACTGATTTGACTTCCACATTCTCCATTTTATTTTGAACTTCCTTCAATCATTTTTCGCCCAGTTCGATTGACCTGGCTATCTCAATTGTTTTTTCCAATGTGGGGTTCTTCGCTTGCCATAAACGTTGTTGAATCCGGGGATCCGCCACATGCAACACCATCTGATCCCTCAAATATTCATCTGCTACTCCCGTGAAAGCACAAGTGGCCATCAATCCCCTTAATGCGGCTAAATATGAGTCTATACTTTCCTCTTTACCTTGTTTCCTTGTGAAAAATCTATATCTTTCCAATACTATGTTAGTTTTATTTCCAAAATGCTTATTAAGTTTGGCCATCGCTACGTCATATTTCCTAACTCCACTCGAAGATTCCTCCCAACTCACTTCATCATGTTCTAATTCAGGTAATGTCCTAAAAATCCTTAGTGCCTCGGCACCTACACAACTTAGAAGAGTGGCCTCTTTCTGATCATCACTGTACCTTGAACCTCCTATTGCCCTCAGATATACCTGGAAATTATCTTGCCATTGTTCCCACGGGCATGTTGGATTCCCAGGCAAAGGTAAAAACTTCACTGGAGCAGATATGGTCTGCATGATGCTTTAAATTCTAACTCAATGTTGTAGGTCTTCTGTAACACACTTCACTCCATGTGCTTCACACTTTATCGATGAATTTTGTTCATAAATAGTGCACGTGCAATCACAAAAAAATATATATATATTTTTTTTTTATAAGCGTCTCTGCAACACTCTCTCCTTTCGTTTGAACTTCCTCGGCGATCTACACTTCAATGTCATTAACCGTGAACCACACTGTTTGGCTTTTCAAAACATTCACCGTTTTTTTTTTTTTTTAAATGGCGGCACGTTCAGCACGCACTAAGGTCCTTTCCTCTAGTGTATCAGACGATTGGCCGCTCGCGCGCGTTCCCCATATGCTGCTGCTCCCTTTGAGTTTTATTAACAAATATTATTCATTCTTGATCGCGCCGCTCACCTATTACATGTGATTGCACTTCTTCTTTACTTTGATGTCACGATCACCGTTCCTAGTATCCAGCAACAGCATTAAACGAAGCGTGTATTTCACTGCTCCTGCTGCGCCCGGGACTCCCTTCATGCAGTAATCGTCGTCGCCAATTGTTGTGTTTTGTTTCAGCAGTTATCACACAACTGTGCATTATAGTTGTAACGAAGTTCTATGTTTGATCGTAGAAGCCCCGGTAAGGCCAACTTCTTTCAGCAACATCTTCGTGTATGATCCCATCAACATTCTCGAATCATACACGAAGATGCCGTCATGGCAACAGAACGTTACATGCATGCATTCACTGTAACTATCATTACAGGAAGTGAGTCTACCTGTAATATATAATGTCATGACAGCCCTTACAGACTCCTTCTATGTCCAGGCACTGGGAGGCGAAGATATTATTGACATTCATGTCGATTTAATGGGCAAGTTGGGAGAGTTTGTCTCTAAACCCTCAAAGACCCTAGACAGCAAGTCTATTTGCAAACGTTTGAGTATGATGGAGACTGCCGAAGGGCAAAGGCTACTCTAATAAGGCAAGTAAAACTGGTGAACACAGACTGTGGAGGACCCCTGAGTGTCACACGAGAAATGGTTGCCCCGGATTGTAACAGCCAGGAAGCATGAATATCAAGAGGGACTATGGGACTCACTCCTCCAAGCAATTAAGAGCGGAAACACGAAGGTGTTGTGGGAATTGGTGGGCAAGGGACGTCCTCTCGAGCAGAATCGAACCCAGGGAGCATTCCCCCAGGAGACCTGGGGGCGTATTTTGAGAGCCTTTACAAGGAAAGTATAAACTAGGGGGATATAGCTCCGATTGCTCACATCCCAACACGAGACGTCTCCTGCCTAGTACTTGGGGAAGGTGAGGTGAAAAGGGCATTGGATGGCCAAAAGAAAAGGCAGGGCACCAGGCCCGGATATGACACTGGTTGACTTCTTAACAAACAAGCCTTTAATCTGGATACCATATCTGACCAGACTTTTCAATATGGTCTTGTGGTAGGGCCCGCTCGTCCTGGACCCAGGCAGTTATGTCCCCCATCTTCAAGAAGGGGGGATATAAACCAACCTGCTAGTTACGGGCCGATCTCGCTTGCTGAGAGCAAGATTTTTGCAAAGATTATATTGGGGTATTTGGAGACCTGGGTCAGCGAGACAGGCGCCCTGAACCATTTGCAGGCGGGATTACGAAGAGATATTAGTACGGTAGACCAATGCCTAAGGTTGCGATTGCTTTACCACAAATATGCCCTCCTGAGAAAAATGAACATCTATGCCGTCTTTATTGACTTAATGACGGCCTTCAATACTGCTCCGAGGATGAAGCTATGGTCAATATTGATGACCCTGGGCATTCCAAAAGACCTCTTAGACGCCATCAGGATACTACATCAGGGCAATGGAGAAAAGATTTGCTGTGGGCTAGAAGGGGTTCTCTCTAGGATACTGAATACTGAGATGGGGGTGCACCAGGGCTGTGTCTTGGCCCCCCTAATCTTCTGTCTGTTCATAAACAGCGTAATTACTTAATTACTGCAAACTCCCTCTGATGCCCCTACACGGGCCCAGGGGCCAGAGTCCATCCCCCCACCCTCTCCTGTGTCTGGAATTATTTAAGTTATATTGAAATTATGCCTTCATCGGACTGTTCCACCAGCTGTTTAAGTTTGGACCTGCAACCAGCTTCCTGCCAGTTCACAATTAATCAACAGTAAATGAGAGCCAACACGCCAGAGTACTTCCAAACCATCCTCCAGCCAGAAATTCAGCAGTTAATGCAAGAATTTAGGCTGCGTCAGTTTCACATGCAATTCGAACTCAAGGCAGAATGCAAAAATACGGTTTATAGTCATAGCATCGAATGCCTTACCATCTAAAGAAAAGCGTTAAAAAAACTTGTCTACTGCATTTTGTTTTCTTTTAATGGGGGGTCCCACCCAACCGCACTTTTTTTAACCTTTAAAAACCCAATACAATTAAAATAAATCCTTTACCTTAAAAAAAAGCTGCATTGGATGATTTTTTTTCGACGCTTTTTTTAGATGGTAAGGCATTCGATGCTTTGGCATTCGATGCTATGACTGGATACCAGAAATACAGCCTCTCAAGTGGCATCAATTAGGCGTCAACTAATCAGATCCCTTTTGTTCCAGTAAAAATCCAGTACACATCAGAGCGGGCAACACACACAGCACTGCTTCGCTCTGAAGCTCCAAATAGTAAAATGTTCAATGGGCAATGGACAATTTTAATAGCTCAGATAGCCGCCACAGCTCTGTGGCAGTATAATTATTCACTATTATGATGTTGGCACAGCTCAGCTCCCTTGTACCAAACTGCCTGGAGTCAGGGTTTGTAAATTCAGCAGCTCGGCATTCATTAGCAACGTAACCCAGCCTCCCCCCACTCTACCACATTCTTGCGACCAGTTTGCGTTTAATGTTCAAGTCAGATTTATCGAGTGCTGTTTACTCGCTCCGGGTGCCAGAGCGGTAGTTCTTGCTTACTGCGTGATGCCCGACACTCAGGAGCTGGTTTTAGCTCCTGCTCATCGAACCTTATGATTTCACGCAACGATATGTAACTATGTTGTCCACATGATTATGCGCCCAGCTACCCGAGGGTTCGGCCGCGCTCTATAAATAAACAAACTAAACAAACTAAACTAAACCTTCATTTCAAACCCTGCTGGTCCTGGTATGTTCCTCGTGGTCGGCCTCCTCCTGTGTTTTGCATGGTTTCCAGAAAGGTGTCTTCAGCCACGGGAGCTGGGAATAGCCAGAGTCACCTGCACAGGTAACGGGGATAGGTGTTGGTAATAGAAATATGCGCAAGTGTGAGAAATGGTCATGACACGATGGCCAACATGTCTGCACATGGAATGGTTAATGCCACGTGGGTAATTCCCCATTTCACTCATCACTGACCCACCAGAGGTAACAGGCATACACTGTAACAGGATTGGCAATGAACATGCTGCCCAGTACTCAGCTGCCATGCATGTGCTCTGAGATCCTTACTGGTAATCTCGTGGAGTTTGCGATGGTGCACCTGCTCTTGCAAAAGTCATGGGTTGCATGCAGCGTTCGTGCCACCACTGCCTGTCAGTGTTGTGCTGCCGTCGCGCGCAGGTAAACTATGCTGCATCCTGTGTGGGTGTGAGCTCTGTGTCACAAGTCACCTGTACATTAAGGGAATTTTCATCAATATCGACACCCGTGGGGGGGGGGGGGGAGGGGGCTCCACCAATGTCACATACTTGCAGTCCAAGCACAATAGGTTACCTCATCACAAGGAGGGCGGTATACGAACAGCACAGCCTGGAAGAAGACCGTTGGGTGGAAACATGTATTGGCTACACTGTTTTTTGATTATTTGTGCAATTAAATTCATTGAGCATCATTACATGGTAGGAGGTAACCATGGCGCAATTAGCACCATCGCTACCCCCTACCGCCTTCTGGGTCCGGGTAGACAGCATTGGGGACTTACCGGGTCATTCAGACCCTTGAGGACCCGGTAAGTCCCCATGCCAATTACCATTCCCCATTCCCATTCGAGCCCCCATAGGGCCCAATGGGAATGGGGAAAGAGCTAATAACGGTACCGCTATTTGCTCTGATGTCCCTCAGCGGGTCCCTTCCTTAACGTGTGGTCTGACCACACGTTAAGGACGGGACCCGCTGAGGGACCTCGTAGTAGGGCGGTAGGGGATTACCGGCACCGCTGCCCTTACGGGTGCCGGTAATCCCCTACCGCCTACCGTGTAATGAGGTCCATTGCCTTTGCGCAGAATGGCTGTGTAAGTATGCGCTTATAATTCTAAATTTTGACACTGTGGGCATAGATGTACACCAATACACAAGCACCTGCTGCAGGCACACACCCTTTGGTTGAACTAGAGGATTTTTGATTGCCTTGGCATAGACAAGCACACTGGGCTCTGGCGTGTTGCCCGCCCTGGCTTCATACGTGCAGTCCAAAGCTGCGATGACGTAAGTGAAGTGGGCTGCAGCGCAGCATCGTGCCTTGGTTTCATTTATCCGTGCCAGGCTGCTGGGCAGGGTGATATGCTGAGTTCCATGCTGCAAGAGTGCTTTCAGCACCTGGCCAAGCGGGATGGAATGCGTGGGCTGCCACATGCCCTGCAGCATGCCCACAGTGTGTTGGAAAGTGCCTGTGGCGGGAAAGTGCTGCACCGACACACGCTTCAGCAGCAGTGGCATTGCTGTTCTGATGCTGATCCAGCTTTGTAGGTCCTTCTTTATCAGGGAGACTAGCTCTGCTATGGCCTCCATGTTGAGGTATTATAGTGTTATCAGTTGCCCATCAGTTACTGCCCATGGTGATGGCCTGGCACGGGGAATGGGCCGCTCTCTAGCATGGTGCCTCGTCTGCCTTTCTGCGTCCTGTGCGTCGTGGCGCTGCTGTGCATCTGGATCCCGATATTTGCAACTGCTAGGGGCAGCATGGTGTTGGGACATGTGTTTGGGCCTTACATAACCTTTCAAGGCAAATTAGGTGCACCTGTGGTTTCATTTCCATCACCTGGATGCATGTACCTCTACCTTTTGCTTGGAGGTTACTGCTCTTTGTTTGCCAGTGGTATTTCCCCCGGTTTTGGGCAGTAACTCTGCTGGCGGTAATTCCACCAGGGAGAATTCCATCAGTGGAATTAGCATCCATTTTCACTAGGCCTTATTTCAGCCACTTTCTCCACTTACCGCCGATCTCGTGGAAAGCCAATGTGCCTGCCGCAGTGATTGATATGAAGCTTGCAGCTGTATCTCTGCTGCAGGTTCTTAACCCACAGAGCTATTGTACGGTCTCATTGGCTTTTCACAGCTCAGCATAACACTTCTGTGGATGTGTTTACAGCTGTGTTTAACAATAATAAAATTGTCAGTGTCATCTATCAATCTGGCAAGATAGACGAGTGGGTTAATGCACGTCTTGCTGTAATCTGAATAGCTTGTAAATCACTGGGCCTCATTACGAGTGTGGAGGTAACTACACCCATAACGGGCACCGGGTCCGGGTTCCAGGAATAGGGAATTACCAGACCATGCCGACTTTGGCGGGCTCGGTAATTCCCATTCTCGGGACCCAAACCCGGTACATCCCCATTCCCATTGAGCCCCAATGGGAATGGGGAGGATGCTAACAATGGTCCCGTTAATGACGGGCCCGTTGTTAGCATCCTGGTCTGCTAGCGGGTCCCAGGTCTGACCAGGCATTCCAGAGCGGGATCCGCTGTAGACCTCGTAATAGGACAGCCCGGAATGAACAGTGCCGGTCCCTTACCAGCACCGTTCATTCCGTGGCCGCCTAGATCGTAATGAGGCCCACTGTATCCCACTCTGTCGGAACCAGGTCAGATTTTCATAGTTCCAAGACAAAAAACATATGGTATATAGTTAAGTAAAATGTAATTTGCTGCTTTACATCAGGTTTTTGATTTTAAAAATGCTGATTTCATTAAAAAAATGAATATAGCTACATTAAAATAAAACGAAGTGCAAGCATGATTATTTCGCTACTATTTCTATTGTAACTTCAACAAATGTTTATTGACTGAATTCTAAGGGTTTTGTTATGCCATAGCTCCCGTCACCTGTAATTGTACCTTTTTGTCTGATAACGTAACGGATGTCATATCATTTGTTATCAATATCTGTTCTTCAGCACCGCAACATCGGGGTTATCAAGTATTTCATCTTTTTAGGGTCCACTATATAAAAAGGCATTACTAATGGTGCACTGGGATGAGGAAGAGTGAGTTGGTGGTAGTGGGGGACTTTGACTAGGAAGAGTGAGGTGGGTTAGCAGGGTACTGTGACGAGGAAGAGTGAGGTGGGATAGTAGGGGACTTTGACTAGGAAGAGTGAGGTGGGTTAGCGGGGTATTTTGACTAGGAAGAGTGATGGGGGATAGTAGGGGACTTTGACTAGGAAGAGTGAGGTGGGTTAGCGGGGTATTTTGACTAGGAAGAGTGAGGTGGGTTAGCGGGGTACTGTGACGAGGAAGAGAGAGGTGGTAGTAGTAGGGGACTTTGACTAGGAAGAGTGAGGTGGGTTAGCGGAGTACTGTGACGAGGAAGAGTGAGTTGGTGGTATAAGGGGACTTTGACTAGGAAGAGTCAAACTAGCTTTGACTAGCAGGAGAGGTGAGGCTGTCCTTTGTAGGATCGCCATTTTATAGACCCTCATTGCGGTCATTCTGCTTTTAACCTGGACTTTTCTGTATGCTTTTAATATGAAATAGATGTTTTAAAATATTGCTGCTATATTTTAATTGATTTCCCCTGAGGATGCTGCTGCTCTGGCCAGTCCCCTTTCTCTTTCCTGAGTGGGCGGTCTCTGCCTCACTCAGATCTTTCAACGGCATCATATGTGCCATTTAATTCACCCGCGCAGCGGATGGGTGCAGTGGGTACGCCGTCAGCGCGCCGAAGGCGCACTTAAGGCAAGCCTGTCTGTGCCCGGCCGTGCTAAGGCCGGGCGTGGGTGCCATGCTGCTAGCCTGGACCACCGAATACTAGTATCTTTAGCACCTGCTGCAACCATTTGGCCACCAGGCTTTGAAAATGCCCGTCAGTGGCTACTACACCAACTTCTGCAACTCTCCAATGTGGCTACTTAACACTTGCTCGCTGGTTGCGCACGCCCTGGATTACTACGATTTGGTAGCTACTTCTCAGTTGGATCTCTTATTCTTAACAGAGACCTGGCTGAGGGAGTCCTCTGGACCTTCGATTGTTCAGGCTCTCCCCCCTAAGTATAATTTTGCACATGTTGACCGTCCCTCAACTCACCCAGGTGGCGGGCTAGGCATTATCTACAAAGCATCTTATAAAGACGCTTGCACAGTAGCAGTGCACTCTCTTAAGATGGAGTGCATACTTGCATGCATCTCTATATCTCCCGCCTGCACATTTACTGTTATAGTAGTATACCGACCCCCAGGGGCTGGTGCTGCTTTTTGTACTGAATTTCCAGAGTTTGTGTCCGCACTTCAAATCAGTCACCCTAATCTTTGGCTGATTGGTGATTTCAATCTTCCTGCGAGTACTACCAATACCAGCCAGGTAGCTGACTTTCTGTCTCTGGAGTCAGATCTTGGCCTTCCTCAACTGACTCATGAACCCACCCATCAGTTGGGTAATATACTGGATTTGAGTTGTGCTCCTGAGCCGCTTGTCTCTGTCTCCTCTCTCTCTTTTTCCCGTGCTATGGTCTGATCACTTTTTGATCTCCTTTTCCATTCTTCAGCTGGGCCCTGCCTTGCGTCCTTCTAAACACACTACTCTGAAACGTAATTGGCGCAATGTGGAAACATCTGTGTTGTCAGCTTCCCTCCAGTCACATTGTGTCAGACAGGGTCCTTGTACTTTAGCAACATTGGCTGTTGCCGATCTGCTGGCACCTGCTAGTCTCTGCAAGGAAAGGAATCACGTGTTCGAACCGTGGTTCTCGGCTGAACTTAGAGCTTTAAAACTCTGCTGCCGTCTGAAAGGAAATGGCATGCGGGCTATCTGGCCGCTGATGAATTTGCCTTTCGCCTGGCACTGACGTTGTATCAAACGGCAATTTTGGCTGCAAAAAATCTTTTTTCAGTAAAAAGGTCAAATGTGCAGTTAATAAGCCTAAAGCACTGTTTGAACTAGTCCAGTCCCTCTTTACACCCATAAAGGCTGGTGCCTCTGTAGAACCTTCACACGCTCTCTGTGATTCTCTTTCGCTGTTTTTTCATTCAAAAATTTAATCAATTCGTAATGATATTTCAGAGGACTCTGCTAAAACCGCTGCTGCTCAGATTTCCCCTGAATTGCCAGGCCCCTATGCCTCCTGGCTCTCTTACCCCGTTTTTTCCAATCAGGATATTCTCAAATCCATTCACTGTCTTAAATCGGACTCGCCAGCTGATGCCATCTCGCTGACTTTGCTCAAAAACATTTTGGGAGATTTGATTTCTCACATCACGACGGCAGTTAACTTGTCATTCGAAGAGGGGCTTATTCCCAGTGCTCTGAAGCATGCTCGAGTGCTTCCTCTTTTGAAGAAGACGCCCCTCGACCCTGGCGTGTTTGCAAACTTTCACCCTATTTCTCTCCATCCGTCTCTGATGAAGGTTTTGGAAGCCCTTGTTTCTCCCCTTCTTTCATCTTTTCTGGAAACTTCCAGTTTTTTAAAATATTTTTCAGTCTGGTTTTTGGCCAGGGAAGGGCACTGAATCTGCGCTCAACTCTGCGCTGGACGAGCTAAGGGTGGGAGCACTTCTCCTGTTAGACCGGTCGGCAGCGTTCGACACTGTTGATCATTCCACTCTGAACACTCGGCTGTCGAACGATGGCCTGCGGGGACACGTTCTGAGCTGGTTCTCTGCCTTTCTGTCTGATCGGACCCAGTCAGTGTCCCTCCCTCCTTTCTGCTCGTAATCTATTCCACTGTTCTGCGGAGTCCCACAGGTATCTGCTCTATCACCGATCCTGTTCAATATTTATATTCGTCCTCTCATCCTTCTCATTTTGTCACATGGCTTCCATTATTACTACTACACGGACGACACGCCGATCATGGTTTGCTTGGATCTCTCCCGTCCTGACACTGCATCTCGGCTTAGGAGTTGTCTTGAAGATATAGGCGCCTGGATGACTGGTAACTGGCTAAAACTTAACGGTAACAAGACTGAGGTTCTGGTGGTCAGCACGGCGAGCCCACTTTCTTTTTGACCTTCCCATTTCTGGCCTGTTTCTCTTGGCCCGTTTCCCCTTCCATTCCCTTTGGTTAAAAATCTGGGAGTGAAACTTCCATCCTCCTTTTCGATAGCAGAGCAGGTGGGTGCAGTCTGCAAACCTGGCCATTTCAAACTGCGCACCCTGCGGAAGGTTCTCCCCTTCATTCCCTGTCACTTCCATGCCCCTGTGGTAGCAGTACTTGTCCTTAGCACAGCCGGTTACTGCAACTCACTGTATATTGGCCAACCATGTCACCTGATAAATTGGACCCAGATGCTCCGGACTGCGGCAGCCAGAGCAATCCTGCACACTCCGGCACGAGCACATATGTCACCGCTTCTGAGACAGCTTGAATGGCTTCGGAAACAGAAGCGGATCCTGTTCAAATCAATGTGCTGGGTGCATCGCGCCTTCTACAAGTTAGGGGCTGAGTACCTTCAGGAATAATTGGTCCATTATGTTCCTGCTCGCCCCCTTTGGTCCCAGTCTGCCCTTCTGTTATCGGTTCCTCGTGTCCGACTGTCACAGACTGGTGGCCGTGCCTTTTCCGTGCCAGCTGCAAGGGCTTGGAATGATTTACCCCGGGCTCTCCGAGCTACTGTCAACCATCTGACTTTTTGTCGGTCTCTGAAACCCTCTTCTTTTAGGTGTACATCCTGCTCAACCACTTCCTCATCCCTACTGTTTAGCACCAAGATGCCCTTGGGTGTATGTGCGCTGTACAAATATACATAACATAACATAAGAGTGAGGTGGGTTAGCGGGGTACTGTGACGAGGAACAGTGAGGTGGGGTAGTAAGGGACTTTGGGAAGAGTGAGGTGGGTTAGCGGGGTACTGTGATGAGGAAGAGTGAGGTGGGGTAGTAAGGGACTTTGGGAAGAGTGAGGTGGGTTAGCGGGGTACTGTGACGAGGAAGCGTGAGGTGGGGTAGTAGGGGACTTTGACTAGGAAGAGTGAGGTGGGTTAGTAGAGTACTGTGACGAGGAAGAGTGAGTTGGTGGTAGTAGGGGACTTTGACTAGGAAGAGTGAGGTGGGTTAGCGGGGTACTGTGACGAGGAAGAGTGAGGTGGGGTTAGTGGGGGACTGATGAAGACTGGAGTGGGGTAGACAGGGATTGCGACGAGGAAGAGGAGTAAGGTAGGGGTAGTGGGGGACGTTGACTAATAAGAATGAGGTGGGGTAGTGGGGTACTGAGAAGAGGAAGAGTGAGTTGGGGCTAAAAGAAAACAGTGTGGAGTAACACTGTAGTGGGGTAGTTGGAATTGTGACAAGGGACAGTGAGTTGGTGGTAGTGGGGTACTGTGACAAGAGCTTGTGGAGCGGTATGGCTACTGAAAAGTGGGCCAGTTTTTGCTTCAAGCAAAGATGGTGACCCTTTCCGAGGACCAAGAGTGGGATGGCGACAAGGATACCGCAACTGTGGCGGGAAGCTTGGTGTACAAAGGTGACAATGGACCTTAATTTGTGGGCTCTCGGAGGGGGTGGGTTGCGACGAGAAATAGTCCCTGACACCTAACTAAAGTGGTCGATATACCCGTATAGTCATTTGTGACTTTCTGTTGTGACAAACTGATTAGTATTTGGAAGTGTATTTTTGGGGAAATGTGTAGGAAAGTGTGTCCTTTAAAGCATTTTGATAAAGAAACAACCAGCTGCAGTGGCCCACATTGTCCAAAGACACTGTCCCCCACTAGTCTGTCAGATCAGCCTTTCGGCATTACCCTATTGACCTATGGGTCGTTCTGAGACCGGACATGAGGCAGTGAGCTTTTGGATAAGGCAGGAGACTGTCTCAAATACTAGAGACAAGATCTGAAATGGGAGACGAAATGGGGGGAAACTGATACTGAAGCAGGGAGACTTGGCCTCTGAAGGGGACACTGGGGCTTGAAGCAAGGTGACGCACTGAAAACGATAAGGAGGAATGACACTGAGGGTGGGTGGCTGAGCATGAGGCAGGAGACTGGACCAAGGGCAGAGAACCTTGCCTGAGACTGCAAGACTGGGATTGAGACATGTCTCTGGAGACAAGTCTGCAGCTGGGGCAGGGAAACTCTGACCAGACAGGAAGATAGTGGTTTAGTCAGGGAGACTGGGCCTAAAGCAGAGAGACGAGGAAAGGCAGAGCCATAGAATATCACTGAGCCTTAGGTAGAGAAGCAGGGTCTGAGGCAGAGAGATTGGGCCAGAGGCAGCAAAACTGGTCCTGGGGCAGGTAGACTGGTCCTGAGGCAGGTAGTCTCGTCCTGAGGTAGAAAGACGAGGTAAGAAGCAACCATAGAAAATCCCGGAGTCTAAGGTGGGGAGGCTGGGTCTGAGGCAGAGAGATTGGGCCTGAGGCAGGTAGACTTGTCCTGAGGCAGGGAGACTGGTCCTGAGGCAGGGAGACTGGTCCTGAGGCAGGGAGACTGGTCCTGAGGCAGGGAGACAGGGAGACTGTGCATAAAGCAGATAGATGAGGCAAGACAGAGCCATAGCACATTACTGAGCCGGAGGTGGGGAGGCTGGATCTGAGGTGGGTAGACTGGTCCTGAGGCAGCTAAACTTGTCCTGAGGCAGGGACTAAAGCAGAGAGACGAGGCATGACAGAGCCATGTAAAATAACTGACCCTGAGGTGGGGAGGTTAGCTCTGGAGCAGAGAGATTAGACCTGAGGCAGAAATACTGGTCCTGGGGCAGGTAGACTAGTCCTGAAGCAAGTACACTGGTCCTGAGGCAGGAACACCGTTTCTGAAGCTGGTAGAGTGGTCCTTAAGCAGAAGAGCCTATGTGCAAGAGGCAGAGAGACTTACTGGCCCTGAGGTAAGGGAAACCTGGTCTGGGACCTGTGACTGGCCCTTAGGCAGTCAGACTGATCCTGAAGCAGGAAGATATGGCCCAAGGCAGTGTTTGTGGGCATGAGACAAAGAGACTCACTGCCCCTGAGGTAAGTAAACTGGGTCTGAGGCAGAGAGACTGGGAATGCAACAAGGAGATTGGGCATAAAGCAGCAAGAATGGTCCTCAGGCTTGGAGACTGGGCCGGAGGTAACAATTTTGGGGGAGAGGTACAGATTTGCTTGGCCTGTGGGAGGGAGACTAGGCCTGAGTCAGGGATATTGGTCCTTAGGCAAGGAATTTGGGTGTAGAGATGCAGAGATTGTGGCAAGAGGCGGAGAGGCTCACTGAGCCTGAGGTAGATAGGTTGGAACTTGGGCAGAGATACCGGTCGAGAGGCTCTGGGTATAGCCATGAGGTAGGGAGCCTGAGAATGAAGATGCCGTGATAGTGGACATGAGGCAGAGAAAGGCACTGAATCTGAGGAAAGAAGGCTGAATCAGGGACACTGTTCTGTGGCACTCAGCTGGGTCCTAATGCTGGGAAACTGGGTCTGAGGCAGGGATAGGAGGTAAGAGGCCGAGGGGGGCACTGAGCCTGAGGTAGGGAGAATGATACTCAGATGTGCTGTCTGGGAATGGGCATGGGCATTGGGCCTAAGGCATCAAACCTGGGCCTGAGCTAGAGAGACTGGTCCTGAAGCAGTGAGACTGGGCCGGAGGCAGCAAGCCAGGGAGGCTGGGCCTGAGGCAATGATGCTGAGCAAAAGGTAGAGAGACTAGGGTTGGGACAGGGTTACTGAGTCTGAGCCATGGAGACTGTTTTGAGGTACTCAGGCCGCTCCTGAAGCTGGGAGACTGGGTTTGAAGCAGGGATAGTGGGCAAAAGGCAGAGACGGTCACCAGGCCTGGTACAGTGAGAATGGTCCTGAGATATGTAGACTGCAAAGGGGGCAGGATGATTGGGCTTGTAGCACCTAGTCTGTGTCAGGGTGACTGGGCCTAAGGAATAGAGACTGGGTATGAGGAAAAGACAGTTGGCAAGAGTCAGCGAGGGCCACTCTGCCTGTCATGGTTACGGGCCAGAGGCATACTTGCAGGGCCTCCTTCTGTGTTGTTCATAGGGATAGGTGGAAGAGACAATCAGGAGTGGCAAGGGTTAAGGCTCTGAGAACCCAGGGTATGTCATCAGGGAAACCCCATCATCCAATCACAGCCAAGAGAACTTCCTGTTTCCCCCAACATGGACAAAGGAGCACAAAGCAAGCAGCGCAGTCTAGTCTCTGGGCGTGGTTGCCTATAAAAACAATGGCCAGGGATCAACACGCGCTTCGTGTGAATTCTGTACCACACGCTTACCCGGACTTCTCCGCTTATCTGCAGTCCTGTGTTGACTTCTCCGCTTACCTGCAGTCCCGTGTGGACTTCTCCGCCTACCAGAATTCCTGTGAGGACTTTGCGGCCATCGGCTTGAGATGGAATGAGAACCGATAACGAGTTTATCTCTGGAGTTGCTCGCCTTCGTCTCACAGCTTTCACAGCATACCAGCACCTGAAAAGGAAAACAAGAACAGGTGATTAAGACAGGCTAGCGTCGGTACTTTACTTCGTCTTCTGTAGCGCGTTTAAATACCGCTCTGAGACCGCTTACAGACACTCACCTCCGATGTGCGGTCTTCATCTGGAACCGCTGCTGGTTCTGCCTCTTGCTCCTTTTTTTTCCATCCAGTACCTCAGCACCTCCCGGAGCGTACCTGGGAAGAGAAAGAGAAGGCAAGGTTAGTCCCAGAAAACATTCGCTCAGTACTCTCACCGCATTCAGACTGTAAATCACGCAGCACAAGGAACTCGGTGTAACCCAGTGAGCCAACTGGGGAATTGAACTTACCTGGTATCAGAACTTACCTGCCAACTCCAAACCCAGTGAGTTAACTGGGTTCTTGAACTTACCATTGGCACAAGGAAACCTACCAGTGAGGCAACTGGTCCCGAACTTTAACCTACCTAATACATACCTGTTATAAGCGGCCATCTCCAGCAACACCCTCCGGACCCCAGACATTGCGCCCCTACAAGAGCAGGATGGAAATCTCGCCCAGTTAAACAGAAAGTTGAGTCATCCCCTGGGTGGGGAGGGAGCGACATTTCTGGTTAGAGGGGACTGGGAAGAAGGGTGTGGTTTTGGACTACTCTCCTCTCCTCTAAAACGTTACCTTTCTTGGCAGATAGTCCTTCCAGCAATAATGGGAAAGTAGGAGTCAAGAGAAGAGCCGGTGGACTCCATGGCTCCTGCGGAGGCTCAGGTAAGCGTGACACTGCCTGAGATAGGGAGAATGGTCCTGTGATGTGTAGACTGAGAACGAGGCAGCGGGACTGAGCCTGTAGCAAGGAGACTGGGCAAGAGACAGAGACTCACTGAGTCCAAGGTATGGAGACTAGGTTTGAGACATGGAGACGGAGCCTGAGGCAAGGAGACTGGATAAGAGGTAGAGAGATTCACTGGCGTCCAAGGTATGCAGACTAGGTCTGGGGCAGAAAGACTTGGCCTGAGGCAAAGGGACTCACTGTGTTTAAGGTATGGAGACTAGGTTTGAGACAGGGAGATTTGGCCTAAGGCCGGGAGACTTGCTGGCTTTACGGTATGGATACTAGGTTTGAGAGAGGGAATCTGGGCCTGAGGCAAGGAGATTGGGCAACAGGCACAGAGATTCACTGAGTCCAAGGAATGTAACTAGATCTGGGGAACAAAGACTAGGCCCGAGGCAAAGAGACTCACTGAGCTTACGGTATGGAGACTAGGTTTGAGAAGGGGAGACTGGACATGAGGCAAGGAGAATGGATACGAGGCAGGCGATTCATTGGAGTCCAAGATATGGAGACTAGGTTTGAGACATGGAGATTGGGCCTAAGGCAGGGAGACTCACCGGGTTTAAGGTATGGAGACTAGGTTTCAGACAGTGAACCTGCCCACGAGGCATGCAGACAGATTCACCGAGTCCACGGAATGTAGACTAGGTCTGGGGAACAAAGATTGTGCCTGTAGCAGAGAGACTCACTAAGTTTAAGGTATGGAGACTAAGTTTGAGACAGGGAAACTGGGCCTGAGGCAGAGAGAATGGGCCTGAGGCAGAGAGACTCACTGAAGTTAAGGTGTGGAGACTAAGTTTGAGACAGGGATACTGAGCCAGAGGGAGATCCTTTCTCTGCTATTATTATTAAAATATGTCCCCCTATCCTGTTGGATGCTATTCTCCAGTTCGTTAATGCGTCTTTGAGAGAGTGTCTGTGCCTGACCATTTTAAACACTCGAGGGTGACCCTATTGCTAAAGAAAGCAGACCTCCCCAAAGAGGACCCGCTGAACTGTAAGCCCATCACAAACTCAGCATTCTTGATGAAAATACTGGATAGGGTCGCGTATAAGCAGATAGCCAATCCTCTTGAAAATGATTCCATACTCAACTGCCGACAATCGGGCTTCAGAGCTGGGCACAGTACCGAAACGGCTCTTCTGGAACTTAAATCTAGGCTCTTGTCCAACATCGACAAGGGAGAGACCACCATGCTTATGCTGTTGGATCTCTCTGCCGCTTTCGACCTGGTTGACCATACGTTGTTGGTCACCAGGCTCGAAAAAGTGGCAGCATTTTCTACTGAGGCCTCTAGTTGGGTAGCCTCTTTTCTTCAGAACCGGGTCAGCTGTGTCTGCCCGGACATTGCTGAAGCAGCTACGGTGCTGATTGAATACGGAGTTCCGCAAGGAGCTGGTCTTTCTCCTTGCTTCTATAACATCTTTACAGCCCCATTCTTTGCGATGCTTGAGCAAGAAGGTATCTGGTTCACAAGCTTTGCGGATGATAGACAATGTATCATCGCTCTGATCGGTGACCACGCGCAAGATGAAGACCGGATAAATAAGGCTTACACATGTATCGAAAATTGGATGGTCATGAATGGACTGGCTTTGAACAGATCCAAGACGGAACTGATGATTGTGGGGTCTCCTAGTTTGATCTCCAAGCTAGACCCCAAGTACAGAAATGTCCATCTCGGAGAAGTAAAGATCAATACCCTCAAGAAAGTAAAGTCCCTTGGGGCATCCTGGACCAGCACCTTTCCATGAAGGCTCATGTGGGGAATGTGGTCTCTGGAGCCGCCTACTATCTAAGACTCTTTGCACGTTTGCGACCTATGATTTCCCAGACTAATGCGGAAACGCTAGAAAGAGCCACAGTAGGTGGTAAAATGGATAATTGCTGTAGTCTCTTGAATGGCATCAGTAAAACTGAGATGAATCGGCTCCAGGTAATCCAGAACGGGGCCGTGAGGGTGGTCACAGGCTTAGCAAGACTTGACCACGTCACGCCACCCAGAAGAACTTTTAACTGGCTCCATGTGGAGGCGTTAATTTGTTATCGGCGGCTCCTGATAACTTTTAAGAGCCTTCTAGGTACTATTCGCCATTATCTGAACGAACTTATTACCTTCAAGACCACCTCCCGATTCCTCAGATCAAACGAGACAAAAATACTAGTGATTCCAAGAAGCAAATCCTAAAAGGCGGAAAAAGGAGATTTTGCCATAGCGGCACCGGCGGCTTGGAACAGCATGCCATTGGATCTTAGGCTGGAAACAAAACTAGAGCCTTTCAAGAATAAGTTAAAAACCTGGTGGTTTGACTAAACTCCTGGGCTCTTTTCCCCTCCTACTCTCTGGTTGCCCCTGTTCATGCTCCATGTGTGTGTCTTGTCTGCGCCATCATGCCTATGGGTCCATTGCTGCACATTATAAGTTCAATCAAGTAAAGTAAAGGCAGAGAGACTCACTGAGGTTAAGGTGTGGAGACTAAGTATGAGACAGGGAGACTGGGCCTGATGCAGAGAGACTCACTGAGGTTAAGGTGTGGAGACTAAGTATGAGACAGGGAGACTGGGCCTGATGCAGAGAGACTCACTGAGGTTAAGGTGTGGAGACTAAGTATGAGACAGGGAGACTGGGCCTGATGCAGAGAGACTCACTGAGGTTAAGGTGTGGAGACTAAGTATGAGACAGGGAGACTGGGCCTGAGGCAGAGAGACTAACTGAGGTTAAGGTGTGGAGACTAAGTATGAGACAGGGAGACTGGGCCTGATGCAGAGAGACTCACTGAGGTTAAGGTGTGGAGACTAAGTATGAGACAGGGAGACTGGGCCTGAGGCAGAGAGACTAACTGAGGTTAAGGTGTGGAGACTAAGTATGAGACAGGAGACTGGGCCTGAGGCAGAGAGACTCACTGAGGTTAAGGTGTGGAGACTAAGTATGAGACAGGGAGACTGGGCCTGAGGCAGAGAGACTCACTGAGGTTAAGGTGTGGAGACTAAGTATGAGACAGGGAGACGGGCCTGAGGCAGAGAGACTCACTGAGGTTAAGGTGTGGAGACTAAGTATGAGACAGGGAGACTGGGCCTGATGCAGAGAGACTCACTGAGGTTAAGGTGTGGAGACTAAGTATGAGACAGGGAGACTGGGCCTGAGGCAGAGAGACTAACTGAGGTTAAGGTGTGGAGACTAAGTATGAGACAGGGAGACTGGGCCTGATGCAGAGAGACTCACTGAGGTTAAGGTGTGGAGACTAAGTATGAGACAGGGAGACTGGGCCTGAGGCAGAGAGACTAACTGAGGTTAAGGTGTGGAGACTAAGTATGAGACAGGGAGACTGGGCCTGATGCAGAGAGACTCACTGAGGTTAAGGTGTGGAGACTAAGTATGAGACAGGGAGACTGGGCCTGATGCAGAGAGACTAACTGAGGTTAAGGTGTGGAGACTAAGTATGAGACAGGGAGACTGGGCCTGAGGCAGAGAGACTCACTGAGGTTAAGGTGTGGAGACTAGGTTTGAGACAGGGAGACGGGCCTGAGGCAGAGAGACTCACTGAGGTTAAGGTGTGGAGACTAAGTATGAGACAGGGAGACTGGGCCTGAGGCAGAGAGACTCACTGAGGTTAAGGTGTGGAGACTAAGTATGAGACAGGGAGACTGGGCCTGCGGCAGAGAGACTCACTGAGGTTAAGGTGTGGAGACTAAGTATGAGACAGGGAGACGGGCCTGAGGCAGAGAGACTCACTGAGGTTAAGGTGTGGAGACTAAGTATGAGACAGGGAGACTGGGCCTGAAGCAGAGAGACTCACTGAGGTTAAGGTGTGGAGACTAAGTATGAGACAGGGAGACTGGGCCTGAGGCAGAGAGACTCACTGAGGTTAAGGTGTGGAGACTAAGTATGAGACAGGGAGACTGGGCCTGAGGCAGAGAGACTCACTGAGGTTAAGGTGTGGAGACTAAGTATGAGACAGAGAGACTAGGCCTGAGGCAGAGAGTCTCACTGAGGTTAAGGTGTGGAGACTAAGTATGAGACAGGGAGACAGGCCTGAGGCAGAGAGACTCACTGAGGTTAAGGTGTGGAGACTAAGTATGAGACAGGGAGACTGGGCCTGAGGCAGAGAGACTCACTGAGGTTAAGGTGTGGAGACTAAGTATGAGACAGGGAGACTGGGCCTGATGCAGAGAGACTCACTGAGGTTAAGGTGTGGAGACTAAGTATGAGACAGGGAGACTGGGCCTGAGGCAGAGAGACTCACTGAGGTTAAGGTGTGGAGACTAAGTGTGAGACAGGGAGACTGGGCCTGAGGCAGAGAGACTCACTGAGGTTAAGGTGTGGAGACTAAGTGTGAGACAGGGAGACTGGGCCTGAGGCAGAGAGACTCACTGAGGTTAAGGTGTGGAGACTAAGTATGAGACAGGGAGACTGGGCCTGATGCAGAGAGACTCACTGAGGTTAAGGTGTGGAGACTAAGTATGAGACAGGGAGACTGGGCCTGAGGCAGAGAGACTCACTGAGGTTAAGGTGTGGAGACTAAGTGTGAGACAGGGAGACTGGGCCTGAGGCAGAGAGACTCACTGAGGTTAAGGTGTGGAGACTAAGTATGAGACAGGGAGACTGGGCCTGATGCAGAGAGACTCACTGAGGTTAAGGTGTGGAGACTAAGTATGAGACAGGGAGACGGGCCTGAGGCAGAGAGACTCACTGAGGTTAAGGTGTGGAGACTAGGTTTGAGACAGGGAGACGGGCCTGAGGCAGAGAGACTCACTGAGGTTAAGGTGTGGAGACAAAGTATGAGACAGGGAGACTGGGCCTGAGGCAGAGAGACTCACCGAGGTTAAGGTGTGGAGACTAAGTATGAGACAGGGAGACTGGGCCTGAGGCAGAGAGACTCACTGAGGTTAAGGTGTGGAGACTAAGTATGAGACAGGGAGACTGGGCCTGATGCAGAGAGACTCACTCAGGTTAAGGTGTGGAGACTAAGTATGAGACAGGGAGACTGGGCCTGAGGCAGAGAGACTCACTGAGGTTAAGGTGTGGAGACTAAGTATGAGACAGGGAGACTGGGCCTGATGCAGAGAGACTCACTGAGGTTAAGGTGTGGAGACTAAGTATGAGACAGGGAGACTGGGCCTGAGGCAGAGAGACTCACTGAGGTTAAGGTGTGGAGACAAAGTATGAGACAGGGAGACTGGGCCTGAGGCAGAGAGACTCACTGAGGTTAAGGTGTGGAGACTAAGTATGAGACAGGGAGACTGGGCCTGAGGCAGAGAGACTCACTGAGGTTAAGGTGTGGAGACTAAGTGTGAGACAGGGAGACTGGGCCTGAGGCAGAGAGACTCACTGAGGTTAAGGTGTGGAGACTAGGTTTGAGACAGGGAGACGGGCCTGAGGCAGAGAGACTCACTGAGGTTAAGGTGTGGAGACTAAGTATGAGACAGGGAGACGGGCCTGAGGCAGAGAGACTCACTGAGGTTAAGGTGTGGAGACTAAGTATGAGACAGGGAGACGGGCCTGAGGCAGAGAGACTCACTGAGGTTAAGGTGTGGAGACTAAGTGTGAGACAGGGAGACTGGGCCTGAGGCAGAGAGACTCACTGAGGTTAGGTAGGAGACTAAGTATGAGACAGGGAGACGGGCCTGAGGCAGAGAGACTCACTGAGGTTAAGGTGTGGAGACTAAGTATGAGACAGGGAGACGGGCCTGAGGCAGAGAGACTCACTGAGGTTAAGGTGTGGAGACTAAGTGTGAGACAGGGAGACTGGGCCTGAGGCAGAGAGACTCACTGAGGTTAAGGTGTGGAGACTAAGTATGAGACAGGGAGACTGGGCCTGAGGCAGAGAGACTCACTGAGGTTAAGGTGTGGAGACTAAGTATGAGACAGGGAGACAGGCCTGAGGCAGAGAGACTCACTGAGGTTAAGGTGTGGAGACTAAGTATGAGACAGGGAGACTGGGCCTGAGGCAGAGAGACTCACTGAGGTTAAGGTGTGGAGACTAAGTATGAGACAGGGAGACTGGGCCTGATGCAGAGAGACTCACTGAGGTTAAGGTGTGGAGACTAAGTATGAGACAGGGAGACTGGGCCTGAGGCAGAGAGACTAACTGAGGTTAAGGTGTGGAGACTAAGTGTGAGACAGGGAGACTAGGCCTGAGGCAGAGAGACTCACTGAGGTTAAGGTGTGGAGACTAGGTTTGAGACAGGGAGACGGGCCTGAGGCAGAGAGACTCACTGAGGTTAAGGTGTGGAGACTAGGTTTGAGACAGGGAGACGGGCCTGAGGCAGAGAGACTCACTGAGGTTAAGGTGTGGAGACTAAGTATGAGACAGGGAGACGGGCCTGAGGCAGAGAGACTCACTGAGGTTAAGGTGTGGAGACTAAGTATGAGACAGGGAGACTGGGCCTGATGCAGAGAGACTAACTGAGGTTAAGGTGTGGAGACTAAGTATGAGACAGGGAGACTGGGCCTGAGGCAGAGAGACTCACTGAGGTTAAGGTGTGGAGACTAAGTGTGAGACAGGGAGACTGGGCCTGAGGCAGAGAGACTCACTGAGGTTAAGGTGTGGAGACTAAGTATGAGACAGGGAGACTGGGCCTGATGCAGAGAGACTCACTGAGGTTAAGGTGTGGAGACTAAGTGTGAGACAGGGAGACTGGGCCTGAGGCAGAGAGACTCACTGAGGTTAAGGTGTGGAGACTAAGTATGAGACAGGGAGACTGGGCCTGATGCAGAGAGACTAACTGAGGTTAAGGTGTGGAGACTAAGTATGAGACAGGGAGACTGGGCCTGAGGCAGAGAGACTAACTGAGGTTAAGGTGTGGAGACTAAGTGTGAGACAGGGAGACGGGCCTGAGGCAGAGAGACTCACTGAGGTTAAGGTGTGGAGACTAGGTTTGAGACAGGGAGACGGGCCTGAGGCAGAGAGACTCACTGAGGTTAAGGTGTGGAGACTAAGTATGAGACAGGGAGACTGGGCCTGAGGCAGAGAGACTCACTGAGGTTAAGGTGTGGAGACTAAGTATGAGACAGGGAGACGGGCCTGAGGCAGAGAGACTCACTGAGGTTAAGGTGTGGAGACTAAGTGTGAGACAGGGAGACTGGGCCTGAGGCAGAGAGACTCACTGAGGTTAAGGTGTGGAGACTAAGTATGAGACAGGGAGACTGGGCCTGAGGCAGAGAGACTCACTGAGGTTAAGGTGTGGAGACTAAGTATGAGACAGGGAGACTGGGCCTGAGGCAGAGAGACTCACCGAGGTTAAGGTGTGGAGACTAAGTATGAGACAGGGAGACTGGGCCTGAGGCAGAGAGACTCACTGAGGTTAAGGTGTGGAGACTAAGTATGAGACAGGGAGACTGGGCCTGATGCAGAGAGACTCACTGAGGTTAAGGTGTGGAGACTAAGTATGAGACAGGGAGACTGGGCCTGAGGCAGAGAGACTCACTGAGGTTAAGGTGTGGAGACTAAGTATGAGACAGGGAGACTAGGCCTGAGGCAGAGAGACTCACTGAGGTTAAGGTGTGGAGACTAAGTATGAGACATGGAGACTGGGCCTGCGGCAGAGAGACTCACTGAGGTTAAGGTGTGGAGACTAGGTTTGAGACAGGGAGACTGGGCCTGAGGCAGAGAGACTCACTGAGGTTAAGGTGTGGAGACTAAGTATGAGACAGAGAGACTAGGCCTGAGGCAGAGAGTCTCACTGAGGTTAAGGTGTGGAGACTAAGTATGAGACAGGGAGACGGGCCTGAGGCAGAGAGACTCACTGAGGTTAAGGTGTGGAGACTAAGTATGAGACAGGGAGACTGGGCCTGAGGCAGAGAGACTCACTGAGGTTAAGGTGTGGAGACTAAGTATGAGACAGGGAGACTGGGCCTGAGGCAGAGAGACTCACTGAGGTTAAGGTGTGGAGACTAAGTATGAGACAGGGAGACTGGGCCTGAGGCAGAGAGACTCACTGAGGTTAAGGTGTGGAGACTAGGTGTGAGACAGGGAGACGGGCCTGAGGCAGAGAGACTCACTGAGGTTAAGGTGTGGAGACTAAGTATGAGACAGGGAGACGGGCCTGAGGCAGAGAGACTCACTGAGGTTAAGGTGTGGAGACTAAGTATGAGACAGGGAGACTGGGCCTGAGGCAGAGAGACTCACTGAGGTTAAGGTGTGGAGACTAAGTGTGAGACAGGGAGACTGGGCCTGAGGCAGAGAGACTCACTGAGGTTAAGGTGTGGAGACTAAGTGTGAGACAGGGAGACTGGGCCTGAGGCAGAGAGACTCACTGAGGTTAAGGTGTGGAGACTAAGTATGAGACAGGGAGACTGGGCCTGAGGCAGAGAGACTCACTGAGGTTAAGGTGTGGAGACTAAGTATGAGACAGGGAGACTGGGCCTGAGGCAGAGAGACTCACTGAGGTTAAGGTGTGGAGACTAAGTATGAGACAGGGAGACTGGGCCTGATGCAGAGAGACTCACTGAGGTTAAGGTGTGGAGACTAAGTATGAGACAGGGAGACTGGGCCTGAGGCAGAGAGACTCACTGAGGGTAAGGTGTGGAGACTAAGTATGAGACAGGGAGACGGGCCTGAGGCAGAGAGACTCACTGAGGTTAGGTAGGAGACTAAGTATGAGACAGGGAGACTGGGCCTGAGGCAGAGAGACTCACTGAGGTTAAGGTGTGGAGACTAAGTATGAGACAGGGAGACTGGGCCTGATGCAGAGAGACTAACTGAGGTTAAGGTGTGGAGACTAAGTGTGAGACAGGGAGACGGGCCTGAGGCAGAGAGACTCACTGAGGTTAAGGTGTGGAGACTAGGTTTGAGACAGGGAGACGGGCCTGAGGCAGAGAGACTCACTGAGGTTAAGGTGTGGAGACTAAGTATGAGACAGGGAGACTGGGCCTGAGGCAGAGAGACTCACTGAGGTTAAGGTGTGGAGACTAAGTATGAGACAGGGAGACTGGGCCTGAGGCAGAGAGACTCACTGAGGTTAAGGTGTGGAGACTAAGTATGAGACAGGGAGACGGGCCTGAGGCAGAGAGACTCACTGAGGTTAAGGTGTGGAGACTAAGTATGAGACAGGGAGACTGGGCCTGAGGCAGAGAGACTCACTGAGGTTAAGGTGTGGAGACTAAGTATGAGACAGGGAGACAGGCCTGAGGCAGAGAGACTCACTGAGGTTAAGGTGTGGAGACTAAGTATGAGACAGGGAGACTGGGCCTGAGGCAGAGAGACTCACTGAGGTTAAGGTGTGGAGACTAAGTATGAGACAGGGAGACTGGGCCTGAGGCAGAGAGACTCACTGAGGTTAAGGTGTGGAGACTAAGTGTGAGACAGGGAGACTAGGCCTGAGGCAGAGAGACTCACTGAGGTTAAGGTGTGGAGACTAAGTATGAGACAGGGAGACTGGGCCTGAGGCAGAGAGACTCACTGAGGTTAAGGTGTGGAGACTAAGTATGAGACAGGGAGACTGGGCCTGAGGCAGAGAGACTCACTGAGGTTAAGGTGTGGAGACTAAGTATGAGACAGGGAGACTGGGCCTGATGCAGAGAGACTCACTGAGGTTAAGGTGTGGAGACTAAGTGTGAGACAGGGAGACTGGGCCTGAGGCAGAGAGACTCACTGAGGTTAAGGTGTGGAGACTAAGTGTGAGACAGGGAGACTGGGCCTGAGGCAGAGAGACTCACTGAGGTTAAGGTGTGGAGACTAAGTGTGAGACAGGGAGACTGGGCCTGAGGCAGAGAGACTCACTGAGGTTAAGGTGTGGAGACTAAGTATGAGACAGGGAGACTGGGCCTGAGGCAGAGAGACTCACTGAGGTTAAGGTGTGGAGACTAGGTTTGAGACAGGGAGACGGGCCTGAGGCAGAGAGACTCACTGAGGTTAAGGTGTGGAGACTAAGTGTGAGACAGGGAGACTGGGCCTGAGGCAGAGAGACTCACTGAGGTTAAGGTGTGGAGACTAGGTTTGAGACAGGGAGACGGGCCTGAGGCAGAGAGACTCACTGAGGTTAAGGTGTGGAGACTAAGTATGAGACAGGGAGACAGGCCTGAGGCAGAGAGACTCACTGAGGTTAAGGTGTGGAGACTAAGTATGAGACAGGGAGACTGGGCCTGAGGCAGAGAGACTAACTGAGGTTAAGGTGTGGAGACTAAGTATGAGACAGGGAGACTGGGCCTGATGCAGAGAGACTCACTGAGGTTAAGGTGTGGAGACTAAGTGTGAGACAGGGAGACTGGGCCTGAGGCAGAGAGACTCACTGAGGTTAAGGTGTGGAGACTAAGTATGAGACAGGGAGACGGGCCTGAGGCAGAGAGACTCACTGAGGTTAAGGTGTGGAGACTAAGTATGAGACAGGGAGACTGGGCCTGAGGCAGAGAGACTCACTGAGGTTAAGGTGTGGAGACTAAGTATGAGACAGGGAGACTGGGCCTGAGGCAGAGAGACTCACTGAGGTTAAGGTGTGGAGACTAAGTGTGAGACAGGGAGACTGGGCCTGAGGCAGAGAGACTCACTGAGGTTAAGGTGTGGAGACTAAGTGTGAGACAGGGAGACTGGGCCTGAGGCAGAGAGACTCACTGAGGTTAAGGTGTGGAGACTAAGTATGAGACAGGGAGACTGGGCCTGAGGCAGAGAGACTCACTGAGGTTAGGTAGGAGACTAAGTATGAGACAGGGAGACGGGCCTGAGGCAGAGAGACTCACTGAGGTTAAGGTGTGGAGACTAAGTATGAGACAGGGAGACGGGCCTGAGGCAGAGAGACTCACTGAGGTTAAGGTGTGGAGACTAAGTGTGAGACAGGGAGACTGGGCCTGAGGCAGAGAGACTCACTGAGGTTAAGGTGTGGAGACTAAGTGTGAGACAGGGAGACTGGGCCTGAGGCAGAGAGACTCACTGAGGTTAAGGTGTGGAGACTAAGTGTGAGACAGGGAGACTGGGCCTGAGGCAGAGAGACTCACTGAGGTTAAGGTGTGGAGACTAAGTATGAGACAGGGAGACGGGCCTGAGGCAGAGAGACTCACTGAGGTTAAGGTGTGGAGACTAAGTATGAGACAGGGAGACGGGCCTGAGGCAGAGAGACTCACTGAGGTTAAGGTGTGGAGACTAGGTTTGAGACAGGGAGACTGGGCCTGAGGCAGAGAGACTGACTCAGGTTAAGGTGTGGAGAATAGGTTTGAGACAGGGAGACTGGGCCTGAGGCAGAGAGACTGACTCAGGTTAAGGTGTGGAGAATAGGTTTGAGACAGGGAGACTGGGCCTGAGGCAGAGAGACTGACTCAGGTTAAGGTGTGGAGAATAGGTTTGAGACAGGGAGACTGGGCATGAGGCAGAGAGACTCACTCAGGTTAAGGTGTGGAGACTAGGTGTGAGACAGGGAGACTGGGCCTGCGGCAGAGAGACTCCCTCAGGTTAAGGTGTGGAGACTAGGTTTGAGACAGGGAGACTTGGCCTGCGGCAGAGAGACTCACTCAGGTTAAGGTGTGGAGACTAAGTGTGAGACAGGGAGACTGGGCCTGAGGCAGAGAGACTCACTGAGGTTAAGGTGTGGAGACTAAGTGTGAGACAGGGAGACTGGGCCTGAGGCAGAGAGACTCACTCAGGTTAAGGTGTGGAGACTAGGTGTGAGACAGGGGGACTGGGCTCTTCGGGTAATTCCCGGAGCCCGGGGCTGTACCGCAGCCCACACAGAGCTGCGTGGGATCCACAATCAGTTCCAAGTACCGCAGGGTGTGCTGCTGAAAGAATGCAGAGGTGGTGCATTGTTGGGAGGTGCCCTTGGTTACAGTAATTGCGGTGCACTGGCAGAGCTGCTTGTAGTGCACTAGCCGAGGGTGCAGAAGGCCAGGGCCCAGGTTCTCGGGCAGCACTGTCCCATTCCTGGAACAGCAGGAGGTTCTGCAGGCCAGCCTTGTGGGGCGCTCGCAGGGCTGCCCCCGCCTCCATCCTTGCTGGGTGCTATTTGCAATCACCTGGCCCTTCCGGCAGAACCGGCTGTTCCTCATTTCACAGCCTGCTCCCAGCCTTGAGAGCTCCTTAGCCTGGCTTTGAACTTCTCATGAGGAATTATCCCAGCCCAGGGGCCGGTGTGTGCCCGATATGGGCCCTGTAGGTACCCACTATAGCTCCAGTACACAGGCCCAGCTCGTGCCCAGCATAGGCCCACTGTATATATGTGACCCGCAGGTGCCCAGTATGCACCCAGTATTAGACCAGGAGGTACCCTTTATTTGCTCAGGACATAGGCCCCGCAGGGCACGCCTAATGTGGGGGAATATGTCTCTGTTTATTTCTGTTTATTTCCCTCGCAAACCTTTTAAACGCTGTGGATTCTCCGCTTTAAGTTGGACTTTTATTATAGTTTGTGTTTCTTTGAATGCAAATCATGTTTTAGCCTCTTGTTGATTATACTTTGAAGTATTGTGTTTTGTGTGTTTAGTGTAAGGTTTCTTGTAAACCATGTCACAATAAATAAAATAAATAAATAAATAAAAAAGAAGGCCCAGCAGGTAGCCAGTGTGGGGCAATGCCGGCGCCTAGTGGAATGGGTTTCTTATTCTGCTGGCTGTGGACTCAGGATGCCAGCCATGGCTTGTGTGTTTGTGATGGGTTCAGAGGTGGAGAGGAAGGTTTGAGGAGCGGGTCAGGGACACTGGGGAGTCAGGGGGGGCCCAAGTGTACGTGTTGCGTCTACCTGCGAATGGATGCGACTCTAAGGCATGCTGCTTGAGATCGGCCAAAAGCATGCAACACATTAGTTAGTCGGGCGGGTAAGTGATGGCTTTGAGTGATGGGCTCAGACCAATCCAGTGACCTGACAGCCACATGACTCTGCCCTGCACTCTGGCGGGGACAGGACTTAGGTGAACCACCAGTGAAGGCAAGTGGCAGAGTGTGCCACCATCACACAGCATCTGCCTATCAGACTGAGGAGGGTATCAGTCTCCATGTTGTTCAGTGTTCATCTTGCACTGCAGGAATACATATGTATTGCCCAGGCTGCTGCTACAGAGCGGTGGCAAACGTTGCCTACCAGCTCGGAGTGATCACCTTCTGTGGAGTTAGGTAATTGAATTTGGTGTTAACTTACCATTCACAATTATGCGTTTTCAACATTTGAGCATCTTTCCATGTTGTGCTGTTTGATGGGTTGTGTATTTTAGAATGCTCCAGTGGTGCCAACAATGTATGTTTTGTATTTTCCTGTGATGTAATTACTGTGCAAAGTATTATTTTTGAAACTTGAAAAAGCCTACATCTTTTTGGCCACAATTTGTTGGCAAGTATGGGTGCGCAGTGCTGTGTTGGTAGGGAGGTCAGATGCAAGTACACATGTTGTGTTGTGCAGTGCTGTGGTGGTAGAGAGGCCAGATGCAAGTGTACGTGTTGTGTTGTGCAGTGCTGTGTTGGTAGGGAGGCCAGATGCAAGTACACGTGTTGTGTTGTGCAGTGCTGTGTTGGTAGGGAGGCCAGATGCAAGTACACGTGTTGTGTTGTACAGTGCTGTGGTGGTAGGGAGGCCAGATGCAAGTACACGTGTTGTGTTGTGCAGGGTTGTGGTGGTAGGGAGGCCAGATGCAAGTATACGTGTTGTGTTGTGTAGTGCTGTGGTGATAGGGAGGCCCGATGCAAGTATACGTGTTGTGCAGTGCTGTGGTGGTAGGGAGGCCATATGTAAGTATACGTGTTGTGCAGTGCTGTGGTTGGCAGGGAGGCCCGATGCAAGTATACGTGTTGTGCAGTGCTGTGGTGGTAGGGAGGCCAGATGCAAGTATACGTGTTGTGCAGTGCTGTGGTGGTAGGGAGGCCAGATGCAAGTATACGTGTTGTGCAGTGCTGTGGTGGTAGGGAGGCCAGATGTAAGTATACGTGTTGTGCAGTGCTGTGGTGGTAGGGAGGCCAGATGCCATGTATTGGGAATGTGCTTAATGGTGGCCAGGGGAGGTAGAGAGGCGGCTCCCCCACCTCTACATGACTGTGACTACTTTGATTTGGCTCCTCGGTCCGCCTCCCCCTCTTCAGGCAGGAAGTGCCATGTATTTCTGGGCCTTCCTTCCTGGTCACCTGACCCGAGTGCTCTTCTCTTCTCGCCTTGTGTGTTGTGGTGACTGGTAGGCGTGTCTGTCCCCCTGATTGACGGGCAGGGTTCTCTTTCTCCATCTTTCAGTTATGGGGCATCTTTGGGGTCTGCCCAAGAATCAGATGGCTAGGTAGTCAGTTCTACTTCCTTCTCTTTAAGGCCATGTTTTAGGTAGGGTGACCAGTCGCCCAGTTTTTTGCCAGAACTGTCACCGAATAAGAGCCTCTCTCACCCTTTATTTATTTAAATTTCCGTCCCGGGTTGGGTGAAAATACAGGGTGACCATTGGGATAATCATGGGTGTGACTGTATCAGGGCTGGACTGGCCTATAGGGAACACTGGAGATTTCCCTGTGGGCCTATGCATCCTGACAGGGCTGGACTGGCCTATGGGGAACTCCGGAGATTTCCTGGTAAGCCTCTGCATCCTGGGCAGGGCTGGACTGGCCTATAGGGAACTTCGGAGATTTCCCGCTGGGCCTCTGCACCCTGGGCAGGGCTGGACTGGCCTATAGGGAACACTGGAGATTTCCCTGTGGGCCTATGCATCCTGACAGGGCTGGACTGGCCTATGGGGAACTCCGGAGATTTCCTGGTAAGCCTCTGCATCCTGGGCAGGGCTGGACTGGCCTATGGGGAACTCCGGAGATTTCCTGGTAGGCCTCTACATCCTGGACAGGGCCGGACTGGTCTATGGGGAACTCCGGAGATTTCCCGCTGGGCCTCTGCAGCCTGGGCTTCTTTTGTGTGGTATTTCCAAGTGTTCCCACAGGAGAAGGGGTGGGCTTTTGCTGACAATGTGTAATATGAGACCACTTTGAAAATGATTTCCAGGGCCTTTTTTGGTTCCCTGTCCACCCCTGTACTGTAGAAGTGGTCATTTAGCCAATATTTATAAACCAAATCATGTTTTTATAGCTAAGCCATTTTACATTAACTTGTCCTGTGATGACCTCGAACTCCCAATCTTTTGGTTAGCAGCATCTTTGAGTGATCATGCCACAGGGACTGTTTATATACAAGTGCTTCCTAGCAAGACCTGCAATAGTATTTTGAGCAAAAGTTGCTTTGTTTTTACCATGCTTACAGTCACAGCCAAATCTTTAAAGTTTATTACCACGGGAATGACTGGACCCCCCCCCCCTAATTATCTCACTACTGATGTTTATTCATGCTTGTCACTTTCATATTCAAGTCCTACTTTTATGTTGATGCCTTGTCCCGGTTTTATATTTTTCTTTTAGGCTGTCAGTCAGGGTGCACTTCCCCATTGTCTCCCAGGCTCTTTGATCATCAGTGGCCACATTTAACCTGTGACAAGGTTCCTCGGTGTTGCCTTCTAGGCGGAGTGACTGGAACCAGGGGTAGTCAGGTTGCACATCTGCGTAAATATCGCCCCCTGGTGGCCTTTTCCATGGTGAGTTTGCCATTGTATACATTCGATGCTCTGCTCTGTTAACATGTCTTGTGGTTGAAAGCCCAGGCTGGGTATCATTGACGTTGGGAAGGAAGCTAGCCTGGGTGGAGTCAGGTGATTAGGGAGCGAGCCTGTGGCACGGGGTCTGGGCGGGGCGGGGCGGGGCGGGGGAGGAAGAGGATGGGCCGGAAGGAGTTGGGCAGGGGAGTTCAGTTATGTACAAGGAGCAAGGAAGAATATAGCATTTGTATCTGCGCCTGATTTGCAGAGATTAGGTCGCTGTGAGAGATAGGAAACTGGTGAGGAGGCGGTCAGCACTGTCATGCCGCGAAGAGGAGGCGTGGCGAGTCCATCACAGGCCTGGACGAGTGGAACGTTACCGGCGTGGTGGCCCTATCAGGATCTTCTGTGTCGAGGCCTGTTAACGGCAGAATACGGAGCGCAGTCCTCGCTGGAGACATAATGGATGAGTTCCTGGCAGGATCAATTGACTCCTATACAGGGTTAAGAGGCTCCCTTACAGAGTATTGCACGCTACACACCAACGCGGATTACGAACGCCACGTATTCCACATGAACAAACACACCAAAGGGGATCAATGGACACTTTTGTAATGCGCATCCACATTCACCTCAAACATTGTGACTTTAATAACTACTCTAACAAGGAGGCACTGCTGTCCCAAATCATCGCGGGATGCAAATGGCTCATTTCAGGAAAATATTGCTTCAAAAGCCATGTTCGCTGGATTAAATCCCGCGCCTAGCAAGATCAGATGTGGCGTTAGCCCTGCAGGCGGAGGACATGAGCAATGTAACATTTTCCAATGTGCAGTCGGAGGGCGTCAGCAAAATGGAGACTACACCACTGCATAAAGTCAACAGAGAACCTTTTTGCTACCGATGTGGATACGAGTTTCCCCATGAAGGCCCATGCCCAGCACTCGGCCAACAGTGCTCGGCGTGTGAGTGGGGGCAACCACTTCAAAGCCATCTGTCGCATGTCCCGCAGTCAGGCCTGAGGTGAAGGAAGTGGCAGTTTGAAACACACAAGAGAGAAAACCTAGGGAACTCCAGCAGGGAAAGCGGAAAGGAGGGGAGAATATACGAAAGAGCGCCACTAGAATGGCGATCAAGCTGGTCATCCACAAGTTATCCACACTTAAATAACTTGCCCACTGAGTTCCTAGTTGACACAGGAGCCACTGTAAACGTCATTAGCAAGGAAGTTTACAGCAACCTTCTGCATGCCCTGAAGCTTAGGCCAGCAGAGGTCAACATCTACCCATACGGGTCAGAAACCCTGCTGCCTTGCAAAGGATACTTCATGGCACACTGCAAATATAAGACTCAATCCAAAAGGATACCCATGAACATATTGGAGGCCACTACAGACAGTGGGTTCATCCTAAGCTCTAAAGCCGCAATAGATATGGGGCTGATACATGTGCTCTACCGCCTCATGGCCCATAAGTACATCGACCCGTCAGCGAAAATCATACAACTATTCCCCATGCTCTTTAAAGGTCTAGGCAAGCTGAAGAACTGACAGATCGCCCTGCATATCAATCCGTAGGTACGCCGGTGGCCCAGCACCGCCGCAGCATCCCTGTAAACATACAGAGGCAGGTGGAAGAAGAATTACACAAATTGCTGGAACGGGACATTATCGAGCTGGCGGTAGGGCCCACCCCGTGGGTGTCACCAATTGTTCCTGTCCCCAAGAAAGACTTGCAGATTATGCGTAGACATGCGCTGCCCAAATGATGCCATTATGAGGGAACGGCACTAAGCCCTGCAGATCAAAGACATGGTCCATTTGCTAAATGGGGCCACCGTCTTTTTCAAGTTGGACTTAACCAAAGGCTCCCACCAGCTGGAACTGAGTGAAGAGTCCAGATACATAACAACTTTCGTCACTCACCTGGGTATAAGCATCTCAGCTTTTGGGTATCATCAGCCGCCGAAGATTTTCAAGCCGAGATACACAATGTCATCAAACATATTACCAACTGCATCATTCGCAGTGACCATATACTGGTGTTCGGGAAAGATCAAGGACAACAAGCTGGCAAGGGTATGCATGGCGTTGGAAGTGGCTCATCTCACGCTCAACTGGGAAAAATGCAAATTCAGAAAATGCACCTTTGAGTTCTTTGGACACATGTTCTCAACCTAGAGAATGACCCCCATTCAGGTAGCTGCTCTCAACAGCACAAAACCCCCAGACAATGTGTCGGACCTGCGGTCGTTCTTGTGGCTTACCAGCTATTACACCCGCTATATTCAAGATTTTGCACCTGTGAGCGAACCGCTGAGAGTCCTTAGGAAACAGCAAGTGCCATTTGTGTGGTCCGAGCTCTCCCAGCAAGACTTTTAGCCAATTCAACAGTGTGTGTCATCTGCAGAGAACATGGCGCATTTCAGTACTGCAAGAGTCTCAGTCCTACTTCCCCAAATCCCTGCTCCCTTAAGCTCCACCTTGCACCACTTCCCTTTCTCTTCCAAATCTATCTCTTCTTCCTTGACCTTCCTCATCCTACATCCACAAACCCCTAGTCGCTTAGGCTCATCCTTGAACCACTGCCCTTTCCCATCCTAATCTATGTCCTTTTTCACAACATTCCTAGTCCTACTTCCCCAAATCCCTAGTACCGTAAACACCACCTTGAACCACCTTCCCTTTCCCATCCAAATCTATCTCTTTTTCCTTTACCTTCCTGAACCACTGTCCTTTCCCATCCCAATCTATATCCTCTTTCACAACATTCTTAGACCTAGTTCCCCAAGTCCTTAGGCTCCACCTAGAACCACTTCCCTTTCCCATCCAAATGTTTCTCTTCTCCTCATCCTTGAATTTCCTAGTCCTACTTCCCCAAATCCCTAATTCCGTAAGCTCCACCTTGAACCACTTTCCCTTTCCCATGCAAATATATCTCCTCTTCCTCCACCATCCATACCTACCTATATCAATTTAAAAGACATAGGTCATTTGAAGCTCTCAATAGGAGTAATATTCTATTGATTACGGTCCCAGACCGTTATCTCTTTTCTTCCAATGATATTGAATGGGTTCGCTTTGCAAATGTGAATTGTCTCTATATAGTTGAACTGGGGTTGAAATCTAAAATAGGTGCTAAGGCTCTGCTATCTCAAATTGATGCACTTAGAGAAAAAGGGCTTGATGTTTCTGCCACCCCTATTGACAATTGTGAAACCCCCCAGATCGAATTTATCGAATGAAAGCGAGATAAAGCAAACAAGTCACCGTAATATAACACGCTTTCAAGCCAAGAGTAAAGATTGACCCCCTCCGACTTAGATAGAAAAGAGAATTCACTAAATACAAAATCAGTGATGTGGGAAATGGTCCCAGAAATAATGAGCTTTGTATACAAAAAAATAAAAGAAAATAAAGAATTACTTTAGGAGTGATTGACCTCAGGATTCTGGGTTGGAATACGCAGGATTTCGGTTCTTTTAGATTTCAATCTGTTAAAGAAGAAACATGTGGCCTCTATGATTTCATAATTTGTCAAGAAACCCGACTAATCAATTGATTAATGATAGATGGTTTCAGTACTACAGAAGAATTAGCTATCAGAGGCGGCCTTGGTTGACTTGCTGGTGGTCTAATGATATCTGCAAGAACTACCAAGATCAAGTCTCTAGAAATGATTCTTACTGGACAACTGGGCATTCTTGCGGCTAAGATTTTGCTTAGCTCAGAAGATTACCCTTATGGCATTATTGTCATAAATATCTACTGTAGCCCTGTGAGTTGAAATTTTATCAATTTCCTGATTTGACTATCTGATTTACATTTGAAAATAAAAAATCAATATATGGGTGCAGGCATTTTAATATTGGGCGACCTGAATGCCCAATGCACAACTCTCAAGGGAAATGGCAAATCCATTCCTCACAAAGAAACATCGATATATGGAAATAAATGGTTGGAATTCCTACAGAACTAGGATTTAAATATGGTCAATGGTAACATAAAAGGTGATTTGCCTGTACTCCCTACGTGGTCACGCGGGAAAAGTCATTCCATTCTTGAATATCCTTTCCTTTCCGCTGACCTATTTAATTGCTGCAAACACTTTGACATTTTATAACGTGGCCCCATTGACCATAAACAACTATCAGCAACCTTAAAATTAAAAGCTGAATTGAATACTAAGTAATATAAAACAACCTTACTAATAAGTAATAATACACATAGAATTAAGAAATTGAAACACAACGGTAAAATTCTAAATAATAAATTAGAAAAAAGATTGTCTACAAAAAGGGATGAATTTTGTCAATAAAATCAGTGACCTGAATTGTTTTTATAAACTTTTTGTGGAATATGGACAAGCCTGTTACCTTCAGATCTTGTGGTTTAAAAAATGCACTCATGCTTTCCATGAAATATCATGGCAAAAGGAGAAAGATCTGAGAAAAGCCATTTTCAATTTAAAATACACTAAAATGTCCCAACTAAAAAGAAAGTATGAAGAGAAAGCTCCCAGAAACACTTATAGAAACTGGTCAAGAGGTAATAAATATCTACGTCTCCAAAGAGACGGCAAAATAATGTTAAACACTGTCATTTCCAAGAATACAGGCACATTTTGGAAAATTATAAATAACTTGCAACAACCACACTCTGAATCACAAATTAACATTATCACCAATGACACCTGGTGTACTTACTTTAGAGAGACCTTCAAGCAACAAACTGGAATCTCTATAGTTACAAAGCCCAAAAGAGAGTGGAATTTATGCTATGACAAAGATCTAATTATAGATCAATAGAGGGGTCCTCTGCCTCACAAACCCCTGCCACAACAGCTTAAAAAGTTCCATTTGTAAAGCAAACAGTATCTTATGGTCAACCATCTTAACTGCAGTCATCAAAGAATCTCTTGGAACTCAGATATTTTCAGAGTTCTGGAGGACTGCTGTAATTATTCCTATACACAAGAAGGGTGATCAGGAAGATCGAGTTAATTATCGTCCGATCGCCCTTCTTGATGTGGGCGGAAAATGTTTTGCCTCTCTAGTTCTGAGAAATTTAGAAGAATGGATTGATCGGGCCAAGATATTAAGCAAATTCCAAACTGGTTTACGTAAGGGACTCTCTACCTCCCTAAATGGAGTAATCATGTCAGTGATTTCCAGCCAAACCTATAAAAAACAAGGACACCCGTTATATGGAACTTGGCTTGATTTATCAAGAGCGTTTGACACCATAAATAGAAATCATTTATGGGCAAAACTTAACAAGTGGGGAATTCCTAAAAGTCTCCAGGGAATTCAAATGAGCGTGTATCAAAATACAGCCATACGTAAAGGATTAAACACGCAAGGAGACTTGTCTGATGAGATAGCTACAGATAGAGGCATCAGGCAGGGATGTATTTTAGCTGCCTGTCTCTTTAACCTCTATCTAGCAGACCTTAATGACATGCTAATTCCCTACTCTTTAGGAAGTCCTAAAGTTGGTTCCCAATCGCTACAGTGGATTGCTTACGCATACAACATCGTCTTGTTAGATTATACACCAAAAGGCTCACCACAACTACTAAATGAATTTGAGACTCATGCAGGAAAAAATTATCTATTAATAAATCCTGCAAAATCTCAAATTATGATAATCAGAAATCAGGGAATCCGCAATCATGATTATAAATGGCAGTTGCAGAAGCATACAAACCCATAAGTGAAAGAGCTGCTCTATCTAGGGATTAAAATAAAATCAGCTCAGGCCAGAGCTGCTCATGAGGAAGCTCATTCTCCGGTGAACAAAATATTCTCGATCTATTGTTGCACATTCTCAAGAATCCCTTTAATAAATCACTACAAAGCAAAGACTGTCCCATCCTTGCTATATGGCTTTGATACGACCCCTGACTCACACATGATAAATTTGGACGGAATTGAAGATAAAATATGGAAACAAGTTCTACATATTCCAACAAGCTATCCAATCAGCAGCCTTAGATACAACAAATTAGGGCTCGCATCATTGAGAATGAACCTCGACTGGAAAATACTAACTTTATTCAGATGCATTTATATCGCCACTGAAGATTCCTTATACAGGAATGTTATATGCAAACTTGTTAAAGGTCAAAATAACTATCTAAACCAACTAAACAAATATGTAATGTCTGCTCTGAGAGACTGCGATCGTTCTATAGCTGATTTGGTAGATAACCCAGAGGGAGTAAAATCAGCTGTATCACGAGCAGATTGGATTAACACCAGTTACAAAATACATACATCACTCTCAGCTTTCGACAAACCGAAGTATCATTTACCAGATTATCTGTCCCGATTTCCTGACCCTAAATTTGTGATAGAATTTCTAAGAATAAGACTGAATCTTATCAAAACTGGTGAGGTTCAGTTCGTTCGAGAATAGTTACCAGCTCTAGCAAAGTGTAACTTATGCAGTGATTGTGAAATACAATCTTTACATCATATAATGACATTGTGCAAAGGTTCAGAAGTTTTACGCAAAGTAAGGTTAAGGAAGTTTGTGGGCTTTAATGCATGGCTTAATACAGACTGTTTTTGGGAAAAGTATCATAGCAGGATATGAATGATCTCTATCACTTGAAATTATTACAATTTTAAATGAATTAGGTATGATCATATTGTAGTAAAATCATACTTAATTGTTTGTTGTGTTTCTCATATGCATATAAGGACATTTATTTATTTTTGTATAACTGTTCCTTTCTTCTATGTTGAAGAGATTTGACTATGAATTTTGTAAATATATGTGTGAAAAGTCTGATAACTGGCTAAATACACAATACAAAAAATAAAATAATAAATCTCCTCTTCATCGACCTTCTTAGTCCCACTTCTCCAAATCTCTAGTCCCTTGGGCTCCACCTTGAACCACTTCCCTTTTGCATCCAAATCTACCTCCTCTTCCACAACATTTCTAGTTCTACTTCCCCAAATCCCTAGTCCCTTAAGCTCCACCTTTTACTTCCCTTTCAAAACCTGTCTCCTCTTCCTTGAACTTCCTAGTCCTACTTACCCAATTCCCTAGTCCCTTAGGCTCCATCTTGCACCACTTCTCTCTCCCATCCAAATGTATCTCCTCTTCCTCAACCTTCATAGTCCCACTTTGCCAAATCCCTCCTCGCTTAGGATCCAATTTTAAAAACTTCCCATCTCCATCCAAATCCATCTCCTCCTACTAAATCTTCATAGTCCTACTTCCCCAAATCCCTACTCCCTGCTCCCTTAGGCTTTACCTTGCACCACTTCCCTTTCTCCTCCAAATCTATCTCCCCTTCCTAGACCTTCCTAGTCCTACTTGCCCAAAGCCATGCTCCCCTAGGCTCCACTTTGCACCGCGTCCCTTTCCTATCCAAATCCATCTCCTCTTCCTAGACCTTCCTGGTCCTGCTTCCCCAAATCCCTAGTCCCTAAGTCTCCACCTTTCACATCCAAATCTATCTCCTTGACCTTCCTAGTACGTTTTCCCCAAATCCCTAGTCCCTTAAGGTGCACCTAGCACCACTTCGCTTTCCCATCCAAATCTATCTCACCCTCGTCAACCTTTCTAGTGCTAAGTCCCCAAATCCCTAGTCCCTTACTCCCCACCTTGAACCACATCCCTTTCCCATCCAAATCTATCTCCTCTTCCACAACACTCCTAGTCCTATTTCTCCAAATCCCTACTCCCTTAGGCTCCACCTTGCACCACTTCCCTTTCTCTTCCAAATCTTTGGCCTGACCACTCCGTTACTCAGTATCGCTGATACCACAGCTGTTCTTGCTTTAAAGTTCATTTGCAGGTCTGCTTTTCCTCGCGTCTCATCCATACACATGCAGCCTTCACTTGCAATATTTTGTTGCAAACGTCAATCTTTCTTAGCACACACCCGTTTCTCAGGTCGCTTTCCAACTCACCGGCTATGCGCCATTCTCTCTTGCTTTTTCAATTTCCAATTCACGAATCAAGGTTAGTAACTGAGGCTTGGCCTCGCCTCCTGTAAGGCAGGCATTGTATCAAACAGTGAAGGCAGACACAAGTGATCACGGTTCAAGGGTGTTTATTGAACTTCAATGGGTTGGTAAAATGCCTATCTAAACCTAAATCTAAGGATGGGAGCAAGCTACGACCATCAAATAATAATAACGCAGTCTAGTGGAGTCTGTCAAAATAAAAGGGCCTATACTAATAAACCTATTGCTAATCCTTACTTCTAAATACAAAATGGTGTGGGATAACAATGTACGCAAAAGAAAAGTGTTCAAGAAATAATATGTCAAGATAGTTGAGCAGTTAGCTTCCCTTCCCCACTTTTTTAGCACGGGGCAAGGCGGCATGTGCAGGCTCTGCACACACCCTAGTTTCTTGCCCACGAAGTAACAGTTCAACACATAGGCATCAGAGCCTTCTGCCAAAGTCTCTCTTGCAATGACAGTCCCTTACTGCAGAGGACCTGATGCAGCAAACAAAACACAAAAGTTCCTTTTCTTTTGTCAATGTTTCACTTTCACAAGTTCAAGATTGGTCTCCCTCCTTCGGGCTCCTACCACAGGTCCCCCTCGTCTAGGCTCAATCCCATTTTCTACAATGTTCACAATTTGGTCTCCCTCGTTCGGGCTCGAACCTGTCATGCACCCTTCGGCCCATAGCCCTCATTTGTGCAAACTTCCCTTACCGGCTATGCCTCAGGCTTTACACCATACAACACAACAGAAAACACACCCGTTCGACCACATTGCCCACCTGCAGCATCGAAGAGATGGAGCAGCGCTGCCGGGTTTACGGGCACCATTCCTTCATGCCTGGCGGCTTCTGTGGCGGAAGTGGGCTCCCTTGGCAGGCAGGCGGAGACTCGCCGTCCCGGTGCACAGAGAGAACGGCAGGCACAGGACCCGATCACGTGACAGGATTCCATGGAGTACAACCCGTTATGCATTCCGGTCACATGATATACGTAACAAGATCACATGCTCAAACCGGAAATAAAACAGCACATCTCCCGACGAACATCGCTTCTCAGCTGTTTTACTGGCGAGTGGCGTTTCTCTGCATTGCGGATGACTATCTTGGCTTTTTGAACTCGGACCGTATCTTGGACTGCCCCGCTTACTCCTTCTGCTGATTTTCAACAACGTGTTTACCTGGCTTGACCTCGGATTGTTGCTTGGATTGTTTTTGGATTTACCCTTGACTCTTTGGATACCTTTGGAAATTACCTGACCTGGACCCTTTTGCTGGTGGTCAGGTGTGAGTGATTGTTGATAATTGCCTGGCCTTGCCTGACCATAGTATTGTGTGAGAAACCTGAGGGTATTCTCCCAGTAAGACCTTGAGAATCCCTTATTCAGGTGGCCAGGACACGGCCATCGCTGTTGGATCTAGTTCCTGGGGGTAGACCAGTGGGGGAGGATCACCTGGGTAGGGGAACCTGGGGTTATGCTCGAGGGAATACCCAGGTGAGACGCTGTACCATCATGGGAAGGATGGTGAGGGGAACAAAGTCTCTGAAGCTTTTATAAGCTATTCCCACTCATCATCTCTTCCACCTATTGAATATTCCCTACCCAAAGGTAAAGCCAACAAACCATTCACATCTGGTAAACTTGTTAAGAGCCACAACCCCCGGACTCCCGCTTTCCCTGCTTCTTATATTCTTATAAGGATACTCCCGGACATTAATTTCCACATTCTCTAGTTATTTTGATCCAAACACCCAATCTACTAGGTCAGAACACTACTATTACCACAAAGCCCTGTTCTGTTCTCTATCGTGGTCATTCATGTCCATTTAACAAGCCTTCCAAAACCTACCCTTCTGACATCACCTACACCCCTAGGACAAAGACCATTATTCCCGATAAACCCTTATACCCATCCTGCGACGCAGAACATGTAGAAACTCTACCTCTCCCCTTTTTCGACACCAACATTTTTGTACACCACAGACAACGGACTAACATGCAAACTGTTCACCTGACATGTCCCAATACAAGGGTCTGTCAAAGTTAGGCAATTGATCAGAATCACACACACATGACGGCCTTTTCCCATCCCCACGGGGGATAAAAGGTGGAGCCAGAGAGCACAGTTAGAGCAAGGCGAACACATCAGACAGCACGACGACACAGCTACGCAGGTGCAGCAGTTCAAGAGAAGGAGAAAGGTGTCAGGAATAGAGAGGGTGGCGAGGAGAGAAGTGACCTTGCGCTTTTCCTTCAATGCCCACAGAACCTTTGTGGAAGAGAGCCTAAGACCGCGAACAATAGCACGAGTTTCTTGCAGCAGATTTCAACGGTACACGGAGCAAGCTTATGCCGATAAGCAGAACCGAGTGAAGCTCCCGCGCCCGCGGTACCGGCATTGACTCCAGGAAAGCCAAAAGCCAATTGGTTCATCGCAGCTGGGGAGTTGAAGGGAGAATCAATAAGAACTGGGCTGTGTAGAGAGAGAGAGAATCGCAAAGTGGCAAATTTGAACCAAGTTTAACGAACTGTGTAATGAACTGTAAGAAGAGTTAAGGGGAGACCAGCTGCAGAGGGAAAACCGGCACCACGTGGGTGCTAATTCAAGAAACTCTGGTCGATCCCCATCAGAGCGAAACTACGGGTACCAGAAGGCTGTAGGAGAATCGCCAAAAGAGGTCAAAGTGGTCATACAGGAGGTCTAGTGGCCAAAGTGGTCATACAGGAGGTCTAGTAAAATCCATGTACAATCAAAAGACTTTGATCTACATCAGTGTGAAAGCAAGGGAAACGAATCCCACCATGTGAGAAAGCAAGGTAAGTGAATCACGCAAATGCAAGCAAATATGAAGTTGACAAGAGTGAACCCGGCAGAGGGATGCTGATGAAAAGGAGGCAAGTCTAAAGTCCCAAAAAATAGTGTGTTGACAAGAGTGAACTCAGCAGAGGGATGTCAATTGGACATTAAGATTTGTGAAAAGGGGATCAACGCCCGGAAGAGGGAGATCCGGGGGTGAAGCCATCACCCAAGTTCTGACAGTTAAGAGGGGTCCGAGCCCGACCGAGGCAGATCCAGGTGGGAAGCTAGTACAGACAGTCAAGAGGGGTCCGAGCCCGACCGAGGAAGATCCAGGGCTGAAGAGATCACCCAAAAGTTCATTAAGAGAAGAACAGTCATATAATTTGGGAAATTATATAAGTGAGAAGGGTGAGCGCCCAGAAGAGGGGGACCCAGGTGTGAAGCCATCACCCAGTGAACATTGTAAACAAACTTTCATTTGTTAAAGGAACTTTATTTTGGAACCGGAGAGGCCCTAGAAAGGGAGAAAACATAGTTATCCGGGGTCTTCATATCATTAAAGAACTTTCTAGGGATTTGTGCCCAGAAGAGGGGAATTCCGGGGTAAAATTCGTCACACAAAGCCCATGGAAGAAAGACTGTGTATTTGTTTTGTTAGTTGAATGCGTCAGGTCCTCGAAGGCAAGAGACTTTCAAGAAAACGAGACTTAGCCATCAACGGTCCTAAGAGCATTAGAACAGTCGTCTCGTGCTGGAGAAGCCCAAGACTATACTGTGCTCCAAGATCCCACCTTACCCTGTGCTCAAAACATGGGGAATGGAGACCTTGTGTCATGCACCAGCCCTGGAGAATTGCTAGTCGTTGGAGATACTACTAAGATGGCGGCCTGTTCCATTCTATCGGTCTAGTTTATTCCAACATGGCCGACATATTCTATAACTAGCGGCCCATAGCAACGCTCTGCGCGTTGTATCGTTTCCGTTACGTGCCCAGCAAGTCGCTCTCAGCGTCTAGCTTTTCAACATTGCCTTGCGTTCCAAGTCTTTAATTACCTACCTATCCTTTCCCTACACAGGAGGTTTTTTCAGGTTTTTAGGTAAGGTGATTAGGGTCTTATCTTCTGTCCTTTCTTACACAACGCACTCTACCCCGCATTTTCCATGTAAGTATTTTTCCTGACTTTTTCACTCAGCCGGCGCTTCAGCGTTTGTATTTTCGCTGTGAGCGTTTTCGACTGACCATACTTTCCTGTCCTTTTCCTTACCTCTTCCGTTCCTCCTTCCTTTCTTCCGTTCGTAACGCCTCTTCGGTGTTCCGACGGGCCGAGACCTCCCTCCTATCACGACTCAGCCGATACTACAGTTGAGCAAGGTGTGGACATTCATACTACGTGTCCGGAGCTCTGCGACTACAGGAATCAAGATCTCCATGTAATTGCCGGACATCAGTATTCCACGGACACCTGAATACTGATCGGGGTTTTTTGCCAGGAGGCTTTTTCCCCATTCTTTAGGGCGTGCTCCTCGGGTATTCCCTTGGTCTGTTATCAGCCAGATCACGGAGGCTACCGAGGGAGCGCGTCCTTACCTTCGACAAAAGAAAAAGGAGAAGAAACCCACCGAAGGAGAAAAAGAGAAGAAGAAGAAGGCTGTAATAAGGACGGAAGAAGTACCGGAGAAGACAGGTGAGGAGGAGTTGGGGAAGGCTGAGACAATACGTGACAGTATACAACGCCCAGAAGACACAATGGCGTCACCAGAACAAATTCAAGATATGTGTAATGCCATTCAGAGCCTCAGAGTCGATATGCAATCACTGCACGCCGAGAACCTTCTTCTACGACAACAAGCAGCCTCTAGGGAAGTTGGTAGAGATGATTTACCTCCAATGCCATTCACATTTGGTAAATACGATGGAAACCCTAGGTATATCAAAGAATTCCTCGATGCTTGTACAGTCTATTTTTCCTTCCGACTTCGGGCATTCGAGTCTGGAAGGGCCAGAGTTGGGTTCCTCATAGCCAACTTGACAGGAAGCGCCCTAGCATGGGCTACCCCTTTGGTAACCAACCAAGACCCTTTGGTTAACGATTATGCCCAGTTTATACAAGGTTTCAAGAACCGGTTTGAGCGTTCCGAAGTACAGTATTCTAAATATGATGCTTATCTTGATGTCAGACAAGGAAACCAAGATTTACAGGGTTATGTTGCACAATTCCAAACACTAGCGGTATCAGCTGGATGGCCGGATACGGCACAACAAACTATTTTCCGGAGAGGGCTAAATGAGAAACTAAAGGACGAACTGGCTAGAGCAGTACGTCCCAACACCTTTCAAGAGCTGGTTACGCTAGTATTACAGATCGACTACCGTCTACAGGAAAGACGGGCAGAGAAGAGAAGAGGAAGAGGATCAGTGCCACGTTACAGCCCGCCTTCAGGAAGGAGGGCAGGACCTATGTCAGAAGAACCTATGCAAATAGGGGCAACCAGGGGACCGCTAACCAAGATTGAAAGGAGAAGAAGACAGGAGCTCAACCTTTGCATGTACTGTGGTTCATCAACTCACATGCTTAAGGATTGTCCAGATACCCCCTCTAAGAGACAGGGAAACGCCAGACCCCGGGTTTTTGCAAGGGAAGCCATGGGGACCACCGTACAAACCCTTGCAACCTCACAAGACCCATTAATGAAGGAATAGAGGACAATCGTCTGATGGTATTCCAGCTGTCCATTTTCTACAGTCTGAGACAGAACCTATCGGTTTTGGCAATGCTTGACTGCGGAGCAGCAGGAAACTTTATAGACGTAACATGGGCTCAGGAAAATCAGATTCCACTGAGGAAGAAGGACAGACCGATACCGGTCGAGGGAGTAGATGGCCGTCCACTTTTATCTGGACTCATTACCATGGAAACGGAACCTATAACAGTAATGATGGATCATCATGTCGAAACCCTCACATTTGATGTTATCAGAGCAGCTCATTTTCCGTTGATATTAGGTGTTTCATGGTTAAGAAGACACAACCCCAAGATTGACTGGACTAATAACAAGTTAAGCTTCGACTCCGAATACTGCCGGAAACACTGCATGAATGCTATGGAATCCCAGAAGGAGATACATTCCAGTCTCGCTACAACTCAGTGCAATCTCTCAATATCCTCTATACCTAGGCAGTATCTGGCTTTCGCTAGAGTGTTTGAAGACATTAATCCCAGACTCCTCCCACCTCACCGCCACGAGGACTGTAACATAGATCTAAAGGAAGAGACCTCCTTACCCTTCGGCCGAATGTATCCACTATCCTTATCTGAAAAGGAAGCATTGAAGGAGTACCTCAACTCCAACTTAATGAATGGGCTTATCCGATCATCAAAGTCCTCAGGAGGGGCATCAGTGTTCTTCATATCAAAGAAGGACTCCAAAGAATTACGCCCCTGTATCGATTACAGGGGCTTGAACAGCATTACCATCCGAGACAGGTACCCAATGCCTCTTATCAGAGACATACTGGAAGCTGTCAGAGATTCAAAAGTATTCACCAAGCTAGATCTCCGTGGTGCATATCATCTGTTAAGAATAAAGAAAGGAGACGAGTGGAAAACCGCTTTCAGAACGCCGCTGGGGTTGTTTGAGTACTGTGTTATGCCATTCGGACTGGTAAACGCCCCAGCGGTATTTCAGAGATTTGTAGACAAGATCTTTGCCGATATGTTATACATATCGGTAGTCGTATATCTGGATGACATTCTTATTTTCTCTCCATCCTTGGAGAAACACTGGCTACATGTGTGCGAAGTACTTCGTAGGTTATTGGAAAACCAACTTTTCGCCAAGCCAGAGAAGTGTCTCTTTGAGACCACAGAAGTACCTTACCTGGGTTTTATATTATCGGAGAAGGGTATCCGTATGGACCCCAAGAAGGTGTTGGCCATAGACAGATGGCCAGAGCCCTCGTCCGTCAAGGAGATTCAACGTTTCCTAGGTCTGGCGAACTTTTACCGCCGGTTTATACCCAACTTCTCGGATCTGGTATTACCCATCACAGCACTTCTCAAAAAGGGTATAGTATTCCAGTGGGGTTCGGCGGCTCAAGCAGCATTCGAGACACTAAAAAGACGATTCATCACTGCCCCGGTTTTAGTTCAGCCCGAGCAGAATAAACCATTTATTTTGGAGACCGATGCCTCGGGAGGTGCTTTAGGGGCAGTCTTGTTACAAAAAGGAAGCAATGGAGAAGAACACCCTGTCGCCTATTACTCTCGCACCCTAACAGGAAGCGAAAGAAACTACTCAGTTCTGGAGAGAGAACTATTAGCAATGCGGGCAGCCTGTCAGGAATGGAGACATTTGCTACAGGGAGCCTCTCACCAATTTGTGATTCGTACTGATCATAGGAATCTCAAGGTTCTCCAACAAATGGAATGCAGGAATTCCAGGCATGCCCGTTGGGCCTATTATTTTTCAAGCTTTGATTTCCTGATCACCTACATACCAGGATCCCAGAACAGTGTGGCAGACGCGTTATCCCGAAGTTGGTTAGAGGAAGATCTATCGGAGGTTAAAAAGGAGAAGATTCTGCTTGAGAACCACTTTCATACAATTGCTAACCTATTCCTTGAGAAGGTTCAAGGTGACCTCAAGGATTATGATCAGGAAGAGAAACAGTCATACAAATTGCAGGAACGCGAAGGATTGTGGTTTCATCATTCAGCATTGTTCTTACCCACCACTGATCTTCGCAGACAGGCCATCAGCTTCTGCCACGATCTACCCTTGGCTGGACATAAGGGGGAGAAGGCAACGTTCGAGTTGGTGTCCAGGAGTTTCTGGTGGCCGTCGATGCGAAGAGACATCACCTCTTATGTGTCGACTTGTCCCATCTGTGCCATCAATAAGACCCCTCGTCACAGACCACTCGGACTCCTACATCAAGCCAAGACTCCCACACGCCCTTGGGAGGACCTCTCATTGGACTTCATAGTAGAACTTCCAGTTTCCCAGGAAAAGAAGGTGATTCTAGTGACGATTGATTCTTTCACCAAGTTAGCTCATTTCGTAGCTCTCGCAGGAATTCCTTCAGCCTCAGAGACCGCTACAGTCTTCCTTCGCGAGATAGTAAGGTTACACGGTTTACCACGGTCCATAATTTCGGACAGAGGAACGCAATTTACTTCTAAATTTTGGAACTCGCTATGTAACCAGTTGGCTATACAGAAAGCGTTATCCTCGGGATATCACCCCCAGTCTAATGGACAGACCGAAAGACTGAACGCTGGTTTAGAACAATACCTTCGCTGTTATTGTAATAGGGAACAAGACAACTGGGCTGCTCTGTTACCAATGGCAGAGTTCGCTTACAATAACACCTTTCATACGGCAATTAAGATGAGTCCTTTCAGGTGCACCTATGGTTATGACCCGCATCATCTAGGAGCCTTATCTTTCAGCAGCCAGACCACAACTCCCGCCTTGGAGAGGATGCTGATGGATCTCAAGCGTACACACAAGGAAGCCCTACAAACCTTAGAGGAAAGCCGCAAGAGGTATAAGACCTATGCGGACACCAAACGTAATCCGGTTCCCCTTTGGAAAACAGGAGATTTGGTTTGGTTATCTACGCGATATCTACCTCGCTGGACGCATAAGGGGAAATTCACAGCACGATACATAGGGCCCTATCCAATCCTGGCCCAGATCAATCCTGTAGCCTTCAAACTAGGATTACCTCACTCTCTGCGGAGGGTACATCCGGTCTTTCACTCCTCTTTACTCAAGACTTATCAAAGAGATCTGTACAAGAGACCTTTGAGAAGGACGGTGATCACTCCGCCCGAAGAACCTGAGGAATATGAGGTGGCCAGAATTGTAGATTCCCGCTACAGGAAAGGAACCCTTCAATATTTGGTCCATTGGAAGGGATTTCCCATGGCCGAAAGATCTTGGGAACCAAGATCTCATATGCACGCTCCCAAACTTGTACAGCGATTCCATAGGCTGTACCCAGGAAAACCTGGAGGAGGCAGGTATCGAAGGGGGCATACTGTCATGCACCAGCCCTGGAGAATTGCTAGTCGTTGGAGATACTACTAAGATGGCGGCCTGTTCCATTCTATCGGTCTAGTTTATTCCAACATGGCCGACATATTCTATAACTAGCGGCCCATAGCAACGCTCTGCGCGTTGTATCGTTTCCGTTACGTGCCCAGCAAGTCGCTCTCAGCGTCTAGCTTTTCAACATTGCCTTGCGTTCCAAGTCTTTAATTACCTACCTATCCTTTCCCTACACAGGAGGTTTTTTCAGGTTTTTAGGTAAGGTGATTAGGGTCTTATCTTCTGTCCTTTCTTACACAACGCACTCTACCCCGCGTTTTCCATGTAAGTATTTTTCCTGACTTTTTCACTCAGCCGGCGCTTCAGCGTTTGTATTTTCGCTGTGAGTGTTTTCGACTGACCATACTTTCCTGTCCTTTTCCTTACCTCTTCCTTTCCTCCTTCCTTTCTTCCGTTCGTAACGCCTCTTCGGTGTTCTGAAGGGCCGAGACCTCCCTCCTATCACGACTCAGCTGATACTACAGTTGAGCAAGGTGTGGACATTCATACTACGTGTCCGGAGCTCTGCGACTACAGGAATCAAGATCTCCATGTAATTGCCGGACATCAGTATTCCACGGACACCTGAATACTGATCGGGGTTTTTTGCCAGGAGGCTTTTTCCCCATTCTTTAGGGCGTGCTCCTCGGGTATTCCCTTGGTCTGTTATCAGCCAGATCACGGAGGCTACCGAGGGAGCGCGTCCTTACCTTCGACAAAAGAAAAAGGAGAAGAAACCCACCGAAGGAGAAAAAGAGAAGAAGAAGAAGGCTGTAATAAGGACGGAAGAAGTACCGGAGAAGACAGGTGAGGAGGAGTTGGGGAAGGCTGAGACAATACGTGACACCTAGGCTACCGCATTCTGACATATTATTTGAGAACACTTCTTTCTTTTCTTGAGAATTTTCCCCCTCCCTTTTTGTATTAGTTGTATGGTTCGGCAATAGGTTTCTTAGTATAGGCCCTTTTTATTTGACACAACACCACTAAGACTTCCATATTTTCATTTGATGGTCGATGCTTGCTCCCATCTTAGATTTAGGTTTAGATTAGGTGTTTTTTTCCAATCTTCGTACAACATTAATTTTCCAAAAAACATCCTTGAACTGTGATCACTTCTGTCTGTTTTACTTGTTGCCACCATGAGTATCTCACAATTGGGACAGGTCATATTCATGGCTCAGATGAGAGTCTGTTTTCTCCCAGAGCGGGCTGTCTGTGAGAAAGTGTTTGTGCAGGAAAAAGGGTTCGGGGGGTGACGGGTAAGATGGGATAAAGGTGTTACAGGGAAGAGAGGGATACCCTGTCTCACCATCCAGTGTCCCACACCCACTCCCCAAGGACCCCTCACCCAGGTGATCCGCCCACACTGGTCCAACCCCAGGGTCTGGTTCCAAAGGCGATGGCCGTGTCCTGGCCACCTGAGAGAGAGATCTGTGGAGACTCGCGAGTGAGACACCTTCGGGTTTCTCACCACCCTTCCTCTATGCGATATAGGCGCATCTGTTTCACAGGGAAACCGGGAAAGAAAATCGACGTTCCCTTGGTCTTTGCCTTTTCGGTGTTCAACAGTGAAACAGTAGGTTTGCAGGCAGGGCAGGACTGGGAACTAAAAGAGGCCCTGGAAATAATTACTGGGGACCAAAAGAGGCCCTGGAAATAAAGTTCAAAGTGGCCCCATATGAGACATTTTCAGCAAGCCCAATGCTTTCCTATGAGAACATTTGGAAATACCACACAAAAGAGGCCCAGGGTGCAGTGACCCACCGGGAAATCTCCAGAGTGCCATATAGGCCAGTACACCCCTGGTTGCAGGTCTAAGAACCATCGCATGACTCGAGGGTTAGAGTCTTTTTCGTTGGCTTATCCATACTAGCGGTGAATGATTTGTGCAAGGGTGAAGTTCCTCCCCAAACGTTAGTATCGTAGATGAGTGATTGCCCATTTGATAGCAAGGGCCTCTTACTCCAATACGTAGTAGTTCTTTTCACGTGGGAACAGTTTTTGGCTAGTGAATAGGATAGGATGTTCTAATCCTTCACAAATTTGTGATAAAACTGCTCTTAACCCTGTGAGAGAGGCATCCGTTTATAACACAAACTCCTTTGAAAAATCTACCACCTTTAGAATTGGGTTCTGGCACAAGGTTTGTTTTAAATGATGATAGCATATGTCATCCTCATCAGTCCAATAAAGCTTCTGGGGTTCAGCGTTCTTTAATTTGTCGGTTAATCTAGCTGTTCTATCTGACAAATTAGGAATGAACCTGTGGTAATAACCAATCAATCCTTGGTACGCCCTGAGGTCTCTTTTAGTCTTAGGTGTGGGGGAATCTAGGATGTTTTTTATTTACTTTTTCTTGTTGGGGCTGGACACAACTGGCTGTTGTGCGGTGCATCGCCTAGCAACGAGCACAAACAACATGAAGTGCGTCGCACCCCGCCCCCGTGACATATACGGAAGCATCATATCCTTGTGAATAAGAATCACCCACGCAGGACCCCACCCCTCCGCCCACTGAGACACACTGTAGAGAGGCCCCTTCTGCATGCAAGAACCAATTGGAAAGTGGACCCGCCAGGCCACGCGCATTGCCACGCCTACCGTGTCACTACACGGAAGAGCGATATGTTGTAGAAAGCAACCACAATCCACACTGTGCTCGCGTTCCAGCCACGGCGTTTGTCACCAAGGATCTGTTCCTCACTCTTGCCGAGGTAAGCATGCTCTGTGCAGCGAGTTATCCTTGTTGCCAGATTGCGTTCCTGAACAGAATTTAATTAACAGAACGCTTTAGAGATCAGTCAATTTTTTTAATTTCTCCTCGCAGCTCCGCCCTTGCTGCTGGCCCGACAATCATTCTCAACGCGGCCATCTGGTGCTTTGGTCCCTTGATCCAAGGTGAGACAACACGTTCGGTCACCTTTTCCTGTCCCATCACAGGATACCCATCGGGTGACCCAACTATATCCTTTCACTACCGCACCAGTATGCTTGGCAGCCCTATTAAGCACACAGCTTTTGCTTGCACTGCCTCCCCCGACCCCCCAGTTCCCTTGGTACCTTTTGGGACAATATACACACGCTTAGCCACATAATGTGTGGCGGCATATTCATATGCCCACTAGTCACTTTGCTTTGGATATCTTTACCAAGTTCGTTATAGACAGTGAGCATGCACTAACAAGTCGATTGTTATACTTGTTCACTGGATTGCTGGTCAACTAAGGCCTGGCTGCCCTTTTTGTGTCTTTTTGTGTTCCCTTAGAGGGGACGGAGCAACACGTCCAGGCAGCTCCTTCCTGAGACATGCTGGAACCTGTAATGATAATACCATCAAGTCACCAGTCCTGAAGAAGATGGTCTAAAACTGTTAACACCATCGAAACCGGTGGACCTCTTGTTAGGGTTATGATGTTCTACATAACCCTATGAGATATCCCCATGAGTTAGAGGGGACACTCTTTTATGTTCAGCATACTTTTACTCACGCAGAGTAAGCATTTTAAGGATATCCCATGTTGAGTTGGGATCAGTTCTTTTAAATTGTTTGTTTCACCAAGTTTTGTGTTCCTCACACAAACCACCACATTTGGTGAAGTGGTAGCCTTAGGGTGAGTAAATGTAGTATTGAAATTCCCACGGCACCACCAATCAGATGTTCAGCTTGACAGCTGTTTCATCGCAAGATATAATTACATGACTTGCTGTTGGTTTTTCGTATGGTGGTTTCACGCTGGATATTGTTGCTCCTTCTGTTGTAACCACAATAGTTGTTGTGTACCTTGCCCACACAATTGAGAAGACCTAGAGACACCCTTTTCCTCCATCTATCCTCTTTTAGATAGGCGGTGCATCACTCACCATCTAGGGAGAGGCACCCCCGCTAGGGTCAGGGAGTTCTTCTTGAGGGATAGACAGGCCATCGTCTCCCCCATGTGGCATGCTCATTTGTCTCATTTGTCATTTATGTGACCTCCTTGTTTTGCACTTGTTACTCCCAAAGAACCGTGCTGGTTGTGTTACAATAACTGTCACGTTACAGTTAGGGAAGGTAGTTATCTTTCTTTTTTTCTTATTGAAACAAGCCCTGTTGTTATTTTTGGGCTGGACACTCCCATACCCTACAAAGAAGCCAAGGTATTTCACAGCTAATTGGACCAGTTTAATGTTGGATGGATTGGCAGTTAGGGCAGCTTCTCTGAGGGTCCTCATGATGGTATACAGGTGGCAGAGATGGTCTTCCCAAGTCTTGCTGTAATTACTATGTTGTCAATATAAGCCCCACAGAAATCGGAATAGGGCTGTAATATCCTGTCCATAAGCCATTGGAAAGTTGCTGGGGACCCATGCAGACCAAAAGGGAGGACTTTAAACTGGAATAGTCCCAAGGGTGTCGAGAAAGCTGTCTTTTCTTTATCTGGTCCATGTACGGGGACATGCCAATATCCCTTGGTCAAGTCTAGGGTCGATAAAAAGATGGCACTTCCTAGTTTATCAATTAATTCATCGATGCGCGGCATGTGTTAGGCATTGAAGGCTGAGATGGCGTTAACCTGCCTGAAGTCTATACAAAAACGCCAAGAATGATCCGGTTTGGTTACCTATACAATAGGGGAGGACCATTGCCAGAAGAAGGTTCTATAATATTTGCACTTAGCATCTTTTTACCTTCTTCTACCACTATTTGTTTTGGGGCTTCTGGAAGTCTTTAAGGTTTTAAATGGACCACTTTTCCCTTTGGAGTTCCGATATAATGATAAGTACCTTGTACTCTGCCTGGTTTTTTGCAGAACACAACAGGGAAGGTCATGACTAGGTCGTTTAAGTCTTCTTGCTTCTGTCTAGATAGTTCTTGGGGAATACGTTCTGAGTTGTCTATCTCCTTTGGAATTAAATAAGACAATATCGAGGCAGAGGCAGGAGAAGGATTTTCTTTCCACTCCTTTAAGAGATTCACGTGGTAAAGGTGGGTCTTTTGCTTCCTATCAGGTTGGGCTATTTTATAGGTACAGGTCCCTGTTTGCTCTAGTACCTCGTACGGCACATGCCACTTTGAGACAAGTTTATTTTCAGAGGTAGGTAAAAGGACTAATACCTTTTGGCCTACTGAAAAGATCCTTAAATTTACTTTCTTTTCATAGGTGGACTTTTGTTGGGCCTGAGCTTTTTCCATGTGAATGTGAACTAAATTTCGAACAAGGTTCACATTCTCTCTTAATCGGGTGCTGTTTGTTAAAGGCGAATATGTGCCTCTTCCCTTTCTTCCCAGGTCTCTCGGAGCATGTCTACGGCATCTCTTGGTTCTCTACTGTAAAGTAGTTCAAAGGGAGAAAACCTGGTGGATGCCTGAGAGGTTTTCCTCAATGCAGATAGGGCCCAGGAGATGATACTATCCCAGTCCTTTGCATCCTGATCTAAAAATTGTCTCAAAATCATCTTAGGGATTTTATTGAATCTCTCGACCAGCCTGTCCGTTTGGGGGGGTGGTAAACTAAGATTTTTAAAGTGGAGATTTGTAGTAATTCCTTGACTTTGCGCATCAGTTTGCTCATAAAATTAGATACCTGATCCGAGGAAACCAACGCTAGACAAGAATCATAAAAGGTATTTTAAGATTTGTTGGGTTATATTGCTTCGCATAAGGAATGCCTCTGGGTATCAGGTAGCGTAATCAACGATTAGGAGGACATATTTATTAGCCAGTCTAGAGGTCTCCAACAGCCCAATGATGTCCATCCCAATTTGGGAGAAAGGGACTTCGATGATGGGCAAGGGATTCAGAGGGGCAAATAAGGGAATATGTGCACTGGTTTTCTGGCATATCTCACATGTCTGGATAAAGTACTTTATGTCCGCATAGATACCAGGCCAGTAGAACTTCCCACTAATGTGAGCCTGGCTCTTGGATTGCCCTAAATGTCCCACTGTCAAATGAGAATGTGCAATCTCTAATAATAATAATTTAGCATTTATATAGCGCTACAAACCCTCAGGCATCTGAGCGCTGCTTATGATTACCCACGGTGTGTGGTGCTCATTTATCGACCTCAGAAGGATGAAAGGCTGAGTTTGGTGCTGTCAGGATTCAAACCTGCATCAGCAGGCTCTGCACAGATGTCAAAGGGAGCGCTCTACTCATTGTGCTATCGGACCGGTCATAAGATTGCGCTATCTAACATGATCTTATGATGAGTCTTGGGGATTACTAATTGTACCTTACTTAGACCTTGTATGGAGGTTTGCTTTCTATACAGTAATCCCCGTTTCAGGAAGAAAAAGGAGCTTCCCCTTTTTTGTCCTTCTCCCTCTGGAATCATCTGTACAAAAGTCTCTGCGAGTGCTGGATCCTTTCTCTGGGCAAAGGCTAAATCGGGAAAGATAGTAGGTTCTTCTTCCATCTTTGCCTTAATGGTGATTGGTTCATCAGCCTCTCAAAAGCCTAAGCTACCTCTCTGTTTCGTCTGACTTACTTTCTTCCTAAAAATTGGGAAATAGAGCTTTCTCAAGAATTCCCTGGGCAGTTGTCCCTACAAATGTCAAAGCAGATGGATTCCTTCGTGGCGGTGGAGGGATCTGAGGCTCTGTGACTACGTTTCTGGAATTGTAGGGTCTCTCAATTTGTCTCAATTGAGTCACATTCCACTCCTGACACCACATGTAAGTAAGTGTCAGGACCCGTCCCTGGAAAGTTTGGCATTACTGGAAAGTAACGTCACATAGAAGGACTACTCTACAGAAGAAAGAACTTGGGAACCCAGGCACCATATTCATGCCCCTAAATTGTTGAGAAGATTTCATCTGAGATACCTGGGGAAACTAGGGGGGTTCGGATCGGGTAGAGGTTATACTGTCTGGTGTCATGGGTTTTGACCCATGTTGAATCAATAGACTGGGTAGATGTGGGGATGAGCTGTCGCCGCCCATTATTCTATCCCAGAACAAACTAAATCAATAGACTGGGTGGATGGGGGGATGAGCTATCGCCACCCACATTCACGCCAGAATAGGAGAACTGCGCAGTTGGCACGAGACCACTCCAAAGATACAACCTTCTTGTGGGGGGTTCCACATCACCACTCTACTGTAAGGATGCCCTCAAAACAATGTTAAGCAAGGGTCCTATACTATCAAGCAAAAGACCACTCTATTGAAATGCAGTAATTCAAGACAACTCAAAAATGGATGCAGTACCGACAAATTCCCCAAGGTGGCGCTAGCGGTCTAAACTATGACAGGGAAACTGTATTTAGGAGTCGCAAGAGGGGCTGGGACTTCAAAGCTTGTTAGTTAATTGAAAATCTAACCACCTGCTGTTCCCAGAGACAATCTGATTTGATTAACAGGCCAAAAGGCTGGGAAACCTTCTCACCTCAGAAAGCCCAGGATATCACATGGTCATGCTAACCAAATGCAAAGTGGCCCCCTGGTCTGTTGACCTCAGCTTGCTGGAGCCCACACAAAAGACCTTTTCCCTTGAATAGGATATGGTGATTTTGACTGTTTCCTGTCAACAAAGATCTGCCAGCCAGGAGAGACATGTGATCACTGTCATCATCAAACTTTGGGGGCGGACTCAAACACTGAAGTACTTTGAATTGAAAGCAAATATATATTTTACAGAAACACTTATAACTCTTGGTAACCAGATGACAGAAATGTAAAATTTGGGGATCCTTAAAATGAAAACTTTGCCCACAATTCAAGCCCAAACTCCAATTTGTGTGATGTTCTGGGGCAAAACCCCGCTATTTATTGATACTACAGACTCTGTGTTTAAGCTAGAGACATGGGAATTTACTGGAGTATGTATGGACAGGCCGTGTATATGTGTATAATTTTTAATGAAAAACCAATGTTGCATAACCCACTAAAATCGAAAATAAGTTGCCATTTCTTTACCCAAGCTCCTAGAAACGCCAGAGTCGGAACAGTGCCTACCTCAGGTGATATATGATGTGTGTAGGTGATGTAAAAACAACTGTGTATTTGGGAAATATGTATTTGGATCAAATATAGATTTGTGTGTAAAGATGACAAAGGAGGGCCCTCTGGCCATAAAATCTACCTCATCACTCTGACTCACAACTCAGTTTCCCCAATCATGGGAGAGGGGAGAATTGGGCCAATGACAAGTATAGCGGGGCAGGTTTAGTTATGACCAACGCACACACCCACTTTCCAAAACACATAAAAAGAGACTGCTGGGACAGGTAGAGACATTCAATTCCATTTGCTGCGGAGCATGCTGACCGACGACTTCACATCCAGAGATCCAGACTTCAAATCCATCAATCTCCAGAACCTGTAGTAGAAATTAACTCCAATCCCGCCTTACAAAAGTCCCATGTCCAAAAGCCTGTGAGCCATCTCACACCATTCCGTTCTTGCGAGAACGGCCCGCCCTGGATTCCACTGCCAGTTCAGTCATTCCTCCAGAGAGTATGAAGCGAATAAGGCCACTGCATCGGTTGTTGAGGAGTCCCAACCGTCCCTAGTGGAATCAGCGCCCGTGTCACCCCATTCTGCCTGAAGCAGCCAGTGGTTGTAGCTCACGGACCAGACCGCAGCGTGTCTCCTTCTCTGGGACCGCCCTCGTAACTCCGCCTGCGACAGAAACATTAGTTAGTACGGTAAATTGTTTCCACCATCTCTGAAAAACAGAGAGGCCTGAATCCACCAGCTGAATCCTCTTCAGCAGGCCTCAAAATTAACCAAACTATTCAACAGCCGGGCGAGCTGTTTGAAGTTTTGCCGACAATTTTTGCAAGAACCTGTAGCAGTACCCAGAAAGCAGTGTCACATCCAGAATCCAGAGAGGCTAGACCAGCAGAGCAGAGCTGACCCAGATCGGTGTGAGCAGAACCGGTGCCTGATTGACCCGCCGAGCAGACAGAATCGCAGCCGGGCGTGTTGACCAGATCCGTGACGAAGCCTAGTTCAAATTTATATTGTGAGTACCTAGCAGAACTGTGCAGAACCAATCTCTTAGTTAAAATAATCTAATCCAAACTATTTTAACCTAAGTAGAACTGCCTCCTAGAAATCGTGCCATCTGTCATTTTTAAAGTTGAACAACTGTCACCTGTCAATTCTGCAGCTGCAAGCTGTCACCTGTCATTTTGAGTTTACTTTAAATCTGAAAAACTACCTTTATTTAATAGTCCGTATCTCTGGAACCGTTTGGGCTAGGAACGAGATTTAACTTTCCTCTGATTCACGCACTCGCGAAATTTACCGCGATTTGCGATTTTGGCTCAATTTCTCCACTTGTCAAAAAAGCAGCTCCATTCGTTCTTTTGTTAAAATCCATTTGCAACTTGGTAATAACTCATAGAGCATTGCTAAAGTGAGCCTGAACTAATACCAACACGCATCTCCCACTCACCCTGAATGTCTAGAGGGAATTAAAATCAGTTGGCACATTTTCCCATCCATTGCCATCACATTTAAAAGCATTTTGGGCCAGTGTTTCAAACTCCTACCTGTTTCCTCTAAGCTTGCTGGGGGGGAACTGAATTTCGTATTGTATTTGATTGCATTCCTGAGAACTGTGTGCTCTTCTTTCCATATCCTTCCATTTCTTACATTGCATAGGGGAGGGGGGTGAATTGCCAGAGAAAAAGTGATTATCTTATCTTTTGCTAAAATCATATCAAGTATTTCTGTACTGCATTTTATTCCTCATTGCTTTTCCCTTGAAACCATAAAAGTATTTTTGCTACTTTATCCATCCTATACTAACTCCTCATTGATTGTAAAGAAGTGTGCTAGTGCCAGATTACCCATTGTTGATCAACATCATATGTCTAAGTGTACTATCAGATATTAATTTATTATAAAAGTGTGATATATATATATTGTTTAATTTTTCAAATAAACCTTTTAATTTGCAAAACAAACCTACTTCTTGGCTCAGCGGGGTCAGGGGGATTCTAAGAGGGGGGTGTTATACAAGGGTTGTCATCCAGAGTACTGAACTGGATATAAAAATACATCAATGAGGGTTTTCCCTCAGCATCCCAGACTAGGCATTGACTTAGCTGTAGTGTTGATTGACTATCGCTTACAAAAGTGGGGGCTCGTCCGGGATATTCTGGGTTAGATTTACCACTTGTGCAGATTAATACAGTGTGCCAACTGACCAGATACACATATCCGGTTAGATCAACACGCTGTTTTACACTGTGAAAGCATCCCTCAAAGGAACGCTCTAAGGAAACGGTCTGTTTTGCAAAATAAAATACAAACTTCTGTAAGTCAGGAAGGAACTCAAATTCCAGAATGACGACCTTGGTAGATATGAAAATAGCCAGAGAGCACTTCTTACATAAGCTATTTGTGAGAGGTGAGTGGACTCATCAGGACCAAACGGTCTGGTTGCAGGCAATCGCGCAACAGGTCACTGAAACAGGGTCAGATATATGGGGAGATCAGGGTCCCCTACATGTGGCCCTGAGTGAACTATATATGGCCCCTAAAGCCAAAGATGAACATAATAAGATTGCCAGGATAGCAGCATATTTGTATCTATATATGGGAGCCATGCAGGACAAATGTGCTGAAGGCCAAGATCTGGCAAATAGGCAACAGATGGCGTTAGAGAAGGCCCAATCTGATCTGGACTCTTCTTAGCAGAGGCTGCTCAGGAGCCAGGAGTCAGAAAAGGACAGCAGACAGTACATCACTAAAATAAAGGAGGATATGGATGTGCTGCAACAGGAAAAGGCGGACCAGGATACCAGATTTCTGGCCTTGCAGAAGGAGTACCAAGAAGGTTTGGACTCCCTACTACAGAGCCAGAAAAAACTGGAGCAACAATTAGATTTCAATAGGGCATGTGCCGAGCAGGTAGTCACCCTGCAAAGCCACCTAGATAGGCAGAAGGCAGAGAGCAATAAACTGATTTTGAAAGATCTGGATACCCAGGCAGAGTTTGACCAGGAGCACCAGAAAGCTGGTGCCTTCGAAAGGCAAAGGGACGACCTGGCGGCACAGATGCAGGCTCTTAGTCAGGAAAGGGATACCTTAGGCCAGGAAGTCTGCCACCTAAAAGGAAAATGGAAGAAAATCACCTGGCCCTCCAGGGACTGGGTGACCTCCAAAAAGAACACCAGAACTTGTTAGAGCACACCAGGAGGGTGGAGGATGCTCTCCAAGAAAGGAGCAGGCCAATAGGGACACAGCTCAGGAGGTAACCCTCCTGCAGCAGAGACTGGCCCAGTACTCCAGGACCAATCAGGAGGCACAGAGAGAAAATGAGGCTCTCTGTCAGCACAATGATAGGCTCCAGCAACATGTAGCGATGCAGGAGAGACTGTTAGAGTCTAGTAAGGCCTTAACTGAGGAACTGAAAGCGCAGGCTCTTGCATTGCAACAGGGAGTAGGGGCTGATAGAGACGAGGTGCGCTGGGAAAGGGAAACGCCTGAGCATAACCTCAGGAGCCCTGGTACCAGAGGCCTTCATCTCTCCCAGTCCCTGGACTCTGCCACCCCCATGTCCCCTCGCGCACATGAGCCCAGGGCCACGGAGATGGCAGATTACTATCCAGCTAGAAGTATGGGGCTCATAGGCCAGTACCTCCCAGGAATGGATGGGCGGGCATCTGGGTATGGGCACCCAAGCACAGTGCAATTTAGTGGGGAACCCCAGGAGAGTAGGCCCATTAAGGGCATCCTGAAAACCTCTGCCCAGTTAGGTCACTGGGGGGGGTACCCATCAAATCCTGGCAGCAAGGAGGGGTCTGAAGACTCCTCTGAGCATTGCAGGACACAGGAGACCAGGTCCCCACATTCTGCCAGCCATTCCCAGGCTCGCAGAATCCGGGAAAACCTGGAAGATCAGACGGGCACCTCTCGGAGCAGCGCTTCTGAGTCAGAGGATGAATGGACCAGGGTTACCCGAACCAAAAAGGCCAATAAGGCAAAAAGGGCCTTGCTTAAGGACCCATTGAAACAAATAAAGGCAATAAGGAGTGTCATCACGCCTTATCATAAGAACGCCAAGTATTCTGTTTGGGAACACTTGGAGCTCTATGAGCAAATGATGGAGACTTTCCATTTGAAGGACAGCCAAAGCTGTATTCAATATGTAAAGTGGACCTTCTCACCAGAATACTCCAGTTTCTTTGCGGGGCTGGAGGATCAAAACCATTCAAGGTGGTCCACATACAGGGCGGCCATCTTGAAACATTTTTCTGTACACAGAAATCCTCAAGAGGCTCGCAAGGCAGCCTACAATTTGCAATGTGGGGAGGATCAGGCCCCACAAGAGTTTGTGCAATAATTAAAGCGTGCTTTTGCACAGACCACCAGAAGGGTGCGCACGGATAGCAGAGAATTTATCAATACGTTTTTCCATGCCTTACCCAAATACATAATGAACCAGCTCGTGAGAGATTTTCATGAGAAAAGATCTTTAGACTGGGTCATTGAACAGGCTCCCCGGATCTATGAGGTGCAGAAGCCCATCGAAAATAAAAATAATGCACCGAAAAACCCCAAACCCAACAGCACCCCTACTGCTGCCAAAGTGGCAGAGGTAAAGGTTGCCCCCCTTTTAGATTTGGAGATGGGGGGGCCTAAAAACCTGCCTGCACCAAATAATTCACAGCCCAGAAGGCCCTCGGGCCAGTCACAGACAGGGAGTCGAGGAGGTAGTCCCACAAATGGGGTCCCCCGCCCCCATGACTATATAAATCCCTGCTACAAGGGAAACCGACCCATCCTGGGTTATGTGTGGACTCCTCCAGCCCAAGGGGGGGGATCCAGCCAAGCACCTGACCCGGGGAACTTCCCTCCTAACTTCCCCCAGGAGGGCAGAAATTCACCAAATCCTGGGCAGAACTTTTTCCCCAGGTATCCACCCAATTTCCAGCCCAAAAATCATCCATCCTTCTTTCCCCAATTCCCTGAGCCCAGACAACCTAATCCGGGAGAGGGGAGGCCAAGGGTGGAGGGGTACCAAAATCTTCCCAACCAGGGGTACTACCAGAGAAGGGATAGCTACCCTTCCCGGGATCAGCCCAGGGGAGAAAATAGAGCCCTGTATCAGCCGGAGCGGGTTTCACAACTTGAGCGCCAGGTCTAAAATATGGCACGAGATCTGGGTCACATACTGAGGGCTCAACAGAACCCTCAGATGAGCATGCCACCGCAGAATGCCCCAAACTCTGGACCTGGTGCTCCAGAACAATGACGGGGGCAGCACCCCGATAACCCACCGGTTCCCAGGGAGGAGGCACAAGGGGAATGGGGGTGTAAAGCCTTGGAGGAAGCTTCCTTCCCAACTTGTAAACAGCCCCTGGAAAACCAGGAACCGGAAACAAAATCTCCTGCCCCTGAAAGCCTGCCTCCCAAGGAGCAGAGGGGGGGTAGGAGAAACAAAGAACCCAAACAGACCCACTTTGTGGAGGAGGTACAGGTCTTCCAATTTGAGGGAGAGGGATCCTCAGAAGATCCTGGGAAAAGGATCTTCTCCTTCAGAGATGGGGGAACTCCTCCCAAGGAAAAATGGGTCCCAAGGGATTCCAATCCAGACTGGGGAGATGTGGAGACTGAGCTACCGCCGCCCATCATCTCATCCCAGAACCGACAATACCAAAATCCCAAGGGTCAAACCCATCCTGATGACTGCCTCCAAAAAGGGCGGGGCGGCCCAGAACCGGAACCAGGGGAACCCACAATGGCTCTGATCACCAGTTGCCAACTTTTTCTTCCAGATTCCCAAGGCTCTCCACAGAATTCTGCCCAAATCTCTTCGCTAGCAATGTCCAAAACCAGAAAGTTAGCCCACCAGTTGTCCAAAAATGTGCATTATCTGTGCCCCCTTGAGGAGAAGGATGGAAGACACTATGCCCCGGTACAAGTACAGGGGCAGGGTACAATTTTGGCACTGGTGGACACTGGATCCCAAGCTACCCTTCTGTCCAAAAGGGCCTTTGAGGAACTAAATGCAGGAAGGGGGGAGAATTACCGAATTCCTCTCACCTCTCTTTCTGGACAACTGCAGAACTTTGACGGGAAGGAAATTCCCGTTGAGGGGACTGCAGACTTGGACATTAAAATTGGGCGACACAAGGTGAAACACCCGGTCATAGTAGTGACTCCAGAGGGCACCCCTTGTTTACTAGGGAATGACCTCCTGAGAAGGTTGTCACCCCTAATAGATTGTGTAAACAAGGTCCTCTGGACCCAGACTAGCCGACCAATAAAATTAAAACAGAGTGTCAACCATGTTAGTTTAAACGGCACCTGCCACATGGTTGAACAAAAATCTGACCAAGTAGAATTTCACTTCCAGAACAACCAAACTCCAGACGTGACAGTAATAGCAGTAGGACAACAGACTGGTGATGGGGGGTCCTCTCTATTTCTGAAAATCAACCTTCCTTCCAGTTTAAGGTGGTATTCCACACTGGAAGGAAACACCCTGAAATTCTTTACTAATCCACAATCAGAAACTCCCACTCCTATAGTCCAGAAAGATGTGAAATCAGCTCAGAGCCTGGCTGATATTCAGCAAATTGGAGAGCAGTTGTGCATCCCTGTTCAGTTAAATGATGGGAAGGACTCTGTTCTCGCTCGAGTGTGTGTGAACAACGGTAAGAGCTTCATCAGCGAAGCCATGTTCCGCCAACTCCCAAAAGATCCAGCCATTCCCACATTCAAACTGATAGACAAATGGTAAATGGACCTGGAAGCACCTAATTCCAAACATCTCCTGCCAAGCAGGTGTATGCTCAAAATCTCCATTGGCAACAAGAGCATAGTCCATAATTGTTGGGTCGTGCGAGACGTCACTGCTGCCTTTTACTTAGGCAGTGACATTCTCAATCGCTTTGCCATTAGTTTGGACCTAACAAACTTCAAAGCTTGGTCCCGATTAGCGGATAATCCCATGGGCTTTGATGATCCAGAAAAAGCATTTAGGTCAGCTCAATTGCTACCTTATGCAGTTGAAATTCAGATCAAAGAGGAAGTCACCATCCCAGAAAGGACCCGACAATTCTCCCTGGAAGTGAAAGTTAAAAGAGGACAAAAATTGAAAAACCCTGATGCTTATATCCATCTAAATGCTTCTCTCCAACAGCAAGGGTTAGGGGTAAACCCAACACCATTAGTCAACATAGAACATGACACCATTCCAATAGAGGTGGATAACAGCGACTTAAAGAGTATTACTCTAGCCGCAGGCACCATTATTGGAATGGCGATTGATGACCGACGTTTCTCCATTAATTTAGGAAATGAACTGTTAGGACCAATCCCCAAGGACTGTTTTGACAGTGACAGTGAGGACAATACAACACCAGACAGGATTTTCACCCGGCATGGGGGGAACTTCCTGGTGTACACTTCTTGCCCTTATGGTAAGGAAGATGTGACTTGTGACTTCAGGAGGGATGAGGTGATTTTCCAGGTCCATGAGGGCTGCCTTTCCCACCTGAAGCCTCCAGTCCAAATCAGCACTCTGAGCAGGGACTTCTCCACCCAGCTGGAGGAGGCCACTGAGATAGCCAAACCAGAAGTCTTTTCCAGGCTTCAGGCAGATGGTGGAAGAGAGAGTCAACCTAGCTGATGCCTGTGTGACTCTGGAACAGAAGCAAAAGTTGAAACAAGTTTTCTTGGATTTCCAAGATCTCTTTGCGGTAGACTCATATGACTGTGGTCGCACTGACATCCACACCACAACAATTCCCACGGACCCTGGAATGACTCCAGTGTTTGTGAAGCAATATCGCTTGCCTCTCGCATCCATCTAGTCCCTTACTGAAATAATTAAGAACCTTGAGTCCCGGGGAATAATCCGTCCTGTCCACAGCACTTTCAATAATCCGGTGCTGGGAATATTGAAGCCAAACGGCCAGTGGAGACTCTGCGCCGACCTTAGGGAGCTCAACAAACGGGTCCATACTTCCCGATGGCCTCTGCCCTACATTGACCAAGGGCTGGCCCAGATTTAGGGGTCACAGGTATTCACAGCAATAGACCTGACCAATGGATACTGGACCGTGCCTGTCATTAGGGAGGACCAATACAAACTGGCTCTTACCTTTGGGGGCCAGCAGTACACATGGACCCGGACTCCCTTCGGATACCTCAACTCCGGCAATGAATTCAACATTTTCCTACATAAGGCCATGCCCGACCTGGGTGCGAGGGGTAACCTGGCTTATGTAGATGATGTCCTCATCAAAAGTTCATCTGTGGAGGAACACATAGCAGAGATCCGTTATGTTCTGACACAATTGAGGGCCGCCGGAGCAAAACCTTCCTTTCAGAAAGCACAGTGGTGTAGAACCCGTGTTAATTTCTTGGGGCATGAGATTACTCCTCAGGGTCTCTGTCCCCAAGAAAAGAAAGTGGAAGCACTCCAGAAACTGAAAGACTCCACAACTCTGCGGGAACTAAGGAGCCTCCTTGGACTGACTAATTACAGCAGAAAGTTCATTGAAGGCTACGCAGAGATCACTAGACCCCTGATTCATCTCTTGAAGGGGGGGTCAAGTGGGAATGGGGTCCAGAACAATCCGAGGCACTAAGACAACTCAAAAGAAGCCTCTCACAAGCGCCTTGCCTAGCTTACCCTGTCAGAAACAAGGAGTTCTTCCTGGAGACGGGGTTCTCTAATAAATGCTTGACGGCAGTATTATACCAAAAGCATGACAAGGTCAATAAAGTAATCTATTCGAGCAAAACTTTATCCTCTGTGGAGGAAAAATTCAACGATTGTGAGAAGGCACTCCTGGCAACGGTGTGGGCATTGAAGAATTACCGCCCGTTTATCCAGGGGGAACACATCATAGTGGAGACTCCACACCAGCCTCTGCAATATCTCCAAAGTGACGGAATCCGGGCCGGAAATGTGAGTAATTCCCGAATTACTTCCTGGATTCTGTCAATGCAAGGCTTTCCTGTGGAGGTCAGATATGGCCAAAACAAGAAGAGTCCCCTCGCGCAAGGTCTGGCTGACTTGCATGCTTGTGCCAGAGAAAACTGTCTGGAGGACGAAAGTCTAAAAATCAAGGACAACATGGAGGCATACCTTAATTCCCCACACAAAGTCTTTGAAGAAGACAAGTCTGAGGGAATGCCCACTGTCTATGTGGATGGATGCTCTTACCATGTTGACAACGACGGGGAGAAAGAACTGGTGGCTGGCGTAGGGAATGCATGGGTGAAGGAGTTCCCAGAACCCTCCGCTGGATACAAAATTGGTCCCCAAAGTAGTCAGGTGGCAGAATTGATGGCTGTGCATCAGGCCATCCTCACTGCTGTCCAGCATCAACTCCACGAACTGGTCATAATCACAGATTCGGATTATGTACGGAACGGGTTCGTGGAGCACCTGGTCAACTGGAAAACCAGAGGAATGTTATGCGCCAATAACAAACCCCTGAAACATGGGAAGTTAATCCAAAATATTGATGATCTGGTCACATCGAATGGGATGACCATCTACTGGAAAAAGATCAAGGGTCATTCCAAAGTAGAGGGACCAGACAAAACTGGAAATGACTTAGCTGATCAGCTGGCCAAAATCGGGGCCATCCAAGGGGATCTAATAGAAATAGAGTTCCTGTTGGGGGAAATCCAGGTCACTGCTATCACTAGGTCCCAGACAAATGCTCACAATGATCTTTCAACTGCACAATGGAGTAAGGAGACCCCTGATGCTGATTTAATTACAGCTCAGAAGGGGGATCCAATAATTGGTAAGTTTTACCAACACATTGAGGACCCTGAGAACTTTCCCTTAACGGATACCGATTACATTGGGAAAGAGGGCCTTAGAGTGTTGATGAAATGTCCAAAGATGTTCCGGATCCAAGACGGGTTGTTGGTAAGGAAATCCCAAGCTGGCCATGATCAGTGGGTGGTTCCTACCTCATTCCGAAGCCTGATGTTAAGTCACGCCCATGATGCGGCCACCGCCAGTCATAGGGGGTTTCATACAACACTTGAGATCTTAAGAGAGGTTGCATACTGGCCACACATGGGCCAGGACCTCAACCAATATTTGAAGGGTTGTCTTGTGTGTGCACAATTTCAGCCGACATCCCTCACACACCGGGCGCCTCTCCAAAAGAGGGGAATGACACTCCCATGGTCAGATTTACAAATCGACTTTGTAGGCCCCGTGATTCGCTGAGCTTGGGGAAATAAGTACATGTTGACCGTCACATGCTTGTTTACCAAGTGGGTGGAATGTCTCCCAGCCCCAAATTGCAAGGCAGAAACTGCAGCTGCCCTGATGATTAACCACATCTTTTCCCGTTTTGGTCTACCTCAAAGGATTGAGTCAGACAGGGGTAGCCACTTCACCAGTGAAGTAATGACAAAGATGTGGGAGATACTGGGGGTTAAAAGGAAGCTACACATTGCTTACAGGCCAGCTTCTTCTGGAGCAGTGGAGAGATATAACCAAACCATTGTGAGCATCTTAAAAAAGTTTGTGGCGGATTCTGGGCCAAGTTGGGATATCCGATTACCTCTGGTCCTAATGGCCATCAGATCTACCCCTTCATCTGCAACCAAAATGTCACCATTTGTGTTGATGACTGGACGCAAGATGGTGCTTCCCCAGCATTTGCTCTACAGAACCCAAGAGCAAACGTTGATAAATGCCTCCACAACTCATGAGTATGTGAAGAATTTAAGGAAACACCTTCAGCATGCTTTTGCCTATGCTCAGCGGAATCTAGAAAGATCAGCCGAGAGCATGAAGACCCACTATGATTTAAAAACTACCCGAAAGGAATATAAGGTGGGTGATCGGATCTATCTATACAATTTCCAAAGGAACCAGACCAAACAGCGAAAATTCTTGCCTACATGGAAGGGACCATTTGAAATTATAGACAAGATCTCCCCTGTTGCCTATAAGATCTGCATCCCCAAAGGCAGTCTGGCGGAAGGGGAAGACAAGTGGGTACATATAAATCAGCTAAAGTGTTGCTTGCCATCCCAGGCACACTCTGCAACAACTGGAGGAATCAACTGGAATCCCAGAGTGGGCCGCTCCAGAGTAATTCAGTTCCAACCCTAATATATTCCACATATAGCATATAAAATTCTGTGATCCTTGTATATATATATGTTCTTGTCTCCTAATTTAAAAAAGAAAATGTATATGTTCATATCTTCTGATTCATAAAATGTATATGTTCGCCACATCATTAATAGTGGTGAAGAAATGTCTACGAATAGGTATTGCCGCTTTGCTTTATCATCCTAGGAGAGATGAAACCATGGAGACTGACCAAGGAGGACGACCGGGGACCGGGAGCAGAGACCCGAGGGGCCCAGGGTACCGCCCAATATTCCCATTAGGACCGGCGAGGAGAACCGATCGATCCAACTGGGTGGAGGAAAAGATGCTGAACTGTGCCACCTACAGAATTGGAAGAAGATAATGGGGACATACCAGCGCAAGGGCTCAAAACCTCCTTTGCACCCGACTTCCCCTCGACTTTAATCAAAGCGCAGTCGGGCGGGGGGATTTGTCATGGGTTTTGACCCATGTTGAATCAATAGACTTGGTAGATGTGGGGATGAGCTGTCGCCACCCATTATTCTATCCCAGAACAAACTAAATCAATAGACTGAGTGGATGGGGGGATGAGCTATCGCCACCCACATTCACGCCAGAATAGGAGAACTGCGCAGTTGGCACAAGACCACTCCAAAGATACAACCTTCTTGTGGGGGGTTCCACATCACCACTCTACTGTAACGATGCCATCAAAATAATGTTAAGCAAGGGTCCTATACTATCAAGCAAAAGACCACTCTATTGAAATGCAGTAATTCAAGACAACTCAAAAATGGATGCAGTACCGACAAATTCACCAAGGTGGCGCTAGCGGTCTAAACTCTGACAGGGAAACTGTATTTAGGAGTTGCAAGAGGGGCAGGGACTTCAAAGCTTGTTAGTTAATTGAAAATCTAACCACCTGCTGTTCCCAGAGACAATCTGATTTGATTAACAGGCCACAAGGCTGGGAAACCTTCTCACCTCAGAAAGCCCAGGATATCACATGGTCATGCTAACCAAATGCAAAGTGGCCCCCTGGTCTGTTGACCTCAGCTTGCTGGAGCCCACACAAAAGACCTTTTCCCTTGAATAGGATATGGTGATTTTGACTGTTTCCTGTCAACAAATATCTGCCAGCCAGGAGAGACATGTGATCACTGTCATCCCCAAACTTTGGGGGCGGACTCAAACACTGAAGTACTTTGAATTGAAAGCAAATATATTTTTTACAGAAACACTGATAACTCTTGGTAACCAGATGACAGAAATGTAAAATTTGGGGATCCTTAAAATGAAAACTTTGCCCACAATTCAAGCCCAAACTCCAATTTGTGTGATGTTCTGGGGCAAAACCCCGCTATTTATTGATACTACAGACTCTGTGTTTAAGCTAGCGACATGGGAATTTACTGGAGTATGTATGGACAGGCCGTGTATATGTGTATAATTTTTTTATGAAAAACCAATGTTGCATAACCCACTAAAATCGAAAATAAGTTGCCATTTCTTTACCCAAGCTCCTAGAAACGCCAGAGTCGGAACAGTGCCTACCTCAGGTGATATATGATGTGTGTAGGTGATGTAAAACAACTGTGTATTTGGGAAATATGCATTTGGATCAAATATAGATTTGTGTGTAAAGATGACAGGGGAGGGCCCTCTGGCCATAAAATCTACCTCATCACTCTGACTCACAACTCAGTTCCCCCAATCATGGGAGAGGGGAGAATTGGGCCAATGACAAGTAGAGAGGGGCAGGTTTAGTTATGACCAACGAACACACCCACTTTCCAAAACACATAAAAAGAGACTGCTGGGACAGGTAGAGACATTCAATTCCATTTGCTGCGGAGCATGCTGACCGACGACTTCACATCCAGAGATCCAGACTTCAAATCCATCAATCTCCAGAACCTGTAGCAGAAATTAACTCCAGAATTTGTAGCAGAGAGGCCTGAATCCACCAGCTGAATCCTCTTCAGCAGGCCTCAAAACTAACCAAACTATTCAACAGCTGGGCGAGCTGTTTGAAGTTTTGCCGAGAATTTTTTCAAGAACCTGTAGCAGTACCCAGAAAGCAGTGTCACATCCAGAATCCAGAGAGGCTAGACCAGCAGAGCAGAGCTGACCCAGATCGCTGTGAGCAGAACCGGTGCCTGATTGACCCGCCGAGCAGACAGAACCGCAGCCGGACGTGTTGACCAGATCCGTGACGAGGCCTAGTTCAAATTTATATTGTGAGTACCTAGCAGAACTGTGCAGAACCAATCTCTTAGTTAAAATAATCTAATCCCAACTATTTTAACCTAAGTAGAACTGCCTCCTAGAAATCGTGTTATCTGTCATTTTTAAAGCTGCACAACTGTCACCTGTCAATTCTGCAGCTGCAAGCTGTCACCTGTCATTTTGAGTTTACTTTAAATCCGAAAAACGACCTTTATTTAATCGTCCGTATCTCTGGAACCGTTTGGGCTAGGAACGAGATTTAACTTTCCTCTGATTCACGCACTCGCGAAATTTACCGCGATTTGCGATTTTGGCTCAATTTCTCCACTTGTCAAAATAGCAGCTCCATTCTTTCTTTTGTTAAAATCCGTTTGCAACTTGGTAATAACTCATAGAGCATTGCTAAAGTGAGCCTGAACTAATACCAACACGCATCTCCCACTCACCCTGAATCTCTAGAGGGAATTAAAATCAGTTGGCACATTTTCCCATCCATTGCCATCACATTTAAAAGCATTTTGGGCCTGTGTTTCAAACTCCTACCTGTTTCCTCTAAGCTTGCTGGGGGGAACTGAATTTCGTATTGTATTTGATTGCATTCCTGAGAACTGTGTGCTCCTCTTTCCATCTCCTTCCATTTCTTACATTTCATAGGGGAGGGGGGTGAATTGCCAGAGAAAAAGTGATTATCTTATCTTTTGCTAAAATCATATCAAGTATTTCTGTACTGCATTTTATTCCTCATTGCTTTTCCCTTGAAACCATAAAAGTATTTTTGCTACTTTATCCATCCTATACTAACTCCTCATTGATTGTAAAGAAGTGTGCTAGTGCCAGATTACTCATTGTTGATCAACATCATATGTCTAAGTGTACTATCAGATATTAATTTATTATAAAAGTGTGATATATATATATTGTTTAATTTTTCAAATAAACCTTTTAATTTGCAAAACAAATCTACTTCTTGGCTCAGTGGGGTCAGGGAGATTCTAAGAGGGGGGTGTTATACAAGGGTTGTCATCCAGAGTACTGAACTGGATATAAAAATACATCAATAAGGGTTTTCCTCAGCATCCCAGACTAGGCATTGACTTAGCTGTAGTGTTGATTGAATATCGCTTACACAGGACCTGTCCCTGGAAAGTTTGGCATTACTGGAAAGTAACGTCACATAGAACCTCCAGGTAGCGGTCTAGCCCTCATCCAACATGGCTGCCACCTTTACTTAAGCTAGCTCCGCCCACTTCCCAGCGCGTTGTATCTGTGTGTTTTCGTCGATACTTGCGCTCCGGCTGAACCTCTGTTTAGCTACTCCTTCGCCTTCTACAGTTCCTCCTTGGCCTTCCAAACTCCTGTTAGCTACCCCTCTTTGCCTGTTCCTCTCTAACTTTCATTCCTCTCGGTACTCGACCGCCTCGATTTCTTTACATTTTTCTCCCGTTCTCGGCACCCTGCCGCTCTGACTTGCGGTTCCTTTTCCGCCTCCTTCGCGACTCTCCGCGCTAATCTCTAGACTGTTCGTAGATATTCCCTTTTCTGGTAAGTCGGGTCTGTGGCTATCTCCTCTCTTTAGCTTCATTTCCTTTCCTCTGTGCTCCCCCATACGCCATACGGCTCCTATCTGTATTCCAGCCGCACAGCCCACCTCAGCTTGGGGTTTTCCTGTCTTCGGCTGTTTCAGCTCGTTTCTGCCTACGACAATGACCAAACTTACCTGGATTGTGTTCTTACTTAAAGCTCACTCCTACCCTGATTCATCAGCCTATTCTGGAAACTCAAGGAACTTTATTTCACAACTCTTCCGGGACTACACTACAGGGTTTTTTGCTGTCTGTGGCTTTTTCCCTGTCAACCGGGGCTTGGCTCCTCGGGGCCCCACAAGACAGGTTCCACTTCCTGTCGAGGTGGCCTCCGAGGGAGCCAGACCTTATTTGCATGACAGGAGGTCCAAAGACAAACACACCAAGGATATTCACAAGACTCCCCGTAAACAGTCTTCGCTTACTCAGAAGAAACAAGAGGAAGCCTCAGGTGAGGAGGAGCAGGGGGTGGGAAGCGATCATCCTGACAGTAAGGCATGGTATCAAACAGTGAAGACAGACACAAGTGATCACAGTTCAAGGGTGTTTATTTAACTTCTATGGGTTGATAAAACGCCTATCTAAGCCTAAATCTAAGAATGGGAGCACGCTACAGAGTCACGCTACAGAGTCAGGCTACAGAGTCTGTCAAAATAAAAGGGCCTATACAAATAAACCTATTGTGAATCCTTACTTCTAAATACAAAATGGTGTGGGATAACAATGTACGCAAAAGAAAGTGTTAAAGAAATGATACATCAGGATAGTTAAGCAGTTAGCTTCTCTTCCCCATGTTTTCAGCATGGGGCTGGTCGGCATGTGCGGGCTTCGCACACAGGCGTAGACATGGTAGGGCCTGAGTGGGCAGGGCCCACTCAAAATCTGTAAAGGTCCACTTAGCAGAGCTGTGTGGGCATTTACACATGTCAATGCCACTGCTGTGGGCCCAACTACATAAGCTTCAGGCCCCATTTGTTAGACAATCCTGGCTACACCTCTGTTCGCACACACTCTAGCTTCTTGGCCACGAGGTAGCACATAGGCATTAGGGCCTTCTGCCAAAGTCTCTCTCGCAATGACAGTCTCTCAATGTAGAGGACCTGATGCAGCAAACAAAACACAAATGTTCCTTTTCTTTTGGCAAGGTTTCACTTTCACAAGTTTAAGATTCGTCTCCCTCCTTTCGGGCTTGGTCCACAGGTCCCCCTCATCCGGCCTCAGTCCCATTTTCTACAATGTTCACAATTTGGTCTCCCTCATTCGGGCTCGAACCATGGATCCACCTCGTCCGGGCTCAGATCCCCTTTCAATACCAGAATCGAAGATTTTCGGATGTGCAATGCGTTTGGTTTAAACCATTGCAGGACCCCTTCGATTCTCTTCACACTTACACCTCACATTGCTTTTCTGCTTTCATTTCCTTTCGTCAAGATACTGTACAGAGACCTTGATTGAGCACATTCCCAGTGCTGGACCACTTGGTCCACGGTATTGTATCTTTTCTTATAATGTTCAAATATTCACCATCAATTTAGCATAATTTGCGTCTTTCATCACACGCATTTAACAATGTTCCTTCCAGCACTCACTTTACAATGTTGTTGCTTGCAACCTTGACTTCAACACAGACCAGTCTCCCCAACTCATTGGCTGTGTTGTTCTCTGTCGCTTCTTTGTTCTTGGAACCAAGGACGATACCACATCATTTGATACTCCTCCCCGCCTTGGTCAGTTACGCGGGAGAGGACCCTCAATATCTCCGACACACATAGCAAGATTCTTTAGCCTTGTTTCCTGGTCTTACGGCTTCCTGTCAAAGAGGTCAAGGGTGTTTCCCCTCTCATGAACCTATCGTGCCTAGCCGTCTTACTCCCCTCATTCAACTGGCAACTTGAAACTGTGGTACCTTCATGTGTTTTGCCTCACTCAGAGTGTGCTCTCCTGCTTCGCCTTTTTTCCATGTGGGTAAGTATAATGGAAGTCAGGTGTGAGTGATTATGGATAATTGCCTGACCTCGCCTGACTATAGTATTGGGACAGTTCATGTATACGGCTCAGGTGTGAGTCTGTTTTCTCCCAGAGCGGGCCGTCCATGAGAAAGTATTTGTGTAGGAAAAGGGGGTTTGGGGTTTGAGTTTCTAAATATCCCATTGGGTAAGATGGGATAAAGGTGTTACAGGGAAGGGAGGGATACTGTGTCTTACCATCCGGTGTCCCACTTCCCGAGCACCCCTCACCCAGGTGATCCTCCCACACTGGTCCATCCCCAGGGTCTGGATCCAAAGGCGATGGCCATGCCCTGGCCACCTGAGAGAGAGATCTGCGGGGACTAGCAGGTGAGACACCTTTGGGTTTCTCACACTCACCAACTCCTTGAAACACAATGCAGTCTTTGGTATTGAGATCTGCGGAGATCCTGCCTTCTCTGCATGTCTTTTGCGGCCTTGTGGAGACAACAACCTCCTGTAGGGAACTCTTTGGGTTTTTGGCCCGCTGCTCTCATCCCTTGGTCTGTAGTTCTGCTCCAGTTGGTTCGCCTTCGCCCCAGGTGTTCTGCTCATACTAGTGTTCCACCTTGCTCAGAGTGTGACCCTAGGTCCCGCCTTTTATCCGTGTGAGGAGACCTAATTGGAATCAGGGGTATGCACTTGAAGTCAAGTGTCTGACTTTGCCTGACGCGATTAGCAGGACACGTCCAGTACGATGTATAAGAGTTAGTCTTAGTCGCCCTCTTCCTCGGCCTAGTGTTTGTGCAGAAAAGGGGTGGGGGGAGTTGGGACATCAGAGCCTGCAAAATAGGAGGGGATGGATGTACAAAAAAGGGGGGAATTCTGCGTCTCACCATCGGTTGCCTCACCCCCACTCCCAAAAGACTTCTCACCCAGTGTCATAGTCATGAAGTCAGGGGCACAGGCATGCAGGGGTCGCATGCACAGGAGACGTGGGTGGACACTGTCCTGGCACCTATGGCACCAGGCTCATGCACAAAAGTAAACAAGAACATCCATTTAACACCAAAAAGCTTTTATTATGGACATATCACTTCAGATGCATTAACCTTGAACATTCCATCCATTAAGCAGGATGCATTAACCTTGAATATTCCATCCATTAAGCAGCCCCAAGTGTATTCTTGGGTGTGGCTGCTACTGGATTGCCTTTGCACGTGCTCACTCTCTAGGAGTGGCAGGGTGTGGCTGGTAAACCGGCCCTAATGGGCGTGCCCACGTTCTCAGCTATATAAGCTGCCCCGATCCTCTAGACAGACGCTTTGCGTTATTCTGCACTTGCAAGCAGCGCAACGCTTACCGTCGCCTGAGGTCAGAATTACCTTTGAAGATCCTGCTTCCTGGACATCCTGCTTCCTGCCAGCATACTTACCAACTGGGGGAAGCTGTTCTTACCTGTACATCTCTTCGGCGAACCTCATCTTTACACTTTCCGGAACGCTGAAATCTTCATCTTGGCACCGCAGCACGACACGCTTAATCGTCGACAGCAGCGAATTGCAAGGAAAAACAGAAGACAAGGTTAGACATCGAAAAAACTGTCAGTTTAAGGTTGCGCTTTGCCATACTTCGCGCTTTCCTTAAACCATCACTTACCTGCTGTCGAACATTGCGGTAGCATCCATCTTCCATCCGGCCTCACAGCTGTATTGAGGCCGCATTTCCAACTAAGGGAAGACATTATTGTGGGCATAAATAGGAGCAACATATAAAGACATTAAACAGAACGAACAGCATCACAAGAGCTCAAGAAAGACTTACCAATCATAAGGAGAAGCATAGTCGCAGCTGGACTGGACTAATCCTCATCAGGGTCAGTGAAGGAACTAAATCCCATTCGACGCGCCCCTGCCAGAAGTAGCAGGACGGAGAGCTTATCTTCCATAATTCACAGGTGAACTTTATGGGCCGGCGTATGCTCACAGAAACCGTACTTTAGGGTGAAGGATTTGAGAGGTACAACAATCACAGATTGGCGCACTCACACACTCTTATCTCCACGCAGGAGCAGTATCACCACGTACCACCGCTCACAGCTTTTATACTGAGGAAGAGGCCTGAAGGGGGTGATTCAAGTTCAGGAAGGGCTGCAACCTTGCTCCAACGCCTCCGCAGAGCCCAGGTGAGCATACCAGAACGTGAAGCCTCTAATAATCTCTGCCTGGGCGTTATGGAAACTTCAGAAACAAGACAGGAAACCAATGCATTACGGAGGGATCTTATTGTAACTCAAGAAAGAACTGACGAATTGGCAAGACAAATGCTACAAGCACAAGCAGAACAGGTTCTACTGCCTGGAGTGACCCATTCTACTCATTCTTCCACACCACAACAATCAAGACCGGTTCAGGTGGTTCTTCCAGGAGCAGTGCCTCTAGCCCCTCCCGAACGCTTCATCGGCGACCCAAACAAGTTCACTGTATTTATGAACCAATGTCGCCTTCATTTCTTGTGCAGACCAGGTGCCTTTCCTAATGACCAAGCCAAAGTGGCGTTTGTAGTCTCGTATTTAGGAGGTAGTGCGGCGGACTTGTCTGTACCTTTGGTAAATCAAGATGACCTTTTACTCCGGAACTTTGGGAATTTCCAACATGAGATGGAGAAATTGTTTGCCCGTCATACTTAAGGACAAGCTCTGGACAACGAGTAGTTGTCACTCAGACAAGGGAGTTAAGATCTATTAACCTATATTGCAACCTTCAATCATCTCATAGCCCAGACCAACTGGCCAGAAGAGAAGAGGACTACACTCTTTTACCGAGTGTTACGTGGAGAACTTAAGGATGTGTTGACGCAAGTGGTGAAACCCCCTGAGAGGTGTCTGGACTACATAGACCTGACGGTGCAACACGATCATAGGTTGCAGAATCTGAAAATGGATCGAGCTGGATCAGAGGGATGGTCAGTTTACCTACGACCTCGTGAGAATCAAACTAAACCACATTAACAGTCTGAGCCAATGCAAATTGGTGGATTACGAAGTCCCCTTACCAAAGCAGAAAGGGGAAGAAGAAGACAACAACAGCTTTGCTTATATTGTGGACAAGCAGGTCACTTCCTCCATGACTGCCTGGTAAAACCACCCAAGAAAACGGTTGGGGCAACAGACAAAACTGATGAAGAAGAAGAACAGAACTCGGGAAACGCCAATGCCCAGCAAGTGTAGGGGTCCGCTTGTCGAGCATGAAAAAGGAATCCATACAAACCTCACGTCTAGTCCTTCCAGTGCTTTCGGTGAATCACAAGCAACCATCAAAAATACATGCCTTAGAGGCATATATTGATTGTGGAACTGTGGGTAACTACATTGACCAAGATTTAGCTCTCCGAATAGGCCTGTCATGATCTCTGCTTCCAAAAGGTCAGGGTTTTCCCAACTCCCTTGGAAGCAGATCCATAACCCAGGTTCCGAGTGCCAACCAGTCCCAATTGGGACCTTTTGGACCCAGACCTGGCGCCAATGGCACCAGGCTCATAAATATGCCCAGTCCCAGCGCTGGAAGCGCCGGGCTCATAATGCTTGGGTGGACTTACCTGCAGCAGACCATGCTGCTTACTTGCCTGCCAGTTGAGCCTCTGATCCTCTTCTGTTTGGAACTACTTTTCCTGTTGGGTGGGGCAGGAGCCACACCCTAGATTCAGAACACTGGAACTCTTCTGGAAAGCAGGAACTCTTTTCTTACCTAGGCGTGGCTGTGGAAGGAGACACCTAAGCACTACAGGAGGCTATTTAAACCACACCCGATGGATGAATCTTGCTTTGCGTTATTCTGCATCCTCTGCAGCAGAACGCTCATCGTGTCTTCTGCATCTGATCCTGGGCCTAAGGAAAAAGGCTTACCATCCTGAATCCAGTCTTCAGCAACACCTATAAAGACAAGAAAGAACAGGTTAGCATTACGGTCTTCAGTGACAGCTCTTCACTTACCTGGTCCATCGGCTGTCACCAACGCCTCGCGCTGCATTCCGGCATCTGAAAGACAAAGGCTTACCTACTCTTCGTGCACTCCGGAGGTCTTCACACTGCATTCCGGCATCTGAAAGACAAAAGCTTACCAACTCTTCGCACGCTCCGGAGGCCTTCGGCGCTGCATCCCGCATCTGAAAGACAAAACAAGGTGCGTTTAAAGACATTGGGGAACTTTAATACTCACGTGCCATTACTCCTTTCCACATCTAACCCAGTGGGTATTCTGGCACCCTGCAGCCGCTCCGAACTTGTACCTGCAAAATAAAAAGACAGTTAGAGCGCATCGTGAAGCAGGCAACAAGCGCTTACTTACGTGCTTCCAGGCGCTTCTATTCATCACACGGGCTCCATCTTCAACTCACTTCAGCCCGTCATCCGCCATCGCCGGAACCCTGCAAAACAAGAAACATCATTACTAAAGACTTTAAAGACATTAGAATTACTCAAAACTTACCGTTCGTGCAGTAAACGACGGACAGCAGTCCTCTGAAGTCAAGAGACCTGCTCCCCTTATCCAGTGAAGAAACTGGTTACAGCACCCTGCCCCGAGGCAGATGGAGAGCATGGCGTTCACTTACCTAAGGTGAGAGCGTTAACCTTTGGGGTTCTACAGGAGAAGAGAAAGGGAAGAAGAGAGAGACATTCAATAACCCAGTTCCTTAATCCCATATTTTCTATCTGCAGACATCTTACCCTTCGAGTCAGACATACAGTGCACAGAGGTCCAGCCCAAAGAGCCAGCCGTGTGTTACACATCACCTTTGAAGATACGGTATATGCCCAGTCAAGACCGGCGCCTCTACGGGAATCAGGTGAGCGTTACAGAACGCAAAGCCTACCACAAAACTCCCGTCCAGGCGCTATGGAAACCTCGGATACCGACCAGCTAGCCCAGTTACTTGGGGAACTAAGGGCAGAAGTGCTTGCAGCCCGTCAGGAAACGAACGCTCTAAGAAGGGAACTGATTATTTCCAAGGAGCGAACAGATGATCTCGCTAGACAATTGCTACAGTCACAAGCCGGACAGACCCCGTTACCCGCATCTGGGGGAAATCTTCCTTCTACATCCTCTATGAATCCAGTGCAGATCAACCTACCTGGGAATGTACCTCTGGCTCCGCCCGAACGATTTTCTGGTGACCCAAAGAGGTTTGCAGTATTTATCAATCAGTGCCGGTTGCATTTCTTATGCCGGCCAGCAGCCTTTCCAACTGATCAAGCTAAAGTAGCTTTCGTGCTTTCGTACCTTAGTGGCAATGCGGCAGACTGGTCGATCCCTCTAGTAAATCAAGATGATCCGGTCCTCCATGATTTTCAAGCTTTTCAGCTCAGTATGGAAAAACTGTTCGCAAGACATTCACAGGGGCAGGCCTTGGACAATGAGCTTCTTTCGTTGCGACAAGGTAATCAAGACCTTTTGGCTTATATTGCGTCTTTCAACAGACTGATAGTGGAAACTCAATGGCCTGAGGACAAAAGGATTACGCTGTTTTATAGAGGTCTACGTGGAGAGCTCAAAGATGTGTTAGCCCAAGTAGTGAATCCCCCACAAGATTGTTCGGACTATATAGACTTAGTCGTTCAAATAGATCACAGACTGCAGAACAGGAAGGCCGATCGTTCCAAGTTTGATGCTCGAGTATTTTCCAAACCGCCAACTCCTTCCAAAGGAGTAGACTCCGGGGAACCCATGCAAATAGGGGGTCTGAAAGGTCCTCTAACACAAAAGGAGCGGGAAAGGAGAAAACAGTTGCAATTATGCCTCTATTGCGGAAACTCAGGGCACTTTCTTCGAGACTGTCCGGTGAAACCTGCCAAGAAGGCAGTAGGAGCTGCAGTTACCAAAGTTACAAACTCTGAGCAGGGAAACGACCTCGCCCGACAAGAATAGAGGTCCTCTTGCCGAGCGTGAAAACCAGTTCCGTGACCTCGCATTTCGTGATACCTATGGTCCTCATTAGCCCTGATAATCCGGATCGATTACATGCAATTGAAGCTTACGTCGACAGCGGTGCCATCGGCAATTATGTGGATCATGAAATGGTTTTGAGGATGAATCTACCTCTTTGTCCCAAGGCTGTAAAGGACGTCATTACTACGGTGGACGGTACGGAGATAGCCTCCGGGCCAGTAACGCATACCACTCAAGAGGTGACGCTAGTAAGTCAAGATGGACACCATGAGAAGATCGTGTTCGATGTGATCAAGGCCCCTCAGTTTCAGATTATTCTAGGAATACCTTGGTTAGAGAAACACAATCCTCTGATCGATTGGCGAGCAAGAACGGTCCAGTTTCCAGAATGTGTCTCTACTTGTCACCCTCCACCTGGTGTTGCACTGGCAGCAATTTCTTCAGAGACTCCCCAGTTACCTCCCGAATACCTAGAATACCAAGATGTTTTCCGGAAGGATCAGGCTAACTCTCTACCTCCTCATAGGTCTTATGACTGCCAGATAGACCTGATACCTGGATCTACTCCTCCTTGTAGTAGAATTTATGCCCTCACCGAGCCTGAGAACCTTCACCTTCGACAATACCTGGATCAATACCTGGCAAATGGGTTTATTCGTCCTTCCAAGTCCCCTGCTTCTTCAGCTTTGTTCTTCCTTCCAAAAAAGGAAGGAGACCTTAGAACTTGTATAGATTATCGCTCCCTGAACCAGATCACCGTTAAGAATAGATATCCGTTACCTTTGATCCCTGAACTCCTGGACCAAGTCAGAAAAGCATGCATATATACAAAGCTAGATCTTAGAGGAGCTTACCACTTGGTACGAGTAAAAGAGGGCGATGAATGGAAGACGGCCTTCCGCACCAAGTATGGGCTATTTGAATATCAGGTCATGCCCTTCGGACTTTGCAATGCCCCGGCCGCCTTTCAATATTTTATGAACGATGTCCTCAGAGAGCTCATAGATGTGTGTGTTGTTGTTTACATTGACGACATCCTCGTTTATTCTTCATCGGAATCTGAACATCGGAAACACGTGAAAATGGTCCTCGAAAGATTGCGTCAACACAAACTTTTCGCTAAGTTGGAAAAATGTGTTTTCAACGTGACTGAAGTTGAATTCTTGGGATTCATATTATCACCTGGCGGAGTGCGTATGGATTCAAAGAAGGTCGATGCAGTTCTCAAATGGCCATCACCATCCTCCGTAAAAGGTGTGCAAAGCATGTTAGGCTTCGCTAACTTTTACCGCAGGTTTATCCCCGAATTCTCTCGAATAGTCCAGCCCATCACTGCCTTGTTAAAGAAAAACAAACGTTTTGAATGGTCTACCGAGGCGGAACAAGCTTTCCAGGATTTGAAGACTAAATTCATCTCTGCACCAATCTTAAAACACCCTCGACCCGAACTCCCCTACATCGTGGAAACTGATGCTTCAAGCCTTGCCATGGGGGCAGTTCTATCACAAAAGGACCCGGTAACCAATCAGTTGCATCCCGTGGCATTTTGGTCCCGCAAATTCTCGCCTCCTGAAATCAATTACACGATTACTGACAAGGAACTTCTGGCTATCAAGTCTGCCTTTAAGGCTTGGCGGCATTATCTGCTGGGGGCCCGACACACCGTTACTGTGATTACGGATCACCGAAACCTGCAATATTTGAAAACCGCAAAAGCCCAATCCTCTAGACAACTCCGTTGGGCATTATTCTTTGCCGAGTTTGACTTCATAATTACCTATCGACCTGGTACAAAGAACGGTAAAGCTGATGCCCTTTCTCGGATGGGAGTGGAAGAACACTTGACCAACCCTAAACCTGTACCAATCATTCCCGAACAAAGAATTCTGGGTGTAATCGCCACAGAATCCATAGAGGAAGTTAAGGATAAGGCCAGGCAACTTGTAACTCCAGCAGACATACAGAATTGGCATCTGCAGGGATAGGACTTTGCAGTAAAGGACAACTTATTGTATTTCCAAGAACGATTATACCTACCTAGCACAGATTTACAGAAAAAAGTAATCTCTTGTTATCACGATTCTTTAATGGAAGGACATCCCGGTATGGCCAAGACCTCAGAAAAGATCAAGCGCTACTTCTGGTGGCCGTCTTGGAAAAAAGATATCAGAGACTTTATAATGTCCTGTGGAGTATGCGCCCAAAACAAGAGTCAAAAGGAAAGACCAGCAGGCCTCTTTTGCCCTATTGACATCCCACCTCGCCCTTGGCATACGCTTTCTATGGACTTCATCACCGATCTACCTCCATGCTCCGGATACAATACGATTCTAGTAATCGTGGACTTATTCTCCAAGATGGCGCATTTCATTCCACTCAAAGGCTTGCCAACAGCAGCAACTCTGGCCCGAGAATTTCTCGAAAACATCGTCCGACTGCACGGTTTTCCTTCGGTTCTAATTTCGGATCGAGGTAGTCAATTTATTTCTCATTTTTGGCGAAGTTGCTGTCGGTCGGCTCAAATTGATGTGAGACTATCGACCAGTCACCACCCTCAGACCGACGGACAAACCGAGAGGACCAATCAAACTCTGGAACAGTATTTACGCTGCATGCTGCAACAAACTGAAAAAACTTGGAAAGACATCCTTTGGATAGCCGAATATGCCTACAATAACTGTGTCCATTCGGGAACTGGGAAAACCCCGTTTTTTCTTTTGTACGGCAGTCACCCTCGAACCTCGGAGTTGGATCCCCTCCAAGATCTTGAAACACCAGCAGTAGACTACCTGCATTCTACAATCACCCAAGCCTTTAAGGAAGCTGTTTCTCACCTTCAAAGGGCTAAAGAACAATACAAGAAAGGAGCAGATCAACATCGGAAGGAAGCCCCTCAATATCAAGTAGGGGATCAAGTCTGGTTATCCACCAAATATCTACCTCTAAAAGGGCCACGCACATTCAACCCAAGATACCTTGGTCCCTATTCCATCACTACCATAGTAAACCCAGTAGCGGTCAAGTTGGACTTGCCCCCGCACATGAAGATACATCCGGTCTTCCACGTCTCTCTATTAAAACCCGTGCAACCTCAAACCCGACTAACTAAATCTCCAAAACCTATCCTAGTTGATGGAGAAGTCGAGTTTGAAGTCAAAAGCATTCTGGACTCCAAGATCTCCAAATCTAAACTATTTTACCTAATTGACTGGAAAGGCTACGGCCCCCAAGAGAGATCCTGGGAACCTGCTGAATATGTCCACGCTCCTCGCCTAATCAAAAGATTTCACTGAACATTTCCTGACAAGCCAAAACCCCCGGAGAAGCCCGGTTTGGGAGGGGCCTTGAGGGGGGGTACTGTCATGATCTCTGCTTCCAAAAGGTCAGGGTTTTCCCAACTCCCTTGGAAGCAGATCCATAACCCAGGTTCCGAGTGCCAACCAGTCCCAATTGGGACCTTTTGGACCCAGACCTGGCGCCAGTGGCACCAGGCTCATAAATATGCCCAGTCCGAGCGCTGGAAGCGCCGGGCTCATAATGCTTGGGTGGACTTACCTGCAGCAGACCATGCTGCTTACTTGCCTGCCTGTTGAGCCTCTGATCCTCTTCTGTTTGGAACTACTTTTCCTGTTGGGTGGGGCAGGAGCCACACCCTAGATTCAGAACACTGGAACTCTTCTGGAAAGCAGGAACTCTTTTCTTACCTAGGCGTGGCTGTGGAAGGAGACACCTAAGCACTACAGGAGGCTATTTAAACCACACCCGATGGATGAATCTTGCTTTGCGTTATTCTGCATCCTCTGCAGCAGAACGCTCATCGTGTCTTCTGCATCTGATCCTGGGCCTAAGGAAAAAGGCTTACCATCCTGAATCCAGTCTTCAGCAACACCTATAAAGACAAGAAAGAACAGGTTAGCATTACGGTCTTCAGTGACAGCTCTTCACTTACCTGGTCCATCGGCTGTCACCAACGCCTCGCGCTGCATTCCGGCATCTGAAAGACAAAGGCTTACCTACTCTTCGTGCGCTCCGGAGGTCTTCACACTGCATTCCGGCATCTGAAAGACAAAAGCTTACCAACTCTTCGCACGCTCCGGAGGCCTTCGGCGCTGCATCCCGCATCTGAAAGACAAAACAAGGTGCGTTTAAAGACATTGGGGAACTTTAATACTCACGTGCCATTACTCCTTTCCATATCTAACCCAGTGGGTATTCCGGCACCCTGCAGCCGCTCCGAACTTGTACCTGCAAAATAAAAAGACAGTTAGAGCGCATCGTGAAGCAGGCAACAAGCGCTTACTTACGTGCTTCCAGGCGCTTCTATTCATCACACGGGCTCCATCTTCAACTCACTTCAGCCCGTCATCCGCCATCGCCGGAACCCTGCAAAACAAGAAACATCATTACTAAAGACTTTAAAGACATTAGAATTACTCAAAACTTACCGTTCGTGCAGTAAACGACGGACAGCAGTCCTCTGAAGTCAAGAGACCAGCTCCCCTTATCCAGTGAAGAAACTGGTTACAGCACCCTGCCCCGAGGCAGATGGAGAGCATGGCGTTCACTTACCTAAGGTGAGAGCGTTAACCTTTGGGGTTCTACAGGAGAAGAGAAAGGGAAGAAGAGAGAGACATTCAATAACCCAGTTCCTTAATCCCATATTTTCTATCTGCAGACATCTTACCCTTCGAGTCAGACATACAGTGCACAGAGGTCCAGCCCAAAGAGCCAGCCGTGTGTTACACATCACCTTTGAAGATACGGTATACGCCCAGTCAAGACCGGCGCCTCTACGGGAATCAGGTGAGCGTTACAAGGCCTTCCTCTTCGACAGAAGCAGAAATCAGAAAATGTCACTGCTGTGGATGGTTCTCAGCTATCATCCGGCCCGGTGACACAATACACCGAAAAAGTCAAGCTTATGTGTTAGGACGAGCATCAAGGGGACATTACTTTCAATCTCATCGGTGCTATTCAGTGCCAGTTGGTATTGGGAATGCCCTGGCTGGAGACCCACAATCTTAGGATCGACTGACGAAAACGAGTTCTGACATTTCCTCATGATTGTGCCGACACATGTTACAAAAAAGATTAAACCAATCTGAAACTGAAGAAAGGAATCATGTTGGGCCTCATCAGCTCCTTACCGCTTGAATACCAAGATTACCAGGATGTCTTCAAAAAAGAGCAAGCCAACGTTCTACACCCGCACAGACAATACGATTGTCAAATAGATCTTGTGCCCGGAGCCCAGATCCCTTGCAGCCGAATTTACGCTCCGGCAGAACAGGAAAATCAACATCTTAGAACTTACCTAGATTAGTACCTGGTGAACGGTTTCATTCGCCCATCTAAGTCACCTGCCTCCTCGCCCTTATTCTTTGTGCCTAAAATCGAGGGGGACTTAAGAACTTGCATCGACTATAGAGCCATCAATCAGATCACAGTAAAAAATCGATATCCTTTACCACTTATAGCAGAGCTCCTGGACCAAGTGAAACATGCTTAAATCTACACAATACTGGATTTTAAAGGAGCATACCATCTTGTAAGAGTAAAAGAGGGAGACAAGTGGAAAACGGCCTTCCGCACAAAGTATGGCCTCTTTGAATACCAGGTCCTGCCCTTCGGGCTATGCAATGCCCCCATGGCGTTACAATTCTTTATGAATGATGTACTCCATGAACTACTAGACGTTTGCGCTCTTTTTTACATTGACGACATTCTTATCTACTCAAATTCCATGGAAGAACATGTAGGTCATGTCCGGGCAGTTTTAGATAAGCTTCGACAACACCAATTGTATGCCAAGTTGGAAAAACATTTTTGCCATGTAACCGAGGTCTAGTTTCTCGGTTTTATGCTCAAACCACAAGGCGTACATATGGATACACGAAAGGTGGATGCAATCCTCCAATGGCCCTCACCAAAATCCACGAAAGAAGTGCAAAGCGTGCTCAGATTCGCCAACTTTTACCGTCGGTTTATACCTGGGATTTCACAAATTGTACATCCAATTACCTCCTCGTTAAAGAAAAATCAAAAGTTCTATTGGTCGACAGAAGCTGAAGAAGCCTTCCAGAAGTTGAAACTAGCATTCACTACAGCACCAGTCCTTTGCCACCCACGACCAGACCTACCTTGCATAGTTGAGACAGATGCTTCAAAAATAACCATGGGAGCAGTATTGTCACAACGAGACCCTGAAACATACCCCGTTGCATTCTGGTCCCGCAAATCGTCAACCCCTGAGTTGAACTACGCAATCACAGATAAGGAATTACTGGCGAATAAAGCAGCATTCAAGGCCTGGAGACATAACCTTCTTAGGGCGAGACATACGGTCACTGTCATCACGGACCACCGTAACTTTCAATACTTGAAAACCGCCAAATCACAATCCTCGCATCAACTTCGTTGGGCTCTCTTTTTCGCGGAATAGAATTTTATTATCACTTATAGACCTGGAGTACGCAATGTCAAAGCAGACGCTCTATCACGCATGAGTGAAGAAAAAGAGGCTTTTACTGGATCCAACCCCGTGGCCATAATTCCTGAGGAAAGGATTCCAACCAGAATAGCTGCCACCACGTGTGTGGATGACCAAAGAACCAGTTTGCAATCCCTGATGGATCAATCAACACAACAGGAATGGCTGTTAAAAGGTGACCAGTACACCATCGAAGACAATCTACCGTATTTCCAAGGACGATTATATGTCCAAGACGAAGAACTGCAAAAGCAAATCATCACAAATTACCATGATTCATTAGTGGAAGGACACCCAGAAATAGCCAAAACTCAGGCTAAGGTAAAACAAAATACTGGTGGCCAACCTGGGGAAAAGACATTGCCCAATTTATTGAAACCTGCGGTGTCTGTGCACAACACAAGTCTCAGAAACAGAACCCTGCTGGCTTATTACATCCCCTAACAGTACCACCAGCACCTTGGCATACCCTGTCGATGGACTTCATCACGGATCTTCCACACTGCAATGGATACAACACCATATTAGTTGTTGTGGATTTATTCTCCAAAATGTCCCATTTCATCCCTCTGAAGGGACTCCCAACGTCAACTCTCGCTTCTGTGTTCCTAGAGCAAATTGTTCAATTGCATGGATTTCCATCAATATTAGTATCTGATCGCGGAACGCAATTTGTATCTGCCTTATGGAGAAAGTGTTGTACGATTGCCAAAATCGATCTCCGGTTGTCCACAAGCCATCACCCTCAAACTGATGGGCAAACTGAACGAACCAACCAAATTTTAGAGCAATATCTCAGGTGTATGTTGCAACAGTCCGAGGATTCTTGGAAAAATATACTCTGGATAGCTGAGTATGCATACAACTCACACAAGCACAGGGCAAACTCCATTCTACACTGTGCACGGAAGACATCCGAGGACATCAGTATTTGTTCCACCCGATACCCTGGAAATGCCAGCCATACAGAACTTGCATAAAACCATCACTCAGGTTCTTGAGGAGGCGACATAGCATCTGACCAAGGCTAAGGAAAGACAAAAACTGTTTGCTGATCGACATCGGACGGAAGCTCGCACCTACCAGATTGGAGAAAAGGTGTGGTTAACATCCAAATATATTCCCCTGAAGGGGCCAAGAGCTTTCCGCCCAAGATACCTGGGTCCCTATACTATAAAGTCCATAATCAATCCTGTCGCCATGAAATTGGAGTTACCATCTTACATGAAAATTCACCCCGTATTTCATGTCTCTCTCTTCAAACCAATGAAGTCCAATACACGGCTTAGTTCTCCGCCAGAGCCTGAAGTAATAGATGGAGAACCAAAATATGAAGTCAAATCCATCCTGGACTCCAAGGTGGTTCGATCAAAATTGTATTACCTAATTGACTGGAAAGGTTACGGACCTGAAGACCGAACATGGGAACCCAGTGAACACATCCATGCTCCGCGTTTAATCAGACAGTTCCATCGCAATAATCCCACCAAACCAGGGCCGGGAGGAGAACCACCCTTGAGAGGGGCCTTGAGGGGGAGTGCTTTCATGGTCATGAAGTCAGGGGCACAGGCATGCAGGGGTCGCATGCACAGGAGACCTGGGTGGACACTGTCCTGGCGCCTTTGGCACCAGGCTATTGAACAAATGGAAAAAAAGAACATCCATTTAACACCACAAAGCTTTTATTATGGACATAGCACTTCAGATGCATTAACCTTGAACATTCCATCCATTAAGCAAGATGCATTAACCTTGAACATTCCATCCATTAAGCAGCCCCAAGTGTATTCTTGGGTGTGGCTGCTAATGGATTGCCTTTGCACGTGCTCACTCTCTAGGAGTGGCAGGGTTTGGCTGGTAAGCCGGCCCTAATGTGCGTGTCCATGATCTCAGCTAAATAAGCTGCCTCAATCCTCAAGACAGACACTTTGCGTTATTCTGCACTTGCAAGCAGCGTAACGCTCACCGTCACCTGAGGTCAGACTTACCTTTACTTACCAACTGGGGGAAGCTGGTCGTACATGTACATCTCTTCGGCGAACCAAGTATTCATCTTTACACTTTCCGGAACGCCAAAATCTTCATCTTGGCACCGCAGTACGACACGCTCCATCGTCGACAGCAGCACCTGCAAGGAAAAACAGAAGACAAGGTTAGACATTGAAAAAACAGTCAGTTTAAGGTTGCGATTCGCCATACTTCGTGCTTTCCTTAAACCATCACTTACTTGCTGTCGAACATTGCGATAGCATCCATCTTCCATCCGGCCGCGTCTCGCATCTCACAGCTGCATTGAGGCCGCATTTCCATCTAAGGGAAGAAAACAGAAGAGAGACTTTATTGCGGGCATATATAGGAGCAACATATAAAGACATTAAACAGAACGAACAGCATCACAAGAGCTCAAGAAAGACTTACCAATCATGTCGCAACTGGACTGGACTAATCCTTATCAGGGATCAGTGAAGGAACTAGATCCCATTTGACGCGCCCCTGCCAGAAGTAGCAGAACAGAGAGCTTATCTTCCAGAATTCACAGGTGAGCTTTATGGGCCGGCGTATGCTCACAGAAACCATACTTTGGGGTGAAGGGTTCGAGAGGTACAACAATCACAGATTGGTGCACTCACACACTCTTATCTCCACGCAGCAGCAGTATCACCGCATACCACCGCTCACAGCTTTTCTACTGAGGTAGAGGCCTGAAGGGGGTGATTCAAGTTCAGGGCTGGCTGAAACCGTGCCCCAACGCCTCGGCAGAGACCAGGTGAGTGTAACACCCAGGTGATCCTCCTGCACTGGTCCCCCCCAGGGTCTGGATCCAAAGGCGATGGCCGTGTCCTGGCCACCAGAGAGAGAGATCCCTGGGGACTAGCGGGTGGGACACCGTCTGGTTGCTCACAGTACCCATTTCAAATCCCTGAATATTGTATGTGGCGAGCTGGAAGTAAGACTCGGACCAGAGGACATGGTTCAACTTTGCTTTATTCAAATAAAAAGGAAAATGCCTTACTTTCCCTGCTGCTAAAACTGGGGTTCCCTTCCTATGAAACTAAAACTAATGTGCTTGTCAGAATGTCCAAATAATAAAACAGTCCTCTGTCCTAACCTGGCCAATGTCCTGGCCGTACCACTAGAAGAAAACAAACAAGGTTCTGTCAACACCTTCTAGCTGACACCCTCTTCTTCAACCGTTTTTCAAAATTCAAAGTTCTTCACAGGACACACCCTGGCCTGGGTCTCAGCAACAGTATAAAGTTCTTACAGATTTCTCACAGTTCAACAGCTCACATGAAGTCAATCCAGTTCTCGTTCAGTACCTTATTTTACACTTCTATCCAGTGACTTATTCGATTTGCCTCTCTCCAATCTCTTTTTAACTTGAAACCCACCAGGCCCCCTCGAGATTACCCACTCCAGGCTAGCATGGACTTTACAGTTTCTACTTCAAGATTCTCAATTCTTTCAGTTCTTGTGTCCGTCGGGACCCCTCAACTCTAATGTCGAATATGCACGGGCACTCTAGCACCTTGCTTTTCCTTCTTATATCTTTCTCCAAAATATAATGGCCCTCATTACGACCCTGGCGGAAAGTGACTGACCGGACCGCCACAGCGTAAATAGCGTTTCCGCCATTGCACGATGGAGCAAAGTGCGGCCCATTCCGACCCATCGGGCACGAGCACCACGCCATGGCGGAAGTGCAAAGTCCGCGATGGCGGAAATGACCCCAAAACGGCCCACACCGCCGCCGTACGGCGCCCTAGGTGCAATACCGCCACCCATCATAGCGGACACCGCAGTGAGCGCCAACCGGAAAGTACGGTGACCGTAAATATACGGAAACGGAAGTAAAAACATGGGCCCGGAACGGGAAACAACACCCCGTACACCTATAAAACCACAAAATACACACAACCACTAAAAACACCACCCTGAGACACATCCCAACCCGTCATCCACCCTAGTGAAACCAAGAAAAATGGGAAAAGTAGCGAAGAAAGCGTGCGACCGCAAGCGGCAGGTCCACTTCTCCCGTGAGGAACTCACCGTGCTTACAGAGACCCTCCAGGAGAATGCCGCCGCCGTCTTCTCCACGCAAATGACTAGGACGGCACTTGCGAACAAGAAGGCCATATGGGCCCTGGTGGCACAGCGGGTAAGTGCGGTGGGGACCGCACCCCGCAACCCACAGCAATGCAGGAAGCGGTGGGATGACCTGCGGATACGCGTCCGTAGCATACTTTCTGCCAACCGCAACATTGCCACAGCCACCGGGGGAGGATCGGAATCACCCATCAAGTTGACCCCCTGGGAAGAAATCTGTGCCTCCACCATTGGAATGGAGAGCATAGAGGGAGTCGGAGGGATGGAGAAAGGAGTGCAGACATCCGGAGAATCAGGTAGGTGGCCCAAATAAAACCATGCCAAATCCACAATGTCCAATCATGTGACTCACATGTGTCCACATAGCGCAACAGCAACACATGGCCAGGAGAACGTCCACACACATTGGCCTGATAGCGCACTTTAAAACTCACAATAAATACATAAATAAGTAAAAACCCCAAAAACACCCACTACACGTGCAGCAGGCACACCCTAACTGCAGGCTGCCAAACAACTGCACCCTCACTCCACACACAAATGAAAGCACCTCCAAGGCCCCGACCCAAATCACCCTCAGGTACCACCCCAATGCATGTGATACATTGCCATTCCAATTCCCACAGACCCATTAATAACGCTCGCCCTCCTTTACTCCACCACAGGGTCCGATCCAAACGACGAGCTCCAGGACACCCCTACCAGCACACCTGCAAAGAGGGCCAAGACCGACGGCCAAAGACCCTCCACCTCAGCTGCACGCATCAAGACACGGCAGCAGCACATATCAAGTGGCAGCACACAGGAGGGAACATCAACAGGCACCCCAGCAGCCAGCATGCCCACAACAGCACCACCACAGGTCCCCCCAATGGATGCCACAGAAGGTACTGCCTCTGGTGGCAGCAGCACCATAGGTGACACCCCATTAATGGCAGCATGCTCCGACACAGAAGACGGGGATGTCGAAGTCAGATCCATCCATGACCTGTCCCAATCCCCCTGTCTGTTCCATCCCGTACACCATGAGGATACCACGCAGGGGCACCCACAAGACGACGACTGGCCATCCCCCACAAGCCCTGTGGCAGGGCAACATGAGGCGAACAGCCCCTCTGTGACACCACCGCAAATGGCCATGGCCCAGCAGAGGCAACAGTGCCTCGACCAGTTAATCGTGCAACAGCAGCAACTGGCCACGCTCCTCAAGGACCATGCCGATGGATGTGGGGGCACCAAGGCAGACATAGAAACATCAACTGAGACACTTAGGGCACAAATGGAGAGTAGCACCGAGAGCCTGAGAGTCCAAATGGAGAGTAGCACCGAGAGCCTGAGAGTCCAAATGGAGAGAAGCACCGAGAGCCTGAGGGGGGAACTGCATGCGACGTCCAAAGACGTATGTGCCGAACTTGCCGCAGTGCGCCGTGTGCTCACTGAGCTCTCACAAACCCTTAGGGACATGCATGGACGTGAGCAGGCAGAGACATCATCCGTTGCAAGTTCCGTCCAGGGCAGCCCCCAACGTAGATCTGGGAGGAACCTGCGCTCCACAGGCAGGGGTGCCCCTGATACCCGCAGAGGGGGCTTGCAATAGCGACTGCCCACTGACAATGAGCATCTTTGGACACTGGTGTTCGGGGGGGAGGTAGGAGGGTGGAGGGGGTGTGTTGGGCTCACTTGGGTGGCGGGTCGATAGGGTGTTCAACATGATATCACATATGCCATAAACAATGCACGATCAAACAATGAGATGTGTGGACAATGATCTTTGTGTACTAGGCCATCATAGGCGTACAGTCCATATTGTGCATGTACCAGACACACACAGTGCCACGAGTCCCGTGTCCATGTATCAGCCACCAGGCGTGAGTGCTAGAAGCATGCATCTATGAGATGCTGACGAATTTCACGGCCCTCCTGTGCCTCGCAGACTCCTTGAGGTGCTGCCACATCCCCACCCTCATCATGACCATCTTCAGGTGCTTGCAGTTCTGCGTCAGGGGGCATGGGCACATTTCTACGTACGCACATGTTGTGGAGCATGACACATGCCATCACCATCTTTGCAACCTTCTCATGGCGGTACAGGAGTGCCCCGCCAGACCTGCTGAGGCACCGGAAACGGGTCTTCAGTAGGCCGAATGCCTGTTCAATGACTACACGGGTACGTGAGTGGGCATGGTTGTAGTCCTCCTCATGCTGGTCCCGTGGGTTCCGGACTGGTGTGAGGAGCCATCTCTTCAGTGGATATCCGGCATCACCTGTATGTGGACGATAAACGAATTATGTGGAATGCCATTGCTACGTACGCACCCCCCCCCCCTTCCTGCCAGGTCATTGCCGCATCACATACCCCACATCATCATGCATGAAATGAGACTCACCGAGTAGCCAGGATCTGTTCCCTGCGTGTCGCTCCATGTAGCGTGGTATTGTAGAGTTCCTCAAGACCATAGAATCATGGGTTGATCCAGGGAATCAGGCACAACAATGTGTAATGATCCTGTTGGAGTCACACACCATTTGTACATTCAGTGAATGAAATTGTTTTCGGTTGCGGTACTGGGCCTCCATGGCATGTGGGACGACCAATTCCACATGGGTGCAGTCGATGGCACCAATGCAACCCGGTATGCCGCCAAGTGCATGGAATCCCACTTTTGTGTTGGTTATTTCCTGCTCCGAGCGTGGTAGAGAGATGTAGTCGTCTGCGTGCTGCAGGAGGGCATCGAGCACTTGCAATAGTGTCCGTGAGAACAGTGGCTGAGAAATGCCATGCAACTGTCCGACTGTGTGCTGGTAGGTGCCTGTGGCCAGGAAGTGGAGTACAGACACCACCTTCAGTAGGGGTGGGATGGCGGTTGGGCTATCTATCATGCTGACAAGGTCAGCCTGTGTCATGTCCACAATGGCGGCTATGGTGTCCCGGTCCAAACGGTAGAGGGTGTGGATCTGCTCATCAGTGAGGTTGAACGGATGTGCTCGGAGGCGTGGGATTGCGGGCTGCCTGCGTGGTGGTAGTGGCTGTGCTGGCAGCCCTTGCTGGCCCTGCCTTGCCCTCCTCCTCCTCCTGCGTCTCCTCCGTGCGGCCGGTTGTAGTTGGTGTTCGTCTTCTTCTTGGAGTTGGAGTACTTGCAGTGCTATCAGGTCTCCCAGGGCCAACATCGCGAGTCCTGCCGGTAGCATTTCGGAGTGGGTGTGGTTGTGGGAGGAGACTGGGTGTGCAATTTATGTGTTTTCAGGCTGTATGGCCTCCACCTGTGGTGATTCATTCCACCTGTGCAAGCTGCTCTCCCCTTTGGGCGAGCACGTCCCGCACACAACGCTGCAATTCGAGGAATGGCATCTTGCTATTACAATCATGTATTAGTACCCGATGGCCGTGTAACATTGGTTGATATGTTCATTCGGCTATGGTCCCATTGTTTCACATGCATTCTTTGCAGTCGCGAACAGACTTGTGAAGGGTCAGTGGAACGTAGTACTCGAGTAACGGTGGACCCTCATGCATCACTGTACCGAGGTTCACCGACGGGCGGGGCCTCCCATTTGTGAGTGAAGGCAGTTGCCATTTTCACACACAGCCGCACTAGATGGATTAATTTGTGATTTCAAGCGGCCACAGATGCCTTTTCGACGTGATGTTGCAAATGAGGAATTCGAAGGGCGGCGCTTTCGGTCTTCAGCTAGCGGCGAGGAGATGCCCACAGGTCTGACTGCAAATATAACGTTCTATTGTTCAGTGTCCTTGGGACAGGGGCCATGGCGAGGATGCAATGATTGATATGAATAGTTTGGGATGCGCAATAGCGAAGTGGATGATGAGGCCGGACGTTCCCAAATACATGTTACTTCACAACACTGGAATTACGGGCTGGGGCACAGTGGATTTTGCAGGCTGCATAACGCACAGACTCAATGGAATTCTCACATGTTATGTGAGTATGGAAACAGGCGTTATCATTACGGGATGAGGGAATGATGAATGGATGCATGGACAGATGATTTGATACGGTGTTTGCCATGTACAGGGCTTCTTGGAATCTGTCCGCCTCCCCTGCGCTATGTGATGCAGGGCTGCCATAGTGGGACCATCGTCTATCTGGCCTTGTTGAGCCCTCCCTGTCTCGACGCGCCTTCAGACACTTGTGTCCATGCACGTTACCAATCCCATCTGATGGATTCTGTTTTCACAGACGCATGCACAGGTACACTCGTTTGTGATGGTGTTTTCACCTCGATATGGATAGTTATGAGTCGCAAGTGGTTTTGGGGTGGTGATGATCCTTTGGAGTGGGCTAGCATGCATATGGCTGTGGATCTAGTGTGATCATTGAAGTGAGTTGTTCGAATGTAGTTCTGATGGCCATTCTATTCTTTTTCTTTTCTTTTGGTTGACAGGTATCTCCTCCCCTTTTGCCACTGCCATCTGTATGCCACTCCTGCAGATGGGTTTTACTCCCGACACCTGCTGCTTCGTGTTAATCAGTGGAGCAGCATTACGATCTTATGGGACGATCGCCAATGGGCCACATGCCCTTACGCAGTACTAGTGGCTCGGAGCAACATTTCGGCCTTTCAGCTGGACTAGTGCCTCCCTATTGGGACGGCCCTGCGGTTCTAGGCGCTTCCATGTTGCCTTTTCGTACGAGAATGTAGCCCCTGTGTACCATGAAGGAACAGGGCGTCACACAAGAAGTAGCTGGTCATTTATTGCGGATGCAGCCCACAATGGTGAAATGTGTTTTGGAGTTCATGGCCTAATGGCTGTATGGGCTTGGTGAATTTGTTGTGCATTAAATTTCTATTCTGATATGGGCCGTGTAGCGTTCTTCTTTGCAAGTGATGTGGCATATTCCTATTTGGGGAGCGATGTATTGTGAGGAGATCTGCATTGGGTTCCAGCTTCGGAGTATAGTTGCGTGGTACTGTGCTGGGCGCGTTTGCCTACGAAGCCCAGTGAGGTCAGGGGTGAGGGCTGCCAATATGACTGTTTGAATGATGTCATGCTCAGGGGCGGGGGATTAGGTTTTGTGTAACAGATGCCGGTCAGCCAGGTGGATTGGTGGAATGATGTGATTATCGGAATATTGCTGGTCACAGGTGCCTGTGTTTGCGTGCGTTTCTTGGTGGGAGACTGAGGTCATGTCCATTGGTATAGCTTCTGTATTCGTGCCATCTGTGCCCTGCAGCTCCCATTGGCCCCTCTTGTGATTCTTTTGTTCGTTGGCATGCATGGGTGACTTGTACATTTCACTGGTTGCATTGTGACTTCGTTGCACCTACGGGGAGTTGTACTATGTGGCCAGGGAGCGGTGTACAGGCACTCAGTGGGGCCGTTTACGGTTGATTCGCGATGCCGTACTTCTCACCATGGCGGAATGGTACTTTCCGCCGTGCTTGATGGCGTTAAGTACATGTCCGCTAGGGTCGGAATTCGCGTACCCTTGCGCCATGGTGCTAATTACGGTTTGGCATGGCGCGCGCGCGCGTACTTGGTGCAGTTAGCGTTGGCGTTCACTACGGTGTCGCTAATGGCATCGTACTTTACGGTGACGGGTCATAATCGCACCGAGCGCTATTCGATGGCGGTATTGCATTTCCGCCATCGTTTTTCGATTTCCGCCAGGGTCGTAATGAGGGCCAATGTCCCTTTCTTGTATTGGGACTAGACAGTCTATTTCTTTTGCATTTTTTATATTTTGCTGTTGTTTTATCTCACTTAGGACTCTTCGGTCCTGATCTACTCAGATTTCGGGCTCCTTAGGGGTTTGGATTCTCCCCTCGTAGAAATCAACTTCCCACTTCCTTTCTTCCTGAGCAGCATGATTACCTGCTTTCTCGATGAGCTTCTGACAGGCAGGGTGGTGACGAGTGTGTCAGCAGTGCTTGCCACCATCTGCAGTTTGGATGCTTTTCAGTGAGGCAGCCTTCTTGGGGTCTCGCCGGTACTCTCGTCTCGGTACTCTTGTCTCTGTCTCTCACTCAGATTCTCAGCACGGGGTCTGAGGAGCTTTCGTCTCTGGCATTCCTGGATTTAGCAGTGTTGTGCAGGCACCTGGGCCACCACGTCCTCTGCATGGTCTCGCCTCGAGGCTTCCCTCTGAGGACCTTGGTGCAGCTAGTTTTTCTCTCTGCCCCAGTGCTTTTCATTCCGAGGTTTGAGGAGCTTTTGTCCCCAGTGTTCCTGGACTTAGTGGCTTTGCACAGGCTCTGGGCCCACCACGTTCTCTGCGTGGTCCCACCTCCAGGTTGCCTTTATTTCATTCCGCACTCCAGCGGCAGCTCTTCATGTCTCCTCCACTGCCATTCAACTCTGCATCAGGGAGTCTCCTTCTCCAGCTGAAGGCTTCTGTTCTTTTATAGTCATCTCTGTAACGAGAGGTAATGTGCTTCTGATTATAAGATGTCGAGTCAGAGGGGATTCAGCAGTTATGTCCGAAGACCAAAAGGGTCTTAATGCATTTCTAACTTTTGTGGCACCCATATAGACTTAGAGTACAGATTTAACCCTTTCCTGTGAGTCCGCAATCCCCAAAGAGTGAGCCACCCCCAGTGAAGTCCTGCTTGGACAAACCTTGAGGGGGGGTTCTTGCTGAGCGGGCTCAACCCCCTAGCCTCAAAGGGGGTGGCTCCCCTTTGGAGAGAAGGGACGAATGCCCTGGATTTGTCAGACATAGCAAAGGCACTAAGGGACACAAACTGATGTCCAACCGAGCAGTGCACATCAGAGGCTGGGCAATGTGGAAGAACACCTTCTGAGCAGTTTGTTTCCCTCATCATCATGGGAACTACACCCACAGGCATTTGTGAGAGTCCTGAAGGAGTCTCACCCACTAGTCCCCGGGGATCTGTCATCCAGGTGGCCTGGACACAGCCATCACTTCTGGATCTAGTTCCTGGGCATGGACCAGTGCAGGAGGATCACCTGGGTGAGGGGTCTTCGGGGAGTGGGACATTGCATGCTGAGACGCGGTATTCCCTTCCCTGTAACACCTTTTCCCCATCCTACGAGGTAGGATACTTAGGAACTCAATCCCCCCACCCCTACTTGACACAAACACTTTCTCACGGACAGCTCAAAGGGAGAGAAAACAGAGCCGTATACCTGACATATCCTAACACAATGGTCAGGCAGAGTCGGGCAATTACTGATCATTACACACACCTGACTTCCATCACACTTCCCCACACAGATAAACTGCGGAGCACAAAAGCACACTTTGAGCAAGGCAAAGCACATGAGGAAGCAGCAGTTCCAAGATGGCAGTTTAATACGAGGAGAAAGACGGCAAGACCAGAAAGGGTTGCAAGGAAGGAAGTGCCCCTGACCTTTTCAGAGAGAAACCGTTACTTTCATGCACCTTCAAGAATAAGAAACATAAGACCTGGAATTAAAGCTGAAGAAACCTGAATTGTGTGTTGGCGGTACCAGAGCCAAGGCGGGGAGGAACGTTTGCCACTGTGGTACTGTCCTTGGCTCCTACAACAAAGGAGCACCAGTAAAGTCGGAACATCCCGTGAGTCAGAGAAACTAATAGCAGACCGGTCTGTCTTAGAACCAAGTTTGCAAGCGTAAAGTGTATAGAGAAATCTGAAGAGAACAGTGTGTGAAGCGTATGTGATGAACGATGCAAATATAATTGAACATCAAAGGAGTGACCTAAACCCTGTGCACATTTGAAAGTCTTTGATAGTTAATACGAACTGAAATTGTCCCGAGCATGGCAGAGGGAGACTAATTGTGTAAAAGGAAGGATCTGAGCCCGGCTGAGGGGGATCTGGGGTAAACCGTGAGTTACCCGAAAAAAAAGAATATTCTCTGAACATTGGAAAAGGGGATCTGAGCCCCGAAGAGGGGGATCCAAAGTAACGATTGTGGTATAAAAAGGGATCTGAGCCCAGCTGAGGGGGATCCGGGGTGAACCGTGTGTCACCCGAATTGAGTACTTGCAAGAGGAAAGGAACTTTTCGTTTGTTTTGGTACATCAGGCCCTCTGAATCAAGAGACTTTGAAATGATATGGCATTTGTAATGCTACCTATACACAGGTTTTCAAGGTGCTACGAGGCAAGGAAGGGGGAACAGAGGGAAGACAGAGACAGCGATCTTACTAGGCCAAGTGAAATTGAAATCGCGCAAGTGCAGGGGGAGGGGAAAATGCCAGGGAAAAGGGGAGGGGCAGTGCTGTACATGGGATCAAAACAATAACAAGAAGTGCGGCCAGCAGTTGGCAGGTGCAAGGGTAAGTGCAGACAGCAGGTGTCCAAAAGTGCAGATAGGGGGACTGTAGATTACAGATACAGACCCAAGTGCAAGGGTTGCCAAGAGGCAGTGCAGGTGTGCAACTGGTCGGGTAGGGAACTTGGCCCGAAATCAGAGGGAAGCCAGGTGACCAGTGCAGTATCAGACAGGAAATCAGCAGGGGAGAGGAAGAGAGAAGGCAGAAGCAAAGAGGAAGGTCTTGAGGTGCTTCCAGAACCATAGATGGTTCTCCTCGAGTTTCAGAGAGGCAGGGAGGCTGTTCCAGAGGGAGGCCCCAGCCGAAGAAAGAGATCTACCACCGACTTGTTGCTTGTAGAAGTGACTGACCCTGAGGGAGTTGGAGGTGGAGGAGCGAAGAGTTCGAGTAGGAAGGTATTTACGAAGAGAGTGTTGGAGATATTGAGGACCCAGGCCCCAGGAGGCCTTGTGGGCATTGCAGAGGGTCTTTAACTTAATCCTTGCAGCCACTGGTAGCCAATGCAGAGATTTCAGTGCTGGAGAAATACGATCCCTGGGCTTGAGGCCAAGGACATGTCTTGCAGTCCTGTTCTGGATGAATTGCAGAGTGCGGAGAGTAGAAGCATGCAGATTTAGAATGAGGCTGTTGCAGTAGTCCAGCCTAGCGAGAATCAGAGCTCTAGAGACAGTGAGCTTCTGGGGGAAGGAGAGGAAGGGAATAATTCAGCTGAGGAGGTGCAGTTGGTAGTTTGACTTCTTAGAGACGTCAGAGATGTGAAGAGAAAAAGAGTGTGGAGTCGAAGATGACCCTGAGGTTCCTAGCCTCACAGGTGGGAGCAGGAAGAGGGACAAGGGAGGCCAACCAGAGAGTGACAGGAAAGGAGGGTGCAGGTGTGCTGATGAGAAGGCAGAGATCGTTGCCGGCACACCACTCCTGGATAGCAGACAGTCAGCGATGATAGAAGGAGAAGAGGTGGCAGAGGGGAGCCTGAAAACAAGCTGAGTGTCATTCGCATAGCACTGAAAGTTAGAGCAGAGAGCGGCAATGTAGTGTGCGGGAGGTGCCAGGTATTGGTAGAACAGCCAGGGAGAGAGCTTAGACCCCTGGGGAACACTACAGGTAGAGAGTGAAATATAGGAAAGGAACGACCCAAGTTGGACCTGGGAGGGTCGATCAGAAAGGAACTAGGTCAGCCATGCCAGGGCCTGATCGGTGATATCCAGGTTATCACGGAGACGATTCGCAGGATGGCATGGTAAGTAAAGAGACTTGGGCACAGAAGGCCATGATGCTGGTAATGGAACTGTATCCTCGTGCCCAAGAAGCCAGAGAGTGTGCTATGCTCTAGTGAACCGCCTAGTACCATGCTGAAAATGTGGGGAAGGGAGGCCAGGATCTGTATATCTTCTGCATACAAAAAGAACCTGAAGCCAAACAAGTGCATGAGGATCAACAGAGGGTGAACATAAAGATTAAAAAGTACAGGGGAGAGAGCCGATCCCTGCGGAACTCCGCATGAGATTGATACTGAAGATAAGGGTGAAGGGACACTATTTGAGAACATGAGGTCAGAAAGGCGCTAAACCAGTCCAGTCCCCTGAAAACCCTGCCTCCTTTAAACTTGCCAGCAATATACCATGATCAATGGTGTTGAAGGCAGCCGACAGGTCCACAAAATGAGGCCTGTCGTGCAGCCCTCGTCCCTGGTCATGGTAAGGTCATCCAACACAGATACCAGAACTGACTCCGTTCCCATCAAAGGGCCAAAGCCCCTCTGACAACTATTCAAGATGTTTTGGCTTTCCAGAAAAGTTTTCAGTTGGGGAGTCACCACTGCTTCTAAAACTTTCATAAGAAAGGGCAGGAGTGAGGTCGATAATTTGAGGTATCCAGTGTTGGCTTCTTCAATAATGGTATTACCAGGGCTTCCTTGAGCGTAGATGGAACTTGACCCCACTTCAAGGAAGAATTAACAGCAGCAACCAGCGTGTCATAAAAATCTGCTGGCGATGCTGATTTAAGCTTAGCTACTCTTTACATCAGCTCCTCCCTATTAGTTAAAGTGAAGTTAGAGAAACCCACTTCTGCCTTTATTCCTAATGCCAATGTAGGCATACCGCTATATATTGGCCTTTTTCCCTTCTTTCAGATTCCCACTACTTTTAGTAACGAAGAATAAAGAGAGCTCGTCACATAAAGATTCCGAAGTGAATGTCTGCGCATTGCTATCAGGTTTAATCAATTTATTAATGATCTCAAATCATTTTTTGGGAGCATTAGCTGCAGCTTGGATTGAAACCTCAAAATATAAGGATTTAGCTGTTTTTCATGCCTTATGTTGCTGTTTATATGCTTCAGAAAAGATGAGCCTTATGGCCTTTCCTCCATAGCCGCTCTGCCTGCCGAGTTTCCAAGCGCAATGCCCGAAGCTCTGGCCTACACCAGGGTGCGCAGTGGGATGGCGCCTTAGTCATAAGTTTTAATTTTCCAACAGATATACAGGAGGTTGGGGAATGCCAAGGTGCCATCCTTTTGTTCCAGATTCAGGGCAGAGAAGGCATGCGCATACATGCCAACATACTCAAGCATTTTGGAGGGAGGTTTTGGCGCAGAAAGCGGGAGAAATACATTTCCCCATAAGATTGCATTTGAGATTTAATTATTTAAGTAAAAAAATTGCAATTATTTTAATCGAAGAATCGGCAGTCTCTCTCTAGTCTAAAACATGAGGGTTGGCATTGTTGTTTTCGGGAGGGCCAAGTCCTGGTGCGGCTTCCGTGATGCAAAATATATACATGGAGACCACTTTACAGTTCGGGCTCCCGTGCTCACAAGTGCCCTCGTGACACGGGACATCCCCTTTTATTGCCACCACGCCATGGTGTGTTACGCCATGGCACCCTTAAAGGGGCACACCCCACACCACTCCTTTTTCATAACCAAACAAACAAACCTGTAATGCACTCTATACACAACAGGTGGCTAAAATAAAAATGTTAAACTGTATTTGGTTTTGGTCAATAACAATGTCACCTGGTGCATGGTTCAGGTCAAGGCAGACCTACTTCCATAGTGGCGCCTACCCCTTCATCTGTTTGGCCGTCCTCATCGCTGCTGGACTGGGAGCCTCCCTGATCTGACTCATCACTGGCAAGTTTGGCCATCATGGAGGGCTCTCTGACCTCCTCCCCCTGTCCTCACTCGACGTAGGTGACCTCGCCAAATTCTGGAAGATACTGGAGTTCCTTGTGACTGTTGCCTGGCAATCCGAAACTGTAATCATAGAGCCTTTTCCGTCCACAACGCTGAATGGGTGCAGCTCATGCGGGAGTGACAGCTTCCCCTTCCGGTGTCTGGAACGGATCAACACCTCATCCACTTCCAGATGTTGTTCTAGCAGCCTTCTCCTGTCATACTCCCTGTTAGGCAGAAACCTGTGCAGTTCCCTTGGGGACCACTGCAAAAAGTTTAAGACTACAGGTGGTTGGCAGTAAACCCAATTGGTAGCAGTCTGTACCACCCAGATTTACCTGGTAGCTGTGGCTGAGCAGTCAGACTTCTCTCAAGAAGAATTAGCCAGTATATAGAGTATACACATTAGGTACAAAAATACAGTAGCACAAGCAAACACTGACCAGAGCTTTGGTATAAAAGTATATGATTATTTATTTTAAAACACACTTGTAAAAATACACTGGCACTAATATGTCAAGCAAGTTCAAACACAGTCACTATAAGTATATAACCTCCCTGATTAAATTATTCGACAAGTCCAAGTTAAGACACCACTTATTTGCAAAACAGAGGTGAGCGTGTAACCTTAGATGGCACTCCAATAATTCAGTTTAAAAAGGGAGAGAAAAGGCAGAAATAGGAAAACACACAATACCAACACTTTTTAAAGAACCACAGCAAGTCAAGAAAGGCAGGGTCTACTGTAGAGCAAAAAGTTCATAGGCCAGGCCCACTCTTGGAGAGAGCAAGGCGGAATGTGCCCAAGATCACACAGTTGAAGTACACTTTAAAAGTCTTTGCAGATAGTTCAAAAAGGAGTTAGATCAGTTCAGAAAAGATAGTTAACAGGGCCGAGGTCACCCCAGGATAAAGAGTCAAGGATTTACGGGACACCTTGAACAGTCTGTTGCAAGGGAGACCAGGCGGGACACAGTACCTGAAATGGTGAGAAAGCTCCAGCGGGGGCAGTTGTTCCTGGCAGCGGGTGCAAGTCAGTACATTGTCCAGGGGAAGAGAAGATCTCGACGTGGAGGAAAGCTGAAGGTCGTTGCACTGCCAGGGAAGAAACCAGCCGCGGAGTTTCCCGGTTAAAAGGTACGACCCTTTTATTAGCGGTAGTGGTGAAGCGTGGCTATCCGGCCGCCGGGGTGCTTGGCACGGGCGATTCGACAACGAGACGATCCAGGAAGGCGAAAAAGGGCGAACTGGTTAACCCCACCAGGTCAGAAGAAGAAGACTCTCCGGAATGAAGATCTCCTCTGTCGTCGGGAAGTGGTGAGGCAGTCCAGCAGGGCTCCACCGGTGGTGTCGTCGTTGCAGGTCGGCTCAGCTTCTCCTTCTTCAGATTCTTTAGGTCCTGTGGCGACTTCTGAAGTTCCAGTCCCCAAAGCCCTGCTTTTATGCAGAAAACCCCCATTCATCAGTCCTAGCTGTCAATCAAACATGCTAAGAGGTGAGCCGGGCGGCTCACCACTGGGCCAATCACATAAGAGTGCAACTTGAGTTGCCGGGGCAACTCAGTCCAGGGTGCCTATTCCCCCCTCCCACACATCCTGTAGACCCAGATAGAGTGGCACCACTTTTGGAGGCTTCTGTGCAGAAGCCCGCCAAAAGTGGAACAAAGGGCTCGACTTTGGTTGGAGTTACGGAGGCGAACACAAATGCCATTTTAAAACCGAGTCCTGGCAAAAAGACCCAACCGGGGAATAAATATTAAATAAGTAACCCGGCGGTACCTTTAACATTGCACCAAAACAAGTGGTGCGTTTAAAATGAATGGGAAAATCCCATAGGAAATATTCCGGTGGAATATTTCGCGTAGTAACCACTGCCACCAGCCAGAAACTCGACAAGGGGGGACTGGACAGTTCCCCCTTGAAAAACAGACCCAGGGGCAATTGAATGACCCCTACCAGTACTTCCACAATATGATGGTTTGTACTGGTTCTGTTCAGAATTTAAGACTAGTAAAGTCAATGGTGACTTTACATGCCCTGGGAGACAGTAGTCAGTCCCAGGGTATGGAGTCTATGTTTGGGGGCCACTATGACACCCCTGTGTTACTGCACTGAGGGCGCTGTGTAACACACTTACCAAAAACACATGAAGCCCTATGGGGTAAAAGACCCCATAGCCCATAAAACACATTACAAAGTCAAAGGACATTCTCAAATCATGCCTAAGAGTGGGAGAAAAAGAGTCTCACTCTTAGCAGGAGAAAAAAATAAACCCCAAAAATCCAGCAAAGCTGCTGGGGGACTCACTAGGTTTGGGAAATTAGCTTATACAGAAAATTCTCCCTAACACTCCCTCTCATACTTTCTTCTCCTCCTCTCGAACACAGCATCGCCATCGATCACACCCGGGTTGCGAGGCATGTGATCTGGCAACAGCCCTCTTGGACATCGTTGGAACAGTGCTTCCGCTGGCTGTACCCCGGTTGAGCTATGGGGGGGTGGTGCGGTACTCAGATAGGAATTGGTACACCGCTCTCCGTTCACATTTCCCTTGTCCATGCGCAATTCAAAACACCTTATTGAGCGGGCGCATCAGTCTCTCTTCTTCCCCGTTCGCCCTCTGCCAGACGGGTGCCATCTTCCGGTGTCTCACTCCATGGGCGTGCATGTACTCACAGAACGCCCCCGCTTTGGAAGGGCGGATCATTGTCAGAGGAGAGTTCAGCGGGGAGTCTATGGGTGGCAAAGATCTTCTCCAACGTTGGGACCACGTCTTCCATAGAAGTGGACTCCACAAACTCCACTTCCAGGTATCTCTGATCCACAAGGACTAGGAAGTGTGTATCACGGCACGTAGACCCAAAATCCATGTGCACTACCTCACACGGCAGACAGCTCCAGTCCATGGACTCAGTATGGGGTTCCTTAAGGTGGGGCATTGTGGCTTGGCACCACACACAACCATGAATGAAATCCTCAACCTTCTGAAGTCCTGGAAACCAGACCTTTAGGCAAAGACGCACCTTAGTCGTGGCCACCCCTGGTGACCTTTGTCGCCGGGATGACAATTTTTGATCCCCTGAGCACTAACTCATCATCCATAAATGTGAGTTCATCACGTATGCGCCACATCTACTCGAGAACTTGCGGGGACTAACATGAGCGTCAGTCCAATTTCTCAAGCACCCTCTTCCACTCGCCGCTGGTCCCAGAGGACTGCAGTATTCCAAAGCATTCGTCGCCTACCAATGCTTCTTTGATGTCCTCGATGGACATGGAGACGGGCGTCGCGGCCGTCGCAAGGCTGTGTAGACATTCTTCCGTCTCGCCCTCCTCCTGGCCCGGTTCCTGTTGCCCCGACGGTGTGGGGTGTCGAGACAAATAGTCTGCTGCATTGGCATTCCCAGGCCGGAATACCAGTTCAATATCATACTCTTGGAGAGCGAGCATCCATTTTTTCGATGCAAGCCGGTGGTTTGGAGGATGATCCGGCCATTATTGGGATTAGGGACTTGTGATCGGTGACTACTGTCATGGCCTTGCCGAATATGTATAGATGGGCGTGTTTACAGCCCCAGAGCACGGCCAGGACCTCCTGCTCTATCTGTGAGTACCTTTGCTCCGTTACGGACATGGGGCCTCATTCCGAGGTGGGCGCAAAGGGATTACCGGCACCGGTAAGGACCCCGGTGCCGGTAATCCCTTTGCCCCCTATTCCGAGGTCCCTTAGCGGGCCTGTCCTTAACGCCTGCTTTTACCAGGCGTTATGGATGGGGCCCGTTAAGGGACTTCAGAGCTAATAACGGTACCGCAATTTGCGGTACCGTTATTAGCGCCTCCCCTCTTCCCATTGAGCCCTATGGGGGCTGAAATGGGAATGGCATTTTCAATGGGGACTTACCGGTCCTGCCAAGGCCGGACTGGACCGGTAAATCCCCATTGAACGATGGTGGACACGGTACCGTTATTGGTGCTAGTCATGGCGCTAATAGCGCCATGACTAGCACCAACCTTCAAATGAAGCCCATGGCCCTGCTCGCCAAGGCTACTGGGCTACTATCCCCTCCTTCATCCGGCTGCCTCAACACAAAAAGGGCTGGCATCCACAGTGATTTCTACTCTCTTTCCTGGGTCGAGGAAAATCAAGGTGTCATGGGCAGTAAGTGCGTTCTTAATAGTCTTGAAATGCCCTCTGCTCCATGGTGGTCCACCTCCAGGCACAGTTCTTCTTGGTGAAGTGATGGAGAGGCTCGGACAGGGTGGCCAAATTCCTTATGAATCTGCCGTAGTATGTACCAACCCTAAGGAAACTGCGCACCTCAAACACGTTATTGGGAGCTTCTGCTTCCTGGATGTCTTTCACTTTTGCTGGGTCTGGAGAGATTACATTTTCTTTTGTAGGAAGGTGCACTTGTCCCTGTGCAGCGTCAACCCCAGCTGTTAGATCCACTTGAGGACGTTGCCTAGTTTGGCCAGGTGCTTCTATTCAGACTTAGCAAACACCATGATATTGTGACAGATGTTGATGGCGCCACTGAGTGCAGACACGGCACCTCACGTGGTGTCTTGACAGACCTCTGCTGCCGACGATATCCTGAAGTTCAGGCGCTTGTACATGTGTAATCCTTTGTGCATGGTGAACATCGTGATGTAGCGGGACGCTGGGTCCAACACTAGTTGGTGGTAGCCGGCTCTGAGGGCGAGTTTCGAAAATTACTTGGCTCCCTGCAAATCTGACAGGATGGCGTATAGTGTCAGTGTGATGTGCCTCTTCCTTCTGATGGTGCGATTTAGGAGACGCATGTCCACGCAGATGCGGATTGACTCTGGCATCTTGGGCTTCCAGCAATGACAATTGGAGACACCCATGGAGTTGGCCCTTCCACCTCTTCAATGATATCCATTTTCTCTAGGTTGTCCAATTCCTTCTCAACTTTCTCTTGTAGGTGGAACGCCACACGCCTATGCTTCAGCGCTATCGGCTGGACGGTGGATTCAATATGAAGGCGAATCAGGTCTTCGGTTAGCTTCCATATGCCTGTGAATATGCCTGAGAAGCGGGCCAGTAGGGACTGGAGGTCTTCCAGGTAGACACCAAAAGGCAAAGTTGACAATATGGAGTGCCTCTGCATCGGCGCAGCCTAGCAGCGTCACTTTGCTCACCTTGGTGTCGTAGAACCTGGCTCTAATGGTTGTGTCGTTATAATAGACAGAAGCCAGAAAAACACCCTCCAGAGGCAGCAGGTGCTTCCATCCAAACGTGTAGATTGTAATTGTAATTGGTTATTTATAACATACTTAATACCCAGAGGTTTCTAAGAGGGTACCCGCGGATCGAACCTGTGTTGGTCTGTGTCGTCTTGCTACTAAGGCGAGCGCGTTGCCCACGAGCTATCTTCCCGAAACAAATATACAGACATGCGTGTCCTTCAAGGGCAGGTTCCCTCTTAGCTGTCGGTAGTGCCATGACGCTGACTGACGCCCCTGTGTTAATTAGTACGGGGATTGGAAAATCACAGATGCGGACCATGCATTTGGTCTGGTGCCATTTGGACCCTTGCAGTTCTGTCTGGAGACGACAAACACCTCTTCCTCTTCTTCCGGTTGGTCCACCTCATGGACTAATGCAGGGTGGGTTAGCAACTGATGAATTACTGTTTTGGCCCCTCCTGCGCCAATCACCGGCCTGGGAATGTGTATCCTCGTGTACACCGTCCCCCAGGACCAGTGCGTGCGCAGTTATGTAAAGCAAGGCCCTGAGGCCTTGCCCGACTCACCTTCTCACTGCCGACAGCCTGGGCATTCCCCAGAATGGTGCCAGTATATCTCTGCCGGGTTGGCACAGCGCTGGGTTCTCTGTGTGGAGCGCAGACCTCTGCGCAGCCTCAGCCATTAGAGCGTGGACCACTGCACATATTCAGTGCCCGCCAACGGCACACGGCAGTGGCTGGGCAAGATAACAGGCAACGGGGCAGGATTGATATTGTGCTGCGCAGCGAGTGCTGGCAGCAGAGCAGTGGGACGGTTGCTACACGGTTCCTGTACCGATGCAGCACCCCCTCGTTGCCAGTGTTGTGTCGGGGAGGGTGTTGGGAAGGAGGGACTATCGTTGCGGACACCGTTCTAACCCCCCAGCGCTTTTGGATGAAAGAGGCCTGGGAATGTGCAGTAGGGGCAAGGGATGGTCACAGGGGTCAGGGGTGTCGCTAGTGTGGGACTGGGGTTTACGTTTTTGACTTGGTATGCATGGGGAATCAAACGCCATCTTGGATAGTAACAGCCCTATTGTAATCAAGGCCTAGTTTTGTGAAGAAGCCAGGGCCACAAGCCCGAGTCACACACATAGAAATAAAGTGCATGCAGGTGGTAATATATTGTAGTTTGGGCACCGTTGAGGAAGGCCAGAGCTGCAGAGATTCATAGACCCTTCATTGGCTCATGTTGCCAACATTTCGTATCCTAGAAGGAATGCGCCCTGCAAGGCCACCACGGGGTTGCAAGCTCACTGAGAAAAATAATCCCACGAGAAGGAGGGCGTGAGCCTCCGACCTTCCCTGTCTCAGCTCTAAGCAATAGCACCCAAAAGCTCCAGTCCCAAAGCCCCCTGCATTCCAAGATACCAGCCAGTCCCGGACCACCATCCATAAAACTGTTAGACCCCCCAACCGATCAGCAAAGATCTGAAAACAGGGATCAGATACCTTCACCATAGGTTGTGTGATTTGTGCGGCGAGGTGCTGGGAGGGATAAAAACAATATAGCTAAAATGAGTGTGGGGCACCAATGTGTCGGAAATCGAGTTATAGTCTGTTAGAAGAGAGAGGTGTGCTGGACCTTTTTCCCTAGTGGGTTGTATTTTTTTCTGGTGTGAGTGTTGAGGGGCTTCTCCTGATGCGGCCTCCCCAATGCAAAATATTTACACGGAGACCACTTCACAGTTCGGGCTCTCATGCTTACAAGTGCCCTTGTGAATGCCCCCTTTGTTGCCACCACGCCATGATGTGTTACGCCCTGGCACCCTTAAAGCATACATGCCAACATTCCACGACACCTGGGAGGGAGGTTTCGTCGAGGAAATCTGGCGATTAAATTTCCCATAGGAATGCATTGGGGCTAGGATTTTTTTAGGCGGGAGAACGTGAAAAATATCATTATTTTTCACTGAAAAATCTGGTGTCTCCTGCCCAAATGGGGAGGGTTGGCATGTATGCTTAAAGGGGTGCACACCACAGGCATGTATGCATGCAGAGTAGTTGCCAGGACAATCCAATAGCCAAGGAGCCTGTTGTATACTTTCCCTAAACCTCTCCACTTTGAGTTCTCTAGGTGGGTGGAAAATGACGATTTAGTTTTTTGAGCTGTATGGACAGCTAAAGGACTTGGCCAAAAGCATGTGAGTTGAGAACTAATGTATTTATTTATTGTGTGAATTAGTTTACAAAAGAAACTTTACACACATATGCACATGACCAGATAATACACAAACACCAATTTTACAAAATAAGTATCCGTATTAGAAATGAAGTAAAAAGAGCATCATTAAAACAGAGAGATTTCATATAAAGGTAAAAGCAGCTTCAATAAATTCATTAAAATAAATAGCTGCCTATCATTGGGATTAATTAATAGGTTCCACCAAAAATCTTCCCAAGTTAAAAAAGGACGAATCATAAAATAGGATTTAAAAGTTTCTTCACAAAGGACAGTTAGGGCCGAACACTGCATAATTAGATGCTTCAAGGTTTCACCATTTAGTCTACAGCAACGACACAAACGATTAGTCGATGGGGCCCCTAACCGACCACATACGACATCATTGGTTAAAAGTAAGTTTAATTTGATGCGTAGCCATACATTCCTAAGGTCATTTGAAGCATATTTGGTTATATATTTCTGGAAAGCATTGAAGGATTTGATATCCATAGAAAAGTGTTTAAACTTATAAGAGCAGAGATTCTCCCTATTTTTAATCCAGTCTTCAAATAGTAACTTCTTGACCTTGGCTGGGTTACGGTCTAGATCAGGCTTGTCCAACCTTTCTGAATGAGGGGCCAAAGAATTAACTTTTTGCCATCCGGTGGGCCGGCGAGCCAAAAGTCAACAACCTCACCCAAAGCTGTATATTAAAAAGCGATGGTGTGTGACCTTTGACACAAGAGCATCACAGGCAGTGATAGCCATGCAGTCCCAAAGATAGCTTTTGGTGTCCGGGGCAGTGATCAAAGGTTTGTTTCTTGTGATTTCTGCCAAGGTGTATGTGATCATATATTTCTGAAAAAGTGGGGGTGACCGAGCGTAGTGAGGGAGCTATAAGGATCTAAGGATGGTTAGGGGGGGAGGTTTGGGGCCCCCCCCTCCCCCCCCACCTCAGCCCCCAAGATTTATTTTCCAAATATGGACCTGAAATGGTGCGTTTACAATCAGTTACAAAGGGGAACATGTACATTCCATGTCACCAACAGCAGTCAAGAACATTTTAGGACACACCACATTTTAATGATCACTGTGTCCAGTGTAAAACAGCACTGTCACTGATGTAACACATTGGCATGCTGGTTGTGCCCAAAATATGCCTCTGTAACAACATGTCTATGCTGGCTGTTCCCAATTTAGGCCAGCATTGTCCTGTACAAAGCATGATTGAGCATGTGCAGTGTGCCCAATACATATGCCAGCTTACCTCTGTAATACACATTCATTTCTTCTGTGTTAATGGTGACGCCACTGCTGCCACGACCCGGTTAATGCATTTATTTCTGCAATGTTGGTGTGGTACCTATATCCGACCAACATTGCAGAAATAAATTAATCGGTTTGGTCTCCCCATAGGGACCTGGGCTGAACAGAATTGCTGAAGCCTGCCCTTCGTGGCACACTGCGTCTGTAGTGCTGGTGAAAGGGCAAAAAGGTCTGAAGGTAAAACCTGGCAGAGGCAACTGTGGATCCTCCACATTTCCCAACTCTAGAAGATGTGGCCAGCACCCGGTAATGCAAGAGTCCTCACGGCTGGCCTACGGCCACATGCCCTGTAAGAGGTACGGACAGCCTCTGCTTACCCGACAGCATTTAGGGCCAGCGTCCCCATGTCCAGCCTCTACGTGGCCAGGAAAGGGCATGGGTAAGTTTGCAGCAAACCATGTTGGCAATTTTCCCTCTTGAAGTCTTTACCTTCTGTCAGACTTCCAGTCGGCCAAACCACAACAGACCCTCTCCTTCCACTACCCATGTAACGCGGAGTGGCAAACCGAGTACAGTGTGTGGTTCACGATGGCTCCTCGCAGCCGACACGTGGGAGTCAGGCATAAGACACGGGCCCGACAAACATAACCAAAATAAATAAATAAAATGGGCGGTGGCTGAGGCCTGTAATTGCCTCTGGTGCCCCCTTGCAGGAGTCACCAGAGGCAGTAACAGTCCTCCCCACGTCCCGCTCCTCTGCCACAACCCGGTTAATTTATTTATTTCTGAAATGTTGGTCAGGTACCTGTATCCAACATTGCAGAAATAAATCAATTAATCGGGTCCACGGACCCGACAAACAGTGCCCAAATAAATAAATAAACCGAGCCGTGGCTGAGGCCTGTAACTGGTTATGGAGCCCCCTTCCAGGCATACCTGCCTACATTTGAAAATCAAAAACCCTGAGATGTATGCCCCGCCCACAGTCACAGAAGAGACCGCCCATTTTCACATGGATCCGCCCACATATCAAAAAGGTAAACTCTGTTGGAATGTGATGTGACATCAGATATTTGAAGTTCAAATTGAAATATGCATATTTCACTAAATTGGCTTTTCACAACCACCCAAATTGCATAGGACAAAAGGCATTCACCTTCCATAAAATCAACACGTTAAAATGTGCACATGTAAACTCCAAAACTCCAAGAACCAATACAAAGGTTTTCCCTGAATTTTGCAGTACCTGAAATTGGACATTTCACCTTAGTCGTTTTTCATCAGGTTATTTAGTTAAGTGGTGAGTTGTCCAGCCTGCAAACCTGATGGCTGTGGTTCAATGGGACTGAGTCCACCCTCTTAAAAATGTGGGTGGACTCAGTCCACCCAAGAACCCTCGACTTGAGCCCTGGTAATCTGGGCAAATTCATTGCTGCAGAGACAAAGACAAACATTGCCCAAATAAATAAATAAATCAGGCCATGGCTGAGGCCTGTAACTGCCTCTGGTGCCCCCTTGCAGGGGTCACCAGAGGCAGTAACAGTCTTCCCCACGTCCTGCTCCTCTGCCATGGCCCGGTTTATTTATTTATTTGGGCAATGTCTGCTGGGTCCGTGGACCCGATTAATTTATTTATTTCTGCAATGTTGGTCGGTTACCTACTCGACCAACATTGCAGAAATAAATAAATAAATCGGGTCCACAGACTCTCTTGAGCCCCGCGGGCCACATCAAATGGCTTGGAGGGCCGCATTGTGGCCCGCGAGCCGTATGTTGGACAACCTTGGTCTAGATCATCCAGCGATATAGATCGCTCAGCAACCACAGTCAAAACAGAGTTCCCCCCATACCTTAAGAGCCACACAATTGGCCAGATTGAAGAGTGCGTTAAGTTGGGTAAATAGGGTGGATGCTGGTGGAAACATTATAGATTGCAAAAGAAGTATTCGTCGCCAGAGAACCTTCGTGTCAAGTGATGCAATGCCCAGAATATGTTTAACCGGGGGCAGCGGAGTACCCCCTGGGAGATTCAGGAATCACTTCCAAATGAACGCCTCCTCCTTGGCCCAATTCAAATTACCCTCCCGGAACTCTGCCCAATAAATAATTTCAGAACAATCACCTGGTTGTATAGTTTGAGTGCTGGTACCAGCGAAAAACAGCCATATTTTCTATCCAGCACTCGAAGTTGGGCAGCCGCTGTAATTGCTTCTGATCTTAATGCCTCGATTGCAGGCGACACTGACCGATTTGATCTAATGACAACGCCAAAGTATTTAAAATCAGTGACCACCTGCAGCTTCTTGCCATCAATATACCATCCAAAGTTAGGCCTTCCAGACAAGATCTTTCTGCGGTTAAGAATGAAAACTTTGGATTTAGTGATGCTGATATCCAGCCCAAGGTCCCTAAAGAAATCCTGTCCCCGCACAAGAGACTTCTGTAGTCCCACTGCCGTGTGGTCAAGTAAAACACGAGCATCTGCATACAGGAGGTACTGAATATTGAAATATCCCAACCTCGGGGGGTTAAGCCCTGGACCCTCCAATGCTGCCCTAATTCCAAGGATGTATAAGTTGAAAAGAAAAGGGGCGAGAACACATCCCTGACGTAAGCCACGATCCACAGAGATCCACCCCAAATACATTCCATTTTTGTCCAACCTGACCTTGAATCTAATGTCTTTATGCAGAAGTTCCAGCATTTGAACCAAGGTCTCAGGGCAAACCCATAGCCTAAGCATCCCCCAAAGCTTGCTTCGATCAACACAATCAAATGCCTTGTTAATATCAAGAAAAGAAAGATTCATTCTGCGCTTTGATTGGAACGCCAGGCAATCAAGGCCTGTGCCTGTTCCCTTGCGAAAACCAGATTGATTACAATCCAACTTATTAGCAGAAATAGCCCATCTTTCCAGTGCTTGCAATAAAAAAAACTGAAACCATCTTGTAGGAGACATCCAAAGGGGATATAGGGTGATAATTGGCCGGATTCGCCCTATCACCCTTTTTGTATATTACCACCACGATTGCCTCTCTCCAAGTATCCGGGCACGCAGTCTGTCCGACGGTTTCATCTAAAATGACCTACTCACCCACATGTTCGAATTTAGGTAGTACTAAATGTTCTACTCGTCCAGAATTTCGAATTATTCGGGAATGTAAACTTACCTCTTTCTTCTTTTCTTACTTATTTTTCTTTATTTTTCCTATGTTCTCTCTGTAAATACAAATGTGTCATTATAAAATATTATTCAACATAATACATTTCTTAATGCAGTGTCTAGTTTTAATACATCTATTTTTATTTAATAATAAGTTAATTTGAACTGTATTCAAACAATTCAATGAAATGTAATGTTCATGTTTGTCCACTAGATGGAATACGAGTCCATTGTTTGTATTCCGAGTCCACTATTTACAGTAGGATTAATTTACCTTAACACGTGTTTTTGCTTCTGGTTGCCCTTTATTCTATGTGTAGACTTGTTTTGCTCGTGTAAGCGTCCCGACTTTCCATTCTCCCTGGATTTTTAAGTAGTCGTTTCAAAATAATGTTCTGAACTTTTCTGCTCTTTTCTTCACTTTTGTCATGGTTTGGACACTTGTTCTTGCTCTTTTATGTAGGTTTTTCCACTTATTATTTGCATTATGCCATTTTCTTGTAAACCTTGTTCATTTTGTAGTTTTTAAAAACATTTCCAAATAGATGGTTTTGTATTACCCATTGCGATATTGAGACCATGGTGCCAGTCTTCTAGCTTATTATTGGTTTTTGGCGTTTCTTCTAATATGGCATTATAACAATTCCAGTATTCTATTTGAACTTTCGGTTGTTTCCTTCCGAATCTTGCCTGGATGCCAATCCATGTTGGCCAAACTCGAAAAAATATGCTTTCATTACGTTAAAAATAGCTCTCTTTTACCGTGGACACGTATGCATTTACTATTTCAGTTTTGGGAACACACTTTTGAATATGAACTGTAATTCACTATCATTAATGTACATTTGTTGCAGTCCATGTTTTTGAATAGTTCTCCATAAGGCCTGATTGAAATGAAAATAGCAACCATGAATTTCAGTTTTTTAAAAAAAATGCTCTTCATGGCGTTTATTGCAGGCAATTCAAAATCCAGGTTGCATTTTCTGGGGTTTTCGCTGGCTTCTGGCATTTGTTCTTTTATTTTATTGATACCTCACGGTAGCTTTTTTCTGTTTTGTGTGACATTAGAATGTACACTAGTGGGAAAAGCTCTTCTCAATTTTGACATGATTACTGTAAAGCTGTGAGAATGGTTTTGGACAGCATTTAAAGGTGCCATCCAGCATCCATTGTTCGCTTGTTATTAATCTTTGCTTATTTTGTTCACTCGCAAACATCAGGTATTTGTCTGCATTACTTTAACTTTTGTGATATAAACAGGGTAATTCATAGAAATTCGCACAAAAATGGCGCACGCGGCTGGCGCACAGTATCCCCGTGCGATACACTGCGCCAGCCGCGTGTGAAAAAATCCTTTTCATCGCACAGCGTATTCATGGATTTTAGCCTCCGAAACCAGCCGTGGCGCAGCGACCCTGCAGCAGTGCCAGTTACGCCCCCAAGAACACCCTCGCGCAAGGAAAAGCCTTCAAAATCCCCAAATCATCGCAACGGGCTGCGCTAGCCCTGGACCAGTTCACAGGGCTGCCAAACAGCAAACGCCAAGCGGGGAACGTGTATTTCAGTGGTTCGCGGGAAGTTCCACACGCGATTGTCCTGGGTACGTGTACATCAGGGGTGCGTGGGAAGTAACACACGCGATTCGCTCAGGGCACGTGTATTTCAGGGGTGCGCGGGAAGTATCACATGCAAAAGCAGCAGGGTACGTGTATTCCAGGGGTGCACAGGAAGTATCACACGCAAAAGCAGCAGGGCACGTGTATTCCAGGGGTACGCGGGAAGTATCACACGCGATTCCATCAGGGTACGTGTATTCCAGGGGTGCACGGGAAGTATCACACGCAAAAGCAGCAGGGTACGTGTATTCCAGGGGTGCGCGGGAAGTATCACACGCAAAAGCAGCAGGGTACGTGTATTTCAGGGGTGCGCAGGAAGTATCACACGCGATTCCATCAGGGTACGTGTATTCCAGGGGTGCGAGGGGAGCACCACACGTGAATTGCACGTTTGGGTCCTCCCAGGTGTTCCCTCTACACCCTCCACGGCCCCTGCAGGTGGCCCACACCACAGGGGCCTACCCTGCACACGTCCCGCAGGCACCCCATCCACCATGGCCATGCCCCCCAGCCAACCCACATGTCACCTTGCACTACTGCCCACCAACGCATGTCCCCCTGCACCCCCAGCCACCAGGGGGACCCTCCACCAGGCCCCCACTCATGTCTACCACTACCCCCACCCCCCAGCATCCAGGGGCACCCTCCACCAGGCCCCCACTCATGTCTACCATCACCCCCACCCCCCAGCAGTGCAGGGGCAGCCTCCACCAGGCCCCCACTCATGTCTCCCACCACCCCCTCCCCCCAGCATCCAGGGGCACCCTCCACCAGGCCCCCACACATGTCCTCCTGCACCCCCACCCCCCAGCAGTGCAGGGGCTGCCTCCACCAGGCCCCCACTCATGTCTACCATCACCTCCACCCCCCAGCAGTGCAGGGGCAGCCTCCACCAGGCCCCCACTCATGTCTACCACCAACTCCACCCCCCAGCATCCAGGGGCACCCTCCACCAGGCCCCCACTCATGTCTACCATCACCCCCACCCCCCAGCAGTGCAGGGGCAGCCTCCACCAGGCCCCCACTCATGTTTACCACCACCCCCACCCCCCAGCATCCAGGGGCACCCTCCACCAGGCCCCCACTCATGTCTACCACCACTCCCACCCCCCAGCATCCAGGGGCACCCTCCACCAGGCCCCCACACATGTCCCCCTGCACCCCCAGCAGTGCAGGGGCAGCCTCCACCAGGCCCCCACTCATGTCTACCATCCCCCCACCCCCAGCAGTGCAGGGGCAGCCTCCACCAGGCCCCCACTCATGTCTACCACCACCCCCACCCCCCAGCCACCAGGGGCACCCTCCACCAGGCCCCCACTCATGTCTCCCACCACCCCTACCCCCCAGCATCCAGGGGCACGCTCCACCAGGCCCCCACTCATGTCCCCCAGCCAACATCTCACCACAATCTAGATCCCTGGCCCTTATGGTCAGCCTCCAAATGCCAAACACCCACCTGAGTATTGCATCCACCCACTTAGAAATGGCAAAAACATGATAGAACCCCAATTGCAAGTTTGGAAATGAACACATGTCCCTCACATACACCCAATGGGTGTCAGTGAATGTCAAAACCCATATCATGATATGCATGAAACCAATGAGATGATACTACACATTGAAGTTTGAAGAAAAAATATGTATTAAAAGCAACATAAATTGAATCAAAAATAAACAAACAATAATGGAAATTAAAAAAAGAAAAAAACCAGCAGGTACGTGAAATAATGCAAAACCACAAATCATAATGCAAAGGAAAGGTGTCCAAGTCAAAGTCCACAAAAGTAAATCCAATGGAAAATTAAAATCGAAAACCATTGCTCCATGGGGAAATCATAAAAAAAAATGAAAATCCTAAAGTCAACTATATACAGATAAACAATCCAGGGTCCATGATGCCAACCCAAGAAATGAAACCTATCTAATAACACTACCTAAAAAAAAAAACTATATACAAAAATGTGGCCCATTGTCCAAAAGATCCAAAAAAAATGCTAAACCAAAGAAAACCTAACACTAACTACAGAACTATTTACAAGGGCAGCGGGCTAGTCCGACGGCTCACTTCGGGATGTTCCGGGCCAGGGCATCATCGAACTCCTGCTCAATGTCCCGGAGGCGGTCCTCCTCCATGGCCCCGAGGGTCCGCAGGGCCGTCCACATGTTCACCCCAAACTCCCTGCGGATTGCCTCGAGGCACTTGGCCCGCCTCAGGGCCCTCCGCATGGAGTTCTCCGCCCTGACCATCGTGAGCCGTGCCTCTTCCACCCGCTGCCGCTCTGCATCTATGGCGTGGCCCAACCGCTGCCACACGGAAGACACTTCCCGTCCTGGGTCCTCCTGCCCTCCGGCCGATGCCTGCCCCTCCGATGTCGAAGGCCCCGAGCCATCATGGCTCCCACCACGTTGCTGCTGCTGCTGCGCCTCTGCCCATGCACTGCCTCCTGCTGCCTGCACATCCTCCGCTGGCTGGGGTGCAGTCGTTGATGTGGCCACCCCTGCTGGACGTCCGACTCCCGACTGTGGCAGGGATGCCTCCTCCACCAGCCTGGCCGCACCGTCAGAGGCAGCTCCACAGGGCACCCAGGTGACTGATGGGTGGGAAGATGGCACGGAGGACGACTGGCGCATAGGGGGTTCAGTTGAGGAGGGGGTCTGAGCAAGCCCCATCAAACGGAGGAATCCGGCCTGGGTGACCTGTCCCAGTAGGCCGACGTGGTCAACGAGCCATTCGAGATGACGTGCAGTCTCCTCATGAAAAGACTGCAGGTCACCTCGCATGGCCCGTTGACGCAACGCCACACCAGTCAGGACAGGCTCAACCCAGACCCGGATAGCGACGTCCGCAGGCAGAGGAAGGCCAGTTGTCGTGAGCTCATCCCCTGCCTGAAAATGGGTCTGGACGTAGGCATCCCTGCTGGTGCAAGATGATGCAGTGACAGGATCAGGGACAGGATTGCACACAGACACCTCTGCGGCGACCTGTGCTGCCTCCTGTCCCTGGTCCTGCACTGCACCACTAGCACCAGTGGAATCCCCACCTCCAGACCCCGTCTCTGTCGCTTGCATGGCCTCCTCCTCCACCAAACCCCCCACCAACCTGGATGACTCCGTGCCATCTTCCCCCGTTGGGCCCTGTGGGGTCCCAGCTGCCCCTTCTGCTGCCGAGGAGTCCAACTCCAACCTCCGCCTCTTGGACCTCCCCCCGGCAGCTGCGGCCTGGGACGCGGCACCAGACTCCTCACTCCCCGACGAGATCACAACCTGGGAGGGGAGCCGGGCCTTGCGTCTCCGGCTGGCGGTGGGATCCCCACTGCTGTGCTCCACAGCACCTTCTCCGCCCTCTTCATCAGTCGACGCTGCAGACAGGGAGAAATAAAACACAGGCATCAGGGCACTGTACAATGGACACATACACATATGACAGTTGCACATGAGTGGCATTGGCAAACCTCAGACATGGCATCACAATTGGCAACACACATGTCATTTCAACTTGCACACATGAGCCATACCACAGCCACATCGCAACTGCCAGCACCATCCATACACATACAACAGCATGAGCAGGCAAAGGTGAGCCAGACATCACATGCAACACAGGGAGTTCACTACACATGCACACACACACCACACTTGCATGCATATGTACACCTCAGCCAACTGTCGCAGTGTTCCGATGGGCATCCATGTCACATCTGCCAATCAGGCTTCCACATCCCGCTGTCACATGCATCCATGCTGCATCACTGTTGCACCCTTGTCAAATACACACACATGCACATGTACACAGTGCTGATACATGCAGCTGAAAACAACATACATGCGTGACATCACGAACATGCCTACTTACATACACATTCATCCAAACATGTGTGCCCACACAACTGCATTTGGTATGCAAGCCTACACACGCAAACACCATCCATGTCTCACACATGACAGCCCTCGCATGTGTTAGCCTCATAGTCCTGTACACCCCCAACCATACTCGGCCCCATACAAACAGATGTGCAACCGGCACACTACTGGCACATCACCACACGCACAGCTTACAATCATGATGCATGTACACTTACCGCTCGACTCCAGACGGGTCTGCCTCTCAAGGACCTGGACGTGGAGCGCTGGGGATATGCGTTCCAGGACCCTCATCTGATCTTCCGACAAGTGGCCCCGGCGCCCCTTAGCATCCGCTGCCTTCAAGAGGCGCCGGGCCTTGTTCAGGGTCCTGGACCTGAAGTCCTCCCAGCGCTTCTTGACATGTTGGAAGTCGCGGACTGCCACCCCCTTCACGTTGATGGCAGTCACGATGTCCGTCCAGATCCGAGTCCGTCCTTCCTTGTCGGCGCGCACACTTCCGTAGAGGGCATCATACTGCCCCAGGACTTGCTCCACCAGGACACCAACTTCCCTGGCACTGAAGCTGGTGCCCCTCTGCCTCTCTGGCCGGGGGTTGTCACTGGTGCCTGATGTTGCAGTGCCCAACATGACAACCCCAGAGGCAGAAGTGGGTGGGCAACTGGGTCCTGGGGCTGGGCTGTGGAGCGATGGAATCCCAGTCGGGAGTCTTCGGTTCCAGCAGGGGTGGTCACAGCAACAGCACCCCTGGCTGATGTGCAGGCAGCAAATGGCAGGGCACGTGGGCAGCAGGCAGTCAGGCAGCAGCAGATAGCAGGTGGGAGCGTGCTCGGGACTCTGGGGGGCAGTAAATCGGCTTTCTGGGCAGGAGCGTGGTCTTCCGTGTGCTTACGCGTGGCCAGCTTGATACGGAGTGATTTGGCACGTGAAAAGTCCTGCACGTCTGCGTGTAATTCGAGGAAAGGCCCTTAGCGCGTAAGCGCATCTGCAAGCATACGCGATTTCATTGGGCCAAAGGCCCCCATGCGCAGCTATGACGTCACGCGCAGGGCCGTAGAGAATGGCGCGTGTAAAAAAAAAGATACACGTCCGAGTGTCAAAGCGTGCAATTGGTGGAAATGGCCTCATGGCGTATGCGCGTCTGTGACGTGTGAATAAAAGGTACGTGTAGAACGCCATTTCCTTGTACGTGCTTTTCGTGGAGAGCGAGTGGGTGAAATCTGTACTTCTTGTCGGTTCACACGTGATTTACTTCACGGCGTTTCAAGTTCGTACTCCCTGTTACCTCTGACAGCTTTTTCTCTTTTCCTCTTTTTCCTGGGCCTGTTTCCTCAAACAGCGTTCCCTTCTACTGTTGTCCTGTCTCCTCAGACAGCATACAATTCTTCTTTTGGCAGGGGTGTTGCCAACGCGCACACGCGCATATTTTTCACGCTTTTGTTCCTGGCAGACGGTGAGTCGCGCACGTATTTAACATCTGTGCTTGCCCCGTGTGTCGCGTACCCCTTCAGAGGTCATTCTAGGCTGCGTGTGACACGCATACGTTCATTCTTGTGTTTCTGGGTGCCACAGCATAGTGCAGGTTTATTTTTCCACACACATGGTCTAGGAGGGGTTGCGTGCACCTTACTTCCCTTTTTTGGGGTGCCTGTGCGTTGCGTGACCCGTCATCTTTCCCCAGGGGTGACATACAGCCTTGCTAGAGCACTAGGGTACGATTACCATCTGGTACCCAACCCCTTTGACCCCCAATTGCCCAGGACAATAGTTCACATCGACTCCCATACGCACAATAACATCAGTGCCATGGCTGGGAGGCGAACAAGCCGTAAGGGTGGCAAAGGTGGCCGAGCCCCAAGTGGTGGCCGTGGTGGATCCGGTAGGGGACGTGGCCGTGACTTGCAGGGTGCCCCTAGCCCCCCATGTGTGGAGGAGCAGTCAGGGACACCCATGCCCCCCCCTGGTTGAGGGTAACGTGGCTGACACCATCCATGCTCAGCCCTTGTTGGACCAGCCCACTGTGGAACCAGACCTGGCACAGGGTGACTCCATGGCTAACTTCCAGGTCAGCAGGTCTAGGCCATGTGCGCCGGTGCACGTTGGTGTCATCAGGCCACGTGGATCAGGGGCAGCTAGGTCATCTGCTGCCCCGCATAGGCAGGCTGGGGAGGCTGCAGGGGCAGCTGCGGCTCCATCCACCCCACCTCTCACACACCCAGCCAGGACAGTGTCGGTCCAAGTCCATCATGCTGACATTCCCCCTGACACCATCACACTTGAGCTAATGCCTGCACCAACTCCCATGCTTAGTGTGCAATCCCACACTCCTAGTACAGAGTCCACCGGGGCTCCTGCCCCTAGTGTCCAGAGCGGCATAGGACACTCAGGATCCCCACCACCTTCCAAGCGGAAGAGGAAGAGTGCTCGTCCAGTAGAGGCTGATGCCCCAGACACGGCTACACAGTCCGGCCCGTCAAGGAAGCCCAGCTTCAATGAGGCCAAACTGAATGCACTTGTAGAGTATGTGTCCGCACATTACCGCGAAATGGTGATTGTTGCAGGATCCAAGACCACACCTGCACAACGTCAGGCACACTGGTAGACCATTGCGGACATCATAAGTGCCCTTGGAATCGTGAGGCGCACAGCTACTGAATGCTACAAGCGCTGGAATGACCTGAAGCGCAGGGCAAAGAATAAGCTGGCCTCAAGTCATGCCGCAACTCTAGTGACTGGAGGTGGGTCTCCAGCAGAGGACATAGAACTCACTCCACATGAGCAGGTTGCTGGGATCTACGTCACGGAGGAACAGATCCAAGGCGTGGGAGAACTGGCAGATTACGAGGCATTGTCCAGTGAGTGCACATGCATGTGTGTGTCATCCATGTACATGGTGTGTGTGGGAGGGCTTCTGTTTGGGTGCCAGGTGAGGGTGTGTGTGCCTGAGTGGTTTGGGTCACCCATGTGCCTCATCCAATACATTCTGCGCACCAGCATTTGGGTATAGCAGCATCCCTTCTGCCAACATTAGACATCCAGCCCAACACCATGCCAGTTACCCTGGAAGTGTCATCTTGCCACAACATTGTTGCTTATTTTCCTCTGTTTATTCAGGCAGATTGTTTGCATACCACCCCTTTTACTCTGGATTTCTCAGTCCTATTGTCACATGTCTGGCATGGCTATGGTACAGTGGACTGGCTTTGTTTCCTGGACATGATTTGTTTAGACATGTCCCTGTGCTATAGAACCATTTTGGACTGGTAGCTCCAGGTTAAACATTTGAACCATTTCAATGAAAAAATCAATTTCATGAGCAAACTGGACTGAATGAACAATTGGTGCCCTCCTCTCCCTCTTCACTTTATGGCTAGGGTACATGCCATCTGTGTGATGGCATGTGTATTTGACCTGCCAATCACTGGCCAATGTGTGATGCCACTGCTAGGCAGCATGCAGCAAATGTGTTCATCTTCCATCTTGGTGTCATCAATGTGTGCCATCTGCCTACCCTTCACACGCAGTGACGGTGCATGCATGGGAGGGTTTTAGTCATGTGGGACATGTGTCAATCAAGTACTGTTTCTGTAGCCTCTCAGCCCTAATTGTGTGCCATAGTGCTAATGCCTGTTTCCATTTGTTTTCTTTTATGTCTTTGCAGGGGATGACGCACTTGATACTGCTGGGGTTGTGGAGATGGTGCAGACCCAGGAGGGGTCTGAGGCCCGACCGACCACCAGTGAGGGACGTGGTGTGGTGGTGGGTGAGAACCCACAACTGCTGCAGGTCGTGCTCTCAAGGGGTGTCTCTGGCTGCACCTCCCCCGAGCTGTATTCGGGTGTCGATTCGGATGATGAGACCTATGTGCCGTCGCAGGTGAGTGTTCCTGGGAGGGATTCTGTTCTGTCCGACCCACCTGCACCAGGGTTAGAACCCTCAATGGGGATGTCAGTGTTGGCAGGTACACCTTTGGTGGTTACGGATGCAGGGTCACACTCCGTGACATCTGATCCTGTTCCTGGGCCAGCAGATCAGAGGGGGAATGCAGTCCAATAGCCTCAGGCAGTGCCGGCACAGCAAGGCACAGTTTGCCTTGCTCCAGACAGGTGTGGTGCCCGCCGACGTGGTGGCCGTCAGCCACCTGGCAATACCGCATGGGAGCAATCCATATACGGTATGGCAACCCAACAGGCAGCATCATCAGAGATGATGGCTCAGGCCATGGATAGGGTGGCCACTTCCATTGTCCCCCCCGAAAGGCTGATGGAGCGACTACAGCAGGCAACAGACTCCATCTGCCAGTCACAAAGGGAGGACATGTTGGCGTTCGACAGGGACAGGCGGGCGGCACTGGTGACTCTGCGGGAAGCCATTTCCATAGGGTCCCAGGGCCACAGGGAAGCCCTGAGGGTGGAACTCCTTCACCTCAGGACGACTCTTGTTGAGCTTGAGGCTTCAACAAACAGAAGGACAGAACAGCAGCTGGAGCGTCTCACACGTACGCTCTCAGCTGAGATGCAGGCAACTAGGGCGGAGGTCCGGGCATCCCGTGAGTTGTTGCATGGGGACCTCCGCACAATTATCCTCCAGAACGAGACCTACCACACCCGCATGCTTGCTGCCATGGAGGAACAGACTAGGGCTTTGCATGGGCTGCCTCCCATAGTGCCACCACCTCCTGATGCAGCTGCAGAGGGTGAGGAGAGCGACAGCAGTGATTCTCCCACAATAGGGTAGCCGTGTAGGCCATGAGCCCATGGAGGTGTTTTTTTTTTTCCGCAACATCCACACAGGTGGGTTTTGGTGTGCACCCTGTCCTCGGATCTCCTGGGTGGCCTCCCCCACCCCCCAGGCCCATTAATGGCCATTTTTGATTTTTTTTTGTTTTTTTGTTTTTTTTTGGGACAGTGTGTTGCCTTGTGTGGCTCCCGTGGGCATACGCTGCATTGTGGCTGGGCACACACAGGCTTGTCATGAATTTGGTTCAGATGCTTGGGTTTTTGTGACACACGCCCCTCCTGCTTCCCGTTTCCATGGGCTTGCAAAGGGTGTGCCCAAGTGACATTGACGTACATGGTGACATTGGACTCCCATTCGATGTGTGGGCAGTCTGTAGTCAATACTGTGTATACATTCATAGTGCATATTGTTGTATTGTACACTGCATGGTGTATTGATATGTGCCTCTGCATCCATCTCATCCTCCTAATTTGCAGGTCCATTTCTCATGTCTTCACAAGGCGGTCCACCTTGGTACTGGAGTCCATGTTGTAAGCAGTGCACCTACACTCTTGCGTGGCTCTAACACTGTGTACTTGGAAGTGTTCGAAGTGCTGGCATCATCAGGTAGTGAGGCTAGCAAATTTTTAAGTCTGTAATGTCATGTTTAAGGTAGGTTGGAGGTTGTGTAGGTGATTGGTATTCTTGGTAAGTATTTGGTAATGTGTGTTGTAGGTCCTGCATTACTGTGAGCATTTCATGTGTGGCCATGTTTCCATTAGGGACACTGTAGCTGGTGACACTTGGGGCATGTTGTGGGGATTAATTTGTTTGCTCTCACATTGCATGACATGCCATGGTGTGTTGTGTGGCCGTGCCGGGGAGGGGTTGGGTGACATGGCACTGTTCTCATGTAGTATTTTGCAAGTGGGTATTCATTTGTGCAGCATGGAAGTGTGTCTTTTGATGACACTGCATTGGTGGTGTTTGTGTAGGTAGGGATGCACACATTCTGACACTTCCACATGAACAATCTCAGGCTGCTATGGTTCTGACAGTTGACTGTCCCTTTGTTCGTCATAATTGTCAGGTCGAGTCATCATTGCTTATCAGATGGCATGTGCCAGGGCTGTGTGCACTCCACAGGGGTGTGATTTCTATTTGAAGTAATTAGCCACCAGCTGCGTACGGGATGCCTCACCCCGTGCCCTTTCCCCTCCCATGCGCAGCGGGCGTGCATGTGGTTGGGGATGTGGGGGCACCACCATGTCCACAGCCAGGCCCCGGCCTGTTGCAACATTGTGCAGGACACATGCCACCACTATGATCCTGCACACTACTGGGGGCGCATATAACAGCTGCCCGCCAGAACGGTCAAGGGAGCGAAAGCGTGACTTGAGCACTCCGAATGTGCGCTCCACTATGCCCCGGGTTGCAATATGGGCTGTGTTGTATCTTACCTCGGGAGGCGTGATGGGGTTCCGAATTGGCGTCATCATGTGGGTGCTCAGAGGGTAGGCACTGTCCCCTGGTGAGGAGGTGATGGGTATCATTAGTGGGGTAGTGACATAACTCTGCATCTGACATGCATGCATGTGCAGTGGCATTCATACTCACCAAGCAGCCATGCATCGCCATGCCGCCCAGCTTCTAGGTCCCGGCTTAGGGTATACATTCAGTAAATGAAGCGGTCGTGGGTGGACCCTGGATAGTTGGAATATACTGAGGTGATGATTCCCTTGGCATTACATACTACCTGCACGTTGATGGAATGCCAGTGCTTGCGGTTCCTATAGATGTGCTCAGATGCCCTGGGGGGACGTAGTGCCACATGGGTGCAGTCAATGGCACCTAGCACTTTGGGGAATTGTGCCACACCGTAGAAATCGAGGGCGGCAGCCTGCCTTTCTGCAGGTGTCCTGGGCAGGTATATGTGCCTACGGACTGATGGGCGTGCAGTGATGATGTTCAAGACCTGGTGTAGGCAGCGTGACTGCGTGGCCTGTGACACCCCACCCACTATGGCACTTGTCCGCTGAAATGATCCTGTGGCCAAGAAGTGCAGTACATTGAGGACCTTCTCCAGGGGGCTGAGTGCTTGGGAGCACAGGGTGGGTGATGTGAGGTCATCCTCCCACTCACTGACCCGGTCCAGTATTATGTGTGGTGGAAACCTGTACCCCCCATACACCTGGTCATCAGGCATCCCAAAAAGGCTAGTTCTGGGAGTGAAAATTCGGGCCCTCACTATCCTCCTCCTCCTCCTTTGGTAACCCACGGCCACTGCTGCTAGGAACGGTATATTCATCCTGGCGTCTGAGCTTGTTTGTTGTTTGCGTGCACTTTTATGCTGCGCGGGTCGACGTACGCCTGCTTCATGCTGGCGTACGTGTTTCAGGATTGGACCATTTATTTTTCGGCGCGTTGTAGGCGAATGTGTGAATCTTCCCGCCCGCCCCAGGAATACACGTACCCAGGGCAATCGCGTGTGGAACTTCCCGCGAACCCCGTAATACACGTAGCCTGCTGGTATCGCGTGTGGAAGTTCACGCGGACCCATAATACACGTACCCTGATGGTATCGCATGGGAGACTACCCGCGCACCCCAGGAATACACGTACCCAGGCAAATCGCACGGCTGGGGGGTGGGGGTGCAGGGGGACATTTGTGGGGGCCTGGTGGAGGCTGCCCCTGCACTGCTGGGGGGTGGGGGTGCAGGGGGACATGTGTGGGGGCCTGGTGGAGGCTGCCCCTGCACTGCTGGGGGGTGGGGGTGGTGGGAGACATGAGTGGGGGCCTGGTGGAGGGTGCCCCTGCACTGCTGGGGGTGGGGGTGCAGGGGGACATGAGTGGGGGCCTGGTGGAGGCTAACCCTGCATTGCTGGGGGGGTGGGGGTGATGGTAGACATGAGTGGGGGCCTGGTGGAGGGTGCCTCTGGATGCTGGGGGGTGGGGGTGATGGTAGACATGAGTGGGGGCCTGGTGGAGGCTGCCCCTGCACTGCTGGGGGGTGGGGGTGATGGTAGACATGTGTGGGGGCCTGGTGGAGGGTGCCCCTGGATGCTGGGGGGTGGGGGGGTGGGAGACATGAGTGGGGGCCTGGTGGAGGCTGCCCCTGCACTGCTGGGGGGTGGGGGTGCAGGAGGACATGAGTGGGGGCCTGGTGGAGGCTGCCCTGCCCCTGCACTGCTGGGGGGGGGCTGGTGGTAGACATGAGTGGGGGCCTGGTGGAGGGTGCCCTGCACTGCTGGGGGGTGGGGGTGCAGGGGGACATGAGTGGGGTCCTGGTGGAGGCTAACCCTGCACTGCTGGGGTGTAGGGGTGATGGTAGACATGAGTGGGGGCCTGGTGGAGGGTACCCCTGGATGCTGGGGGGTGGGGGTGATGGTAGACATGAGTGGGGGCCTGGTGGAGGCTGCCCCTGCACTGCTGGGGGGTGGGGGTGATGGTAGACATGTGTGGGGGCCTGGTGGAGGGTGCCCCTGCACTGCTGGGGGGTGGTGGTGGTGGTAGACATGAGTGGGGGCCTGGTGGAGGGTGCCCTGCACTGCTGGGGGGTGGGGGTGGTGGGAGACATGAGTGGGGGCCTGGTGGAGGCTGCCCCTGGATGCTGGGGGTGCAGGAAAACATGAGCGGGGGCCTGGTGGAGGCTGCTCCTGCACTGCTGGGGGGTGGGGGTGCAGGGGGACATGAGTGGGGGCCTGGTGGAGGCTGCCCCTGCACTGCTGGGGGGTGGGGGTGGTGGGAGACATGAGTGGGGGCCTGGTGGAGGCTGCCCCTGGATGCTGGGGGGTGGGGGTGGTGGGAGACATGAGTGGGGGCCTGGTGGAGGCTGCCCCTGGATGCTGGGGGGTGGGGGTGCAGGAAAACATGAGTGGGGGCCTGGTGGAGGGTGCCCCTGCACTGCTGGGGGGTGGGGGTGGTGGGAGACATGAGTGGGGGCCTGGTGGAGGTTGCCCCTGGATGCTGGGGGGTGGGGGTGCAGGAAAACATGAGTGGGGGCCTGGTGGAGGGTGCCCCTGCACTGCTGGGGGATGGGGGTGGTGGTAGACATGAGAGGGGGCCTGGTGGAGGCTGCCCCTGCACTGCTGGGGGGTGGGGGTGCAGGACAACATGAGTGGGGGCCTGGTGGAGGGTGCCCCTGCACTGCTGGGGGGTGGGGGTGGTGGGAGACATGAGTGGGGGCCTGGTGGAGGGTGCCCCTGCACTGCTGGGGGGTGCAGGGGGACATGAGTGGGGGCCTGGTGGAGGCTGCCCCTGAACTGCTGGGGGGTGGGGGTGGTGGGAGACATGAGTGGGGGCCTGCTGGAGGTTGCCCCTGGATGCTGGGGGGTGGGGGTGGTGGGAGACATGTGTGGGGGCCTGGTGGAGGGTGCCCTGCACTGCTGGGGGGTGGGGGTGGTGGGAGACATGTGTGGGGGCCTGGTGGAGGGTGCCCCTGCACTGCTGGGGGGTGGGGGTGGTGGTAGACATGAGTGGGGGCCTGGTGGAGGGTGCCCTGCACTGCTGGGGGGTGGGGGTGGTGGGAGACATGTGTGGGGGCCTGGTGAAGGGTGCCCCTGCACTGCTGGGGGGTGGGGGTGGTGGTAGACATGAGTGGGGGCCTGGTGGAGGGTGCCCTACACTGCTGGGGGGTGGGGGTGGTGGTAGACATGAGTGGGGTCCTGGTGGAGGGTGCCCTGCACTGCTGGGGGGTGGGGGAGGTGGGAGACATGTGTGGGGGCCTGGTGGAGGGTGCCCCTGGATGCTGGGGGGTGGGGGTGCTGGGAGACATGTGTTGGTGATCAGTAGTGCAAGGTGACATGTGGGCTGGCTGGTGGGCATGGCCATGGTGGATGGGTTGCCTGTGGGACATGAGCAGGGGTGCAGGGTAGTCCCCTGTGGTGTGGCTGCCTGCAGGGGCCGTGGAGGGTGTAGAGGGAACACCTGGGAGGACCCACACGGCCAAATCACGTGTAGCATTCCCCGGCACCACCGAAATACACGTACCCTGCTGAAATCGCGTGTGAATCGTCCCGCACACCTCGGAATACACGTACCCCGGCCAATCGCGTGTGGAACTTCCCGCGCACCCGAAGTACACGTACCCAGGACAATCGCGTGTGGAACTTCCTGCGCATCCCGAAGTACACGTACCCAGGCCAATCGCGTGTGGAACTTCCCGCGCACCCCGAAGTACACGTACCCAGCCCAATCGCGTGTGGAACTTCCCGCGCACCCCGAAACACATGTACCCAGGCTAATCGCGTGTGGAACTTCCCGCGCACCCCGTAGTGCACATACCCAGGCTAATCGCGTGTGGAACTTCCCACGCACCCGAAGTACACGTACGCAGGCCAATCGTGTGTGGAACTTCCCGCGCACCCCGAAGTACACGTACCCAGGCCAATCGTGTGTGGAACTTCCCGCGCACCCCGAAACACACGTACCCAGGCTAATCACGTGTGGAACTTCCCACGCACCCCGTAGTACACGTACCCAGGCTAATCGCATGTGGAACTTCCCCCGCACCCCGAAGTACACGTACCCAGGCCAATCGCGTGTGGAACTTCACGCGCACCCAGGAACACACGCACACGCTATTTTTCACACAGCGGGTGTCCGTGTTTGTCGGTACCCCTTTGCACCTCTTTTGTCCTAGAGGGCCACTGTATGGACCATTCTTCATGGCTGTATATGGGGGCTTTTTGTTAGCGCACATTTTGGCGCACATTTTTTTCAGGCGCAGGGGCGCTACCGCCTGCTTTCTTGTGGCGTACTTGTTTGGCCCTGTGCGCGTCTTTGACCGTGCGTTGGTTTGCCCTATTCGATTCCATGAATACGGGTTGTAGGCGAGCGTGTGGGCGTTCCGCGCACTTGCCTCCTGTACTTCCCCCGTGACGCCCATATTTTCACGCGTTGTTCCCCATTCCGAGTGTTACGCCCCGTGTTCCGCCTACTCTTGTGATGTGCGCCGCGCTATGTGCGATTTCGCAGTGGCCGTGGCGCACGCTGTTGGATGACCTGTGCGCCGGCGTGCGCGGCGCACATTTTCAGCGCACATCCAATGTTTTTCTCGCGCACGGACTTCCATGAATCGATGTGCGCTGGTTTCCCTGTGATTTTCGCACTTGCACTGCAATTTTCGCACTTTTACTGAGAATCGCACGTTTTGGAATTTTCAGCGCACATTAATTCCATGAATCGACCCCAAAATGTTTTCACCCTGCAGTGTAATTTTCAGGTTTTCCGGTATTTGCAAATCAGCAATGTTTTGCGGAATTGACGGCCTATTCTGTTTAGATGCTCTTTGACAAATGACTTGTCGTTTTAATAATTTTGCACAAGGCATTTCTGCTGATAAATGTTACGGCAGTTCGCCTAAAATTTGTCTCACTATTTGGCCACTTGTTCCAGCATCCTCAGTTCCTTTGCGTTTTAGTTCAGTTATTTTTCTTTTAACCTCAATTTTCAAAATAGTTGGGTCATGGTTGTGATTTTTTTATATACTCGATGGTGCAATTTATTGTGCGTGCCCTTCCTCTGCAATCTAATTAGCTAGATTGACATAGCTGCTTTTTCCCTTTGTGCGAAATCATGCAATTTGCTTTCTCCATATCAGTTCCTCCTACAGCAATAAAACATATATTTTCATTATTACTTCAGTAAAGTTCGTTTATACAATTCCACTTATAAATATACCCTTTCACGTTAGGTTTACATGTTTTGCTTTCTTACCTCAAACACGTTAGTCTTTCCACAAATAAATACTCCTTTCCCACTTTGCTTATCCTGATGTTCGCACACTCGTCTCTTATACCTCACAATCTACCAGTTGACAGTTTATCGGCCTTTCCTGTCAAAGCATTCATTTTCTCTTCCTGTAACTTTGTATCGCGTTGTTTTCTATCCAATCACCTCTCAACTCCTTTCTCGTGTTTCAGGAAGTTGTTGCGAGCACTTTGTGTTTTCTTTTTTTTAAGCTAATCTTATTAACGTCTATTTTTAACATCTCTGTTTGTTTTTTTACTTTGTGAAATGGTAAATACTGTGATATTGGGCCTCATTACAATTATGGCGGTAAGGCAACAACTGCTCCGGTATCGCTACCGGCACCGTTGCTACCGTACCGCCATACAAGTTCTGCTCGCGGGTGCCCTTGCAGCCACCAGGTCTAACCTGGTGGCCGTACCGGTACCCGTGAACAGAACATGATGTTAGCAACGGTACCGTTATTAACGGTAACCGTTAATAACGATAATTACCCGGTAATTGCCCATTCGCGGGTGCCAGACCCGGATGTGAGTTTGGAGGTAGCCTTGCCGGTTTTACCGGCAAGGCTACCTCCAACCTCCTAATGAGGCCCATAGACATGAAAGGGACACTTTCAGACTAATTTCTATTTTGAACATTTAATCTGCTGTGATTTCCATTGCAAACAACTCAGCCTCGTTAAAATAACCCCAATCCCGTCCGACCACATTACAGAACAACTGATATAGCACATCCGCCCATAAAAGAGGCTCTGATTTAAGTGCTAAATTGGATAGACCATCGGGTCCAGGGGCATTTAAAGACTTGGCCCTCTTCATCGCCGCGTGTATTCCTACTGGATCAATATCCAAAAGGTCCCACGCCTCCACACCCAAAAAGAACCCCGGTATCATAAACGAACAAACCTCTATACAACTTACAACAGCACACAGGTTACTAAAATAGGTCTCCCACTCCTGACCTGAAATTGACAGATGTTGCAATGATAGTTGCAAACCCCCCTACCCTCTCTCGTAACAGTCTCCAGAAATTGTCAGTCTCTCGAGAGGACAAATCAATAAGCATATTTTCTGCATCGTTCCGTAATAGCAATGCACGATGGCCCTTTACCCAATTCCTAGAGATTTAAGCTTGGCTATGATTCGAATCACATTGGACCCCATTTTTATGGTTTTCCCAATGTCCCCTCTCAGCTTCTTCCTTTCTAGAACCTCTGCATTAAACGTATGTGAGAGTACTGGGGGGCTACTGTCACTTCTGAGAGTCTAAGAGGGTATCAGGGCAACAAGCATATCTGCAAACGGGGAGAAAACAAATGTGGACACATATCTACAAAAAGTCCCCCCACAAAATCCTGATCAATCCTAGCATTGAGCTGACAGGCATACTTGGGTCTCCAAATTACTGCGTGGTTCTGAGGATTTACATCAATGGCAGCCAAAAGCAGGTCATGAATATCATAGTTGAGAACTAATGCTTGCCCACTTCCCCCATGCCAACCCTCAATTAAAGATATTCATTAAATCCCCAATGAAATGCTATGGGAAATTATCTTTCTCCCATTTTCTGTCACAATAGCTCCCTCCCAGGGGCTCCATAATGTTGTCATGTATGTTTTTCCCCGGGTATTAGTCAGGACCAGGGATTCTGTCTCAGATATTATTCTTATAGCCCTGGTATGGCTCAGAAGGGCATGGTACCCGCCTCTTCTAGAACTAACTGACATCCCCCATCTTTCCATTACCAAAACCCAATCTCTCCATTATCATCCTTTCCGTATACGATCCTAAAACTCATGGGGAGCTGGGTCAACAAGAGCTTAGGGGAGGGATCTGGAGACTGAGGGACAGGGGTGTCAGAAACATGGTTCATAACCCAAATTAGCTAAAGCATTACAGATACTAGGAGACCATGCCAACTCCTTTCTAGCATGGCCGACGTGCCAACTGTGCAATGAAACGCTATGCTAGAACTAAAGCTCTTCCAAGCCCGAATCTCAGTCTGTCTTCTGTTTCAATGACTGTTAGAAGGGGAGATCCGAGACTTGACACCACCCCTTAATGCACAAGATGGCAGCGCCCAGCAAGGGAGACTGATGGGGACATTGGTCAGACTCTACCATTCTGGGGCCAGAGAGGGTGAGACATTGTGAACAGTGTGCACACTGGGTGATGTGTGCAGACAGTGTTGTGCAAATGCTAATTAGTGGACTCGAAAGCGGGTGTAGAGAAGGTGCTGCTGTTTGTGTTTAGCGAGAACGTGTGAGAGGTCTGCTATCGGTGAACAGGGGATTTTGCTGTGTGTACATTGGACTTGGGTGAGTCCCCATGACTCACCCGAGTCATGGGGACTCGGGTGAGTTGACACAGGTATGGTATGGTACGTACAATGTACACTTGCCTGGACTAGTCTCTCTATACGTCATTCTGTGGGGTGCCTGTGCACTCTTGTGTCTTACCTGGAAGAGATTGAAGCTCTTACATTGGGTGCTGCTCGTGGAAGCAGAAAACGGAATGCTTCTTGTTGTATCCTGAGCAAGGTGATGTTTTGCATGCACAGTTTGAGGGAATGGATACTATTTGCATTGGGTTTGAAGCATTGTGTGGGCATTACCCAAGTCAAAAAGTAAGATCTTCCGGGAATCATTCTGGAGTCACCCAGTGACTCCATCCTAGAGTCATCCATGGCTAGTTCAGGGAGATCATCCAAAACCACTGTCATATATCGCCCATGGAAAGTATGGAGCAGATGGGTGACGTGGAAGAAGGACTAAAACTCAAGAGTCACTGCAAGGTGTGGTCTGGTCTTTCTGTTGTTGCACCTACAAGTACCTGGAAGATGAGAACACCTGTGCGTTGCAACTTTCTTGCTGCCTACGTGAGTTACACAACACTCGTTCTCTGCCTTCCATTGCTCCTCTGTGATTCCCTTGCCTTCCTTCCTTGTTTGTCAGCCTGTCTCTTCCTTTCACCGCTTCCCGCGGTCGCTCTCTCCCGTTCCAGTTGTTTCCTGTGTGTTCTGCTTCCCGCTGTTGTGCCGCGCTCGGCACTTCCTTCCTGCACGCGTTCCTTCCTCGGCGTCCTACCTGTCTTCAGACGCTCTTGGGTGGAAGCGCTACTTTGTTTCAGTGCATCGGAGTTCTGTACTGCTTGTGCTGTTCCTCACTGGATTTCTATTCCTCAATCCACTACAAATACTTACCAGTGCATGTTGGTTATTGTGGTCTCGTACTCTCTGACCTCAAGCACGCCCGACCTGTACACTTCTACTTACCTACTCGTGAATGCTGGGTACTGGAGTCTAGATACCAGCGCACACCTACAACTATCTCTGGATAACTACAACCCACCACTGCTTACTTCAACTACAAAATCTTCCAGGGTTTTTCGGCAAAGCTTTTCCCTGGTTTGGGGTGGGCTCCCTGGAGTTCCCTGCTGCTGGGCTAATAGCTTTATAGGCAAGGTGGCCTCCGAGGGAGCTTGCCCCTATCTCGTCAAATGAAAGGACAAGGCCATCAGGACAAAGACTACGACTGCCTGGAGGGAAAAGCTGGAAAGCTCGTCCGACCAATCAGTAAAGACAGACACAGAATCATCAGGTGAGGATTGGGCTATTGGTAAGGAAAGTGTGAGTGATAAACCTGCGGAATCTTAGAACCATCCTGAAGTATGTGTATAGGCTGAAATATTTAAATGTGATGACACTAGAGTTATCACAGAAACGACTCCAGGGTGAGTTTCAATTACTTTCAGTGATCTTGTATTACTCCAGGAGGACCCCGTGACAGTTTAAGGATGGGTGGGGATTACTCCAGTATTACCCATGACAACTTCAGTATGGGTGGGATTACTCCAGTATTACCCCATTTCAACTTCAGGATGTGTGGGGATTACCCCAGGATGACCCTGTGACAACTTCAGGATGGGGGAGGATTACTCCAAGATGACCCCATGACAACTTCAGGATGGGTGGGGGGATTACTCCAGGATGACCCCATGACAACTTCAAGATGGGTCGGGGGGATTACTCCAGGATTACCCCATGACAACTTCAGGATGAGTGGGGGATTACTCCAGGATGACCCTGTGACAACTTCAAATTTGGGTGGGAGGGTTACTCAAAGATCACCTCATGACAAATTCAGGATGGGTGGGGGGATTACTCCAGGATGACCCCATGAAAACTTCAGGATGGGTGCGAGGGTTACTCCAAGATCACCCCATGACAACTTCAGGATGGGTGGGGGGATTACTCCAGGATGACCCCATGAGAACTTCAGGATGGGTGGGGGGGATTACTCCAGGATGACCCCATGACAACTTCAGGATGGGTGGGGGGGATTACTCCAGGATGACCCCATGACAACTTCAGGATGAGTGGGGGGATTACTCCAGGATGACCTCATGACAACTTCAGGATGGGTGGGGGGATTACTCTAGGAATACCTCATGACAACTTCAGGATGAGTGGGGGGATTACTCCAGGATGACTCCATGACAACTTCAGGATGGGTGGGGGGATTACTCCAGGATGACCCTGTGACAACTTCAGGATGGGTCGGGGGGATTACTCCAGGAGGACCCCATGACGACTTCAGGATGAGTGGGGGGATTACTCCAGGATGACCCCATGACAACTTCAGGATGGGTGGGGGATTACTCCAGGATGACCCTGTGACAGCTGCAGGATGGGTGGGGGGGATTACTCCAGGATGGCCCTGTGACAACTTCAGGATGAGTGGGGGGATTACTCCAGGATGACCCCATGACAACTTCAGGATGAGTGGGGGGTTACTCCAGGATGGCCCTGTGACAACTTCAGGATGGGTGGGGGATTACTCCAGGATGACTCCATGACAACTTCAGGATGGGTGGGGGGATTACTCCCGGAATACCCCATGACAACTTCAGGATGAGTGGGGGGATTACTCCAGGATGGCCCTGTGACAACTTCAGGATGGGTGGGGGATTACTCCAGGATGACCCCATGACAACTGCAGGATGGGTGGGGGGATTACTCCAGGATGACCCCATGACAACTTCAGGATGGGTGGGGGATTACTCCAGGATGACCCCGTGACAACTTCAGGATGGGTGGGGGGATTACTCCAGGATGACCCCGTGACAACTTCAGGATGAGTGGGGGTATTACTCCAGGATAACCCCGTGACAACTTCAGGATGGGTGGGGGATTACTCCAGGATGACCCCATGACAACTTCAGGATGGGTGGGGGATTACTCCAGGATGCCCCCATGACAACTTCAGGATGGGTGCGAGGAATTACTCCAGGATGACCCCATGACAACTTCAGGATGGGTGCGGGGAATTACTCCAGGAGGACCCCATGAGAACTTCAGGATGGGTGCGAGGAATTACTCCAGGATGACCCCATGACAACTTCAGGATGGGTGCGAGGAATTACTTCAGGATGACCCCATGACAAATTCAGGATGGGTGCGAGGAATTACTCCAGGATGCCCCCATGACAACTTCAGGATGGGTGCGAGGAATTACTCCAGGATGCCCCCATGACAACTTCAGGATGGGTGCGAGGAATTACTCCAGGATGACCCCATGACAACTTCAGGATGGGTGCGAGGGATTACTCCAGGATGACCCCATGACAACTTCAGGATGGGTGCGAGGGATTACTCCAGGATGACCCCATGACAACTTCAGGATGGGTGCGAGGGATTACTCCAGGATGACCCCATGACAACTTCAGGGTGGGTGGGGGGATTACTCCAGGAATACCCCATGACAACTTCAGGGTGGGTGGGGGGATTACTCCAGGAATACCCCATGACAACTTCAGGATGAGTGGGGGGATTACTCCAGGATGACCCCATAACAACTTCAGGATGGGTGGGGGATTACTCCAGGATGACCCCATGGCAACTTCCGGGTGGGTGGGGGGATTACTCCAGAATGACCCCATGACAACTTCAGGATGGGTGGGGGGATTACTCCAGGATGACCCCATGACAACTTCAGGGTGGGTGGGGGGATTACTCCAGGATGACCCCATGACAACTTCAGGATGGGTGGGGGGATTACTCCAGGATGACCCCATGACAACTTCAGGGTGGGTGGGGGGATTACTCCAGGAATACCCCATGACAACTTCAGGGTGGGTGGGGGGATTACTCCAGGAATACCCCATGACAACTTCAGGATGAGTGGGGGGATTACTCCAGGAATACCCCATGACAACTTCAGGATGAGTGGGGGGATTACTCCAGGATGACCCCATAACAACTTCAGGATGGGTGCGAGGAATTACTCCAGGATGCCCCCATGACAACTTCAGGATGGGTGCGAGGAATTACTCCAGGATGCCCCCATGACAACTTCAGGATGGGTGCGAGGAATTACTCCAGGATGACCCCATGACAACTTCAGGATGGGTGCGAGGGATTACTCCAGGATGACCCCATGACAACTTCAGGATGGGTGCGAGGGATTACTCCAGGATGACCCCATGACAACTTCAGGATGGGTGGGGGGGATTACTCCAGGATGACCCCATGACAACTTCAGGGTGGGTGGGGGGATTACTCCAGGATGACCCCATGACAACTTCAGGGTGGGTGGGGGGATTACTCCAGGATGGCCCTATGACAACTTCAGGGTGGGTGGGGGGATTACTCCAGGAATACCCCATGACAACTTCAGGATGAGTGGGGGGATTACTCCAGGATGACCCCATGACAACTTCAGGATGAGTGGGGGGGATTACTCCAGGATGACCCCATAACAACTTCAGGATGGGTGGGGGATTACTCCAGGATGACCCTGTGACAACTGTAGGATGGGTTTGAAATTGTGAACGATTATTGCAGACAACTTCAGGAGGAGTTATTTCATGTTGCTTCCAGACAATTTAGGAAAAGGGTTTTGATTCCTTGTGTGCAAGACGGGTGGAATTACTATAGGGTGAGTCTGGTTAGACTTATGGATAGTGTACTGGAAAACCTCAAGGGAATGTGCAGCCGTTACTTTCCATCATTGCCTTCTTTGCTTGATTTAGTATACAAAACTACAAATCCAGCCCACAATGGCACAAACCAACCTGTAAACACACCAATTTCAGTTCTCAACTCTAGCTAACATGGCATCACACCCAATAAACTCCCACAATTACAAATCACTGCACTAAAATACACACTTTCAGTGACCTAAACAGAATCCGCTAAGGGTTTACCTGCATGACGGACTGCCAATCACTTCACCCAATATCGCTAGGAGCAGGTAACAATTAGTTCGACCATTCACCACACCCAAGAAAACACTAGCTGACCCCCAACAGAAATCAATATAAAAAATCATTGACCATTTACAAGTTGGCACCAACCTACAAATTAACCAGATGAACTATAGTTCTACACACAAGAGCACTTGCAGCTTCAGTTTCACAGAGAAGTGTGTGAACTACAATTACGTTGTCGATTAGCAGCAGGGGCTGACGTAGCAAACAAACTCAGTTGTGGGGATGTTCCAATTCCATTGTTTTTAAAGACCGTAATCTGAATTATTGCGCAGGTGTGTGGGAACGTGTAGGTGTCACTTCACTGTCCAAACAGGCATGACCGTCATACTGTAACAAAGAAACGCTGTTGAGAAGATATGGTGATAGAGTTGAGCTTGTCAAATTAGATCTGGTCGTTAAAACATTTGTAGCAGACAATTGACTGTTACTTTATAGTCCAATATTTTGTAGTTGTTGCACAGCTACATCTTTGGGTACTGCAACATTACACAGAGACATCTGTCAATTTAAAGCTGCGTCTTTTGATTGTCCAGCTGAAGTAATAGGCGGGTTCTGAGGAAGGAATGTTGGACGAATGAAGAACACTAGCCATCCCAGCCAAGACTTAGGTTTTCCAGTTTTTGTGAACAGCCACAAGTTTTGGAATAGTCAGTTTCCACCCATCAGCTTTCACAATATAATTCTCTTGTTTTTTTTCACTGCATCTTCTTCTTGTAGTTCACTCCAGATTCCACCAGTAGCTGCTTTCTCTCCTCTACCTTTCTTTTTAAAGCCTAAATTAGTACCTCTGCATCACAATAGGTTTTCATTATTTCGTCAAAGGTTTTCTGTGTCTGAATACTGTTTCTTGGCTGCGGGTATAAAACGGAAAGTTGAAACTTCATAATGTAACTACCAATACAACAAACATTTAGCTTGAGCTGTACACTGGGGTAAGTGACTCCCCTTAAGCGAGGTCCTATCCGCCCCCTTGGATCTTTGCTTATTCTTGCTCTCCTTGGCGCTTTCCCACCCTCCCTATGCAGCTACCCACAACTCAGTCTAGCTGCACACATACTCTGTCCTGGACTACGGTCCCCTAGGCCGGTCAAACCCATAGGGCTTTGCAAATAACATAAGAGAAATCAGATCCTCTAGAGGAAAGAGATGCTGTAAAAGAGTGGTGGGCGCTGTGCAGCATTCATCTGTATGTGTGAAAAAGGGGATTGCCTCAGCGTAGGGACGTCAGATGTACCCTCCACTCCCAAACATCAAATAGATGAACAAAAGCACAAATGCCTTGAAATCCTTTTCTTCATGTATTTCTCTTCTACTTTTATCAAGACCCTCTATCAGCCATTTATAATTAACTTCACCAGGAATTGCCAAAGGCTCAAATTCCCCATCCTTTCAAATACACAGAGACTTGTCGGAATCAAAGCAAAACACATTAAAGAGTGCCATGATTTGAGTTATTGCCTAAAAGAAGAAATAAAAATAGTAAATTTAGTATGCTCCAAGTATTTGTGAACCAGGTCTGTAACCAAAACCATTAATTTATAGTGGGCTTGCTAGGGATATTCCTGTCTGATGTGTCCCGATTTGTGAGTGAAGCGTCTATACCTTTAAAATTGCCCCACCTTCACCCACAGCAAAATACAGTTGTTTTGAAAAAAGTCATTCTTAACATTGGCAAGTCCTTCTACAGATGTCAGGACTTTTTATGGTGCCATTGCTGCTGGGGACTTTGCTGTCCAAGATGGGATCATAGAGTCAATTTGTGTTCCTGCAATTGAAATGGTACATCAAAAAAATATTATAGACGTACCAGATTGACTGTACCAATATTTGCGCACTACACTCTGCCAGTCGGCACACATCCTCCCCCGCACACAAAAAGGGTGCAGGGTCCAAACGGGAAATCTCCAAAGTTCCCTATAGGACAGTCCACCCCAGCTGGCAGGGAGAAAAGAGAGCATTCAGAGCACATTCCTGAAACGTGACTCAAAATAATAGAGCGAGAGAAAGAGCATCAGCTTGGTATACTTTACCCTTTCTGTTCCCTGCCTAGAATAGTTGAGAAGTCCAGCCTGCTGGCATTCCAATCCTTCATCTACATATCTTACATAGAATCCAACACAGTAGTTCTAAACTCACCGAGCTAACTACCGGAAACGTTGAGTAATAGCCATGTAGTTTTTACTGCAGTTCAATGACAGCACTGACGCTGCAGCAGACTGCCGCGGCTGCCTTGCCAGACACGAGGGCCCCTGGCTTCTCTGCAACATATGGTGCCCCAAGCAGGCAAAGGCCTGGCACCCACAGCAGGAAGATATACATGAATTCCACGTTAAAACACTTCTATGGCAGCAGTGCACCCAAAGTACAGTTGGTAATGCAGTGATTTTAGTACATCAAGGGATGCATAGACTTGCTCTATCGTAGATGGCTACTGGGGTAGCTCAGCAGGTTGACAGACCGTTTCTGAGATGTTATATATGCAAAATATAATTATGTGTATTAATATATTGTTGTTGTTTCTTTTGATGTGTTTAAAGTTGAATTTAACCAAAACAATAAAAACTAAAAATATATGCAAAACCTTTGCAATTACAATGTGTAAGGAGTGTCTCCCTGCTCTTATTTATGTATGAAATAACTGCAACCTGTAGGAGACCTGAGCATAGGAGTCTAACACCTTATTGCACACATGTGCATCCCATGAACACCCAGGGGCAGGGTGAATGGACCCTAGTAACGACCAAGGCGAGGTCAGCCCATATGAAAGACAGATACACCGTTGCCCCTGGTTAAATGAACAGACACAGTCTTGCGTCTTGTAACAAGCGTGAACCGCTTTACTTTTATGTATTTATAGCCATCAAACCAATCCTTGTTCACAGGAACCATATTACACTACTGAGCTCCTGGCTGAAACGATCTCGGCTGATCCAGAAAAGTAACAATGTTTAACAGTTCTCATTTCCTCACTCTTGGTATCATTCATTACATATGTTCTGCCTCATTTTTTGCAGTGGGTCCTGTGGGGCCCCTTGGGGACACGTTCATTCCCTTGTTGTTAAATAACTATTCACATATTTAAGTGCTGGCACCTGGGAAAGTGTGCATTCACATTTGTTCAATTAATCTTCAAATATTTCATGGAGGTCACTTTAGAAAGGGCGCATTCACATTGGTTAAATAAATATTCAACTTGATCGGACCAACTCCGCCTTAACACAGGTAGCAGCAGACTACCACTGAGGAGTACAACACTCATACCACATTATGTCGAGCCCCCAGTCAGGATACCGGGCCGTAAGACCCCTCAGCACAGCGTTTGGACAGGCCCCCTCGGGGAAGATCCCAGCGGGAATTATCGGGTTCTGCCTCCAGAGGGGGTGAAGTGTACAAACTCGGGGAGTGTTAACTCACGGTTCCCTTCTGAACAGAGATATCCACAGTAACTTGATCAATCCTAACTATATCCCCATGGGCCTGAAAGGCCGCCGGAACAATAAGCGGGACCCTTCAAGTACACCACCCCATCAGTACCCCACCCCCTCAGGACACCACAGCGTCTTTCTCACAGTGTCTCCACAAGTCAGCCTAACCCCTTTCTGCGGAGCATTGGTTAACTTACATGCCTCCCAGCGTCCCTCAGGACAGGAGAGGAGAACATCTTCCGTTCGGGCAAACCACGGCCCATGTGTTAGGCGACAGCCGGCTCACACAGGGCTCGGGGACCCGTTCTTAGAGTTTCCCTTTCCTACCTGACTGAATATTCTTAGCGCACACACCAACCCCACTCCCTCTCTCTCACTAGAACAGTGGCATGCTGGCTGAAAAACCTGCCAAGGGCGCTCTCAACTTCGACCTCCGACACACTCCCTCGGCCCCGGGTGGGGAGAGAGACTGGCCTCCGCCAGGCAGACAGCCTAACGGATGGGGGCCGTCGTGGGACACCAGAGGGCTGGGATGCCCTCAGTGGCAGACTCGATCTCCCTTCTACGCTTGCCCCTGCTCCGTCAAGCCGATCCCCTCCGGTCCTTATCCTCCGTGGGGGACTAACCACCTGTATCCACCAGCAGGGGGGCTTGCGATAGTCTTGAGGTGAAATCACCCCGCTTACCCTGCAGGTGGAGCCTACCATAGAACGTTCTGAACACTCTGCGCAGCAACAAAAAAGAAACGCGTATGAACGTACAATGAAACAATACTATAAACAAACATGACAGCCATAACAACGTGACACATATCCCCTGCTTACACGGAAACCCACACGAAATGCGGGTTTACACTATAAAAAATGAAGTGCTATAAAATGTGTTTGGCCAAGGGATGGGTTGGGCAATGGGTTGGGGTATTTCTGACTCTGTAGTGAAAACCAAAAGTTGGCACCCATGAACCCTAATTTCCTAATTGCTGTTAGCACAACATTTATTTGTGATTAACCAGTTTGATAAACATAACATCTTTATAAATATCCTGTGATAAAACACAAGGCAAGGGGCACACAAATTACAGAGTATTGGTGTGGTGCTCTGACAAAAAAACCTCTCAAAGAACACAAGCTTCAGCAGCCTTTTTGAGTTTGGAAATGACTTTTTTTCCTATGAACGTGTAAAATGCACATTTTAACAACAATAATGTGTCCAGCATGTAGAATGCCTGCTTTCAACAGTGACCACAACCCCTCCCCAATGATGTTCATGGCCCATTGATTTCCATGGTGTCCCTTTCAGGACAGAAGAAAACAAATGGGATGAGCAAACAGAAATAGGGAAATGCGCGAGTGATAGCTGGGGAAAGGAGCACCGCGAAGATTAGATCACTGAGCCCCCAGCTTCCCTCTGCGAAGCTGGGGGCTTGGTAAAGCCTGGTCATGGCTGAGGCAGGCCGGGTCCCGGGATCTGGCCAGACATCTGATGTTGGATCTCAGACCCAGTGAAATCTGTCCCATGGACCAGAGGGTTGACAAGGCAGGGGTGTGGTGTTGTACGATAGCTGGCTCCCCCACAGCCGATTGCCGGAGCCCAGCAATCGGTTGTGGGAGAGCCGGATATCATACAACACCAGCAATGCGTGCTTCAGTCCCAGCTCGCATCCTCCCCACAGTGGCCCCAAAGTGGGGGCACAGAGGGAGAGGGGCGCAGGTGGATCAGCATTACAGTGATCCGGCCCACCTGCTCGCCTCCTCTCCCCACGCATTCGTCTTCATGGGTCCAAAGGGGGAGAGGGAAGCAGAGGTACCGGAAAGGCCTGAAACTCTTGCTTCCCGGCATCCCCTCCAACTGTGGTGTCAGGGGCTGAACCGAGAAGCGGCATCAGCAACAACGCAGCATGGACGCGCGATTCAAATGCAGGAAAGCGCCCATCCAGGCTGCGTTTATTTCCTGTTCTGTGGCCACATCGCACTGACTGGGCATGTGCATGGGGGGCCAGTGGCTCGCCATGCACAGTTAAGTGAGGCAAAAAAAATTATTTTCTCTTTCCTCGCCATCCTGGATCACACGCCCCACAAATTGAAGACCTCTACCTACAGTATGGCTATTTTCAAGGCGAAATACTCAATAGTTATCTTGCTGGTAAGACTACATAGGAGTCTGCATTTTCACTGTATACTAGCAAAGCATACATGAACACACAGGCACCTAGTCAGTAAGACAACGCAGGGAAATGAAGGAACCCTGTCCTATACATCCAGACAACAGAAGAAATGCCCTGGGAGGGGGGTGGGGCAGGGTTAATCAAGAAAGGCATCTTGTGGTACAAACAGATTCTGGCCGGTACAGCTCAAGGCATTGCCTGGCAGCACTGGGCGGTAAAGTTAGGCACATCTCCCTGCAATGTTCAAATCAGAATCCCTCACCTCGTAAAGGCAGTAAAGTTACAGAAATCATGGCAAGGGAACTTCATGCATCGTAGCGATCCCGTCTCCGCCCGCGGCCGCTGCTCTTCATCTTGTGTAGAGGCGCGTTACAAATGCCATATCATATCATATCATATCATTGACTTCTTTCCAAATGAGCGTCCCAGTACAAGCTTTTATTTTAATACAATGGAGCCTTATGAAGCATTTCACACAGCAGTATGTTTATAAAACTTCAAGAAAACACGAGGCAAGTCTTATAAACATGCTAGGGCCATATTTTAATAAAAATGAGTTTGTGAAACGCTTCATAAGTCTTATATTTGCCTTTTTTACCACTGTAAAACACCAACCACTTTCCAAACTTGCATGTGGGCAATAAAGCGCTTTGTTTTGGGAAAAACAATGGGGGCTGGAGAGGCCCCATTGCAGTAAGCATTGGGCTGCAGAAGTTCCTGTTATGCCTGAGAGGAGGATCCAGGGGCTGAGTGCGAGACAAGTCTTATAAACATCCTGCAGTGTGGAATGCTGTGGCAGAAATTAGTTTGTGAAACACTTCATATGTCTTGTATTTGCCTTTTTTGCACTGGAAAACGCCAACCACTTTCCAAAACCTACATGTGGACAATAAAGCGCTTTGTTGTCAAAACCTGCATGTGGACAATAAAGCGCTTTGTTTTGAAAACCTGCATGTGGACAACAAAGCATTTTGTTTTGGGAAAAACGATGTGGGGTGGGGGTGGACGTCTCTTTCCAGTAAGCATTGGGCTACAGAAGCTCCTGTTATGCCTGAGAGGAGGATCCAGGGGCTGAGTGCTGCTCAGTGCGAACATAGCACTTGGGCTGAGTGCTGCATTTTGAGAGTGATGTTCCTTCGGAGTCCTATCTCAGAGGGACCGATTTGTGCTGCTCTGTGTCTTAGTACTTCCCTGCCCCCCCCACTCCCTTTGGGGTGTCTCTGTGTGAGTATTTACTGAGTTCTGCTTTTAGTTGTCTGACCCTTGCCCTTTGTGAATGCCGGCCAATGTCAGTGCAGTTGCTGCTTTGTGTTGCTGTGCAAGCTTCCCTTGGTAGTGCTCTTCAGTGGGATTGACTTCCCCGAGTGAGATCTGTTCAGTTTTAGTGCTGCTGGGTGTGCCGTTTAGTGCGAGTGCTGTCTCTGGGTGCTGATCAGTGTGAGTTCTGTCTGTCTGATAGCTACTCAGTGTGAGTGCTCTGCTGCTAAGCGGTGAGAGTACAGCCCAGTGGGTGTATTGTCTGTCAGTGTTGCTTAATGTGAGCGGTTCCCATTGTAGTGCTGTTTCTGAGTGCTACTCAGTGTGCGTTCTGCCTCTAGATGCTGCTCAGTGTGTTGAATTCGATTGTTTCTCTGAGAGCCACTCAGTGCGAGTGCTCTGTTGCTCAGTGGTGAATAGTACAGCCCAGTGGGACTAGTCTGTGAGAGCTATTCAGTGCGAGTGCTCTGTTGCTCAGGGGTGAGAGTGCAGCTCAGTGGGACTAGCCTGTGAGAGCTATTCAGTGTGAGTGCTCTGCTGCTCAGGGGTGAGAGTACAGCCCAGTAGGAGTGTGTTTGGTGTTTCCCTTTTAAGAACATGTATCTCCCCTTTAAGTATGTGTCATGACAACCTCATGACTGACTGGAAAAAGAAGGGTCCTAAGCACGCATGTGCAATACAACAGCGGCAGACTAAATGTAATGGCACTGTGTCTCTGTGTCTCATTGTGTTGGGCCTGCAGGCTTTCCCCGTGTGATCACAGGCCAGCGGCTCCACTGGCCTGGGTGCCCCCAGACTAGCATGTGTAACCTGGGTGCCCCCAGGCCACTGGCCCTCTGTGTGATCACAGAGCAGCTGCTTGTCCGGGAGCCCATGGCAGCTGAGGTCTTGTTGTGTGACCACGGTCATCAGGGTGATCCTTGCCACATTAATTGTGTGTTGGGTGCCCCGGGCTCCCCTTGGGCTGACCCGGAGTCACAGTGCACACAAATGATGACAAATGAAATGAAGTTACTTTACAGGATTGATGTGAAAGAAGTATTTGTTGTGACTATTTGGAAGTATGAGAACTCGGTTCTTTGAAGCAAAGGCGCTGAGCTATTAGATATCAAGACTTGGAATACATTGTGAAGATTATTGGCTTAACAACTTTGTGTGTAATTTGTAAATATTAGAATGGGAAGAAGATATAAGAAGAATTAGGAAGACCAAGTAATAAACAGCTTCAGCACAAATTGGACGGCTATTATGAAAGATTGCCTAATGCCCTGAGGAAGACCTTTGTGTTAAAGGCCGAATCAAGTGTCAGTGATGTCCACTTGACAAGAGGAAATTAAAGAATATCTAAAACAGTGTACAATTAATTTTTGGGTTTACTAGTATTGAATTCGTAATTCATCTAATAGGTACTGGCGCTGAGGTAAAAATACTGTAAATGTTGTAATTGTTAAGCTTCTTTGGGCTTGAAGCTATATCCCTTTTGAAGCTATCGTCCTTTTTTTCCTCGGCAGCCTTTAAGTGCCAGGTTGTAAATAAATGAGTGAAGGGCATTTGGAATAGCTAATTGGAAGAGTGGTCAGGGCAGTGGAATACAAGCGCACAGGGTTGACTAAATATAGTTCAAGCTGTGTTTTGTTAAATGTTAACCCTCAAAATGAAGGGGAAACCAAATATTCCAACACTATGGGCCTCATTACACGGTAGGCGGTAAGGGTTTACCGGTAAACCCTTACCGCCTTACTACGAGGTCCCTTTGCGGGACCCGAACTTAACGGCTGGTGTAGACCAGCCGTTAAAGTTGGGACCCGCAAAGGGACCTTGGTGCTAATTACGGTACCGCAATTTGCGGTACCATAATTAGCCCCTTCCCCATTCCCATTGAGGCCTTTGGGGCAAAAATGGGAATGGGGAAGGGCCATGGAGAAAGGGAGAATTACCGCCCCGCCAACCTTGGAATGGGGTGGTAATTCCCCTTTTCTCCATGGTGCTACCGGTATGGTACCGGCGGCAACCATGGTGCTAATAGCACCATGGTTTACGGCAAAACGTGTAATGAGGCCCTATATCAGCTATTGTATTTGGTATCCCAACAAAAATGGATGGGAGGACTCCAAGAAGGACATTATAATACAAACACATACTCTAATCCCCTTCCTAATTCAGTGTCAATTCAAATGATATTATATTACACAATTATTGCCAGCACAGAGGACTTTGCTCACAGAAACTCATCATCAGCTGTACTCACCGCTCGCAGCTCGTAGCTCCGTTCCCAGGAGGGGCGGAGCTCTCTTGGTGGTCACGTGAGGAGTCACGTGACAAGAAGCGGAGACAAAACACACCCGCTTTCAGGCGAGCGCTGTATTGCCAGCACAGAGGACTTTGCTCACAGAAACTCATCATCAGCTGTACTCACCGCTCGCAGCTCGTAGCTCCGTTCCCAGGAGGGGCGGAGCTCTCTTGGTGGTCACGTGAGGAGTCACGTGACAAGAAGCGGAGACAAAACACACCCGCTTTCAGGCGAGCGCTGTATTGCCAGCACAGAGGACTTTGCTCACAGAAACTCATCATCAGCTGTACTCACCGCTCGCAGCTCGTAGCTCCGTTCCCAGGAGGGGCGGAGCTCTCTTGGTGGTCACGTGAGGAGTCACGTGACAAGAAGCGGAGACAAAACACACCCGCTTTCAGGCGAGCGCTGTATTGCCAGCACAGAGGACTTTGCTCACAGAAACTCATCATCAGCTGTACTCACCGCTCGCAGCTCCGTTCCCAGGAGGGGCGGAGCTCTCTTGGTGGTCACATGAGGAGTCACGTGACAAGAAGCGGAGACAAAACACACCCGCTTTCACCCTCGCAGCGTTGAGCCCGGAAGGTGTAGAGGGCGGAGGCTGTTGTGCGGCTGTTTGGCGCTGGTGGTGCTACATTCAGTTGGGAAGTGCGGCTAAGTGCAGTCTCAGGCAGTCTGCGGCAGGGAGGCACGAAGGCAGCAAGGTAATTTTGAGATTCTTCATTCTGAAAGACTTGTATATCAACCTGGTACCTCCGAAATCCTAGTAAATTTGGCCAGGTTTTATTGACTAACTGCTTACAATGGTTGACTCCCTGGTCACAAAGCCTTCGCCACACAGGACAGGGGCGGGTTGCTACCCCGAGGTAGCCATTACATGCAGTACTGCCTCGTTTGAAAATATTTTACAAATAAATGTGGAAACGGCTGAGGAGGTGGTGAAAGGATCAAGTTCAGGAGAAGGGGAAGGCTCCCATACACAGATTCACTTACAGCCCCAACAGTCTTTCCAGATCCCGGATATATCGGTGCCACCCAAAGAAATTGAAAATCGTGGACTTTTAAATAGCACCTTGGCTACCGACGATATGGGTCAGAGCACGGAACCACAAACAGGACCGTCCCCTAAGGATACAGTGCGGGAGGTGTCCCCCAATTCGATTCCCTTAAATTCTACTCTCTCCTCTCCAAAGGATTTGGCGCAACTTATGACGATGAGATGGGTTCTCTAAGGCCAACCCCATCTCCTGTTGTGAACCCCTTTGTCTTCGGTTCTTTAAATGGGAACAAAAGAGATCAGCCCCCTGCAAAAAAAACGGATAACGGCTGGAAACCCTTCGGTATTTCCTTACTGAACACCGATTTCCACACAAACTACTCAAGTATGAACCAGCAAAACAGGGTGACTACTCGAGAATGTCTTCCGGATCCCTCTACGCCATGGCCTAGACCCCAACAAATGATCACTTCAGGGTCTTATACATTCATCCCTGAGCGTAAGGGGTCATCACCAAACAAATGGGGGGGGGGCCTCTTGCCTCAGTCAATAAAACTCTACCTCAGGGACACTCACAAAGATTCTACAAAGGAGTATTCCCTCAGCAAGCGCCGTTTCCAAGTAAACGGCAAAGAAGACAACCCTCTCCCACAGACGAGGATCTCTTGTCCGTCTTGGAATCAACCCAAGGAGATGCTCCTTCTAAAAAGGATCCCCAAATCGATCCTGGAATGATTACAGCTTTTGCTCTTGTAATGGCCCCCTTTATGAAACTTATAGAGTCGCAAAATGATCAGCTTCGGGAGTAAGCCGGCATGTGGGCCTAACAATCAGAATACGACAACAATTGCAATGATGTTTTCTAAAATGATCTTTATAGAAGGCTTCGTCTCTGCAATTCAGTCGAAACTCGAAAAAAATGACGAACACACGACAGATATTCTGAAAAGTATCATCGAGCCAATCATAAAAGAAAAAGAAATAAGAAGATCGGAAAGGACAAGTCTTCGGTTAGGGAGTGCAGGTGGCCTGGAGAGTGGTCCGTCATCCCTGGAGCGGACTCAAAACCAGCAGGTGGTTTTGCCTACAAAGAGTACTCTTGAGGAATTTTCCACTACTAAATATAAGGACAGTTCTACCAACACGGACCCTTCTGTGCGGGCAATTAGCCCAGCAATGAAGGAGGGTAGGCGAGCACCGAAAGAAGGATGTTCAGCGTCTTCCATTGCAACTAATACTTTGCCCCAGGTTACATGGGATCAGCTCGAGGCCCCAGTGCCAATTAACAACATCAAATTGTTTGACTTATTTAGGAAATCAAAAACAGGTTTATCCCCATTGAAGGAAGGTTTACTTAAAGTAAACAAGAAAGGCGACAAAAACTATGGGAAAATGGTTATATTAACGGAAAAGCCTATAGGACAGAGACCTTTGCCTATAAGGAAACCCATATTGAGATCTAAAATCGCCACTGGTCTATCCCTTCCAAGGAACTTGGCACTTCCCTGCAAACCGCCAATTCATGAAAGACCATTAAAAAAAACAGAAATTGCTTCTGCTGCCCGCCCAAAAGTGAGTCCTGATGAGTCCCCTCGCCCACTGGACATCACGTTGACAAATGATAACATGGACATTTCTCTCATGGACTTATCTGTTTACTCAGACATAAACACTTCATGGGAGGGGAAGTTGGGATCGAACACTTCCGGAACAGAAAGTGGTACCGAGGATGAAGACCCAGAAATATATAGCAAGATAAAAGAAGTTGACTCTAAAGGGGAGACGAAGGCTCAGATGATCAAAGACAGGGTGGTGCGGCTAGTGTCCTTCAAAGAGCCCTCAATGCCCACGTTGTTGATTCCGAATTCGGACTTCGACAAAAAACTCAAGTGGAAAACCAGAGTGCATTCCGGTAGAGAAGAATCGGCCAGCCCCACAGAAAAAGAAAGGGCAGACATATGTCCATCCAATGCCTTGGTTTACACAACACTGGAAGACAGAAGGAACGTTCTTGTCCAGAGATCCCTGGAAACTACCAGTAATAAAGGAGTCAGCCCTGACGCGACAAAGGAAATTAAAAGAACAGTGTCATGGGCAGAAACGACTGAGAGTAAGCGTGCATGTGGGCCTAACAATCAGAATGCCCACAAAGGATCGGGGGCAAAAAACGCTAAGGAACACTATAGAATACTACTAGAAAGAACTCTAGGTTACGAAGACAACTTAATTATGAATCGGGCTAACGTTATGAGGCTCTTACAATCCCTGGATCATCCTGAGAAATTAAAATCGAGGGATTTAGACTGGCTCGAATTCCATAATGAACAGCGACACGACAGTGTGATTCTCCACACAAGTGATCAAAACACTAAAAACTCACTCTTAGAGCTGGGTCCAAAACTTAACTTATGTGGATTCGTGCTTAGGGAGTTGGAGGAGGAAAACAGATCCGACCGTATAGTTCCAAAGGACCCGAAATATCTACTACATAACCACCGAATTACCACTACCAAACCCTATAAGGAACATCTGATGAAAGTAGGAAATAGTGGTAGAGGGACCCGAGAGGTTGACAGTAGAGGAGACCAAGTGCATATTCAATCAGAAAAAGCAGGACTAAACTTGGTGAACAGTCAAGACGAATGGAGTTGGCTGGCAGGGGCTCTATCTGCTAAGTCATAACTCCAACACCTATCTACGAGTGCCCACTCCAACTCCAAATCAAAAGGGATAAAGATCATGAGTTGGAATACAAGGGGTTATGTGCATTTACTTGGCAATTCAGCAACACACCTGTCCTCCTATGATCTATTTTGCTTGCAAGAAACCTGGTTGTGTGACCTACCTCTTCTGGACAGGTTTGAGCTATACTTAAACCCCCCAATAAAGGGCACGGAAGGTAGACCGAGTTCGGGTTTACTGTTGGGGGTAAAGCGCACTAGTGGCATAAAAGTGCTCTCTTCTCTAAACAGAAACCCTTGGATCCAACTCACTAGGATTTCATCCATGTCTGAACCAGCTTTACTTATTCCAGATTGGCAGTTGCTCATATGCAACGTATACTGGGGCCCGACAGCCCGAGATGAGGACAATCTCATGGAAGTTCTACTGGAAGCCATAGACGACGCTAGGATTGAATGCCCGTCACTCGAAATTCTGCTATGTGGTGACTTTAACATGGAATGTTACGATAAGAAGCAGAGGAAAATAGAGTTCCTGCCTCTGAACGCCTCAAAAAATATAACGAGGGGCGTGGCCATGGAGAAGGAACTAATAGCCAGGAACATACACATGGTAAACGGGAACTTGGCGGGCGACAAACCGGCCACCCCTACATGGAAACGGGCTGCCCAAACAAGCACATTGGACTATATTTTTGCATCAGAAAACCTCTTTGGCAAATTAATATCGTTGGAAGTGATCCCCACGATCCAGAGTGATCATAATATCCTGGAACTCAAATCTGAGGCCTGGAACAAGTTCTCGTCTGCACCAGGCAAACATCTACCAAACCAGTTTCTTGAGTTAACTCCTGGGGGCAATAGACTACGTATGGGAAGAAAAGAGACGGCCCTGGTGCTGGATTCCTTAATCAAGGACCAAGGTCCCAATTTGACAGAATATGCTGAAACACTGAAGATCTTTCGCCCAAAAGTAGTCGCCAAGGAAATTCACCAATGCAAGCGGCACTACTATGATCATCAAGTAGTGACAAAAAAAAAACTGGTAAAAAAAGCCAGGAGGTTATATGTTAAAACCAGTGCACCAACTGACCTAGTCCTGTATACTAAAGCTAGAAACAACTACAGGAACTGGCTTAATCAACACAAACATCAAATAATGCAACAAGACAGTGAGAAGATGCTTCACCTACTATCTTCTAAAAATATCACTGGTATTTGTAAGTTGATTAATGAAATAAACATCCCTTCTGACTCAAAAATGGTAAACCCAATAGCCTCAGAAGTTTGGGAAACTCACTTTCGGAACCTTTATTCTATGGGGAAAATCTGTGGTCCTGCCTCATTCTTACCATCGAATGAGCCTTCGGACTTCAAATTTGGAAAACAAGATATCCTAGACCTCATTAAACAGTCCAATTCTTCAAGGGCCGCAGGACCAGATGGACTTACTAACGACATCCTCAAAAGGGACCCGGAAAAATGGGCTTCGTTTATGTTTGTTTTGTACAACAACATAACAAGACTAAAAAAGTTACCTAAATATTGGACGACGTCCATAATTGTGCCGATCTTTAAGAAGGGAGACAGGTCCGTGCCCACAAACTACAGACCGATTGCCCTTTTGGATGTCGTCGGCAAAATATTTGCAGCACTAATTTTGAAACATCTGAATGATTGGAGTCGGTTGGCAGACCATTTGGACCCTTGGCAATCAGGCTTTCGAAAGGGCATTGGAACATCCTTAAATGTGCTAATCATAAATATAATCAAATGTATGGTTAAGGACAAGAAATACAAGAACATCTATATCGCGTCAATAGACTTGGAACAGGCATTCGATTCTGTTGACCGCGGAATGCTATGGCATAAACTGAGGAAATGGGATGTCCGACTAACCTGAGAGAACCTCTGGAAGCACTGCACACCGGGACAACCCTCAAAGTGAGGTTGGACAGACAGGGCAACCTCTCAAACAATGTGGTGGCCATGAATGGTCTGAAAAAGGGCTGTCGGTTGGCTCCTGCTGTTTTTTGCCTTTTTATATCCGATATGCAGGAAGCTTTCAAAGCAGTGAGGTGTTTCCCCCCAAAAATCACGGAGACCACTGTGGGAAGGCTGTTATTTGCGGACGATCTTCTGTTGCTAGACCAGACGGCCGTCGGACTTCAGCGGCAACTGAAGGCTCTCGAGTTATACACACAAGGAAACGGCCTCTGTATAAATCCGAAAAAATCAAAGATCTTGAGGCTAGGACCTATCATCGCCATGAAAAATCTAAGGTGGTGCCTATCCGGGGAAGAGGTACCAGTGGTCTCGTCCATGGTATACCTTGGAGTAACCTTAAACAACAGCATCCAAGATGGTCCAGGTATCGGCAGGCTTAGAAGTAAAGTTACGAACTTAGCTTCACAAGCATTGTTAATTAAGCGACGATACTGTTCTTTTTCCCTTCGTCCTCTGATAGACTTCTACAAACTGAAAGTTGTGCCAATTCTCACTTACGCAGCGGAGGCGAATTTCCTCATCAATTCAGAAGTTTGGAAACTGTTGGAGGGCCTATTCTGGAAAAGAGTATTGGGCTTACCGACATCAATTCCAATGGAAAGTGTGCGTAAGGAACTGGGCCTATCCTCCCTTTACATATCTACGGTCTGGAAATCCTTGACACTCCTTTGCAAATGTCTGCACCCCCAGGAAAGAAGTGGATTTGTGGCAATTAATGAAGCAATCAAAAGAAAACTGATTCCGGTCCTAACCAAGTGGCAAATAATCTGCTTAGAAATTCTGAATACCATAGCACTAAAACTAGACACTAAAACTAGACAATCTTATGTCAAATCCGCTCATGGTGAAGAGGAAACTCTTGGACTGGGATTGGACAGCCACCTTGGACAGGCTTAGTGTTTTGCCATCAATAACCCAAGGTATGGACGAGCACTATTGCAGAGGCACCGTTCACCCGTACTTGGATAAATTTCCCTCAAATACGGAAAGGCAGTGGTTCTTAAAATTCAGACTAAACCTCTTCCACACAAGAGAAGTCCTAGGGAGAAGAAACAAAAAAAGAGGAAAAACCCAGTTTGCTGTGTCGAGGTTGTGGGCAAGAGGCTGAAACCTTACAGCATCTAGTGATGAACTGTGTTACCTTAACTAAGCCCAGAGAGAAATGGTTGGGGTCGCACCTTTCAAATTTAAGTACTTTAACCTTGCAGGACAGGTGGTTAATCCTGAGAAGGGGGGAAAAAGTATCTATGACCTTGGCTTTGTTGAACTTCATGAGAGAAATGTTTTCAATTCTGGACATTTAGTTATTTTACTTTAGCTATACTGTTTTCTCCCCTATATATATAATTGATGTAATTGTGTATTTATTTCTTTTTTTAATTCTTTTTTCTTACCTTCATAATGCATTTAAAGTTTCCTTTGGTAACTAATTGATGCAATAAATAAAAATTAAACAAAAAAAAAAAAATTACACAATAGGCCTCAAAATCAAGGGGAAACCAAATATTACAACGCTATATGATATGATATGATATGGTATTTGTAACGCGCCTATACACATGTGTTTCAAGGCGCGACGAGGCAGGGAGGGGGGGACAAGGGGAGACAGACAACGATCTTACTAGGCCAGGTGTCATTCAGATCGCGCAAGTGCAGGGGTGGGGGAGGGGGAAAAGTGCAAGGGGAAGGGGAGGGGGGGAAGTGCAGTACAAGGTAAGTGGCGTAACGTAATAAATAAATAAATAAATAGGGCCAGCTGGTGGCAAGTGTGAGGTAAGTGCAGAACAAGTGCTGGGGCTGTAGGGATACAGAGACAGTCCCGCAGTGCAAAGGGGTTCCAGGGCATCAGTGCAAGTGGAGAGTGGCGGGGCCCAGGGCCGAGGCCATTTAGAGTGGTCCATTTGCAGGATCAGTGTAGTTTCAGTGAGGAATTAAATTAGCTGTTCAGCAGGGGAGAGGGAGAGAGAAAGCAGAAGCAAAGAGGAAGGTTTTGAGGTGCTTCCGGAACCGGAGATGGTTCTCCTCAAGTTTCAGGGAGGCAGGAAGGCTGTTCCAGAGGGAGGCCCCTGCCGCGGAGAGAGATCTACCCCCAGCTCGTTGCTTCGAGAAGCGGCTAACCCTGAGGGAATTGGAGGCGGATGAGCGAAGGGCTCGGGAAGGAAGATATTTGGGAAGAGAGAGTAGAAGGTATTTAGGACCCAGGCCCCAGAAGGCCTTGTGGACAATGCAGAGGGTTTTGAACTTTATCCTCGCAGCCACTGGGAGCCAGTGTAGAGATTTCAGTCCTGGAGAGATACGGTCCCTGGGCTTGAGGCCAAGGACAAGTCTCGCAGTTCTGTTCTGGATGAGTTGCAGAGGGCGGAGAGTGGAGGCAGGCAGATTAAGATAGAGGCTGTTACAGTAGTCCAGCTTCGAGAGAACCAGGGCTCGGGAGACAGTGAGCTTCTGGGGGAAGGAGAGGAAGGGAAGAATACCTCTGAGGAGGTGCAGCTGGTAGTGTGACCTCTTGGCGATGTCAGAAATATGAGGAGAGAAGGAGAGTGTGGAGTCGAAGATGACCCCAAGGTTTTTTGCCTTGCAGGTAGGAGCAGGGAGGGGGCCAAGGGAGGCAGGCCAGAGAGCTACAGGGAAGGAGGGAGTGGGAGTACCGATGATTAGGATCTCAGTCTTACTGGCATTAAGGCAGAGGTCATTGGCGGCACACCATTCTTGGATAGCAGACAGACAGTCAGAGATGAGGGAAGGAGAGGGGGAGGCTGAGGGTAGCCTGAAGATGAGTTGGGTATCGTCCGCATAGCACTGGAAATTAGGGCAGAGAGCGGCGATGCGGTGGGCAAGGAGTGCCAGATACTGGTTGAACAGCCAGGGAGAGAGATTAGATCCCTGGGGGACACCACAGGTGGAGAAAAAGATGTCGGAGAGGAAGGACCCCAGTTGGACCTGGGAGGGTCGATTTGAAAGGAAAGAGGTCAACCACGCCAGAGCCTGACCAGTGATACCCAGGTTTTCCCGGAGACGGTTGAGCAGGATGGCATGGTTGACAGTGTCAAAGGCAGAGGAGAGATCGAGCAGAATGAGAACACACGGAGTGTTGGAATCGAGGTTCAAGAGCAGGTCTTCACGGATGTTCAGGAGAGCAGTTTCCGTGCTTCTGGCAGCTCTGAAGCCAGATTGATGGTCATGAAGACTACCAACAGATTCAGCATGGAGGTTAAGCTGGGAGATGGCCAGTTTCTCCAGGAGCTTGCCCAGGAAGGGAGTGATGGAGATAGGGTGATAGTTAGCCGGGCAGGAGGGGTCGGAAGAGGGTTTCTTGAGAAGAGGGTGCACAAGGGAGTGCTTGAGGGGGGAAGGGAAGACTCCAGAGGCGAAGGAGTGGTTGCAAAAGTCAGCCAGGGCAGGAGCCAGGGAGTCGATGTGGTCCTTGATAGTTTTGGAGGAACAGGGGTGAACCTGTTTAGACGAGACTTTCATAGATCGGACTTGTCTGGAAACCTCGTCAGCAGAGAAAGGTGGAAAGGCAGAGAAAGAGGGAGGAGGGGTGACCGCAGAAGGGCCAGAGGAAGGGTCGGGTAGGGAGGGAGGGAGGTGAAAGGAGGAGAGCGAGGACAGGATGTCCTGAGTTTTAGAGATGAAGTGAGAGGCCAGTACAGTGCAGAGGGCCTGGGAGGGGACAGGAGAGGTAGAGACTGCAACAGGGTTGGCCAGCTCCTTGCAGATTTTAAAGAGTTCGGCGGAGTTGTTTGATGCCGCAGAGATGCGGGCTTGGATAAGGGCTCTCTTCTTGGTGAGAACGGAGAGCCGGTACTGCCTTTGGAGCAGGCGGCAGGCCAGTTTGTCAGAGGATGAACATGAAGCACGCCATTTCCTCTCTGCAACCCTGCACTTGCGTTTTAGGGTGGCGAGATCCAAGTCATACCAGGAGTTACATTTGGCTTTGGGCTTCAGGCGGATTCTCATGACGGGGGCAAGGATATCAAGGGTAACAGATATAGCAGAGTGGAGCATGGAGAGGGCTGTGTCAGGGTGGGAGTCAGCCGAAGGGGCAGGGGGGGGGCGAAAAGGTAGCAGCAAAAGCCTCAACTGACACACGCTTCATGGGTCGGATGACCGAGAAGGTGGGTGGCAGTGAAGAGGGTGGCTTTGCCTGTGGGGTAGGCAGGGTGAGGTGGGAGGATAGGAGAAAGTGATCACTCCAGGAGAGAGGAGTGGAGAGAGGGACGGAGAGGGGAAGGTCAGAAGAGATCAGAGCATCAAGAGTGTGCCCAGCAGAGTGAGTAGGCCCAGATGGGAGAATAGAGAGTGAGAGAGAGTCGCAGAGGTCACGAAAGAGACCAGTGGGGGGACTGGAGGCATCAAGGTGGATGTTAAAGTCGCCAAGAAAGAGGAGTTGAGAGGTTGAGGAGAGGAGTGAGGAGGAGAGGTCAGCCCACTCAGAGAGGAAGGAGGAAATTTGACCAGGTGGCCGATAGATAGTAGCCACGGTAAGGGAATGGCTAGGAGAGAGAGAGAGTCGGCAGACAAGGCATTCAAAAGAGGAGTAGGTCTGCGTAGGAGTGACAGTGGCAGGAATCCACTCAGGGAAGATAAGGGCAACACCACCCCCTGCACGGTTGGGCCTGGGCACGGAGAGGATCTTGTAACCGTCAGGTAGGAGTGTGTCAAAGCTGGTGGCAGAGCTGGCTGTGAACCATGTCTCAGTGAGACAAAGGACGTCGAGGTCCAGTTCCTCAAGAAGGTGACAGATATTGGAGGAGTGCTTGATGGCAGAGCAAGTGTTTAGTGTGGCAAGTTGTTATATTTGGTATACCCGGAAAAAAGGATGAGAGGATTTACAGAAGGAGGTATAGTGTAGGCAAATGATGTACTTACCGCCCCAATACCAGGAATAGGTCAAGTGGTGCTTTTCTAAATGTTAACCATCGTAATCCAGGGGATACCAAATATTACAATACTTTATCAGCGATTAGATTTGGTATTGCCAGACAAAAAAGGGTGGAACGACTTACAGAGGGAATCATAGTGTAGACAAATGATGTACTCACCTCCCTGATATAAGGCATAGTTCAAGCAGTATTTTCATACATGTTAACCCTCAAAGTAATAGGGATATGAAATATTACAGCTCATAATGGGCTGTTCAAGTTGACATTACCCAAAAAACAGGATAGGACTCCAAGAAGGATACTATGGCATAGACCAAAACTCTACGCACCTATACATTTCAAGGCCAATTAAAGTGACATTGTGTTAACTCTTGAAATCAAAGGGATACGGAATACTACAGGACTGAATCAACTACCGTATTTAGCACCCACATAAAAAAGGAGGATGGAAGGATAGTGCAGGCACATATTTTGATACCCTACCAAATACAAGGCCTGCAAAAGCAGTGTTTTGTTAAAGGAGAGCCCTCGAAATCCATGGGATACCAAATATTACAACACATTTATTATGCTCCAAAGGCAATACCGGCTCTCTGTCCACACCAAGAAGAGAGCCCACATCCAAGCCCGTGTCTCTGCAGCATCTAACAACTTGGCCAAACTCTTTAAAATCTGCAAGGAGCTGGCCAATCCTGCTGCAGTCTCTACCCCTCCTGTCCCCTGCCTGGCCCTCTGCACGGTCCTGGCTTCTCATTTCATCTCTAAAACTCAGGACATCCTGTCCTCTCTCTCTTCCTCTTCCCCTCCTCCCTCTACTCCCTGCTAATCCTCTGGCCCTTCTTCAGCCACTAGTCCTCCCTCCTTCTCTGCCTTTCCCCTGTTCTCCTCAGACAAGGTTTCTAGACAAGTCCGATCTATGAAAGTCTCATCAAAAAAGGTTCACCCCTGTTCCTCCAAAACCATCAAGGACCACATTGACACCCTGGCTCCTCCTCTGGCTGATTTCTGCAACCACTCCTTCGCCACTGGAGTTTTCCCCTTCCCCTTGAAGCACTCCCTTGTGCACCCTCTGCTTAAAAAACCTTCTGCTGACCCTTCCTGCCCGGTTATCTATCATACAATCTCCATCACTCCTTTCCTTGGTAAACTCCTGGAAAAGCTGGCCATCTCCCAGCTTAATCATCACACAGAATCTGTTTGTTGTCTCCATGACCATCAGTCTGACTTCAGAGTTTCCAGAAGCACGGAAACTGCTCTCCTGAACATCCATGAAGACCTGCTCTCCAACCTTGATTACAAGACCCCCTGTGTCCTCATCTTACTTGATCTCTCTTCTGCCTTTGACACAGTCAACCATGCCATCCTGCTCAACCGTCTGCATGATAACCTGGGCATCACCGTTCAGGCCCTGGCTTGGCTGACCTCCTTCCTTACCGATCGACCATCTAAGGTCCAACTAGGGTCCTTCCTCTCCTCTATCTCTACCTGTGGTGTTCCCCAGGGGTCTAACCTCTCTCCCTGGCTGTTCAACCAATTCCTGGCACTTCTTGCCCACCACATTGCTGCTCTCTGCCCCAACTTTCAGTGCTATGCGGATGATACTCGGCTCATTTTCAGGCTCCCCCCGCCACCTCTTCTCCTTCTCTCATCTCTGACTGTCTGTCCGCCATCAGGAGTGGTGTGCTGCTAATGATATCTGCCTTAATGCCAACAAGACAGTGATTCTCCTCTTCGGCACACCTGCTCCCTCCTTTCCTGTCGCTCTCTGGCCGGCCTCTCCTGACCCTCTTCCTGCTCCCACCTGTGAGGCTAAAAACCTGGGGGTCATCTTCGACTCCACACTTTCCTTCTCTCCTCACATTTCCGATGTCTCTAAAAAGTCACACTACCAGCTGCACCTCCTTAAAGGTATTCTTCCTTTCCTCTCCTTCCCCCAGAAGCTCACTGTCTCCAGAGCTATGGTTCTCTCTAGGCTGGACTACTGCAACAGCCTCTTTCTAAATCTGCCTGCCTCTACTCTCTGCAACTCTGCACTGCCCTCCTGGCAACCCTTGCACTCAGAGACTGTTTCCGTATCCCTACAGCTCTTACTAGCACTTGACCCCTGTTGTCTGCACTTACCCTGCACTGGCCACCAGCTGGCCCCCCTTTTATCTATTATTTATTGTCTTATTTATTTTACTGTTATCCTATGTAGTGCATTGCCCCTTCACCTCTCCCCCACACTTGCACAATCTGAATGACACTCGGCCTAGTAAGATCGTTGTCTCTGTCTTCCCTCTGTTCCCCCACCCTTGCCTCGTCGCGCCGTGAAACACTTGTGTATAGGTGCGTTATAAATGCCATATATCATATCATATAATAGTTGGTATCCTCAGAAAACAGGATAGGAGGACTTCCAGGACGAGTCATAAGTTGGAGAAATAATGTGCTCACCTTCCCTGTACAAGGTTTTATTTGTTAGCCCTTGAAATCAAGTGGATACCAAATATTACAACACTATCAGCTGCTATTGTTAGTATCCCAACAAATATAGATGCACTGCAAGAAGAAGAGTATAATACAGACATATGCTTTACTCGACTCCCCCAATTAAGTCGCATTTGCAAAGGGTTATCCTTCAAAATTAAGGAGATACCAAATAAAACCGCACTGAATAGGATATTGCAGTTGCTAGTCCCACAAAAACGGTTGGGAGGATCCCAAGAAAGAGAACATTCTATTTACCTACTCACCTACACAATACAAGAACATTTCAAGTGTTTTGCTAAACATTAACCATTAAAGTCAAGGGGATATAAAATATTACATCACAATATCAGCTATTATATTTGACATCCCGCAAAAACAAAATGGGAGGACTCCAAGTAGGCGAATGTAGTGTAGTCACATACTTCACTCACCTCCCCAGTACAAGGCATGTCCAAGTATCATTTTTTAAACATTGCCTGCTAAATGAAAGGTATGCTAAATATTACAGGACCATATTAGCTATTGTAGTTCGTATCCCCACAAAAACGCATGGGAGGACTAAAAGAGGAATAAAATACAGACACACACAGTACTCCCCCCCCCCAATACAATACCAATTTAAGTGGCCTTTTGTTAAACATTAGCCCATGAAATGAAGGCGGCACCAAATATTACATGTTATGTTATATTGTAGTTGTATAGCGCTTGCTGCCATTGGTATGGCCTAGAAGCGCTGTGAGGTTAAATGCCCTTGGAACACCGTAGTCTAATGATTGAGAAGTGATGAGTTGTAAAATGCGTGTGTGAATTTATAGCCATTACGACGGTAGCTTAGGTTGGCAGTGGCTAGGGGCCTAACAGCAGCCTGTAATTATCAGTAGGTGGGGCTGGTGCTATGAAAGTATCGAAGGAGTCAGAGGAGTCATGAGAGTGACTACGAGCTAAGCTATGTGAGATGGCTGGACCTAAGATTTGCGTGGGACTCACCTGTATTCTACTTGAAAAAGCCATTTGGGCCAAAGGTTATCAGAGGCGTAGCCAGGATTGTCTAACAAGTGGGGCCTGACGCTAATGTAGTTGGACCCACGGCAGTGACATTAACACCACTCACACCCTACCCTGACTACGCCTCTGAGGGTGGTGTGTGTTTAGGCTATGTGTATTGCAGTTGCTTGTGGTTGTGCGGGCCGATCCCGCACAGGGGTACAGCTGTATTCCCTGGGATGCAGTGCATGAGGGTCTGGTTGTGGGAGACTTTAAACCTAGATAGATTTTGTCTTGCAGAGCGCATCATATAGGTCCGGTTAGGAAGGGCTATGTCGCCCCTATTTGATTCTCCTGTGCTTCCAGTTTCCTGGGAAGGAGGGGGTGAATGGTCCGCGCCCGAATGATCTGACTCAGACTATTAGGTTGCCCATGGTCTTGAGAGCCTTCCTGAAGGTGAGGTGGTCCTCTATGCGGCAGATAGTTAGTGGAAGTGAGTTCCAGATGGTGGGTGCTCGGACATTAGCTATTAGATTTGGCATCCTCACAAAAGAGGAAAGGATAGGAGGACTCCAACAAGGAGAACAGAGTGCAGATACATTCTGTATTCACTTCCCAATGCAAAGGCTGTTCAAGCAGCATTTTTGTTGAATGTTTGCCGTCAAAATCAAGTGGGGCGCAAATATTACAGCACTGAATTTGCTATTATAGATGGTATCCCCAATAAAATTAGATTGTAGGACTCTAACAAAAAATAAATATCATGCAGGCGCTTACTCTACTTGCCTTTCAATACAGGGCCATATCATCTGGTGTTTTGTTAAATTTTAACCCTCAAAATCTACTACTAAATATTGCTGCGCTGAATTCTTTATTATGTTAGCAACCCCATGTAAAATGGCTGGGAGTACTCAAAGCTTTCATGGGGTTTGGGACTTCACTGAGTAAGGATTCAATCATCACAAATGTTTTTGGGTATACAGTGAATATAACAAAATGAAAATAATGAATAACTTTTTAAACTAAAAATAAAGAAATAATGTTGAATTTTTGGTTAAAGGTATATATGGTGGGTTGGTTAAGGGATTAAAACAAGTGGGGAGGGTTTTGGGTGGGGTAATAAGGCTAGAGAAACAGGGGGTTTGGTGGGGACCTCCCAAATTGAAAAACAAAAAATAAAAATGTTTCATTATTTTTACTCAGTTAAAAATAATTTAGTTATTTTTTCATTCATTTTCATCACATGGAACCATGTTATTGCAATGCATGCTGCATACTCTCTAGCAGTACCGCTAAATTATTAAGAAGGCCACTGCATTATCAGCACTATAGTGTTAAGGCACTATATTGGCGGTATTACCCAAATTGCTCAAACACAATTGTTCGAATTACCTAATTGACCGAAAGTCAAGGGTCTGAATTGAACTTTGCACAATTGACCGTATATATATATATATAACATGGGGTGTCTTTGAAACACTATGTACATCCACGAACCCAGAGGAAAGTGATAATTAAAAAACATATCACCTACGTAACAACTTATGTAGTCTATGTGATCACATGTGGCTGTAACCTCTGGTGTATAGGCGGCACAAAACTAGAAGTAAACCTTCGGATATTGCAACATCTCTGGGCCATTAAAAACAAAGATCCAACTTACCCCCTTTGCCAAGCATTTTGAAGAAAAGCACAATGGACATATTTCATTGTTTAAATATTTCGGCATAGATAAAATCTTACCACACCCGAGAGGAGGCAATCGAGAATTAAAGTTGAAACAAACTGAATGTAAATACATAGTCGACTACCAGTCAACAAATCCAGGTGGTCATAACAAGGACGAGGAACTCTATACATTTGTGGCAAATTAGAACTGTTTTTGGGTATATTCGTAACACATACATACAAAAAACAAAAACAAAAAATGAAAAAAGAATATAGATACTTTATCCAATAAATATGAGGTCACTGTATGGTTGCTTATCTTTGAAATATACTTTCTTTTAATACACTCTTTTATATAACAGGTTTACATTTCTTAACATGTAGGAAGCTTTTTAATATTTAGACACATATATTTTTGAACATGGGTGCAATTTGTCAATCTGTTACCGGCTCCTTTTAAACACTTGAAAAATATGCTATACTTGTTTCCTTCTCTTCTCCCTCTTTGAACATCTCATATATTCGAAGATTGAGAGGTTTTGGAGCAAATAAATTGGTTGTGTATATTGTGAGCATTAAGCACTTTTTTCTGCCAAAGAGGTTTTTTAAATAGTGAAGGCTGTTAAATGACCATTGTGATGCACCATGCACTTTATTTGGAGTACTAGTCACTTTGGAAATGTAGAACATCTGCTGCTATAATGCATAATGCACTTTATCCAGGGTACTAGATATTTTGGATGTTGTAGAATACCTGTTGTCATAATGCACATTGCACTTTATTCAAAGGGTTAGAAATTACTTTTGCTATCCTTGAAATGATTAGGTATGTTTGCTGCTATATTAGCATGATTATTGCCATTGTGCACTATGCACTCTATTCAAAGCACTAGACACTTTGGAAATGTGGGAATATTGGCAGCTATAACGCACAATGCAACTTATTAAAAGCACTTGGCACTTCAGCAATTTGGAAGATGCAACATGGTCATGATATTGGATGTACATTTCTTAAGATATTGGTTACAGTTTGAAACTTGGAAAATGCACAGCAGGATTATTGCTATATTAGCAAGAATAGACAGATTTATTGCTATACTAGCAAGACTATTTCCACTGTGCACTATGCACCTTATTCAAAGTATTACATACTTTGGAAATGTGGAGATATCTGCTATAATAATGCATAATGCACTTTATTGAAAGTATTGGAACTTTAGCCATATGGAAAGTGCAATACGGGCATGATGTGAGAAACCGCTTCTTTCAAAAAACATGGGTTACTGTTAATAATCCGGGAAGTGCAATGTTTGATGTAGAAATGTAACCAAGAATATATGCTGCTACATTACTAAAACCATATATTTTATGTAAAACACAAAAACAATTGGCTCCATCAGTATTGCTGAATATATGCTTTAACCATTCCAAGATGTCACTCATAGAAACATGCATTGGGAATGAGGAGTTGAGCTAATGAAAAGCAAAGAAGGACTTTTTCCTGTTTGTAAAAGTGTTTAAAAAGAGGAGCCTGTCATTTATGTTTACAACCAGACGAAGCCCGTAAGGGTGAAACGCATAGTTGTTTTGTTCTCTCCTGAGCAACTTGTCCACTATATCTGTTGAATAAAGGACGTTTGATGGAGATCCTTTTTAAACGTATCTTGGTGATTCTTTACCACTGGGGAGAGTGCTGTCCAGAAAGCTGTATCCTGCTTTCACTTTTTCTTTGTTTTTGATATATATATATATATATATATATATATATATATATATATATATATATATATATATATATATATCACACGGCCACAGACGAAGCCCGTAAGGGTGAAACGCATAGTTGTTTTGTTCTCTCCTGAGCAACTTGTCCACTATATCTGTTGAATAAAGGACGTTTGATGGAGATCCTTTTTTAAACGTATCTTGGTGATTCCTTACCACTGAGGAGAGTGCTGTCCAGAAAGCTGTATCCTGCTTTCACTTTTTCTTTGTTTTTGATATATATATATATATATATATATATATATATCACACGGCCACAGTAGTGGCCGTGTAGTTATGGTTAAGTTGCTGTTTCCATAGGAAGAACACTTTTTGGCCGGTTTATAACTCCGCTCCCCCTGGACGAATCCTCACCAAACTCTGCAGAAAAAGTATATGGCCCACTCTGAATTATTCTGCAAAGTTCGGAGATGTTTGGGCCAGGGGGGGCAAAGTTATAGGGGGAGGTCCCAAAACGTCTTTTTTTCCCATAGACTGAATGGGGGAAAAACTTTGCGCACGGCTACAGGTGAAACCGCTGGACGGATTTTGACAAAATCTGCGGCAGGTACAGGGGTTCGGTCCAGAGAGCGTGCTTTTGTAAATTTGGTCACCATACGTGCAGTATGTTTCTTTATAATTGTCAAAAAGTAGGTCTGAAATAATTAGTGATATCTATGTTCGCTCCGTGGTCACACTTCCCTGTTCGGTCGACGAACAAGATACCGATTGGCTAAGGGGCTGGCGTCATGACCGCGGACACGCAACGTCTCTGCCCATTGGCTGCTGCAAGACATGTTCTGCGTCAGATGGTTTGGATGCGCCCGACATCTTGGATCCGCGGAAAGCGGAGCAACAACCAACGTACACATGCTTTTTTCATGAAACTATTTTGCTGTGGCACAGAGCATTGGGAAAGGTTCAGACAGTATGACATGGGTGAGCAATGCATTTGTTCTTCCGTCATCATGATGTAATTTCTATGGACACCTAGTATGCACAGTAAATGTGGGGTGTAATATCGATAGCACTTCAGTCCATGTAGTGGGCAGGAAATTTGTAACACTTCAGTCCATGCAGTGGACAGGAAATTTGTAACTGTTGAAAGCACACGCGTATTGGTAGGCAACATTGAAATTGACAACATGCCGTGAATGCATTATTTTTTCCAATGGCTGTTATTATATTCATTAGTACACCGCCATGGGTGGCACATGCTACGGTGGTTGTGGCCAGGGGCTACAGTCTTAAGATATGGGTGATCAATGCATTTGTTCTGGAGGTCGGTCGTTATTATGTAATTTCTATGGACATTTTGTACGCACAGTACACTTATACCTACTTAATGACGTATGTTCTATGGCCTCCTTGTACGCACAGAAAATGAGGGGTCCAATAAGGCCAGTATTTCAGCCGTGCAGTGAATGGGGAAGTTGTTACATTTGCAAGGACACGTGTGGTGTTAGGGAACATTGAAATTGACAATTTACCGTGAATGCATTATTTTTTCCAATGGCTATTATTATATTCATTAGTACGTCGCCATGGGTGGCACATGCTACGGTGGTTGTGGCCAGGGCTTAGAGTCTTGGATGCATGGCCGTCGGCCGAAGGCCTTACTTCCAAGACTGTAGGCCCTGGCCACAACCACTGCCGCATGTGCTACCCATGCATACACCCGTAGTGTTGCATTTTGATTGGCAAGTTGTGGGGAGTGCGTGCAGTGTTGGGTGCATGGCCGAAAGCCATGCACCCAAGAACAAAGTGGTAAGTATTAGATGTGGAAGACACTGCACACCCACCCCATGTAAGATCCACAGACATACAGCTAGGAGTGAAGCCTCTGGGCAGACGTACTGAAGGATAACACACCTACAGAATAAACCCCACTACCACACATCAATGAGGTGGTTGTGGGGAGACCCTGCATTCTTGGGTGCAGGGCCAAAGGGCATGCACCCAATAATACACTTATACCTACTTAATGACGTATGTCCTATGGCCTCCTTGTACGCACAGAAAATGAGGGGTCCAATAAGGCCAGTATTTTAGCCCGTTCAGTGCACAGGGGAGTTGTTACATTTGTAAAGACACGTGTGGTGTTAGCGAAAATTGAAATTGACAACATGCCGTGAATGCATTATTTTTTGAAATGGCTATTATTATATTCATTAGTACGCCGCCATTGGTGGCACACGCTACGGTGGTTGTGGCCAGGGCCTAGAATCTTGGATGCATGGCCTTCGGCCGAAGGCCTTACTTCCAAGACTGTAGGCCCTGGCCACAACCACCACCGCATGTGCCACCCATGCATACACCCGTAGTGTTGCGTTTTGATTGTCATGTTGTGGGGAGTGCGTGCAGTCTTGGGTGCATGGCCAAAGGCCATGCAACCAAGAAGAAAGTGGTAACTACTAGGCTTGGAAGACACTGCACACCCATCCCATGTAGGATCTACAGACATACAGCTAGGAGGGAAGCCTCGGGCAGAGGTACTGAAGGATAACACACCTATAGAATAACCCCCACTACCACACATCATTGAGGTAGTTGTGGGGAGACCCTGCACTCTTGGGTGCATGGCTAAAGGCCATGCACGCAAGACTGAAGTCAAAAGCAGTGGAGTTACAAGTCAATATGGGTGTGGTGGAATGTGTTAGTTGTGTTGATGCCCTAGTGTCTTAACTTCATGGCTGCAGACGATGGTCCGAAAAGTACATTTATAAAGCAGCTAATTTACAAGGACCATGGTTTCCATATGCAGCGACGGTTGTGGATAGGAACTATACTCCTTGTACATTGGTTGTAAGGCGTAGGTGGTAGGTTACTCACCGAAGATGGAAGGGCAGTCTACAGGCACTGCAGCATATTAGTACCATAGATTAGAAGTGTAGATTCCCATGTGTAGAAAATGCCTGCCAATATACTTACTCCTTACTTTGTTCAGAATCCACATACTTTTTTTAAATTGGCTATCGTACTTGGCGGAAATATCACTTTTTCCATTTCTGTGATGAAACAAAAAGGTGTGTTAGTGTTTGCATTTTTAAAAAATGTACTACATTGCATAATAGACAGTTAACTTTTTTTTTTTACCCTCATGTTTAGTTTACAAACCAGTGTACTGTGCATTGCGCTCAGTTTCTGTGTTTGATTTTCTAATCCTTGGGTCTGGGGAAAAAAATCCTTGTCGGATTAAAAAAAAAAACTTCATTTCCTATGGTACTAACTACTTCATTTTTTCCTTTCAGTGTTTTCTTCATCTTTCTGATCAATGTTATGTTTGTTGCCTTCCTGCCCATGTTTAACAACAGTTAGATACCTGTAGGCGTATTCTAACTGTGCATTTGTTCCTACAGATTTGTGATACTCATTAATTTGTGTCGTTGTTATATCTTGTTTCCTTCAACTTTCCCATTCATGTTTTCTTTGTTGCCTTCCTGCCGATTTTTAACAACACTTAGATACCTATAGGCATATTCTACCTGTGAATTTGTTTCCAATGATTGGTGATAATCATTTATTTGTGTCATTCTTCCATCCTGTGGAGTAGTTGGATACCTGTAGGCGTATTCTAACTGCGCATGTGTTCCTACAGATTTGTGATACTCATTCATTTGTGTCGTTGACATATCCTGTTTCCTGTATCTTTCCCATTAATGTTATCTTTGTTGCCTTCTTGCCCATTTTCAACTACAGTTAGATACGTATAGGCGTATTCGGCCTGTACATTGGTTTCCAACAATCTGTGATAATAATTTATTTGTGTCATTCTTCCATCCTGTTGGGTAGTTAGATACCTGTGGGCATATTCTAACTGTTTGTGTTCTTTCACATACTTTGTTGACAATCTTGAAGTACACATTATTTCGTAAATTTTGTCTTCAGGAACATTAAATACGCATTTGTTTAGTTAGCTGGCAACCTCTTCTTTAGAGTAATGTTGCTATCATTACATTCAAACCATCCAGAATTCTTTTTAATGTATGCATTATCTTGTTTCCTTCATCTTTCCCATTAATGTTATCTTTGTTGCCTTCCTGCCGATTTTTAACAACAGTTAGATACCTATAGGCGTATTCTACCTGTGCATTTGTTTCCCACAATCTGTGATAATCATTTATTTGTGTCATTCTTCCATCCTGTTGGGTAGTTAGATACCTGTGGCTGTATTCAAACTGTTTGTAGTCTTTCACATACTTTGTTGACAATCTTGAAGTACACATTATTTCGTAAATTTTAGCTTCAAGAACATTAAATATGCATTTGTTAGGTTAGCTGGCAACCTCTGCTTTAGAGTAATGGTGCTATAATTACACTCAAACCATCCAGAATTCTTTTTAATGTATGCAGTGTAGTGACCTGCATTGGTTGTAGCTCCTGCATGGTAGATTATTCCTACTGTTGTAAAGGTTTTCTTTCCAAATGACACTTGACCGTGTGTGAATCCAGTCAGTTTGCAGTTGTTTTTGGTGCCATCTGCATTATAACGTAGAAGCATAAATGTTATGTAGGCACTATGTGATTATATCAGTAAGGTGGAGCAATTGTCTGAATTGCAAATACTACATAATCTGCCATGGTTTGCATTTTGTACAAGTTGCTGAAATTGAATGCTCTAACTATTTGGTATGGAAATATACACAAATCGCTCATTTGGGATTTCTTCCTGTATCACTTTGCTACAGAGAGTGCATGTATGCTTCAACATGTACGAAATTTGGAAGATTTCATTTACAGGTATGCTTTTGTTTTCCAATACTAATAGTATGTACATTAGAAATTCTTGTGGATCTTCTTGTGAGTTCATAGTGAATCTCACCATTCCAGCACAGTCGTCCAATTGTTGCCTTACTCCATGAACACTGCATGTGTTGTCAGGATTGCTTGTTGCATTTCTATGCAGCACTAACATTTATAAACACAATTGGTCTGTACTGTGTAGGTAAATATTGTTAACAATTGGTGGCAATTGAAATCGAATATTCATTGCTACATTTGCATAGCAACTTACCCCACTTTCATTTGTAAATTTGAATGGGCTAGCAAGTTCTGTGTCTGAGTGCATTTTTCAGTTTTTCTGTTGCTTCTTTGCCCTCGTGCCTGGTTTACATTAATAGGTTCTTCTATGTTTGTGGCAATTGAAACTTTAGCTTCTTTTCTTTTCTTTGCGGAATTTTTTGTTGCATTCTGTTGAATTTCTGTTTCATTTACTTTTCTTTTACCACGTTTCACTTTATCTGGAACAGGGTACTGTTTTAGATGAGGGGTTTACAGTGAACGCAATCTATTGTATTCTAGAATGCAAGGACTATCAGCTTTGACTTTACTTGAATCAAAGTTTATTAGCAATAGAGCGTCAAGTGTATGTAAGCGTGATAATGCTACGTAGCTCATGCCTTCCTTAAACACTGTGTTTCCTATTTCTATCAATGCTTTCTCAAGGGTAAGACCTTGGGATTTATGAATGGTAACTGCATATGCAAAAGTTAGAGAAAATTGCTCTTTACGTACATACATGTCTTTGAAGAGAAGGAATCGAGCAATTGCACACCCTATCCTTTTCACTTCTGAAACTTTATCAAAGCGAATATTTACAAACTGACAGGCCGATTCATGGAATTAATGTGCGCCGAAAATGTCGGCGCAAGCGTGCAAAAATGTGCGATTCGCAGTGAAAGAGCAAAAATCGCAGTGCAAGTGCGAAAATCGCAGGGAAACCAGCGCACATCGATTCATGGAAGTCCGTGCGTGAGAAAAATATTGGATGTGCGCTGAAAAAGTGCACGGCGCACGCCGGCGCACAGGTCATCTAACGGCGTGCGCCACGGCCACAGCGAAATCGCACATAGTGCGGCGCACATAACAAAAATAGGCGTAACACGGGGCGTAACACTCGGAATGGGGAACAACGCGTGAAAATATGGGCGTCACGGGGGAAGTACAGGAGGCAAGTGCGCGGAACGCCCACACGCTCGCCTACAACCCGTATTCATGGAATCGAATAGGGCAAACCAGCGCACGGGCAAAGACGCGCACAGGCCCAATCACGTCCGCCACAAGAATGCAGGCGGTAGCATCCCTGCGTCTGAAATAAATGTGCGCCAAAATGTGTGCAAACAAAAAGCACCTATATACAGCTATGATGAATGTCCCATACTGTGGCCCTCTAGGACAAATGACGTGCAAAGGGGTACGCGACAAACACGGACACCCGCTGCATGAAAAATAGCATGTGCGTGCATTTCGGGGTGCGCGGGAAGTACCACACGCGATTGGCCTGGGTACGTGTATTTCGGGGTGCGCGTGAAGTGTCACACGCAAATGCAGCAGGATACGTGTATCTCAAGGTGCGCGTGAAGTTCCACACGCGAATTCAGCAGGGTACGTGTATTTCGTGGTGCGCGTGAAGTTCCACACGCGATCACAGCAGGGTATGTGTACTTCGGGGTGCGCGGGAAGTTTCACACATGATCACAGCAGGCTACGTGTATTCCGGAGTACACGGGAAGCTCCACACGTGATTACAGCACAATACGTGTACTTCGGGTGTGCGTGGGAAGTTTCACACGCGATCACAGCAGGCTACATGTATTCCCGGGTGCGCAGGAAGTTCCACACGCGAATATAGCAGGCTACGTGGATTCCGGGGTGCGCGGGAAGTTCCACACGCGATTACAGCAGGGTACGTGTACTTCGGGGTGCGCAGGAAGTTTCACACGTGATCACAGCAGGCTAAGTGTATTCCGGGGTGCGTGGGAAGTTCCACACGCGATTACAGCAGGGTACGTGTACTTCGGGGTGCGCGGGAAGTTTCACACGCGATCACAGCAGGCTACGTGTATTCCAGGGTGCGCGGGAAGTTCCACACGCGAATACAGCAGGCTACGTGTATTTCGGGGTGCACGGGAAGTTCCACACGCGATTTCAGCAGCGTACGTGTATTTTGGGGGTGCCGGGGAGTACTACACGTGAATTGGCCGTGTGGGTCCTCCCAGGTGTTCCCTCTACACCCTCCACGGCCCCTGCAGGCAGCCCACACCACAGGGGACTACCCTGCACCCCTGGTCATGTCCCGCAGGCAGCAAATCCACCATGGCCATGCCCCCCAGCCAACCCACATGTTACCTTGCATTACTGATCACCAAAGCATGTCTCCCAGCACCCCCATCCCCCAGCATCCAGGGGCACCCTCCACCAGGCCCCCACTCATGTCTCCCAGCACCCCAACCCCCCAGCAGTCAGGGACACCTGCCAGCAGGCCCCCACTCATGTCCCCCTGCACCACCACCCCCCAGCATCCTGGGGCACCCTCCACCAGGCCCCCACTCATGTCTCCCAGCACCCCAACCCCCCAGCAGTCAGGGACACCTGCCAGCAGGCCCCCACTCATGTCCCCCTGCACCCCACCCCCCCGCAGTCAGGGGCCCCTCCACCAGGCCCCCACTCATGTCCCACACATGTCCCCCTGCACTCCCAGCCCCCATCAGTGCAGGGCATCTGTCAGCAGGCCCCCACTCATGTCCCACACAGGTCCCCCTGCACCCCCAGCATCCACGGGCACCCTCCACCAGGCCCCCACTCATGTCTCCCAGCACCCCAACCCCCCCAGCAGTCAGGGAGACCTGCCAGCAGGCCCCCACTCATGTCCCCCTGCACCCCCACCCTCCAGCAGTCAGGGGCACCCCCCACCAGGCCCCCACTCATGTCCCACACATGTCCCCTGCTCCCCCACCCCCTAGCAGTGCAGGGCACCTGCCAGCAGGCTCCCACACATGTCCCCCTGCACCCCCACCCCCTAGCAGTGCAGGGCATCTGCCAGCAGGCCCCCACTCATGTCCCACAAATGTCCCCCTGCACCCCCACCCCCCAGCATCCAGGGGCACCCTCCACCAGGCCCCCACTCATGTCTACCAGCACCCCAACCCCCCAGCAGTCAGGGACACCTGCCACTAGGCCCCCACTCATGTCCCCCTGCACCCCCACCCCCCAGCAGTCAGAGGCACCCTCCACCAGGCCCCCACTCATGTCCCACACATGTCCCCCTGCACACCCACCCCCAGCAGTGCAGGGCATCTGCCAGCAGCCCCCCACTCATGTCCCACACATGTCCCCCTGCATCCCCACCGCCCAGCATCCAGGGGCACCCTCCACCAGGCCCCCACTCATGTCTCCCAGCACCCCAACCCCCCAGCAGTTAGGGGCACCCTCCACCAGGCCCCCACTACTGTCCCACACATGTCCCCCTGCACCCCCACCCCCCAGCAGTGCAGTGCACCTACCAGCAGGCCCCCACTCATGTCCCACACATGTCCTCTGCACCCCCACCCCCCAGCAGTGCAGGGCATCTGCCAGCAGGCCCCCACTCATGTCCCACACATGTCCCCCTGCACTCCCACCCCCCAGCATCCAGGGGCACCCTCCACAAGGCCCCCACTCATGTCTACCAGCACCACAACCCCCCAGCAGTCAGGGACACCTGCCACTAGGCCCCCACTCATGTCCCCCTGCACCCCCACCCCCCAGCAGTCAGGGGCACCCTCCACCAGGCCCCCACTCATGTCCCACACATGTCCCCCTGCACACCCACCCCCCAGCAGTGCAGGGCATCTGCCAGCAGGCCCCCACTCATGTCCCACACATGTCCCCCTGCATCCCCACCCCCCAGCATCCAGGGGCACACTCCACCAGGCCCCCACTCATGTCTCCCAGCACCCCAACCCCCCAGCAGTCAGGGGCACCCTCCACCAGGCCCCCCCTACTGTCCCACACATGTCCCCCTGCACCCCCACCCCCCAGCAGTGCAGTGCACCTACCAGCAGGCCCCCACTCATGTCCCACACATGTCCCCTGCACCCGCAGCCCCCAGCAATGCAGGGCACCTGCCAGTAGGCCCCCACTCCTGTCCCCCTGCACCCACACCCCCCAGCAGACAGGGGCACCCTCCACCAGGCCCCCACTCATGTCCCACACATGTCCCCCTGCACCCTCACTGCCCAGCAGTGCAGGGCATCTGCCAGCAGGCCCCCACTCATGTCCCACACATGTCCCCCTGCATCCTCACCCCCCAGCATCCAGGGGCACCCTCCACCAGGCCCCCACTCATGTCTCCCAGCACCCCAACCCCCCCAGCAGTCAGGGACACCTGCCAGCAGACCCCCACTCATGTCCCCCTGCACCCCCACCCACCAGCAGTCAGGAGCACCCTCCACCAGACCCCCACTCATGTCCCACACACATCCCTCTGCACCCCCACCCCCCAGCAGTGCAGGGCACCTGCCAGCAGGCCCCCACTCATGTCCCACACATGTCCCCTGCACCCCACCCCCCAGCAGTGCAGGGAACCATCCAGCAGGCCCCCACTCCTATCCAACACATGTCCCCCTGCACCCCCACCCCCGAGCAGTGCAGGGCACCTGCCAGCAGGCCCCCACTCAAGTCCCAAACATGTCGCCCTGCACCCCCACCCCCCAGCAGTGCAGGGCACCTGCCAGCTGGCCCCCACTCATGTTCCCCTGCACCCCCACACCCCAGCAGTCAGGGGCACCCTCCACCAGGCCCCCACTCATGTCCCACACATGTCCCCCTGCACCCCCACCCCCCAGCAGTGCAGGGCACCTGCCAGCAAGCCCCCACTCATGTCCCACACATGTCCCCCTGCACCCCCACCCCCCAGCAGTACAGGGCACCTGCCAGCAGGCCCCCACTCATGTCCCACACATGTCCCCCTGCACCCCCCAGCAGTGCAGGGCACCTGCCAGCAGGCCCCCACTCATGTCCCATACATGTCCCCCTGCACCCCCACCCCCCAGCAGTGCAGGGCACCTGCCAGCAGGCCCCCACTCATGTCCCACACATGTCCCCCTGCACCCCCACCCCCCAGCATCCAGGGGCACCCTCCACCAGGCCCCCACTCATGTCTCCCAGCACCCCAACCCCCCAGCAGTCAGGGACACCTGCCAGCAGGCCCCATGTCCCCCTGGACCCCCACCCACCAGCAGTCAGGGGCACCATCCACAAGGCCCCCATTCATGCCCCACACATGTCCCCCTGCACCCCCACCCTCCAGCAGTGCAGGGCACCTGCCAGCAGGCCCCCACTCATGTCCCCCTGCACCCCCATCCCCCAGCAGTCAGGGGCACCCTCCAGCAGGACCCCACTCATGTCCCGCTGCACCCCCACACCCCAGCAGTGCAGGGCACCTGCCAGCAGGCCCCCACTCATGTCCCACACATGTCCCCCTGCACCCCCACCCCCCAGCAGTGCAGGGCACCTGCCAGCAGGCCCCCACTCATGTCCCACACATGTCCCCTGCACCCCCACCCCCCAGCAGTGCAGGGCATCTGCCAGCAGGCCCCCACTCATGTCCCACACATGTCCCCCTGCACCCCCACCCCCCAGCATCCAGGGACACCCTCCACCAGGCCCCCACTCATGTCTACCAGCACCACAACCCCCCAGCAGTCAGGGACACCTGCCACTAGGCCCCCACTCATGTCCCCCTGCACCCCCACACCCCAGCAGTCAGGGGCACCCTCCACCAGGCCCCAACTCATGTCCCACACATGTCCCCCTGCACACCCACCCCCCAGCAGTGCAGGGCATCTGCCAGCAGGCCCCCACTCATGTCCCACACATGTCCCCCTGCAACCCCACCCCCCAGCATCCAGGGGCACCCTCCACCAGGCCCCCACTCATGTCTCCCAGCACCCCAACCCCCCAGCAGTCAGGGGCACCCTCCACCAGGCCCCCACTACTGTCCCACACATGTCCCCCTGCACCCCCACCCCCCAGCAGTGCAGTGCACCTACCAGCAGGCCCCCACTCATGTCCCACACATGTCCCCTGCACCCCCAGCCCCCAGCAATGCAGGGCACCTGCCAGTAGGCCCCCACTCCTTTCCCCCTGCACCCACACCCCCCAGCAGACAGGGGTACCCTCCACCAGGCCCCCACTCATGTCCCACACATGTCCCCCTGCACCCTCACCGCCCAGCAGTGCAGGGCATCTGCCAGCAGGCCCCCCACTTATGTCCCACACATGTCCCCCTGCATCCTCACCCCCCAGCATCCAGGGGCACCCTCCACCAGGCCCCCACTCATGTCTACCAGCACCCCAACCCCCCAGCAGTCAGGGACACCTGCCACTAGGCCCCCACTCATGTCCCCCTGCACCCCCACCCCCCAGCAGTCAGGGGCAACCTCCACCAGGCCCCAACTCATGTCCCACACATGTTCCCCTGCACACCCACCCCCCAGCAGTGCAGGGCATCTGCCAGCAGGCCCCCACTCATGTCCCACACATGTCCCCCTGCATCCCCACCCCCCAGCATCCAGGGGCACCCTCCACCAGGCCCCCACTCATGTCTCCCAGCACCCCAACCCCCCAGCAGTCAGGGGCACCCTCCACCAGGCCCCCACTACTGTCCCACACATGTCCCCCTGCACCCCCACCCCCCAGCAGTGCAGTGCACCTACCAGCAGGCCCCCACTCATGTCCCACACATGTCCCCTGCACCCCCAGCCCCCAGCAATGCAGGGCACCTGCCAGTAGGCCCCCACTCCTGTCCCCCTGCACCCACACCCCCCAGCAGACAGGGGCACCCTCCACCAGGCCCCCACTCATGTCCCACACATGTCCCCCTGCACCCTCACCGCCCAGCAGTGCAGGGCATCTGCCAGCAGGCCCCCCACTTATGTCCCACACATGTCCCCCTGCATCCTCACCCCCCAGCATCCAGGGGCACCCTCCACCAGGCCCCCACTCATGTCTACCAGCACCCCAACCCCCCAGCAGTCAGGGACACCTGCCACTAGGCCCCCACTCATGTCCCCCTGCACCCCCACCCCCCAGCAGTCAGGGGCACCCTCCACCAGGCCCCCACTCATGTCCCACACATGTCCCCCTGCACACCCACCCCCCCCCGCAGTGCAGGGCATCTGCCAGCAGGCCCCCACTCATGTCCCACACATGTCCCCCTGCATCCCCACCCCCCAGCATCCAGGGGCACCCTCCACCAGGCCCCCACTCATGTCTCCCAGCACCCCGACCCCCCAGCAGTCAGGGGCACCCTCCACCAGGCCCCCACTACTGTCCCACACATGTCCCCCTGCACCCCCACCCCCCAGCAGTGCAGTGCACCTACCAGCAGGCCCCCACTCATGTCCCACACATGTCCCCTGCACCCCCAGCCCCCAGCAATGCAGGGCACCTGCCAGTAGGCCCCCACTCCTGTCCCCCTGCACCCACACCCCCCAGCAGACAGGGGCACCCTCCACCAGGCCCCCACTTATGTCCCACACATGTCCCCCTGCATCCTCACCCCCCAGCATCCAGGGGCACCCTCCACCAGGCCCCCACTCATGTCTACCAGCACCCCAACCCCCCAGCAGTCAGGGACACCTGCCACTAGGCCCCCACTCATGTCCCACACATGTCCCCCTGCACACCCACCCCCCCGCAGTGCAGGGCATCTGCCAGCAGGCCCCCACTCATGTCCCACACATGTCCCCCTGCATCCCCACCCCCCAGCATCCAGGGGCACCCTTCACCAGGCCCCCACTCATGTCTCCCAGCACCCCGACCCCCCAGCAGTCAGGGGCACCCTCCACCAGGCCCCCACTCATGTCCCACACATGTCCCCCTGCACCCCCACACCCCCAGCAGTGCAGTGCACCTACCAGCAGGCCCCCACTCATGTCCCACACATGTCCCCTGCACCCCCAGCACCCAGCAATGCAGGGCACCTGCCAGTAGGCCCCCACACATGTCCCCCTGCACCCACACCCCCCAGCAGACAGGGGCACCCTCCACCAGGCCCCCACATATGTCCCACACATGTCCCCCTGCATCCCCACCGCCCAGCAGTGCAGGGCATCTGCCAGCAGGCCCCCACTCATGTCCCACACATGTCCCCCTGCATCCTCACCCCCCAGCATCCAGGGGCACCCTCCACCAGGCCCCCACTCATGTCTCCCAGCACCCCAACCCCCCCAGCAGTCAGGGACACCTGCCAGCAGGCCCCCACTAATGTCCCCCTGCACCCCCACCCACCAGCAGTCAGGAGCACCCTCCACCAGGCCCCCACTCATGTCCCACACATGTCCCTCTGCACCCCCACCCCCCAGCAGTGCAGGGTACCTGCCAGCAGGCCCCCACTCATGTCCCACACATGTCCCCTGCACCCCACCCCCCAGCAGTGCAGGGAACCATCCAGCAGGCCCCCACTCCTATCCCACACATGTCCCCCTGCACCCCCACCCCCCAGCAGTGCAGGGCACCTGCCAGCAGGCCCCCACTCATGTCCCAAACATGTCCCCCTGCACCCCCACCCCCCAGCAGTGCAGGGCACCTGCCAGCAGGCCCCCACTCATGTTCCCCTGCACCCCCACACCCCAGCAGTCAGGGGCACCCTCCACCAGGCCCCCACTCATGTCCCACACATGTCCCCCTGCACCCCCACCCCCCAGCAGTGCAGGGCACCTGCCAGCAAGCCCCCACTCATGTCCCACACATGTCCCCCTGTACCCCCACCCCCCAGCAGTGCAGGGCACCTGCCAGCAGGCCCCCACTCATGTCCCACACATGTCCCCCTGCACCCCCACCCCCCAGCAGTGCAGGGCACCTGCCAGCAGGCCCCCACTCATGTCCCATACATGTCCCCCTGCACCCCCACCCCCCAGCAGTGCAGGGCACCTGCCAGCAGGCCCCCACTCATGTCCCACTCATGTCTCCCAGCACCCCAACCCCCCAGCAGTCAGGGACACCTGCCAGCAGGCCCCATGTCCCCCTGCACCCCCACCCACCAGCAGTCAGGGGCACCCTCCACCAGGCCCCCACTCATGTCCCACACATGTCCTCCTGCACCCCCACCCCCCAGCAGTGCAGGGCACCTGCCAGCAGGCCCCCACTCATGTCCCACACATGTCCCCCTGCACCCCCACCCCCCAGCAGTGCAGGGCACCTGCCAGCAGGCCCTCATTCATGCCCCACACATGTCCCCCTGCACCCCCACCCTCCAGCAGTGCAGGGCACCTGCCAGCAGGCCCCCACTCATGTCCCCCTGCACCCCCATCCCCCAGCAGTCAGGGGCACCCTCCAGCAGGACCCCACTCATGTCCCGCTGCACCCCCACCCCCCAGCAGTGCAGGGCACCTGCCAGCAGGCCCCCACTCATGTCCCACACATGTCCCCCTGCACCCCCACCCCCCAGCAGTGCAGGGCACCTACCAGCAGGCCCCCACTCATGTCCCACACATGTCCCCCTGCACCCCCACCCCCCAGCAGTGCAGGGCACCTGCCAGCAGGCCCCCACTCATGTCCCAGACATGTCCCCCTGCATCCCCAACCCCCAGCATCTAGGGGCACCCTCCACCAGGCCCCCACTCATGTCCCCCAGCACCCCAACCCCCCCCCAGCAGTCAGGGACACCTGCCATCAGGCCCCCACTCATGTCCCCCTGCAACCCCACCCCCCAGCAGTCAGGGGCACCCTCCACCAGGCCCCCACTACTGTCCCACACATGTCCCCCTGCACCCCCACCCCCCAGCAGTGCAGGGCACCTACCAGCAGGCCCCCACTCATGTCCCACACATGTCCCCTGCACCCCCACCCCCCAGCAGTGCAGGGCACCTGCCAGCAGGCCCCCACTCATGTCCCACAGATGTCCCCCTGCACCCCCACCCCCCAGCAGTGCTGGGCACCTGCCAGCAGGCCCCCACTCATGTCCCACACATGTCCCCCTGCACCCTCACCCCCCAGCAGTGCAGGGTACCTGCCAGCAGGCCCCCACTCATGTCCCCCTGCACCCCCACACCCCAGCAGTCAGGAGCACCCTCCGCCAGGCCCCCTCTCATGTCCCACACATGTCCCCCTGCACCCCCACCCCCAGCAGTGCAGGGCACCTGCCAGCAGGCCCCCACTCATGTCCCACACATGTCCCCCTGCACCCCCACCCCCCAGCAGTGCAGTGCACCTGCCAGCAGGCCCCCACTCATGTCCCACACATATCCCCCTGGACCCCCACCCCCCAGCAGTGCAGGGCACCTGCCAGCAGGCCCCCACTCATGTCCCACACATGTCCCCCTGCACCCCCACCCCCCAGCAGTGCAGGGCACCTGCCAGCAGGCCCTCATTCATGCCCCACACATGTTCCCCTGCACCCCCACCCTCCAGCAGTGCAGGGCACCTGCCAGCAGGCCCCCACTCATGTCCCACACATGTCCCCCTGCACCCCCACCCCCCAGCATCCAGGGGCACCCTCCACCAGGCCCCCACTCATGTCTCCCAGCACCCTAACCCCCCAGCAGTCAGGGGCACCTGCCAGCAGGCGCCCACTCATGTCCCCCTGCACCCCCACCCACCACCATTCAGGTGCACCCTCCACCAGGCCCCCACTCATGTCCCACACATGTCCCCCTGCACCCCCACCCCCCAGCAGTGCAGGGAACCTGCCAGCAGGCCCCCACTCATGTCCCACACATGTCCCCCTGCACCCCCACCCCCCAGCAGTGCAGGGCACCTGCCAGCAGGCCCCCACTCGTGTCCCACACATGTCCCCCTGCACCCCCACCCCCCAGCAGTGCAGGGCACCTGCCAGCAGGCCCCCACTCATGTCCCCCTGCACTCCCACCCCCCAGAAGTCAGGGGCACCCTCCACCAGGCCCCCACTCATGTCCCACACATGTCCCCCTGCACCCCCACCCCCCAGCAGTGCAGGGCACCTGCCAGTAGGCCCCCACTCATGTCCCACACATGTCCCCCTGCACCCTCACCCCCCAGCAGTGCAGGGCACCTGCCAGCAGGCCCCACTCATGTCCCACACAAGTCCCCCTGCACCCCCACCCCCCAGTAGTGCAGGGCACCTGCCAGCAGGCCCCCACTCATGTCCCACACATGTCCCCCTGCACCCCCACCCCCCAGCAGTCAGGGACACCTGCCAGCAGGCCCCCACTCATGTCCCCCTGCACCCCCACCCCCCAGCAGTGTAGGGCACCTGCCAGCAGGCCCCCACACATGTCCCCCCAACACCTCATGACGATCCACAATCATGGCCCCCATGCCTCCTCAATACACTGCCTATGCCACCCCAGTCCGAACACACCACCAGGTATGACATCCACCCCACAAAGAAATCACCAGCACATGATGCATCCCAAATGGCTAGTCTGCACATCAACACATATTCGTCAAACCCACACAATGAGAGCATGTGAATGATAGAACACACATTGCGACATGCATGAAACCAAAGAGAGAATACCACACATTGAATTACCAAATGATAATGTATTAAACTGAAAAACAAGAGAATGAAATGGAACAGAAGAAAATGGAAATAAGAAATGAAAACCTGCATGTCCAATAAATGAAAAAGATGCATGAAATCCAAATGAAAAGCAATCCAAAAGCAAGTCTCCAAAGTGTTAGTCTGAGAAAATAAATCCAAGGTGCAAAGATAATAAAAAACCATTGATCCATGGAAAAAAAAAATAATAATCCAAATCCATTCTCAAACTATTTACAAAGTGAACATCCAGGGTCCATGTGCCCAATCCTTAAAATTAAACCTATGAAATAAAACCCTACCTAATGAAGAACTATATACAAGAAGTTTGGGCATTGTCCAACCGCCCCAAAAACAAAAAAACAAAAGGAAACTTAACACTAAAGAACTATTTACAAGGGCAGCGGGCTAGTCCGACGGCTCACTTCTGGATGTTCCAGGCCAGGGCATCATCGAACTCCTGCTCAATGTCCCGGAGGCGGTCCTCTTCCATGGCCCTGAGTGTCCGCAGTGACGACGACATGTTCTCCTCCAACTCCCTGTGGATTGCCTCGAGCCACTCGGCCCGCCTCAGGGCCCTACGCATGGAGTTCTCCGCCCTGACCATCGTGAGCCATGTCTCTTCCGCCCGCTGCCGCTCCGCATCTATGGCGTGGCCCAACCGCTGCCACACGGAAGACACTTCCCGTCCTGGGTCCTCCTGCCCTCCGGCCGATGCCTGCACCTCCGATGTCGAAGGCCCCGAGCCATCATGGCTCCCACCTCATTGCTGCTGCTGCTGTGCCTGTGCCCGTGCCCGTGCTTGTGCTTGTGCTGCCTGCACATCCTCCTACGGCTGGGGTGCAGTCATTGATGTGGCCACCCCTGCTGGACGTCCGACTCCCGACTGTGGCAGGGATGTGTCCTCCACCAGCCTGGCCGCACGGTCAGAGGCAGCTTCACAGGGCACCCAGGTGACAAATGGGTGGAAAGATGGCACGGAGGACGACTGGCGCATAGGGTGTTCAGTTGAGGAGGGGGTCGGAACAAGCTCCAGGAAATGGAGGAATCCAGCCTGGGTGACCCATCCCAGTAGGCCAACGTGGTCAACGAGCCATTCGAGATGACGTGCAGTATCCTCACGAAAAGACTGCAGGTCACCATGGCCCGTTGACGCAACGCCACACCAGTCAGGACAGGCTCAACCCGAACCTGGATAACCACGTCTGCAGGCAGAGGAAGGCCAGTTGTTCTAAACTCATCCCCTGCCTGAAAACGGGTCTGGACGTAGGCATCCCTGCTGGTGCAAGATGATGCAGTGACAGGATCAGGGACAGGATTGCACACAGGCACCTCCGCGGCGGCCTGTGCTGCCTCCTGTCCCTGGTCCTGCACTGCACCACTAGCACAAGTGGAATCCCCACCTCCAGACCCTGTCTCTGTCGCTTGCACGGCCTCCTCCTCCACCAAACCCCCCACCAACCTGGATGACTCCGTGCCATCTTCCCCCGTCGGGCCCTGTGGGGTCCCAGCTGCCCAGTCTGCTGTCGAGGAGTCCAACTCCGACCTCTGCCTCTTGGACCTCCCTTCGGCAGCTGCGGCCTGGGACGCGGCACCAGACTCCTCACTCCCCGATGAGATGACAACCTGGGAGGGGAGCCGTGCCTTGCGTCTCTGGCTGGCGGTGCGATCCCTGCCGCTGTGCCCCACAGCACCTTCTCCGCCCTCTTCATCAGTTGACGCTGCAGACGGGGAGAAATAAAACACAGGCATCAGGGCACTATACAGTGAACTCATACACACATGACAGTGGTACATGAGTGGCATTGGCAAACCTCAGACATGGTATCACAATCACCAACACACATGTCATTTCAACTCGCACACATGAGCTATACCACAGCCATATCGCAACAGCCAGCACCATCCATACACATACAACAGCATGAGCAGGCAAAGGTGAGCCAGTCATCACATGCAACACAGGGAGTGGACTACACATGCACACACACCACCACACTTGCATGCATGTGTACACCTCCACCAACTGTCGCAGTGTTGCGATCGGCATCCATGTCACATCTGCCAATCAGTCTTCCACATCCCGGTGTCACATGCATCCATGTTGCATCACTATTGCACCCTTGTCAAATACACACACATGCACATGTACACGGTGCAGATACATGCAGCTGAAACCAACATCCATGTGTGACATCACGACCATGCCTACTTACATACACATTAATTCAAACGTGTGCACACATCTGCATTTGGCATGCAAGCCTACACACACAAGCACCATCCATGTCTCACACATGAGAGCCCTCGCATGTGTTAGCCTCACAGCCCTGTACACACACCCCCATAGTTGGCCCCATAAAACCACATGTGCAACCTGCACACTACTGGCATACCACCACATGCACAGCTTACAATCAGTATGCATGTACACTTACCGCTCGACTCCAGACGGGTCTGCCTCTCAAGGACCTGGAAATGGAGCGCTGGGGATATGCATTCCAGGACCCTCATCTGATCTTCCGACAAGTGGCCCCAGCGCCCCTTAGCATCCGCTGCCTTCAAGAGGCGCCGGCCCTTGTTCAGGGTCCTGGACCTGAAGTCCTCCCAGCGCTTCCTGACATGATGGAATTGTCGGACTGCCACCCCCTCCGCGTTGATGGCAGTCACGATGTCCGTCCAGATCCGAGTCTGTCCTTCCTTGTCGGCGTGCAAACTTCCTAAGAGGGCATCATACTGCCCCAGGACTAGCTCCACCCGGACACCAACTTCGGTGGCAGTGAAGCTAGTGCCCCTCTGCCTCTCTGGCTGGGGGTTGCCAGTGGTGCCAGATGGTGTAGTGCCTGACATGGCAACCCCAGAGGCAGGAGTGGGTGGGCAACTGGGTCCTGGGGCTTGGCTGTGGAGCGATGGAATCCCAGTCGGGAGTCTTCGGTTCCAGCAGGGGTGGTCACAGCAACAGCACCACTGGCTGATGTGCAGGCAGCAAATGGCAGGGCACGTGGGCAGCAGGCAGTCAGGCAGCAGGAGATGGCAGGTGGGAGCGTGCTCAGGGCTCTGGGGGGCAGTGATTCGGCCTTCTGGGCAGGATCGTGGTCTTCCGTGTGCTTACGCGTGGCCAGCTTGATACGGAGTGATTTGGCACGTGAAAATCCAGCACGTCTGCGTGTAATTTGAGGAAAGGCCCTTAGCGCGTAAGCCCGTCAGCACACGTACGCAAATTCATTGGCCCAAAGCGTGTAGGCGCTTCTATGACGTTACGCGCACGGGCGTGTTCCATGGCGTGTGGAAAAAAATAAGCACGGCCGAGTGTCAAAGCGTGTAATTGGTGGAAAGGGCCTCAGCGCGTATGCGCGCCTGTGACGTGCGTGCACGGGCGTTAACCTGTACACGGGTGCATGTTACACGTCCAATGACTGCACGTCAGAGTGTCAGCTTGTGTAATTGGAGGATAGGGCCTTAGTGCGTACACGCGGAAGTGACGCTGGACGTGTGGGCATGTTTAAAAGGCACGTGTAGGACGCCATTTCCTTGTACGTGCTTTTCGTGGAGAGCGAGTGGGTGAAATCTGTACTTCTTGTCGGTTCATGCGATTTACTTCACAGCGTTTCAAGTTCGTACTCCCTGTTACCTCTGACAGCTTTTTCTATTTTTGTCTTTTTTCTGGTCCTGTTTCCTCAAACAGCGTACACTTCTTCTGTTGTCCTGTCTCCTCAGACAGCATACAATTCTTCTTTTGGCAGGGGTGTTGCCAGCGCGCACACGCGTGTCTTTTTCACGCTATTTTTCCAGGCAGACGGTGAGTCGCGCACGTATTTAACATCTGTGCTTGCCCCGTGTGTCGCGTACCCCTTCAGAGGTCATTCTAGGCTGCGTGTGACACGCATACGTTCATTTTTGTGTTTCTGGGTGCCACAGCGTAGTGCAGGTTTATTTTTCCACGCAAGTGGTCTAGGAGGGGTTGCATGCACGTTATCTCCCTTTTTTGGGGTGCCTGTGCATTGCGTGACCCATCATATTTCCCCAGGGGTCACATACAGCCTTGCTAGAGCAGTGGGGTACGAATTCCATCTAGTATCCTACCCCTTTGACCCCCAATTGCCCAGGACAATAGTTTACTGCAACTCCCATACACACAACAACATCAGTGCCATGGTTGGGAGGCGAGCACGCGGTAAGGGTAGCAAAGGTGGCTGAGCCTCAAGAGGTGGGCATGGTGGATACGGTAGGGGACGTGGCTGGGACTTGCAGGGTGCCCCTAGCCCCCCATGTGTGGAGGACCAGTCAGGGACACCCATGCCCCCCCCGGTTGAGGGTAACGTGGCTGACACCATCCCTGCTCAGCCCTTGTTGGACCAGCCCATTGTGGCACCAGACCTGGCGCAGGGTGACTCCCAGGCTGACATCCAGGTCAGCAGGTCTAGGCCACGTGTGGCGGTGCATGTTGGTGTCACCAGGCCACGTGGATCAGGGGCAGCTATGTCATCTGCCCCATGTAGGCAGGGTGTGGAGGCTGCAGGGGCAGCTGCAGCTCCATCCACCCCAGCTCTCACTCACCAAGCCAGTCCATCCTGCTGACGTTCCCCCTGACTACATCACACTTCAGCTAATGCCTGCACCAAGTCCCATGCTCAGTGTTCATTCCCACACTCCTAGTACACAGTCCACCGGGGCTCCTGCCCCTAGTGTCCAGAGCGGCGTAGGACACTCAGGATCCCCACCACCTTCCAAGCGGAAGAGGATGAGTGCTCGTCCAGTACAGGCTGATGCCCCAGACACGGCTACACAGTCCAGCACCTCGAGGAAGCCTAGCTTCAGTGAGGCCGAACGTGATGCACTTGTGGAGTATGTGTCCGCACATGACCGGGAAATGTTGATTACTGCAGGGTGCAAGACGCTGCTCAATGTCAGGCACACTGGCAGACGATCACGGACATCATAAGTGCCCTTGGAATTGTGAGGCGCACAGCTAATGATTGCTACAAGCGCTGGAATGACCTGAAGCGCAGGGCAAAGAAAAAGCTGGCCTGAAGTCATGCCGCTACTCTAGTGACTGGAGGTGGGTCTCCAGCAGAGGACATTGAACTCACTCCACATGAGTATGTTGCTGGGACCTACGTCACGGAGGAACAGATCCAAGGCGTGGGAGACCTGCCAGATTACGAGGCATTGTCCGGTGAGTGCACATGCATGTGTGTGTCATCCATGTGCATGGTGTGCGTGTGAGGGCTTCTGATTGAGTGCCAGGTGAGGGTGTGTGTCTGAGTGGTTGGGTCACCCATGTGCTTCATCCAATACATTCTGTGCACCAGGATTTGGGTATTGCAGTATCCCTTCTGGCAACAGTAGACATTTAGCCCAACATCACGCCAGTTGCCCTTGAAGTGTCATCTTGCCAAAACATTGTTGCATATTTTTCTGTGTTCATTCAGGCTGATTGTTTGCATTCCACCACTTTCACTAGGCATTTCTCAGGCCTATTGTCACATGTGTGACATGGCTATGGTACATGCCGTCTGTGTGATGGCATGTGTCATGTATGTGTATTGGACATGCCAATCACAGGCCAATGTGTGATGGCACTGCTAGCCAGCATGCATCAAATGTGTTGATCTTCCATCTTGGCGTCATCAATGTGTGCCATTTGCCTCCCCTTCATACGCAGTGGCGGTGCATGCATGGGAGGGTTATAGTCATGTGGGACATGTGTCAATGAAGTACTGGTTCTGTTGCTTCTCAGCCCTAATTGTGTGCCATGGTGCTAATGCCTGTTCCCATTTCTTTTCTTTCATGTCTTTGCAGGGGATGACGCCCTTGATACTGCTGGGGTTGTGGAGATGGTGCAGTCCCAGGAGGGGTCTCAGGGCTGACCGGGCACCAGTGAGGGACGTGGTGTGGTGATGGCTGAGAACCCACACTTGCTGCAGACCATTCTCTCAAGGGGTGACTCTGGGTGCACCTCCCCCGAGCTCTATTCAGGTGTCGATTCAGATGATGAGACCTATGTGCGGTCGCAGGTAAGTGTTTCTGTGAGGGATTCTGTTCTGTCCGACCCACCTGCACCAGGGGTAGAACCCTCAATGGGGATGTCAGTGTTGGTAGGTCTGCCTTTGGTGGTTATGGATGCAGGGTCACACTCCGCAACATCTGATCCTGTTCCTGGGCCAGCAGATCAGGGGGGAATGCAGTCCTGCAGCCTCAGGCAGTGCCGGCACAGCAAGGCGCAGTTCGCCTTGCCCCAGACAGGTGTGGTGCCCGCCGACGCAGTGGCCATACGCCACCTGCCAATACCGCATGGGAGCAATCCATATACGGTATGGCAAACCAACAGACAGCATCAGCTGAGATGATGGCTCAGGCCATGGATAGGGTGGCCACTTCTATTGTCCCCCAAGAAAGGCTGATGGAGCAACTACAGCAGGCAACAGACTCCATTTGCCAGTCACACAGGGAGGACATGTTGGCGTCCAACAGGGACAGACGGGCGGCACTGGAGACTCTGCGGGAAGCCATTTCTATAGAGTCCCAGGGCCACAGGGAAGCCCTGAGGGTGGAACTCCGTCACCTCAGGGTGACTCTTGTTGAGCTTGAGGCCTCAACTGACACGAGGACAGAACAGCAGCCGGGGCGTCTCACACGTACGCTCTCAGCTGAGATGCAGGCAACTCGGGAGGAGGTCCGGGCATCCCGTGAGTTGTTGCTTGGGGACCTCCGCAAGATTATCCTCCAGAACCAGACCTTCCACACCCGCATGCTTGCTGCCATGGAGGACCAGACTAGGGCTTTGCGTGGGCTGCCTCCCATAGTGCCACCACCTCCTGATGCAGCTGCAGAGGGTGGGGAGAGCGACAGCAGCGATTCTCCCACAATAGGGTAGCCGTGCAGGCCATGAGCCCATGGAGGTGTTTTTTTTTCTGCAGAATCCACACAGGTGGGTTTTGGTGTGCACCCTGTACTCGGACCTCCTGGGTGGCCTCCCCCACCCCCCGTGGCCCATACATGGCCATTTTTGATTTTTGATTTTTGAATTTTGAATTTTTTTCCAGTGTGTTGTCTTGTGTGGCTCCCGTGGGCATCTGCTGTATTGTGGCTGGGCACATGCAGGCTTGTCCTGAATTTGGGTTAGATGCTTGGGTTTGTGAGACACAGACCCCTCCTGCTTCCCGTTTCCATGGGCTTGCAAAGGGTGTGCCCAAGTGACATTGACTTACACAGTGACGTTGGACTCCCATGTGCTGTGTGGTCAGTCTGTAGTCAATATTGTGTATACATTCCTAGTGCATATTGTTGTTGTATTGTACACTGCATGGTGTATTGATATGTGCCTCTGCATCCATCTCATCCTCCTGATTTGCAGGTCCAGTCCTCATTTATTCACAAGGCCGTCTACTTTGGAGATGGAGTCCATGTTGTAAGCAGTGCACCTACACTTTTGCGTGGCGCCAACACTGTACAGTTGGAAGTGGTGGAAGTGCTGGCATTATCAGGTAGTGAGACTACAATTTTTTTTAAAATTCGTACTGTCATGTTTATGGTAGGCTTGAGGTTGTGTAGCTGATTTGTATTATTGCTAAATATTTGCTCATGTGTGTTTTTGGTCCTGCATCACTGTGAGCATTTCATGTGTGGCCAGTTTCCATTAGGGACACTGAACTTTGTGACACTTGTGTCATGTTGTGGGGATTACTTTGTTTGATCTCACATTGCATGACATGCCATGGTGTGTTGTGTGGCGGTGATTGAGGCATCATTGATTGTCAGATGGTATGTGCCAGGGCTGTGTGCACTCCACAGGGGTGTGATTTCTATGTGAAGTAATTAGCCACCAGCTGCGTACGGGCTGCCTCACCCTGTGCCCTTTCCCCTCCCATGCGCAGTGGGCGTGCATGTGGTTGGGGATGTGGGGGCACCACCATGTCTACAGCCAGGCCCCGGCGTGTTGCAACATTGCGCAGGACACATGCTGCCACTATGATCCTGCACACTACTTGGGGAGCGTATAACAGCTGCCCGCCAGAACGGTCAAGGGAGCGAAAGCGTGACTTGAGCACTCCAAATGTGCGCTCCACTATGCCCCAGGTTGCAATATGGGCTGTGTTGTATCTTACCTCGGGAGGCCTGATGGGGTTCCGAATTGGCGTCATCATGTGGGTGCTCAGAGGGTAGGCACTGTCCCCTGGGGAGGTGGTGATGGGTATCATTAGTGGGGTAGTGACATTACTCTGTATCTGACATGCATGCATGTGCAGTGGCATTTATACTCACCAAGCAGCCATGCATCACCATGCCGCCCAGCTTCCATGTCCCGGTTTAGGGTTGACATTCTGTAAATGAAGCTGTCGTGGGTGGACCCTGGATAGTTGGCATATACTGAGGTGAGGATTCCCTTGGCATCACATACTACCTGGACGTTGATGGAATGCCAGTGCTTGCGGTTTCTATAGATGTGCTCAGATGCCCTGGGGGGACGTAGAGCTACATGGGTGCAATCAATGGCACCTAGCACTTTGGGGAATTGTGCCACCCCATAGAAATCCTGGGCGGCAGCCTGCCTTTCTGCAGGTGTTCTGGGCAGGTATATGTGCCTGCGGACTGATGGGCGTGCAGTGATGATGGCCAACACCTGGTGTAGGCACCGTGACTGCGTGGCCTGTAAGACCCCCCCACTATGGCACTTGTCCGCTGAAATGATCCGGTAGCCAAGAAGTGCAGTACATTGAGGACCTTCTCCAGGGGGGTGAGTGCTTGGGAGCAGAGGGTGGGTGATGTGAGGTCATCCTCCCACTCACTGACCAGGTCGAGTACTATGTGAGGTGGAAACCTGTACCTCCCATACACCTGGTCATCAGGCATCCCAAAAAGGCTGGTTCTGGGTGTGAAGATTCTGGCCCTGACTATCCTCCTCCTCCTCCTGCGGTATCCCACGGCCACTGCTGCTAGGAACGGTATTTTCATCCTGGCGTATGAGCTTGTTTGTGCGCACTTTTATGCTTCCTGCGAGTCGACGTACGCCGGCTTCATGCTGGCGTACGTGTTTCCGGATTGGACCGTCTTTTTTGGAGCGTTTTGGGTGACCGTGCAAATCTTCCCACCCACCACAGGAATACACGTAGCCCGCTCTCCCAGGCCCAGTCGCGTGTGAAACTTCCCGCGCACCCCTGAAATACACGTACCCAGCCCAATCGCGTGTGGAACTTCCCGCGCACCCCGAAATGCACGTACCCAGCTGAAATCGCGTGTTGCATTTCCCGCCCACCCCTGAAATACACGTACCCAGCACAATCGCATGTGAAACTTCCCGCGCACCCCTGAAATACACGTACCCAGCCCAATCGCGTGTGAAACTTCCCGCGCACCCCGAAATACACTTACCCTGCTGGAATCGCGTGTGCAACTTCCTGCACACCCCTGAAATACACGTACCCAGCACAATCGCGTGTGATACTTCCTGCGCACCGTTGAAATACACGTACCCAGCCCAATCGCGTATGAAACTTCCCGCGCACCCCAAAATACACTTACCCTGCTGGAATCGCGTATGCAACTTCCCGCGCACCCCTGAAATACACGTACCCGGCACAATCGCGTGTGATACTTCCCGCGTACCCCTGAAATACACATACCCAGCACAATCGTGTGTGGAACTTCCCGCGCACCACTGAAATACACGTTCCCCGCTTGGCGTTTGCTGTTTGGCAGCCCTGTAAACTCGTCCAGGGTTAGCGCAGCCCTTTGCGCTGAATTGGGACCTTTGATGGATTTTCCTGCGCGAGGGCGTTCTTGGGGGCGTAACTGGCACTGCTGCAGGGTCGCTGCGCTACTCTGCGCCACGGCTGGTTTTGGTGGCTAGAATCCATGAATACGCTGTGTGATGAAATGGATTTTATCGCACGCGGCTGGCGCAGTCTATCGCACGGGAACACTGTGCGCCAGCCGCGTGCGCCACTTTTGTGCGAAATTCCATGAATTACCGCGTGAATGTTGCTATCACGTGGGTATGATTGAAAGCCCACAACTGTGCCCAGTGCTCCATTAACTAGCCCTTGCTCTACGTCAAGGTTACGTTTTAAGCATTACTCTACAATTTAATGATAATTTCAATTTTTTTCCAACCCAGCTGTGTTGGAGATTGAATTTTCTAAACTATTTAGTCTTGTTGTGGCTTGTTCACACATGGGTACTGTAATACCATGTACGTCTAGTTTGTCTGTGCCGCTAATTTCTATTATTGCTTGCATTTCTTTCTTTAACATTGTTTCATTGAATTTGAAACAGCTTGCAAGAGTTGGCATTAAGGCCATACAATTGACATTTTTGTGTGCTATTTGTTCCATAACATCAGTTGCACATGCATTATCGCCATAAAGTGCATGTATATGCCGGTTTTTCAATACAGCTTGTGCTTCTTGCGATAATACACCAACTCTAATACTTTTTAAGATGTTGGCATAAGTGAGATCTGCAGATTGCCTCATGTTCTCAGTTAATTCTCTGTATTGGAAATGTTGCCAAAGGTTAACATTACCTATGCTACCAACAGTTTTCCGGCAAAGTTTGTGGCTAAGTTTTTAAAAATCAGTTCACCTTTCACTGGTGTCAATTGTAGAAGATCTCCGAAAACGATAATGTGTTTCCCTGCAAAGAGTTCTTCGTTATTATTTTTAAGTACTTCTTGCAATCTGAGATGAATCAAAGCCAACATTAGGTTGGAGACCATGCTCACTTCATCTATTAGTAGCATTTTCATTTGTTTCAATACTCTATGTAATTCCATTGCAGCTTCTGCAGAAACTTTGCAGTAGTCTTATTTATTTTGATGCTCTACTGGAAGCAGTAATCGGTGTAAAGTCACACCGCCTATGTTGTAGGCAGCTTAACCTGTGGAGACCGTTACAACAGCTGACAGTTTGTTGTCAATGGTTGAAGGAACTTGCTGATGATTTTGATTAAGAATGTTTTCCCTGATCCAGCTTCACCACTGACGTACAGCAGTATAGGTTTGTAATTTTGGCAGGTACATTCTTTATTTTCGTGTTGTATACCATGCACAATTTGTTTTGTTACGTCTTCAAAAATGGTGCGCTGATCATTGTTAAGTTTTGCTTGTTGTACAGTTAAGTCTTCTGTATCTTCTTGATACTGATACATGGTGTTTTCTACTTCTGCCATAGCTACTTCAGCTTCATTTGCTATTAGTGGTTGTCCTAATGGTTCTTGACTTCCTGTTACAGAACGTTGACTACTGTCAGAAGAGTCTTTATCTAGTTGGGCCTGAAGTTCTTCTTCCTGTTGCTGCTCATTGTGTAACATTGTTTTGTACTGCGTAAAGTTCACATCGGTGATAGTGCTTTCATTTGCTTTGAAAGCATCTTCATAGCACTCATAATTATCTAGTATGTCTTCCTCTTTTCTCCATGTTTTGAAAAGTTGTAACAGAGACATGTAATATAGTTCTTTCTGTTGAGGAGTTTTTAATGACAATTTCACATGATTAATTAAGCTTCGTTTGTTAAGTTTCACTAAGCTCCCTTCACAATCGGTCACTCTATATCTACGTTTGCTTTCATCGGGTTTTACATTATTTTTGCATGCAAAGTTTTGAGCAATGTGGTATAGACACATGCTTTCCAGAGTGCTACTCCTGTTAGGATAGCATATGTCCAGTAAATTGTTTTTTAGAATGTCTTGGCTGTTGGGATCATTTCTGGCAATTGTTTCTATGTCCTCATATGATTTTAGCACTGTTTTTTTAGATTTTGCAGGACCAAGACTGAGCCATAGTATGTTGTCTGATTTTCCATACAAAGCAGTGCCGGTTAAACGATCTGCTGCTTCATAGGCGCCACATTCTGCATGAGAGAGCATTTTTATGCCTAGGCTGTACAATTGCTGTGATAATGTTTTGTCTGATGCTAGGTCATCCCAGAGGTCTTGAAGCTTTGTTTTTTCTGCTTTTGTTAAGTAGGCTGTAACATATCGTGCAACCGCAGTTGAATTGTCTGAAATGTACTGCACATCTATGTTTGCATTGTAATCATTGATATATTTTGATTCTTCCCTTCTTTTTATCTAATACGTGTTTTTAGGTGATTTACCTTTAACACTATGTCGAACTGAAGACATGAAGTTGTTTACTTCACCTGTTTCTGTAACTGATCTAGGAAACCAAAGCGGCATTGGTGTAGTATTTATCTTTGTTTTTGTATTTGGGGCGACAATATTTGCCACATTTGTGTCTTTGAAATTGTAAAATCTGCCCATGCAGCTCACTATGTGTCTGTTGTGAAGGGATTTCACATGTATAGAACAACAGAAAACGATTGTCCAGAGAAACAAATCAATTTGAAAAAATGTGTATCAAAATTTATTGAAAGTGATACCAACAATTTAAACAATGGTGAGTCAATCACAAATAATTAAACACTGATCACTTTAATACAGCAGAACAGCAGCAACCGTATGCCTAAAGTCGGCTAAAACATTGTCACATATACTTGCCATTCATAGTGCACTCATTCAAACCCAACTCAACATACCGTGACATACATCCAAAAGCTTAAAAGACAAAAGAATCATGCTAAAAACCAAGGAATTCATGACTGGTCCCCATCAAACAGACATAATTTTTATATTCATAATCAATAGAATTAATTAATAAATAATCTATTGTCAGGGTGGATCGGAAGGAAAAGTGCAAAAGATCACATCCCTGTAGGGTTTATCTCTCGACCGCTTTCGACGTGTAGTGGTAGTAAACACAACGTCTTCCTCAGGAGGTGGATGTTACCATTCTGTAAAACAAAAACATGGCTATAGACTACTGCATAGAACATATGAGTCATAGCTGACTGTCTGCCGAATACAATTAAAAAGAGGGGGCAACTACAAAAGAGCAGCCCAATTTTCTTTGTGAAACAACTCAGGGATCATATATGCCGTATAACAATTAAGCAAAATAGGAATCCCAATCTAACAGCTATATATGACAGAGCAAAAGGGTTAGTACCTCCCAAAAGAAGACCGTGCAGAATGGTGGGGAACCTTCAGGACCATGGTTAATCTTCGACAAGTATATAAATGCACAATGCAGATTATATATGAACATATGATTGGGGGTCAGGTCCGGGATGGAACCGTGCCCCCGAAGAAGACCAATACTGGACCAACCTGATGAATGCCAAATTGCTATGGTGGCCGTAACGAAGTGATATGGTCAGTCACGCTGGGGGAAGCCAGGACCAAATCCTAACCCCTAAAGCAAGACCGACATGCACAAAATGAAATAAAACAAGACAAAAGCTGCTATATCAAGTGCTTGAAACTGGAGCAAAAAATGGTGGCTTACCTGAAAAGGCACCCTATTAAATTAGGGAAAGCCAGAGTTGCAGATGTTGGAAGTTGGGAAAGCAGCACAGCTTAACCCAAAACACCAGTATCGTCTTTAGATCACTACAACAAACCAGTAGAAAAGCCCATTATAACGCTGAAATAGCAGAAAATGGCAAAAAATGCCTAGACAGAATGGAGGCACTGCTTTGGTAAAATTACAAACAGAGCTGTGCTGTAAGGGTCCTTAGCGGACGTGCCCATCCCTCAAGGAGGCCAAGAGTGTTATGCCAGTACAGAATAACATGTGCAGCATTAACGCGGATGTTCAAAAAATAAATTAGCAGAAAATGGCAAAAAATGCCAAAGCAGAAAGCAAACACTGCTTTGGAATGTCAAGCTGTGAAAGTCCACAGCAGACTTGCCTATCCCTCAACGGGGCCAAGAGTGTTGTTATGCACGTTTAAACTTACATGCACTGCATTCACGTGAATGCTCGAATGACTGCCCTGTTAAAGAATGTGCATAGCAGCACTGAACTGCCATCCAAAATGCAGCCCCTCTTAAAAGTGCTCAGAATTCCCACAACTAAGGTGTATAAAGTGGAAAAACTAGCCGCTCGCTTACCTCCATCAAACAATTATCCATCTCTGTCAAATGGATAATAGTGGTCAAAAAGGTTGACTCTGCAAACCGAAATAGATGTCCTCACTCGAAACGCCACGCATGCGTGTAGGCAGTCTGCACAAAAGAGGCTTAGGCATTTTTTGCCATTTTCTGCTATTTGAGCGTTATAATGGGCTTTTCTACTGGTTGTTGTAGTGATCTACAGATGATACTGGTGTTTTGGGTTAAGCTGTGCTGCTTTCCCAACTTCCAACATCTGCAACTTTGGCTTTCCCTAATTCAATAGGGTGCCTTTTCAGGTGAGCCACCATTTTTTGCTCCAGTTTCAAGCACTTGATATAGCACCTTTTGTCTTGTTTTATTTCATTTTGTGCATGTCGGTCTTGCTTTAGGTTAGGATTTGGTCCTGGCTTCCCCCAGCGTGACTGACCATATCACTTCGTTACGGCCACCATAGCAATTTGGCATTCATCAGGTTGGTCCAGTATTGGTCTTCTTCGGGGGCACTGTTCCATCCCTGACCTGACCCCCAATCATATGTTTATATATAATCTGCATTGTGCATTTATATACTTGTCGAAGATTAACCATGGTCCTGAAGGTTCCCCACCATTCTGCACCGTCTTCTTTTGGGAGTCACTAACCCTTTCACTCTGTCATATATAGCTGTTAGATTGGGATTCCTATTTTGCTTAATTGTTATACGGCATATATGATCCCTGAGTTGTTTCACAAAGAAAATTGGGCTGCTCTTTTGTAGTTGCCCCCTCTTTTTAATTGTATTCGGCAGACAGTCAGCTATGACTCATATGTTCTATGCAGTAGTCTATAGCCATGTTTTTGTTTTTTACAGAATGGTAACATCCACCTCCTGAGGAAGACGTTGTGTTTACTACCACTACACGTCGAAACGGTCGAGAGATAAACCCTGCAGGGATGTGATCATTTGCACTTTTCCTTCCGATCCACCCTGACAATAGATTATTTATTAATTAATTCTATTGATTATGAATATAAAAATTATGTCGGTTTGATGGGGACCAGTCATGAATTCCTTCTCCCCACAGGTTTTAGCATGATTCTTTTGTCTTTTAAGCTTTTGGATGTATGTCACGGTATGTTGAGTTGGTTTTGAATGAGTGCACTATGAATGGCAAGTATGTGTGACAATGTTTTAGCCGACTTTAGGCATAGGTTTGCTGCTGTTTTGCTGTATTAAAGTGATCAGTGTTTAATTATTTGTGATTGACTCACCATTGTTTAAATTGTTGGTATCACTTTCAATAAATTTTGATACACATTTTTTCAAATTGATTTGTTTCTCTGGACAATCTTTTTCTGTTGTTCTATGCAATTGTCATAATCTGGTCCAGAGGCTAGAGTTTCCCTGCCCTTTTCAGATTTTTTGGGATTTCACATGTGACATATTTTTGGATAAACTGCAAAACAGTGCTATCACTGTCGTGCCCAAATTTCAGTGCACCTTTGATCCATAACAGCATGTGAATATGTGGTGCTCCTTTCGCTTGATATTCTTTTCTCCAAAAGAAGTGTTGCACTTCTCCAAGAGGAGGAACAGTTTTATTGCAAATAGAGTGTAGTATTGCAATTAAACGATGATGGAAATATCTTGAGACATTAACTGGATCTAGAGAGCAAAGTTCTCCAGGTGTTAGTATATCTATGTTGTTTTTGTTGCTGTTTACTATGCGTAGGAAGTCATGTAAATCTTCCCATGCACATTCTGCACAACTTAGCGTAACAAACCAAGTTGGTGGTCCAAGGTTTCTGATCATGTAACGCACGTCTACGTGCCGTCTGAACCAGTATTCCTTTGTACCACGTATGTTTGCAAACAAATTTGTTATACTTGATTGTAAAACCTCATCTTTTTCTTGTACTTTTTGTATTAACTGCGTAGCTGACATATTTTGAAAGCGCGTTCCAGATTTAAGAATGTGTGCAACTCCATAACATAGTGTTGCTAATTCACTTTCATAGAGTAGGTGGAATATGTATTCCACATTTTGTCTAAATCTGGGATCTTGCGAATACATTCCCAATGAGCGGTATTCTGATGCCCCAATCTGAGTGGGTCTATCATCGTATCTTCCACCTTTGCCAGTAGGAAATAGCAGTGGAAAAGCACGTGCTTCTATACTTTTTTCCCAAATACTCATTGGTGACCCTTTGGTTTGTCGCATTTGGTAAGTTTCTAGTGCATCATCTATGCTTTCATTGGAATGCAATGGATGAATTGTGTAATGGTCCAAAAGAGTGGATACTGTAGCTGGATCCAGAAGTTCGAATCCAGTTTCTGATGGCTCTTGAATTATTTCAGTTGTTTGCCTTAAGCTTTCATCAACATTTATTTCCTTGTAGTTCTCCTTATTGTCTTTTAGATATTGTAATGCTTGTCTAACTTTCTGTAAATCCACTAATTGTTGCCAAATTATTTTGTCCTTTGTTGGTTCTCCATTTACCAAGACAAGACTATTAAAGAATGCTCTATTGAGCGTTCCACTCCTAGAGTGTGTACATTTTCCGTTAGATCTAATAGCAAGTAAACTACTTTGCCACGAATGCCTTTCACCAATTCAGAGGAAGGTAATTTTGCTGTTTTTGGATGAAGGCGTATAATTGCTTGAAATGGGTGAACTGTTTGAATTGTTATGCTCTCATACAAATTGAGCTGTTGCAGGATTTTTGGTAATGGAAACAATTCCAAATTATTTGTAAAAGCACGTGAAGGAGTGTGGTTGTTGTCTAATTTTGCAGTACAGTAACTGCAACATGTTAGGCGTTCGGTTATTTCATATTTGTTTTCAACTAAAAGGTACAAAGCTAATTCAAACCATTTAGTCTCTTCATTGTTTTCTATTTTGTATGATATGTCCACATTTTTTGTGTTCCTTTTGTAAAACGTTCTGTGGCAACACACACACACACATGGTTTGGTACTTCAGCCGATGACCTTTTAAATTTTACTATTTCTTTTCTCTATGTGTGTAGTAGAAGGTTGCTATGTGCAGAATTGTCGCTACTATGTTCTAAAACTGTTGCATTTTCTACGTGGCTCTCACTTCCAAAATACTTTTTCTGGATACGGTTAATTTCTTCTTGTAAGTATTTGGGTGTACCATGCAGAAGAGTGGTATTTAAATTGAATAGTTCTAAAGCTGGACTTTTTGCATAGTATATTTTATACACTAAATTTCTTACATTGGAATGATGTACTGATATTCTTTTGATATCATGGAAGGTACTTTTGCAAATAGGCCCAGAAATGCTGGCTAATGAATGTCCTTTTAGTCCTGTGTCTTTCCTCACCGCACAAATATCCATATTTTGCAGCACTTTCATTTTACTTTTGTCTTTACCTTTTACATATTGATTGAGGAACTGACGTAAAGATTTGAAAGCTTTGTATGGAATGGCACACATTGATGTGCATGGCCATTTGTTTACTGGACGGTGTGGTTCTGCTGAATAGAGAGGTAATTCTGAGGTTTCAGGAGATAGTTTTGTAAGCAGTGTTTCTTGTTCCATGATGGTGGTATTGATTTTCTCATACCCTCGTCCACTGCTGTGGATGGCAATTGTGTTTGTTTGATTTTGTTTGTATGCTTCTTCATTAATATATGGCTCTGTGGTTGTTGTGTGACTCCATTCACCACCACAAACCTGCAAGAAATTATTTTTGTTCACATTCCGTTTATTGCTGAGTTTCTTTTGTAGTTTGGTACTTAGTGTTAAATAGGATGAAAGCACTAACAAAACTAATATGAACAATTTCCTTTTGAGAAGGATTGCACTGTCCACAAGTGCTTGTAGAATTAACTTTCTACGGTACGTTTTAAGGGGTGAGGATGATTTTGGTCCTCTTCTTAGTAGATTCTGAAGGACTCTGATGAAACATTTTTGCTAAAAAAAAAAATTCTATGGGTTCTTCTTACACTATCAGGATTATTAAGAACATTCTTAGCTGTACTGGCAGCCGTTTTTTGGACAACATTTCTGTGTTTTGTGACACTTTTTGATGGAGGAGGTACAGTTTCGGTAGTTGAGACTTACTTTATTATGTTACCCAACTGCATTAGCTGGTTTGTACCAAGATTCTCTACAACAGGTGGATGCTTGCATTGGGCACCTTTATTTTTCTTTGCTCTAATTCTGTGTTCCTTTCTACGGAGTTGCTTTTTGGTAGGCATTCTTTGGTGTCTGTTGAGAAAAAATATATACTTTGGATGTTGTCCAATGTATGTGTGCAGTGTGCATGTGTGCAAAAGTCTGATGGGGAAGCTCTTTGTCATAGTGTGTCAACGTACAGTTAACTCTAACAATCATTTGGTAAGGCTACTTTACTGTTTGTATACTACTACAATGTGCTTCAGATGAGAGTACAAAGTGGCCTACTTGTGACGAGAACCATTATTAATAACCGAAATGCCAAAAACTTGCTGCAGCAACTTCTTTTCACAATCTAACCTTCTAAGGATTACCTATGTTATTTCAGTACCAAACACACAGGGATTTGTCAGCCATTCTGCCAGTTATTCTTTGTTCAATAAATGGATATTTGTAGGTAGAATGGTTTACAAATCAATGCTTGCTTTGGTGCCCAAAATAAATAAATAACCCACGCAGCCTCTTTAAGGAGTGGTTACAATATAAAGGTTGTACTGTACTTACTTTTTTGTGCAAGATGACCAGGTTTCTTCGGATATATCATCTGCAGTGTAGATGTTGTTGATTCTCAGGAGAGTAGTCTTCACTGCGAATTAAAAAAACAAAATCAATTACTTTGTGTGCTTGGAGCAGTGATGATACTGCAGACATTACTTGTACTTCTTTCGTCAGAGGAAATAACTTTCATATTTCAACCCAGTGCACGTACACATTTCACTTCACACTGTGCAATCTTTGCATAGTACTTGCAATATGGTACTTGAAAGTCCTTCAAAATAACTAAATCTTTTAAGGGTATGGAAATGCCTTCTTCATTACAAAGTGTACTATGCATAGGAGAGGGGTTTGTAAGCGATAGGGCAAAGTACTAGATGGGGAAACATTTTGTACTTGTTAATGAAAAGCACAATGTCGAAAAATCGGGAGACCCTCAGAAGGAAATGTCAGCACTACAATCGGGAGCGCTTACTATTCTCATACGATCACATTGCAAGTAGCATTACTGTAGGCCATACAGAGTACAGAACTCCGACATTTTCACATACAAAATTGAGGTCTGCCCTAAATAGGCATGCTTGCAACGTATGTACAGGATATGCAGAAGACAGTAAGCAGTCGTGCGATTTGTGAATGACAAATCGGCAATCTTGCACTTTAAAGGGGGAGCATTGTTATGTATTCCCTAATGACATTTAGCAGCATTATTTTGTCTGATTTAAATCATAAGGCTTCCACAATCCTTGCACAGTAACTTGTGATGTAGGTGCTTTGCAATGGTATTTGACTTCCATTCAGAATCATCGACAGTAATTTTGAAGTGCGCAATGTTGATGACGGAGTTAAAATTAGCGATGTTCTATGTGATTGGTGGATGATTGTGCGACTGCTTAGTTGTGTCCAATGAGGGACTCACTTTGGTACCGCTGTAGAAAGGGTGGAAGGACTGGGTAAGAGTTACGTGCCGCACGTAGGCAACGCTTGTCCGCTGGTAGGGCGTGTCACATACGGGTGTCTACAGCAAATCCTGCATGAAAAGGCGACTGTAGGCATCAGCCAATCAGATGTTCACGTTACTCCTTTGTTTGGAAAGACGGTGCGCACACTGAAGATGGCAGAGGTGGAGAAGGTCAGGGTTTTGATGCTTGGAGACATTTTTGTGCAAGGTTTACAACACTATGCCGAGAGTAGGCATGTGGCACACCATTTCGATATGTGAGGAGTGGAGGTGATGTGGAGGGCTGACACTGATGCCAATGTTGCAGCAATTCTGCAAGTTTGTAGAGACATGCGTAGAATGACCACTCCTCATGTGGTAATTTTGCACTACAGTGCTTGCCATTTGGGATACCTGACTTCACGTACTTTGTTGGCAGATTTGGTACAGTTGGTTGAAGCACTCATGACCATCTTCCCAACAACGAAAGTAATTTTTTCTGCTTTACTCCCGAGAGTACAATGGAACAACACTTCTGTTTTCTGTCCAGATCAAAGCTTCGGGAGGTGCATCATCAATCACGGCATGCGTGCATTCATGCTACGAGCTGGTATGTTTTTTTGTAGCCACGTTAACATTGCTCCAAGCAATGCACATTACTTTGAAGGAGATGGTGTTGCGCTATCTTCTTTGGGATATGCAATGTTCTTTTGGAACATAAGGCTTGCTTTAGAGAAGGTTCTGTAATGTTTGCAAGAGTAAAGCAAGGACAAAAAATACAAAAAATACATAAAATACCAGATGTCTGTACGGTATCTGGCCAAAAATAAATAAAAACTGCTCTTTTCAGAGCCTACCTTAAAGGGGAAAAAGGGGAATAGTCCTTTAATGTACCGTCGTCACGCTCTTATCCTGTACATGTCCGCGAACGTGGCGGTAGTTAGCAGCCAGCACATATCACCACCGTGGTTTCAAGGGTGGAGCCGCATGTAAATGAGAATGAGCAGAGCTAGGGATTGGTCCATAAAGTTCAGTAGGTGTGTTCTGACTGACGTACTTCAGTAAAACCGTCTTCTCCCTCACAGGAGACCACACAGTCATGGCTTTCCATGCTCGAAAACAGATTATCTGGATTTTGGGAGACTCATGGATACATTGGTTGAAGGTGCATGCAGAAAGCTGCAGTTTATCTACAAATCTCTGATTTCCACATGCGGAAGCGCACTGGAATGGCGTGCGTGGCATGAGATGGCTGGACTTGGTACCTCTTTGTGTTACTTTACTGACAGTGCGTCCTCCAGAGATACTGATCATTCATTGTGGAGGAAACAGTTTAGGCCATGTATCTGAAATTTCTTTGCAATTTGCAATGAAGGAAGGACTCGCGAAGCTCATGGACATGTTTCCAAATTGTCAAATACTTTTTTCCCGTATTGCCCAAAGACAAATATGGCTGCGTTCTTCTGCGTTTGGTCCACAAATGGAGAAATCGAGACGCAATGTGAATAAGGCTGTGTGTGCATTTTTAAGAGATGTTGGCATGTCCTCTTTCCACAATGAAAACATTTTGTTTCGCAGCTCATTTTCCACAGAGATGGAGTCCACCTCACATATGCTGGCAATCAGATTTTTCTTCGCAATGTACAAAATGCATTGCAACCTCTTTTGCAATCACACTAACCTATCTGACAATCCATTTTCCCCAATCCACTGTTTTTGACCCACACAACACACCATCGAAAGGCTCTTTTCAGAGCTGCCAAATACTCCCAACGTACACTTTATTGCGTTTGCTCCGCTTGCACCCTCCCTTTTTTCCTCTGACTATCCGTGAACTTTTTCAGAACTCCGCAGGGGTCTACGGCCGTCACTTCATAGTTCTATTGTTATACTGAAAAAGACGGCTCTGACAAGAGCCTTTTGTGTAATTTTTGTTGTTTTTACATTTATTGCTTAACAGCACACGGCACTCTAGGAGAAGAGGCGAAAGGAGGGTAAGAAAGGGACACCAGCCACGGGGATAAAAAGGGCAACTGAACAGAGAAAGATTTAGGGTGAGCTTTATTTAGGTAAGGAGCAGATTTTCTGATGCTCGGTGACTGCAGCCTCTAAAGCACTTTGAAAACCTGCTTATACTGCGTCACAATACGTGCACACTACTGTCACCTTTGAAAGGTAAGGGTCAACAGCATTGCGAATGGCTTGTGAGGCAGCTGGAGGGAGGCGCTCCCCCTCAGGAGCATCTCTTGTGGTGGGTGGATCGGATACCGAGGATGCTGTGGAGGAACTCAAATGACTACGCTCTTCACATGGCACCACCCTGCGAATGTCCGCAGTGTGGAACGAAGTGAGGTGTCGATTCATGGTTGTCGTACCGAAACTGTACGCTCCAAATCTCCCGAGACTCAACACCACCTCGCACTGGTTACACTTCACCAGGTTCGCACGTGCTTTTGGTACTTTCCCATAAACGGAAAACAACCGCCACACCCACGACTCCCGCCGTTTGTAGGGGTGCAGGGGTGTGCCTTGTGACTGTCTTCATCCCTACAAAACGGTACACAAATTTTACACAGCAAGTCCTGAGGTGGCCTATTGTTTGGGATGTGTGAAATTACATTTTTGTACTCTACAATACTTTGCCTTGTGTCTACAAGTTCATTTGTATTGTTGCGGAAGCACACCAACCGCGGATATTATTCCCCACGCTCAGCGTAGATGCGGTCACATGATGACGTCCTCAACACATCCGCCCCAGTAATGAAAGTCCCCTGGACAGCAAATGCAAAGAATCAAACGTACACATGCGCACAAGTGTCCTACGGACAGTGTTCGGGATCTCAAACTACTTCAAAGTGCGACACAAGTGAGACGGACAGTTAGGAACAGGTGCGATGTTCGCAATACGTATGTTTCTACTGCGCATGTGCATGCATGCTATGTTCACTGTACGACAGTTCCAGTGTCCTTAGGACAATTCCATTTTGTTTGCTTACGAACTTGCCGGCCACCGTGCCTGTTCTACGGACGGCACCATTTTGGCTGTGTCCGATACGGACTGCTATACTGTCCTTCAAACGCTGTCATGACCCGGCGAAATTGCCCCTTCTGGACCTCATGGTCATTGTCATGAAGGGCTTGTACTCCTTGTTCCTCCCAACATGGCCGTACCAAGCTCTGTGCTACGCACTAGCTTTCATGTCGTAGCACGTACTATAAATTGGTCACGCCCTTGCGGGTCCGCACGTCTCAACGCTATCTTCGATAGTGACCCGACATGTGTTTGCTCTCTACATTTGCTTCCTTGATCCTCATACTTCCTTCCTTGCCTTTTTTCCTGTTCCTGGACTTCCCCCCTACATTGCTTGTTTATCGCTAATCCTGGACACCCTGGAACCACGAACTTCCCGGAACTCTGAACGCGCTCTGCAACCTGTCAAGGCTCGGGCGAGCCTATTCAAGACCCGAACCACCCACAGGAAGAGTCCTCCGGACGAACAAGGGAGATCCCGATCACAGGTGAGACGGGAGGAAATTTATGACAGTTTGAGACGCCAAAGGATCAATACGGATTCTACCATGGAGAATGCTATTCAGGACCTGATGCGCGGAATGCAAGAACTTTCCACAGAGATGCAGAATATAAAAGCCGAGAATGCGGCGCTAAGACAGCTCGTCTTGTCACGCGACTCTGCGAACAAGGACAGCGTATTATTGGGAGGAGTGGTTGATAAATACGACGGTTCAACAAAGACCTTACGTGGATTCCTGGATTCTTGTTTGGTACATTTTACCTTCAAGCTCTACTATTTCACAACTCCTAGGGCTAAGATTGGCTTCATAATATCGCATCTTTCCGGTAATGCCCTTACATGGGCCACTCCATTACTCAATTCAGGTGATGCTCTCCTGGATGATTATGAAGGGTTCATCGCGGAACTCAAGACCATGTTCGAACGACCAGAGCGGGTTCACAGTGCTCAAGAAAAGCTACTTGACTTCCAACAAGGATCCCAAGACATGTTGACCTATGTTACCAGATTCAAATAGCTAGCCAAAGAGGCGGACTGGCCCCTGGAAGCCAGTTTTACTTTGTTTCGCAGAGGTCTAAATGAAGAGATTAAGGACGAGCTAGCCAGGGTGGCACGTCCTAGTTCATTCCAGACCCTCCTGGACTTGTCTATGCAAATAGACTTTAGAATCCAAGAAAGAAAGGCCGAAAAGAAAAAGAATAAAGTATCAATTCAAAGATACTCCCTAGAGAATACTACAAGGACAGAATCTGCCAAGAGTCCGAGCACTGATTCTGAACCCATGCAACTTGGAGCCTTTCGTGGACCAATTTCCCCGCAGGAAAGGTTAAGAAGAATACACACAGGCTTATGCATGTATTGTGCCTCGGATAAACATCTAGTTAAAGTATGTCCTCCGGCTCCTCCCCGACGCTCGGGAAACTCCAGCTCCCGATCCTAAATGGAGCAAGGTTTCGGGAGAGCAATGTTTGCTCCACATCAATTCCATCCTTGAACTCTCCTGGACAAAACAAATTGGTGATATTACAGGCCTTTTTATCGCCATCCAAGGACACGGTCTACCCCATACTGGCCTTGGTGGATTGCGGAGCAATGGGAGTCTTCATTGATCAAGATTGGGTCAGAAGTCATAACATTCCGTATGAAGCAAGAAGTTTTTCACAGCCAGTGGAAGCGATTGACGGAAGACCTCTTTCCTCAGGACCCATAAATCTGCAAACAAGGGAGATCCATCTTTCCATAAATCATCATCAAGAAAGAATTGTGTTTGACATTATAAAATCAGCCCATCACCCCTTGGTTTTGGGCATGCCCTGGTTACAAAGGCACAATCCATATATCAACTGGAAGGCCGGATCCTTATTTCTGGGCTCGGAGCTCTGTATGAACCATTGTTTAAACCTGGATACCTCATTCACAGCCCCTAAAAGTCCACCAAGGTGTCCAGAGACACCACTCATGGTTTCCAATATTGTACGAGTTCCAGAGATCTATCAAGGGTATGCTGATGTATTCTCTACTGCCATTGTTCAAGCCTTACCTCCACATAGACCCGAAGACTGTGCCATAGATACTGAACCCTCAGCAGTGATTCCCTTTGGCAGGATGTTTATCCTTTCAGAACCAGAAAAGAGAGCCCTCCGGGAATACCTAGACACTAATCTTGAGAATGGCACCATAAGACCTTCAAGATCACCAGCTGGTGCTTCATTGTTCTTTGTTCCTAAAAAGGATACCAAAGAGCTCAGACCTTGCCTGGACTATCGGGGCCTAAATCAACACACCCTGAAAGACAGATACCCACTACCCCTGATCTCGGATATCCTTGAAGCTGTGAGAGGTGCAGTGATATTCACGAAACTGGATCTCCGAGGTGCTTACCATTTGATCCGTATCCGGGAAGGAGACGAATGGAAAACAGCCTTTAGAATACCTTTGGTCACTTTGAATACCTAGTCATGCCCTTTGGTCTGACTAATGCTCCCGCAGTCTTCTAGCGTTTTATGGATAGGGTGTTCTCTGACATGTTATTTCTCAATGTTATCGTCTACCTGGATGACATATTGATCTTCTCAAAGGATTCCTTGAAACATGAAGAACATGTAAAGGCAGTACTTCAACGTCTCCGTGAAAATCAACTCTTAGCCAAACCAGAAAAATGTTTGTTTCATGCTACATCAGTTCACTATCTGGGGTTTGTCCTTAGTTCAGAAGGAATTAGTATGGATCCTTCAAAGGTGAAGGCCATACTGGCTTGGCCCGCCCCAACATCTGTAAAGCAAATACAGTCCTTCCTGAGGCTTGCCAATTTTTACCGGAAATTCATTCCCACCTTTTCCGAGATTGTTCAACCCATTGTTAATCTCCTGAAGAAAGACGTTCCATTCAACTGGTCTATACCACAAGACAAGGCATTCCAACGCTTGAAAAAAGAATTCACTCAGGCCCCCATCCTGGCCCAACCTGACATAAATCGTCCTTTTATAGTGGAAACAGATGCCTCCAATTACGCCATAGGAGCAGTCTTAAAACAAGAATCCGATGATAAGTTGGAACATCCCATTGCTTACCTTTCACGGACCCTGACTACCAGTGAGACCCACTACTCAGTTCTGGAGAAGGAGTTATTGGCCATTTGTCATGCCTTCACTGAATGGAGACATCTACTCCTGGGTGCTAAATATCCAGTTCAAGTCCGTACTGATCATCGAAATCTTCAGGTCCTACAATCCATGGAGTGCAGGAACAGTAGACAAGCTCGATGGGCCTACTTCTTTGCTCAATATCAATTTCAAATATCACATGTTCCTGGACCGCAAAACATGATTGCCGATGCCCTTTCCCGGCGTCCCGACTACGTTCCCTTGTAGGATAAGATCTATCCTAAAATGTTTCCACCTACAATCTTCGTAGCTCAAGCGATCAATCTCCTGGAAGAAATCAGAGTACAGACTCAATCATCTAAACTCTGGAAGGACATATCCGAGAAGAATCCCTGGCGTTTGACAATCAAGGAAGGATATTTATTCAAGAACAATTCAGTGGTCATTCCGACAAAAGAACTTCAACAGAAGGTAATGAATCTATGCCATGATACTACACTCCGGCCATCGAGGGTTAATCAACACCTTCCGTCTTTTACAAAGACAGTTCTGGTGGCCAGAGATGAAGTCCAGTGTAGTTCAATACATCAAGACCTGTGCAATTTGTAGTCAGAACAAATATGATAATCAGAGGCCGGCGGGTCTGCTTCTACAACCTACATTGCCAACCAGACCCTGGGAAGTTATTGCCACTGACTTTATTGTTGAATTACCACCTTCCCGAGGATATACAACCATCATGGTAACCATTGACTTGTTCACTCATCTAGCTCATTTTACACCACTGTATAAACTACCATCTTCCTCAGAACTTGCTGGAATTTTCCTGGAACATATTTTTCGTCTTCATGGCCTCCCTTCCAAGATTATTTCGGATCGGGGACCTCAATATATTTCACAATTCTGGAAACATCTCTGTCGTGTTCTAGGAATCCAACGTGCCCTTTCTTCAGGCTATCATCCACAAACCAATGGGGCAACGGAACGAGTAAATCAAACCCTGGAACAATATCTTTGTTGTTTTGCCACCAAGGTTCATGACGATTGGTCTCTCCTTATACCGTTAGCCGAATTCTCCTACAATAACTCAGATCATTCAGCTCTCAAGATCAGCCCTTTCTATAGCAGTCAAGGTTATCATCCGTCTGTTTTACCATCAGTTCTTCCAGAATCTACTCCGGTACCTACCCTTGACTCTTGGATCCAGACGCTGATCGACTTACAAAGAGAGGCCAAGGATCAGTTAGAACAGGCCCAGACTCGAACCAAAAGATATGCGGACTCTAAGAGAAGACCATCACCTTCCTATTCAGTTGGCGATCAAGTCTGGCTAGCCTCGAAACTGTTACCTCGACATCTATGACCAAACAAATTGGCTCCTCGCTATTATGGTCCATTTTCTATAAAGGAGATCATCAATCCTGTCTCCTTCCGACTTAAGCTCCCGGATTCCTGGAAGAAGATACATCCAGTCTTCCATACTTCCCTGTTGAAACCCTACGTTAGTTCTACTCGAAAACCCTTCAAGCCCACACCTGTTGTTGTGGACGACCAGTTGGAATATGAGGTGTCCAGGATATGTGATTTCAGGTATAAAAGGGGTCGATTACAATATCTGGTCGAGTGGAAAGGCTACCCCCCTAGCGAGAGAACATGGGAACCAGTTTCTAATTTAAAGACCCCTCGTTTGCTCAGAAGATTCCATCTTATTCACCCAGGCAAGCCTGGAGGAACCAGTCTTCGGAGGGGGCATGCTGTCATGACCCGGCGAAATTGCCCCTTCTGGACCTCATGGTCATTGTCACGAAGGGCTTGTACTCCTTGTTCCTCCCAACATGGCCGTACCAAGCTCCGTGCTACGCACTAGCTTTTACGTCATAGCACGTACTATAAATTGGTCACGCCCTTGCGGGTCCGCGCCTCTCAACGCTTTCTTCGATAGTGACCCGAGGTGTGTTTGCTCTCTACATTTGCTTCCTTGATCCTCATACTTCCTTCCTTGCCTTTTTTCCTGTTCCTGGACTTCCCCCCTACATTGCTTGTTTATCGCTAATCCTGGACACCCTGGAACCACGAACTTCCCGGAACTCTGAACGCGCTCTGCAACCTGACGAGGCTCGGGCGAGCCTATTCAAGACCCGAACCACCCACAGGAAGAGTCCTGCGGCCGAACAAGGGAGATCCCGATCACAGGTGAGACGGGGGGAGATTTATGACACACACTCCCATTTTCCTCATTTACATCCATTCGAGACATCTGGTGTGTTCTACGAACATGTACTATCTCGTTTCCAAGCGGTACGCTGAGGTAGTATATCCTTTGGACACCCCTTTCTGTTTATGTATGCACAATTTCAACAGATGGTGCAGTCACACATCACATCCGTCTTACTTGACATTAGACAGCACCCGCATTCCATTCCTTGCGGATAGGTCGAACAGGCGCGCTATTTGCGAACATTTTACGTCTTTTTAAAAAAAAATTCTACACTCAAACTCTTTCTCTACAACTACTGTACAAAAACATTTCAAACACACACACCCACACATCAATCTAAAGAAATAGCAGGGGAAGCGGACACTGAACCAAATATGGGGGAATTAGGATTCAACACAGGCTGGTTATGAGGAGAAGATTTGTGAGGGGAAGAAGGGATGGATATTTTGTCAAAACGTCTATTTTCCTGTTCAAGGTTTGGGGATGGGTCACTAGGGAATGGAGAAGTAGGGCAGGTGCAGGTGGGTCAATGATAATGAACATTTCCTCTCACACAGTCCCCCACAAACTCCCGTAAACTTTGAAAATTGTCGTTCAATATGTCCATTTTCTGCTCTATCCTTTTTATCCTATCTTCTTCTGTCTTGTTTGTTGCCCTTTCTTCTTTTCTTTCCTGGCCTGTTCAAAAAGAAAATACATAAGTTGAATGCCTCTAAAATACTGGTCACTATTTTGCATATGCAGAGCACTCTGTACCATTATTGTCGCTGTCTTCAGACATTTCCCCATGCGGGAAATACTCCTCCAGACACTCCAAAGTACTAGCCATTTCTGAGTCAAAACAACAGAAAGAAATTATTATTTCTGCACCACATACCACAAAATAAACATCACCCATATAAATAAATGACCTTCACTCACTCTTTTGCTGTAATGTCCCTTCGTCCTACTGCATCCGTCCGCTGTCGTTCCAGGCTGCCGAGTTTCAATGAAGTGATTACGCTGGAGGCATCCTTTCTTTTTTATGGTACCATCCACTTTATTCTACAAGGTTATTAAATGTGTAATTTTCTTTTCCCAGCTTCAGGCTTCCATATTTACGTATTACTACTTATAATATCTTTATGTCCTTCTTCTACGTTGCACATTTATTGTGTAAGACAATAGTACATTTTCAGCTATCCCCCGCCTCTTTGGGTTATGTTGATCCTGTCCAACCCTGTCCGCAAACAGGCACTCAGTCCGTCCCTTTCCAATATCAATAGGGAGGGGGTTCTGTATGTTCTATGTTAAATGTATGCCAAGTACGTAGATTATACTACATATCTCTGAAAATCACATGATTACAGTGTATATTCTGCTCAACGACTTCATTGCCACAATTTCATGCTTAAGTTCCACCTTCCAAAAACCTATACAATTCCCTATAAAAAAAACGTTGTTACGGGGACGTTATGCTTAAGTTGCCCTCCCAAAAACCAGTGAAATTCACTACAAAAAAAACGTTGTTGAGAGGACGTTATGGTTAAGTTGCCCTAACAAAAACCTGTACACTTCACTAAAAAAAAAAAAAACTTTCCTCCTCCCCTTTATGCTTCAAAGTAAAACCGAAAAACCCCTGAAATTCGCCAGTTATGGTAAAGTAAGCCCCCAACCCTGCCACTACCCCGGTGCACTGCTAACACTACGTGCATTGCTAAGACTAACACCCAGGACATCAAAGATGACATCACAAATATCATTGATGACATCACATGTGAAAATAATATCCCTAAAAAGTCCCTGCCTACAAGGGGTTCTTTCTATTATGTTGGTAGAAAGATGTCAGGGGTGATTGTGTAATGTTACACATGTAATAACTAGCTTACAAATGTACACTTAATACACACTTGTGCTAAAACAAACAATACATATGCCGACCCAATGCATCTAACTGAGCGCCACATACTGGGAAACTGAAGTAGGGTAGAAAGAACTAGCAGCATCCGACAGTTTATATTCCCGTATACAAATTAACTGTGTGTTTGAGGCCTGGCATTGCCCCATGCATGTGCATCATGAGCTGACACCAGACCCTAAGGAATGCACTTTAAGAACACACGGCACAGGTAACGTTTTGGTATACAGCACCTTTCATATTGTGCTGGTCAGTGAATAAAACCACCTAGCCTACATTTTTCAATGCACCAAAATAAGTGAGGCACACATGTGATGTCATCAGTGATGCCATCAATGATATTTGTGATGTCATCTTTGATGTCCTGGGTGGTAGTGTTAGCAATGCACGTAGATGGTGCGAGTTATGGTTGCTTAGCTTACTATGATGGGGGAATGTGCAGTGGTGTTTGGTTGCACTGTGAAGTATAACATTCCTTTAGTGACATTTTTTTACTGAATGCACATATATATGTATGGCAGGGAAGGAAAAGAAAGGGGCTAAACAAGTGATGTTGTCATTGATGTCAGCATTCACATTTTAGATGACATCTTTCATGGTCTGGGTGTTAATATTAGCAGTGCACAGGGGTGGTGGTAGGGTTGGGTGCTTACTTTACCATAACTGGCAATTTCAGGGGGTTTTCGGTTTTAATTTGAAGCATAAAGCGGAGGAGGAAAGTTTTTTTTTAGTGAAGTGTACATGTTTTTGTTATGGCAACTTAACCATAACATCCCCTCAACAAAGTTTTTTTGTAATATATATATATATATAAAGTAAACCCCCCGCATATATGTAACAATTGACCTTCACAATTTGGTCAATTGTGCAAAGGTCGATTGTAATTCGAACAATTGTAGTTCGAACAATTCGTATAAAACCATATTGGCTATTACATTTGGCATCCCAACACCAAACTTGAGGACTCAAAAGAAGAATATTGTGCAGGCACATACTCGACTGCCTCCACCCCCAAATACAAGAGAGGTTCAAGCAGCATTTTGTTAAATGTTAACCTTTAAAATCAAGGAGAACAGCACTGAAACAGCTGCTGTAGCTTGGATCCACACAAACATGGATGAGAGGACTCCAAGAAGGAGAGTATAATGCAAACACATCCACTGTTCACTTCCCCAATTCAAGGCAAAATGAAGTATATTTGCAAAGCGTTAACCCTCGACATTAAGGGGATACCAAATAATACAGGACTGAATAGGATATCATAATTGGTATTCCCAGAAGAATGGATGGGAGTACTCTAAAAAAGAGAAAGGAAAAGTTACTCCCCTCAGGGACTACTGTACTTCTAGTCAATGTCCCCTTTCCTCCATAGTTATGGGAGTTCCCACATAGTGTGAAAGAGCCTGGAGCTATGGCAAGCCAAAGTGCTCTTCCCCTTTAAGTCGTTAGAGGGTGGAGCGGGCCATGTGCATGTAGCGCTACCACGACCTATGCCCTGCCTCCTGCGCTCTTCCCCCTCAGCCTCTCAACCACTCAGAGGACTGGAGGACCTATTTAACTAGCTTAGGGTGATTGAGGGTGGGTGGATGGAGTAACGGGGACATTGGACTAGGAGTACAGTAGTCACTACGTTGAGCCACTTTTCCTTACTCTTTCATCCCGTCCTCTTTCCTCCATATTTATGGGGAAGTATAAAACAGTACTGTAACCCAGAGAGGATGGCACCTACACTGTTGCAAAGATATTCCTTAAGGCTGCTTATCTGAAACGGGCGTGGACCCTGAGCTTGAATCCAGTGAGTCGTCTTGGGAGGGATTTTGCCCTGCACTTGGTAAGCATAAGAAATGCAAGAGACTAGTCATCTAGCTATTGTGGTTTTAGCCACCTTCCTTACTTGATGTACCCCACCAAAGGTGGAATGCAGTCTGTCTGAGGACCTGTGAGGCCCAGCCCCCTCGATAAAACACCCCAATGCCCTTCGAACCTCCAAACAATGGAGAAATGTATCTGCTTCTGTCTAAGGGTTTGGGAAAAATACCGGGAAGGACATTTCTTGGTTTATGCGGTCAGTAACACCACTTTGTCTCGGTTGAAGGAGAGGTAGAACTCTTTGATGTATGAAACCTGCAGTTCGCTGACAGGATGGGCTGAGGTAATTGCCACTCGAAAAGATGGGTTCCATGTCAGCAGACGTAAATCAAATAGCGCGATTGGCTCGAAGGGCTTGTGCATGAGAGCTGTCAAGACTCTGTTCAGATCCCAGTTCACAAGAGATTGTCGTGTCAGAGTGAAAAGATGGAAAGGTCCCCTGAAATGTCGTTTGATGCCTGGATTGGCAAAGGAGACCAGCCTATCATTATTTGAGAGGTATGCCCCGATTGCCACCAGATGCAGTCTGATGAGACTTGAGTGCTAATTTCTATAGTCAAGGAGCAATCCTTTGTGTTCATTTGGAGTAGGTTTCTTCTTTAGATATGTGATTGGGTGCGGGAGAGAAAAACAACCCTGACACTAGTTTGTGTTACCAATTAGAGAGACTAATTGTGATCCAATGAACCTTTCGGACCGTCTGGCTAATTACTTATGGATGCCTGTTATATTTGTCTCTCTGATGAGACTAGTCCCAGAAAAGAACAATACTTGTCAAGAAGGAAAGGATGTCATCTATGGATGCCTGTAGCCGATCCCTTAACTTCCCCAGCATCCAATGGCAAAAAAGGAAACTATTTTCTTTGTGCTGGGATCACATGCAAGGCTTCTGGGATGTCCCAATTACCTCAAGGTTGTTGGCCCATAATCCCAAGTGAGCATAGATCAATGTTTCAGGTGTGAGAGTGCCAAAGTAAGCGATCATGTGCAAAGGTCTATTACTTTCCCCCCTTGCTGGTGAAGCGGGTCCGGAAAGAGGAAGAGAAGGAGAGGTGGTTCACTTGCCATAAGTAGTAGCTCTGAGAACCAATGCCTGTGCGGCCACTGGGGAGCTCTTAGGAGCCATTTCCAATGACTTGAGGCTCTGAACTTCTGCAAGACATTCGGAATCGGAGGGAGAGGGGGAAATGCATATGCAAACTGGTTGTTCCGTGAGACTGGCAATGCATTTCCTAGGGAATGTTTCCCTTTCTCCTGACATGAGGCATAATGAAGACACTTGTTCAGTTCCATCGTGAATCGATCCACCGGGGGAAGACCTCTGGAGGTAAAGATCTCCCAGAGGACCTGCTTGCTCAACTCCCACTTGAAATTGGCGAAGGATCTCCTGCTTAGCTCGTCTGCTGGAACATTGTCTGTTGCTGCTAGATGAGCTGCTTGTGGCAGTATGTTGTTAATCCGTGCCCACTCCCATAAGTGCACAGCCAGAGCACATAGTTTCTCCGACCTGGTGTCTTGTTGATGTAGAACATCGCTGTCATGTTGTCCATCAGTATAAGGATATTGGAGATCTCTATCACTGAAAAGAATGCCTGCAAGCATAGGACGGGCACCTTAAATTCCAGGAAATATATTTGCTCCTGAGAGTCATCCTTGTTCCACTTGTGGACTTGGAGATCTCCCAAGGTTGCTCCCCACCCTGATAGGGAAGAGTGTGTTGTGATGGTAAACTGGTGAGGAAGAGCCTGTAATGCAGTGCCTATTCAGAGGTTCCTGTGATCTGCCCACCACAGACGATCCTGCTGGAGCCAGGTCAGAAACAGGTAGCACCTTGATTAGGGAGTCGGAGATGTATCTGAGTGTGGCGCACCCTCAATCTGGCTATTGGCACAGGCAGAACACAGTTTACCATCAAACCCAACAGACGTAGGAACCACTGGGCTTCTCTCTGTCTAGTTTCCCTACCTCCTACTCTCCTCCCTGCTATTTCTCTCACAGTCCCTCATCACTGGTCTTCACCTGGGCTGCTGTGTGATGGTAGACCGGGACTTCTTCACCCAGGCTGCACGACGGAGCAGCCTGGTACTTTTCTGCCTCGCTATTCATCCGGGCTGGCCACTGAGCCAGCCTGGGACTTTCTTCACTGCTCCGCTCTCCAGGGTGGAGCGGAGTCACCACTCTTCCCCTCCCGGGTCACACAGACATATGCAGTCTAGGAGGACTTTTAGTAGGAGCACACCTCGTTGGCTACGAGGTGGGCTGACTGGGGCATGGCTGGGCAGCCTGGTTTGGTTCACTCAGCCCAGACTGCGCTGCTCCTCTTTGGCCTGACCGTCTCCATGCACCCCGCCAGGACCTTTGTCATTCCTAGGCCCGGCAGGTCTGGCCCCGGGTGGGCCGACACCCACCACGTCCATGGGGCGACTGAGCTTCCCCTGCTAAGCAGCTAGCTCTCTCTTTGGGGGCTACCTCATGCGACATCCGGTGCTTCACGGTCTGTGTGCCTTGGGGGACTGCTCGAGGCAGCGGCCCCTCACGGGGTTATTTTATTTTGTGCTCCTTCTTCTTTCTTTTTTAATTATTTTTTTTTATCCTCGCTGGATTCGTTCTCCCTTGCCCAGTCCATTTTTGGGCAGGTGCATTCTGTTTCATTGTTCTTGTCAGATCCCCATACCGTTTCACCAATTGACCAGTTCTAAGAAGGCGTTCCACTGGAATAAGGAAGCTCAAATTGCTTTTGTGACTCTTAAGTCTCCATTCACCTCTGCACCTTTACTCCAGCACCCCGATTCCAATATTATTACATCGTGGAAACTGATGCCTCCAACATAGCCCTGGGAGCTATTCTGTCTCAGCAATGTCCGGATGCCAGCGGACTCCACCCTGTCGCTTATCATTCAAGGAAACTCACCTCTTACGAGAGAAACTATACTATCACGGAGCGTGAGTTACTGGCGGTTAGGGATGCCTTTATGGTCTGGAAACATCACCTGCTCGGGACTCCTGAACCTGTCCAGGTGTTTACTGACCACAGAAACCTACTGGCAATTCAATCCGTTAAATGTACTACATCACGTCATGCCCGGTGGCACGAGTTCTTCTCGATGTTTAACTTTGTTATCACCTACCGCCCGGGGCTCTCCATTCCAAAGCAGATGCGCTCTCTCGTCTCCACGGAAATCCTGAACCAAACAGCATGGAGGGGGCTCTGCTGCTACCGAACCAGGTAGTATGTGGTTGCACTCTTCAGCCTTCACTCAAGATTGCAATTCAAGATTGAGTTTGAACGGGTCCTTCGAGTTAACGGACCTTGGACTAGAGGTAGTGCAGTCTTTGCCCTATAAACAGGGCAAAATCTACTTGCCCGACACATCCATAAGGCTTCGGGCGATGCAATGGTGCCATGAATCTTCTGTAGCCGCTCACCCTGGGGTTAAAAAAACCCTAGATCTTTTGAAACGCTGGTGTTGGTGGCCCTGTATGGAGAAAGACGTTGTAGCACACATACCAACCTGTGCGTGAACAGTGCAAAAATCCTCGGGGCAAATCCGTTGGTTTATTACAACCTATGCCCATATTCGAGTATCCCTGGACTATGATTTCCATGGATTTTGTTGTGGAATTGCCTCGGGTGGACGGTTATGATATGATATGGGTTGTGGTAGACAATTTCACAAAGATGGCGTTGTTTATCCCTTGTCGGGGAATCCCTACAGCTGCTGTCTTGGCAGACTTGTTTTTGAAGGAGGTGTTCAGGTGTTTTGGTCTTCCTTCAATCATTATCACCGATCGAGGACCACAATTTACCTCCCTCTTTTGGCGAGCACTCACGTCAACTCTGGGCATTGACGATAGATTTTCTAGCGCTTATCATCCGCAGACGGATGGACAAACGGAACGCCTAAATGCCACTATGGAACAATATCTACGCTGCCTTATAAACCAACACCAGGGTACTTGGGTCTCTCTCTTAGCCTTTGCAGAATTTGCATACAACAATTCAATACATACAGCGACCGGTATGTCTCCGTTTTATGCCATGTATGGTATGCATCCACGTTCTTTTCCGATTCACCTTGACCCACCAATGACTAATCCTGAAGCACTTGCTTGTGTGAGGGACTTATCCGAGACCCACAAGGTTGTTAAGCAGCATCTGCTGAAAGCACAGGAGAAGATGAAGGACTCTGCGGACACACACAGATCTCCAGCCCCTGTGTACAAACCAGGTATGAGGGTATGGCTGTCTACACGTAATCTCTGATTGCCTGGTCGCAAGACTTTGCTTCCACGGTTTGTAAGGCCGTATGCAATACTTGAAATTATCAATCCGGTGGCCATTCGATTGGATCTCCGAGCTGCCTGGAAGATATATCCGGTGTTCCATGTGTTGCTTATTAAGCCCTGCCATCCTTCCACCAGACCCCCTTCTCGCCCACCTCCTGTTAGCGTTCACGTTTCTGATGAATACGAAGTGCATGCTATTTTGGGTATGCAGATTTCTAAGGGGAGACATTATTACCAGGTAAATTGGAAAGGGTATGGTCCAGAAGATCGTACCTGGGAACTTGCAGCTAATGTACATGCTCCTGCTCTCTTGGCTCAATTCTGGTCGAAACGGAGGGTGAGGACCTCTTTGGGGGAGGATACTGTCAGATCCCCATACCGTTTCACTACGGCATTTGGGAAAGTGCGTATTCCATCCCAATTCATGTTCGATTCTGCCCGCATCAAACACAGGTTTACTAGTTATAACGGGCTGGGCCAAAGGAGCAAAACACTTCGGGTGCTGAGAACGCAGCCAGGTGCCTGGTAGTTGGCCTGGCAACGCTCGCGTCCTTTGCACCGCAGGATGTCCCGCCCTGCGCTGAGGCTCCACGCAATAAGGTCACATGATTCTTCTTCATAAGCCCCTCCCACGGACTACTTCGGTGCTTCTGAACGAGCTTTGGTGGCATCAGTGAACCGTGTTACCCTGTTCTTTGAACCTTCTACCTCCATTCTACCCATTCCCTTCCTTGCTCTTCTTACTGTACCTCATGGTTATGACCTCGGAACACTGCTGACCTTGCCGTTGACTCTGCCTTGTACTCCGCCGCCGGCACCCTGTCTGACTCTGGAACGCTATTGAACCTGCTATTGGATTTCATTTTTGCTCTGCGTTGCATGACTTCGGACCGCACCTGACCCTGCTCCTGGATTCTGATTTTGCTCTGCGCTGCCCGCACCCTGCATGACTCCGGACCGCACCTGAACCTGCTTTGGATACGTTTTGTCTTTGCCGCCTGAACCTTGCTGAACCACGGAACTTTGGAACTGCACACGTGCTTTTGGGAATTTGGAACTTTGTTTTTTTCTTGTTTCTTTTTGGACATTGTACACGGATTAGAGACTTCTGGGTGTACATTATCTTTGGTTACTTACCTGGGATTTTGGAACTCTGATGCCACGTGCTGCTGTTATCCTGGACCCTTTATCTTTACCATCGGACAGGAGTCCATTCTGGTTAGACATTTAACTAGTATCACTGAAGTTACATTCAACCACGATCCATTATATATTCTGACTTTCTCTTTACAGAGAAGATCAGGTGCCTGTTTTTCTATAATCCATCTGCCGCCATAGCGTGTGATAAGCAGGTTAGTGTGTATAGAGCTTTGATGGTGTCCCTTCCTGTTTATCCTGCCATTCCCACCTGCGGCGCCTGTGTCATCGGTCTCCTGTCTTTCCATTAATTGACCATTCTGGTTGTAGTTTCTAACAATCAGACAGGTACATTAGTTGGAAGACTTTGTCTCCTACACGATGAGGTAAGTCGTTCCATTGTTTATACTGTACCCCTGACAGATTCAGAAGCCTTACATACATTATGGAGGCGAATGAGACCTTGGCTACTATTTTACAACTAGTGGCTGATTTGCAAAATTACATGACAGCTGCACATTCCGCCACTCAACGGCGGATTGATGAGCTGCAGGCAGGTCTACAACCTTCTGGCGCAGTACCACCACCACAAGACATGGCATCTGGGTCGGGCTTAGTGCCACCACAACAGGGCACGGGACCGGTATATATGACCGCCAGTTCCCGTTAGCCCCCCCGGAACGTTTTAATGGGGACCCTAAGTCTTACAGGACCTTCTTGAACCAATGCAGGCTACACTTTCTTTGTAGGCCTGCTTCATTTCCTGATTCAATGACAAAAGCTGCCTTTTTGTTATCCCATATTGGTGGGACGGCAGCCGCTTGGGCCAATCCATTGTTGGAGCCACCTACTCTACAACTGTGACGCCTTGATCGATGCAATGAGTCAGGTGTTTGATACACGCTATGCCACTCAGGCTACTGATCTGGAGCTGCTTGGGCTCCAACAGGGGGATATGCCCCTTCTTGCTTACTTGGCTAGATTCAATCAGCTTGTGGCTGAGACGGGATGGCCAGAGGATAAAAAAGCCTCCCTTTTCTACAAAGGACTTTGCAACCCCTTGAAAGACACATTGGCTACTGTTCCTATACTACCGAATACATTCCCCAAACTCCTCGATCTAGTGTTACAGATTGATTACCGACGTGCGGAAAGAAAAGGGGAAAAACGAATGGTTCCTCCGCTATCAGTCGCTGACAATTCTCTCCTTTCTTTACTTTTTTCTGAACATTCCATCTAGCCTCATGGTGACTGGATGGTTCACCCGAAAACACATACAGGCACAGAAAAAAAGAAGCACACGCAACTTTTATTAACCCTGGTGTCTGTGTCTTCATTTCTACGGTCCCTTAGAGGACAAGCATGTAGCCCCTAGTATGTGGGTCTCTTGGGGCCCCGGGCTACATCAGTCTTCTCATAGTCACACCTTGTACTGTCTTTTCTAGCCACGTATCTCACACAAATGCATATTAACACTAGAGAGCCACTAACACTCCTAAGCCAATGCCTCACCTGATCTAAAACCCTCCTCCACAATCCGCTCCACCCTTTCTTCTGCTGGCCTTTTGGTCACCGTCCACCTCCTCCTCTGACCTCACCCGATTCACCAACACTTCCCATTTCCTGTTCCCTACTTATATATCCCTGCCTGGGTTGGTCATCTGTCCCTATCCAAATCCTATTGCTTCCTTCCCCTCCAGGGTGTGTCTGTGAGAGAAAAGGCTTCAAAACGGGTCTTAGCCCGCCGACATTCTCTGCATGGACTTGCCACCGGGAGTTCTGGCGGTGCTGGAAGATGGAGTGCAATGTTCATTTTCAGGGACCCTACCATTAAGTCTGGGGACCTTTGCCCATACAGGTCCATGGTGGTCTAGTGGATCAGAACTACCAGCGAGCTCAAGCCACTGCAAGGCTGAGCTGTGCTTCTGCTCTGCGTCTCTGCAGGACGGTAGCCGGAGTTTCTCCGTCTCTCGCTGCTCCACTGCTGTGATCAGGTCTCAGTGGCGCCGGAGCCTTGGAATTGTAGGTAGTCGCTTATGATCTTCCTGCCTTTTCTCCACATGTTTCTATGTTCACTGGCTGTTCTTTTCTTAATGTGGACCCTGCATCTGAAATATAACGAGAAGACTGGCGAGCATATCCCCCCCCCAGAGAAGAAAGCTGGAGCTTAGTAGCATGAGGTGTGAGAACAAAAGGGCGAGACTTGCAGATGTTGTACAGTTGATAATGGCAGGAACGAGATATGGGAGAAATCTGTGGGGAAAAAGATAGATGAGTCACATATTACACCCAAGTCCTGGCAGTAGGAGATAGAGCAATAGAACAAGGGGGGGGGATAGAAGAGGGATAGAGTGGAGGGGGTGGTTGAAGCAGGGAAGAGGATAACCTCGCTTTTATAAGGATTCAGATGAAGATAATGGGATATCATCCAAGATTGGATGGCAAGAAGACAGGCAGAAGGATTGAACTGTAGGTCTGAAGAAAAGGAAATGCAGATTTGAGAATCATATGCATAGAGATGGTGGGAGACTCCAAAGGAGGAAATAAAGGAAGCTAGAGGACTTGTCTATAAGGAGAAAAGAAAAGGGCCTATGATGGAACACCATAAATAAGTGGAAAGGAAGGGGTGAATTGGTAAGGCAGGAAACAGAGAAGGTACCTGCTTGAATATAATACACAAACCATTGTAAGACAGAACCACGTAAACCAAGATTGTGGTGAGAGTACAGAAGAATAGGAGTGTACTATGGTGTTGAAAGCAGCAGAGAGATCATGGAGGACGACGAAAAGAGATCTTAGAGTAACACGCAGTAAGGAGAGAGTTGGAGACAGCAAAAGAGCTGGAATGCAGAGGTTGTAAGCCAGATTGATGGGGCGAGAGAAGTGCATTAGAAATGATAGGAGGAGAGATCTGGGCGTAAACTATGCACTTCAGGTGTTTAGAGAGAAGGGTCCAAGGAAGGATTTTTAAGAATAGCTAAGATATATCATTCAAGGAAAAGGGAAATACAGCACTTGAGAGTGACGAGTTGAAAAGAGCCGTATGAAACAGAATGAGAAGCGGATCAACTGAAGGAACAAGAGAGAGGAAAGGAAAGGGCTGTCACATTAGTTACACTCTAGGAAATATTTAAGAAGTACACAATGGGTATTATACAGTGGTGTTGAAGGAAGGATTATCAAAATGGTCAAGCATGAATTGTCCTCCTTATGGACCCTCGATAATGAGCATGCCAGAACAGACCGAAGACCTTGTACATTCTCTAAAACCAAATCTGGACTATATCTGGTCTGTGGCAGATCAAAAGGGTCAAATTCCTTTGTTAACCTGGTTTGGCAAGGAGATTTTGTGAGGGTCAATCAAGGTAGGACTGTAGCATGGCTTCTTCATGAAGACCAAGGGTTCTCCTATCATGGATATCCACAACATGCCGAGTAGGCTGCGCATATAGCTGATAAAGAGATCAGCAGGGTGTTCAAGTCCTTTCATAGAGAGCTATACGCTGACAGTGATTTGGTATCTGGTGATATTATTCTCTCGTATATCCTGGAGGTCTCCTGGAGGTCTCCGTTTGCCATGTCGTGAAGAGCTGAATACTCCTCTCACTGTGCATTGACATCCTTCCAAGAACCAAGATTAAGAGGTGCAATGGAGGTCTCTAAGAAGTGCACCCCCCTATCTTTGTACCTCCTGTGGTTGTGGAGGTGGTGACTCAGTTTTGTGTACTTCCTGGTGGCTTGAGTGAGACGATAATTGTACTGCTAGTAAAATCGAACTGTGACCCCCCCCAAGGCATGTGGTCCTTAGAGACCCTGCGATGATCAATGATCAATGCGATGATCAATGTCTCCCAATACTCTTGTGGGAGGGCTGCTGAAATATGCTGCCATTCTTACACACCAAGACCAAGTAAGGGTTTATACCTGGCAGATCCAGCACCATGAATTGTCCCTTTCTGTTCTACATCCTCATTTAAACCCATCATGCAGGGGTTGCTGCATTTGTTGACTCTGAGAAAGCATTTGATTCTGTGTCCTGAGGGTAGATGTTCCCTGTGATGTGTAAAATGTAGGGCTCAGACTCCATGTTCTTTTTCTACTCCTGCCCTAGACAAAGAGTGTTTGCTGCTGGGCATTCTTGTGCACGTTTCCCATTGCGATCAGTAGCAAGCAGGGGTCCCACCTCGATCTGCTCCTCTTTATCTCACACAGGGGATTGACGATAGTAGGCCACAAAGAAATCATTTCATTTTATACAGATGATATCTTACCATAGGTGAGGAACTCCTCTCCTAACCAAGCCCCAATTACACAGGTGATGGCAAGATTTGGGGACTATTTCAGCCTGCAAATGAACTGCTCCAAATCACATTTTATTCCCTTGACCAACTCCATAAATGCTCTGCCGAGTTGGAGTATTACAGGTAGACCGGGCATCTATTACCTACTTAGGGATTTGGGTTTGAACTGGAGATATCGCGCATCGGCATGGGAACCACGGGGCCATGCCTGGGGGCCCGACTCTTCCCTACAAGCGGCTGGCGAGCTAGGGGTTGCTACGATCGACATAGTGGTTAACCTCAGTAGTACTACCCACTCCGCTCATTTCTTGGAAGTCGAGATCCATCAAGAGGTTCCTCTGGGGACACCTGGTCGTGCAGGTGAGATTCAGGAGAGAGGGAAGGTGGATGGTATCTAACAGCTACGCTCCATATGGTTTTAAACTCAGAGGTGAATCTATGGTTAGTTTACTTTGAAGCTCCTGTGGCATGTCAGAAGAAGGAGTGAGACTTAAGTCAGGCATTTTAATGACTTATTTTTAAATTAAAAGGAAAATAAAATAACTCCTCGCTATCCCTAAGCTAGGTGTTATGCCTACCTAACAAACTAACTCAGGTGTTCGCCAAAAAAAATCACTGTCCTCTGTCGAATTCTAATCTGCTAAGTCCCTATCACTCTTAAAAAACAGACAAGGGTACAGGAGAATGACTCCCTTCTCCTGTACTATTCTCTTAGCAAAAGTCACTTCAATAGTTAATCTTTAAATAGTTTCTAGTCACTACTTTGATTAGTTCATAAAGTTTGACTTTAAGACTGGGCTTTTCTTTCCTGAAATGCCCTTCTTCTTCCTCTTCATTCAATATATTCTTTATGCCCTGGGATATAGTGCCCAATTCCTTTCCTAGCTGGGCCAGCCAAAAGCACTCTTGTCCACCTTCTCAGTATCTTGCCACTCACTCTTATCACAAAGTCTGTTTCTTCCAACACATATAATCACTTGGTTTATGCTTCCTGCTGTCACTGGGACGAGTATGATTATGCCAATGGTGATTCTTCCTCAATTCTTCTCCTTTAAGTTTACTGAGATGAGTATGCTTGGTCCAGTAATCATTCACCTTTAATTTCCAGTTCTCTTTATTACTGGTATGGGTGGGACTGTACCAGTAATATTACACACTTGCCCTTCTCACCTTAATATTACTGAGTCAAGTATGGTTGCGTCAGTAATGATCCACACTTGGTTTTCTCTTCTCAATATTACTGGGACGAGTATGATTCTGGTGGTCATCATCTTCAGAATCCCTACCGGGTCTCCCACCGTCCCAGTTACTTGCTCTCCAGGGGTTTGACGTCAACAGACCTGCTCGCAGGATGAAAACGCCTCTTCTGGTCAGGACAGCTCCCCTGTTCTTTTCAACTCTCTCGGTTTCTTGGCATCCGCTCCGCGGTGCCAGGTCCCAGCTGCCTCGGCGCAGTTAGCAGACTGCACAGTCCAGCCTTCCAGGATCACACCACCTCTCACGACTGGCTCTCTTCCTTGGGGTTTCCTACTCCTTGCGTCTCCTGCTCCCAGCTCTCCCAATGCATCCTTCGCATGCCAGCTGGTTGCCTTCACGGCACACAGGACCTCATGGATTCGATCAGCTGTGAATGCAACGCAGGGTTGAAGCTCCTGTGTTTCTATTTCCCAGTGATGACTCTCCAGTAGGAGTCCTTCATCTCTTTATGTCACTTGGCTGGGCCCTCCCCAGCAAAGGATTATAGTCCTCTTTCTCTTTCCACTGAGTGATCGGCATCACTAGCTCATTCTTCCTCTTCACAGTACCAATACCATTTATTTCTTAAGGTTAATTCTTCTTGAGCCTTTAAGCTGTTGATGGTGCCAGAGTGAGTAACTCGGGGAGTTCCTTGGTGGAACCGGAGTCCTTGTCCCCAAGGGGGGAGTCTTTAGCGGTGAAGTCCTGCTTGCCTCTACCCCTAGGCAGGGTATCAGGTAGCAGGCTCACCTCCCTAGCCTCCCAGGCAAAGGCTCCCCCCTTGGGAGAAGTGACTGAATCTTGTGATTCATCACAATCCCTTCTGAGCAATGAACCTCCAGTTGGGGGGCCAAACCACCGCCAGAACTGCTCCCAGACTCTGCTCTCAACTAGTTAGCCCCAACATCTCACCCCTATACGCAAAGTGGCTGCGATTGTTGTGCATGAGTGGTCCCATGTAAAATGCTCCTGCCCTATGGGTAATACACAAGAGCTAAACAGAGTCAATTGAGCCACTGGGCCTAGTCTTTCACATGGCCATGGCAAACAAGAGACACTCTAAATTGTCCTTTTCAAATTTAGACCTCCCTGCTGCACCCAGACAGAAGGCTCACACCACCAACATGACTTCAACAGAAGAATATAATGGGTCAGTGGTGACCTTGGAATCCTCGATGCCCGAGGCTCCTGCCAATGCACAGCAAGGGGACCAGTCCAAATTGTCTGTCATCCGTACCAAAATTAAATTGGGGTTGACTCAGTAAACAGCAAATTCAACAAAGGATTGAGAAGCAAAGCGGACGTATATCTGAGGTAGAGCATCGAGTAGGAATCCTGAAAGGCAGCAGTCAGAGGTGAGCCATGTCATAAGAGCACTGCAACAGGAGGTGAACAGGATCGAAGCCAAGAATGAATAATGTATGGGTGGTCAGCATACCCAAATCTATTACCGCGAGTTCACAACAATAAAAAACACTTGTTTACTGGTTTAAAAGGAAGCACACTCTTATCTGGATTCCCTCCCAGCCTTTTAAAATACCAGAGCCCCTGAGCAGGATCTCGGAGTTGTGAGACAGGCATGGTACCATGAGTTAGACACAGACACAAAGATGCAAGTTTCAACACCTTTATTAAGTTCTAAATGGTATTGGAGACTCCCTAACTGGCCCTATATCTATAATGGGAGTAGTCTCAATCATCAAAGGAAAAATAACATAGTCAATGTCAGTCAGTCAAAATAAGAAAAGTCTATGTTAGAAACCTATGCTTAACCTCACGCTTTTACAATAACTAAGTGTAGGGAAATGTATCAAAACAAAAGAATGTATCAAAAGAAAGTCAGAAATGCAATTGAGTTGGTTCACAACTCTCTTCCCCAAGTACAAGCCACTGGGGTTCTTTAAAATTTCCTTTCGGGAGGCCAGTTCCCACAGTTCAAATAGTTCACAAAAGTCTTTCAGGCTTGCCTCGCCCGATTCAGTTTCAGCTCAACACAACACAGTTTTCTCAGGCTTCCTTCGCCTGATTCACTACAGATCAATATAACACAGTTCTGGTATAACGGTATTTCAGGGTGACTCTTTCACCATAGGCCCCTCAGGTTTCCCGTACCGAGTCTGGACCTTTCTTTACTTTAGACAACGATTCACAACAGTTTTACAACAGGCCCTCAGGCTTCCTTCACCAGAGTCCCGATCTCGCTGGGTTTTATCCTCTTCCCATTTGTCAATTAGTATTTCACTTCCCTTCCCCAACCTTCTTGGTTGTGCTTTCAGGGTAACTCCTTTCACCATAGGCCCCTCAGGTTTCCCTTACCCGAGTCTGGACCATTCTTTGCTTTAAACAGATTCACACCAGTTTTTTCAACAGGTCCCTCAGGCTTCCCTCACCCGAGTTCGGACCTCTCTGAGCTTTAACTTCTTTCAGTTTGTATTTCACACCAAAGGATTCCCTTCCCCAACCTTCTTGGTTGTCGGTTCACTTGTACGGCAAAGACTTTCGAAACTGCATAGATTTATTCAGGCCTATGCATGACCATTTCGACACAATGCATCTTGGTTATCGTAGTTTGAGATTCTTTCACAATTCACAGAGATGTTCGATAATGCGTTTCATTGTGCAGGACCACTCTGTTACATTGTACTTCCTAACAACCAAGTCTTTCTCTCCACACGTCTGCCGTCATATACATAACCTTGCTTGCAACTTTATCATTCACGTCTTCACAAACCGGGCTCTCCCTTCATCCAAGAACTCACTGGCTGTGATTGCTTTCAACGCGTCCTTCACTGCTCTCTCGTCTGAGGTGAGGGTCTCTCTCTCCTGCTCCTGGGACCATCCCAGACACTCTCGTTGTTCCGGGGAAACTCGGCACATCAAAGAAAGGATTCCCCTAGCTTTTTGGCTTTCCTCTCAGAACCCTTTCGGCTTCTTGGAGACACGTCTCCCTTGCCTGGCTTTTGCTTGCTCTCCTCTGCAGTCTGCTAGCCCCTCAGCCTTCCGTTCTCCTCAGCCTGGTTCCCAACAGCCCTTGCTCGGCTGTTCCTTCTTGTACCCGTACTCATTCTCTGTGTATTTCTTTGCTCCACCTCTCATACTCTGTTTGGCCATCAATGTGTTTCAAGTGTGTGTAATTGTGACTGAGTGCCTGATCCTGTCTGACCTCATTAGTGGGAACGGGCCATTGCATCTTCCTAGCATTAATCTTCCTAATCCCAGTCTTCTTCCTCATCTCAGTAGTCGGGTTGTTAGAGAGAATGGGATTTGTGGGCGTTGTAGTACCCCATACATGCAGAGGGAATATTGGGTAGATAGCTGTCAGGAAATGGGGGCTACCATGTCTCACCTTCGGGTTTCTCTTCCCCACTTCCCGAGGACCCCATACCCAGGTGATCCTCACTCACATGTCCGTCCCCAGGGTCGGGATCAAATAGCGATGAGCCTTCCCTGGCCAACTGAGTAAGGGACCCCCGGGGACTGAGCAGTGAAACACCCTTAGGTTTTTCACAGAGTAGAACATGGGAATGTACCCTCAACACCTTGATTTGATTAACTCCAGACTGGACTACTCTAATATCCTACTGGCCGGCACCACTGCTGCCAATATACAATCTCTCAGAATAATGCTGTGCGCACCATCTTTGAACAATTGCGCCATACCCACATTTCCACCTACCGTAAGAAGCTACATTGGCTTCCGGTAAAGCACAGAATAACACACAAGGTGTTGACAATAACACACAAGTGTGTGTCTCTAAGTATTCCCACCTACCTGTCAGAACGTATCAAAGTCAAGACAACTGGCAGGAACCTTCGTTCTTCCATAGCTACAGTACTTGATCATCCAAGATCTAACGTTGCTAGATTTGGAGACACCAGTCTTGACTCCCAGGGACCCCGGCTCTGGAATACACTCCCTGCTGCTATACGTCAAATACAAAACTATCATCTTTTTAAAAAGGCTGTAAAGACTCACCTTTTTAACTTCGAGAAAATCCCCCCTCTCATTCATCTGGCCAAATCTTTTTGTGTTCTGTCTGTCTTGCTATTTTTTGTGCACCCTGAGGCCCACTGGCATGTGTCGCGTAATAAGGATTAAAATAAATACATAAATAAATATAATTGAATGCTGTGAGCTGAATAAACAGTGGCCCCGATGTCCACACAACATAACGGTTGAACTCTTCTGTTTCATTGCACCTTTGACTATCACAAGGATGCCTAATGGGGCATCGTCTCCCAGCATATGCTTAAGGATATAACACCCAAATCCATTTTTGTCAAAAATTGACGTTTCTGGAGCTTGCCCCCACCTCAAAGTGGGAGCAAATAGATGAGCAAATCGACGTTGCCCATGGGCAGTTTCTCAAGGTTTGATGTTGTTTAGTTTTGAAAGCATGGGTTGGTATTATCACTGTGTGTTGTGGTCTGGCAATGGGGGAGGGAATGGCTTGGCTCCCAGAGAGCAAGGCGAAACTTTGACTTCATATCACAGCACAGGGTTATCCACAACATACAGCCTCTTTAGTGCAACTAACTTCACATTGTGGCCGTCACTAATCTACTTCTAATGAGATACCCAAATTCAGATTGCAGATATAGAGATAAAATTGGAAACAGAAAATCCTGTGAAAGCAAAAAAGAAATGGGATGAAATGGAAAGGATCCATACAATCACGGGGGTTCGCTCGGGGGCCCAGCCCGATCAATTACAGTTAGCTGAGAGAAAACTGGGTTTCCTAAGTAAGTACCTGATAAAGTTTCCGGACTGGAGAATTAGAAATATATTTTTAAGATTAAGATTAAATGCCATTCATATAGGTGAAGTACTTGCAAAAAGAGGACAAGGAGAATTGGCCCTAACACTCTGTCACATTTGCAAAAACCCGGAAGCTCAATCCACCAAACATCTACTTATGTCCTGTGATCTCACAAGGAACGCTAGACTGCTTCTCTTTCATAGATTTATCCCTGAACCTACATATTGTCTGCAAGATTAATTTTGGGAAAGTCTGATTGAAGGTTAATCGCAGCAGAAAACAATAGCAGTAATCCAAATGTTAGAAAGATGTGAGATTGTTCTATAATTCTTGGACAAAGACTCTGCAGGCCTCAGGCTAGAAATTCAAATGTTTTGGTAAGGAGATTGATGAATTTTGTTCTTATGGTATTCAATGGTGTTCTTTTAAATTTTCTTCTCAAATTGTTAATTTAGGTGCTGATGGGTTTTATAGTTATAATTAGTGTTTCTCGTCTGATTGAATTGTGTTATGGTTTAGGATTTCATGTTTGTCATTGTAAACCGCTTGTTGATGGTTTGTGTTTGTATCTTGGCCCTCTTCCTGCTCCCACCTGCAAGGCTAAAAACTTTGCGGTCATCTTCGACTTCACACTTTCCTTCTCTCCTCACATCTCTGATGTCTCCAAGAAGTCACACTACCAGCTGCACCTCCTCAGAGGTATTCTGCATTTCCTCTCCTTCCCCAGAAGCTCAATGTCTCCAGAGCCCTGGTTCTCTCTAGGCTGGACTACTTTAACAGCCTCTATCTAAAACTGCCCGCCTCTACTCTCCGCTTTCTGCAACTTATCCAGAACAGGACTGCAAGACTTGTCCTTGGCCTCAAGCCCATGGATCGTATCTCTCCAGTACTGAAATCTCTGCACTGGCTCCCAGTGGCTGTTAGGATTAAGTTCAAACCCTCTGCATTGTCCATAAGGCCTTCTGGGGCCTGAAGCCGCAATACCTTCAACTCTCTCTTCCTAAATATCTTCCTTCTTGAGCTCTTCGCTCATCCGCCTCCAACTCCCTCAGGGTCAGTCGCTTCTCCAAGCAACGAGTTGGTGGTAGGTCTCTCTCTTCGGCAGGGGCCTCCCTCTGGAACAGCCTTCCTGCCTCGCTTAAACTCCCCTGAATGTCTACTACCTGGGCGACATTCAAGGTTTATATTCGTGCTGCATAGGCATACAGAATGGAGTCCATAAGGCCATAAGGAGGAGTCTGACAGAACTCGAGGTAGAGATCAGACAACTGGATCACGTCCAGCAATAACATCCTGCTTCCATCCATAAAAGTTAAACTGGACCAATTCAGATCACAGGCAGATCACGAGGTGAAATTCTTTCTGTGCAGATACAGACCCGAAATATGGAGAGGACAGAAGACCTGCCACTTCCTAGCCTGACTGTTGTGTTCTGAAAGAGCCATCACTGCTTTTGTTTTGCTGTAGTCACCCCGAGTGGAACGGGTATGCCCAGACGTAGGTCCCCTGACTGCTGTGCCGAGAGACCCAAGCTACTCCTCACTGATGAGCCCCAACAAGGCCAAAACATGTTTGGGGATGCTTGTGGTCTCGTGCAGAAGGGATGTGACCTAGTAGTTCGGGCTGGACTGCCCCTTTTGGTGTGGGACCAAGCCTGATTTGCATAAGGTCTTTCCCATTTTGTAATGGCTTGGTAGGTGAAAACGTTGGTCTGGAGGGTTGCCTAGACCAATGCCAGAGGTTAAGATTAATTCTAAACCTTCCAGTCATCACCTCTTTACATTACATTATTTTTTTTTATTTTTTTTATTGTTGTTTTTCGATACAAATTGATCTTTACAACAATTAGCATTTTACTTTATCACGTTCTTATCTTATTAAAACATCATTATACCATAAAATCCATTTTCACAATACCAGATGAGCTCACATAATGGTTCTTTACGCAAAACCTTATTCGCATTTAAATACTATGCTAAACGTAACTTATACATACCCACACATTATCACCACCTCCATTCGAATATGCCATATACAAAAAATGAAAATCAATGATTTCTCATCAGTATATAAATACTTGTAACATTTTCAAGCATATAATGAGTGCACTGCCACCTCATCAGCTGATATATTTAAAAGCTCATTAACCGATCTATCTAAGCAAAATTCCCTACACTTTAGGTTCTTTTCAATGACATATAACAATTGCACTAAGTCTATAATCAAAGGCATTCTGTAGCCCCACATACATTGTATCCAAAGCATTTCAGATTGATAAGATGATATTTCGTTGTAATATTTCGACAGGTTAGTTTGCCGAACTTTTGTAAAGTAAACACAATGTATAACAAGATGTTTCAGAGTTTCTTTTTGACAATTTTTTGCAAAATCTGCAGCCTTCATCTCCTAAAGATACACAGTTAGTCCATTTCTCAGTACGCTCTGATGTTGGAAAGAGGTTGAATTTAAACCTCGTATAAAGAGAGCGAAGCTTGTGACCAGGGCACAGACTCAAATATGGCAATATGGGTGACTGTTTGTGTCGAAATTTTGCGTACTCTTTAAATAAGGCATAAGACCCAATTTTGTCTGAGTTCACTGCCCAATCATATTGTATTAGTTTGACCTTTACAACTTGAGGACGTTTTGTTAGATCTTCCCTTTCCATAGCTAATAATGCTAGCATTTCATCACACTTTTTTCCTGCCTCAGCTACAGATGTTGGAACACCCTTTTTTAACATGTTTCCAAGATCTTCATAAAGGGAGTTTGATAATGGGTCTAACATTTTCGCATGGGAGGCAAGCTTACGCCACAGATATTTAGTAGCCAAAGATGTCAGTCCTAGTTCAAGTGAGTTTGGGAATGACATAGGCAAATGTAAGACTTTCTTCCATATTTTCCCTTGGATTCTATTTAGCATGGGACCAATTTCTAAGTAGCACAAGTCTAACCCATATATAATAATTGCCTCTACTTTGAGCTTGTAAAAGTCAATCAAAGGAATCATAGAAAAGTTGCAAATTCTTGAGTAAATCAGTTTCATTTGTGCAATTAGTGGCATAACTTTAATTGATATTTCTACTTGTCATTTATTGATCGAATCAGAGTTGTTCAGATTATACCCCAAATAGATCATACCCAATGCCCGAGGGATCGACAACAGTCCCTTTATTTTCCATTCATATCTTACAATCTTTCGCTTGTTTGTAAACACCAAGATATGAGATTTTTTTGGGTTCAATTGGAGATTGCGATTATCGCAGAATTCTACAAGACATTCTAATTTGTTTTGTAGCCCAAAGGGCGTTAGGTCAAACATAATCAAGTCATCCGCGAATGCCAACCAATCCAAATTGAGGTCCCCTAATTTGATCGAAAATGCGTTACACGCAGACCAAATTGTGGCTATCTCAGATAAATACAAATTAAACAGTGTGGCTGCGAGATTACAGCCTTGCTTTACACCTACATAAGTTGGAATAGGAGGTGTTAAAGATCCTTCCTTGTCGATCTTAATCCTGTAATTTGTATCAGAATGTAACATTATAATCATTGCTATCAGATGAGCTGGGATTAGAAGATCTTTCATCCTTTGCCATAGTAATTGTCTAATTACAGAATCAAATGCCCCCGATATATCGACTAGGGCCATATAGATCGGACCATGTCCTTTCTTCCTAGTCGATTTCAGTAAGTGGGCCAACAAAGTTGCATTCAACTGTGTGCCCATGCCTTTACGAAACCCAGTTTGAAATCGTGAAAGAATTTTATGTTTTACAATGAAGGCGTTTAGATCTTTTAATATTAATGCAGCAAAGATCTTTGCAGCAATATCAATTAACGCTATAGGTCTAAAATTATTGGGATCATTCAATGGACCCTTTTTATGTAGTGGAATTAAAATCGCCGTTAGCCACTTCTCGGGCACCTTCTTCGATTTAAATACACATTCTAGCCTCCTTAATATAATTTTTGCCCATAAGATCGGGTCATGCCATCCGATCCAGCAGCTTTAGAGGGCTTTAGCTTCGCTATTGTTGAAATAATATCATTCAATTCCCAAGGACATTTAGAGGGAAGGAACGTAGCCAAGTCTAGAGTCAGTATCTCCTTAAATTTCGGTGGTAAGGCATACTTGGTCTTATAAATTGTGCTCCAGACTTCCCCACTTACTGCCGAGCATAAATCCGGCTTACCCTTTAAAAGAGGATCTTTCAATGTTGCCCAAATTTCCCTGGAGTTTTTCCCGATTAAGTTCCAAATCATTTTTTGATTGGTTTCGATGAATATACCAATTTTCAACTGTTTTACATCATTTCTATAGCTTGTAATGATTTTTTTTTCTGATTTACATAACCCACTGTGTCATTAGATACCTTTATCAATTTACGAATTTCATTGTTTTTTTGTTTCTTCCTCAATGCAATTCCTGCGTTATATCTGCTCTTACAAGCAGGCTGTTTGACTATTGAGCGTTCCTTTACCAAAGTTTCAAGATGACCACGTATCGTGGCCTCATTCTTTCTTTCCCATGCGATGACCTTGCAACTGTTCGTCGTTTCAATATTTATTTTTACAGTGTCTCTGTTAACCCAAGTAATTTAGCTGCCTGTATAGGCGAGCATCCCACCTGATGGAGATAGCTTTCCGATCTGTCTCCATCAAGGACAATGCAGGCCTAATTTCATACAGCGGTAAGTTGCAATCTAAAAGTCATTCCAGTATGCAGTGATCACCTAGATGTGGCTGTATGATGTTACAATTTGTTGTAACTCCTATTAGTGCATCCGACATTGCCAGATAATCTATAGTTGATCTTTTCGTACCACGAGACCACGTATATACATGCTCACTTTGTACAAAGGGTACAACATACAATTCCCATTTGTTCAAGAAGTTCCTCCATATTTGCCCCCTTTCAAATGCCAATGTTTCATAGATATTTGTCACTATATCAGCTTTTGCCGTTTTGGAATTAAGATTTGAATTAAAGTCGCCACCTATGATGATTTGTGCATTTGGAACGTCGATTGCAACTTGTAGAAGTACAGAGTTCACTTTTTCAATAAACACATCTATTATTGTGGTTGCTGGGTTCCAATACAGTGCAATAATAATCAACTGAAAGAGCACTTGAGCATTCGATGACACTTCCACAATCAATATGTCTGAAGAAGAATAGAATTGCAGCAATTTAGTATAATATAAATGTCTCACAAGGATAGCAAGACCACCAGATGGACAGCCGTGTATACCCTTTACCGCACTTGAACAAAAGGCTACATATCCTTCCAAATAAATATCTTGGGTTGCCATAGTTTCCTGCAGTATAATTATAGCTGGTAGCTGTGCATGTAAAATATTCTGAAACCATTTCTCCAGATTATTGAAACCACAGCAATTCCAAGAATTTATAACCACTCTGTTGTGTTATTGCTTTTCTTTGGCTGGCATGTCACCTATTAGAGTTTTCATAAGAGGTTCAAGCCATGCCAGACTTGTAGCAATTTGTGCGACAGATTCAGATTGTATTCTGATTTTCTCATGTAGGGTTGCAAACTGGTTATCGTGATCTTCAATGAGATTGTTGTTATATGATGCTGAGGGCTGATACTCTACAAAAAGTGTAGCATTTTCCATAGATAACTCATACCCAAGCAATTGAAAGTCTTTTGAATGTTTCCATATTAGGGCAGCAATGATAGTGTTTTGGTATTTGCATAGCATTCGACCATTCGATACATACGGTAAGCGAATCCAATCAATGTCGTTAGATACTAAGTTGCGCAAAGCTGGTATTTGATGGAATATTTTCACCAAGGATGCTCGATTTAGGTTGGGTTTATCTACTTTCGTTGGATCCAACGTCCAACCCATTACCAGTTTCATTTCGGGCCCCAGTGTATTATAGTAAGACAATTTATCCACACACTCTCCATCAGTAAATACAGCGGGAGGTGTAGACTGCGATTTCTGAAGCTCATCATGGTCTCCCTGCATAACTTGTGAGTGGATAGAATTTTGTTCCTGAGAACTTACAACTTCATTCATATCCTGACTTATTTGGTTCTGGACACCGCTAATTACTAAGGTGTTCACAGCAGAGCGGCTAGCACTGATGTCTTCTACATTCTGAGGTTTTTGGACTAAGGAAGTAATTTTTTTATCGATTTTTTCAAAAAAACGCTGTAACTGCGTTTGTATGAGAATAGGTGACGAAATCGCATTGTCATCAATTATATTTACATCATGGCTATTTGATGGATCATCTGAGCCCTTTTCATTTGTATTAACACCTGAGCTTGAAGGAACAATGTTTGTTGGCACAGTATCATTTATACCCAATACAGCTTGACTTTCGATATTGATTTGCATTATATCTATGTTGTTGTCATCCTTAGAAGCGCACTTATTGTTATTTTTTGTTTGTTGTTGCTTTTTTACTTGCTGTTTTTCTATTATCGTAGACTTTTTGTTTTTTACTTTATTATTGCCAGCCCTATCGGACCCTGCTTACGTCAAGGGATTTTGCAGGGAGGCATTTTTTTGTCTTTTCAAAGCTTTCGCATGCATTTTTTTTAGCTTTGCGAGACATAAAGAATGTGCTCTGATTTCCACTTCCTACCTCAGCCAAGTCGTCAATACATTCCTGTTCCCTCTCGCTAGGATCCGAATTTAAATCAATCAGATCTATAAGCACAGAGGGACTATCAGGAGCGTACCTTGAAGGAGATAACTTTTGGGCTTCATTTGAATTGAGTACTTCAGCCATCCTTTCTTCTGAAATTAGATTTGCGGCTAGCACTATCTTTTCTAGAATCAATATTCTTTCATGTTGTAATTTGGCTATCTCCTCATACGGTGGAGTCTGATTCAATATCACGGTCTTAGCCCCACTAGTTAAATTTGTTTCAATAGGAATTTTTTTTTCTACATTCTCAGTTTGAGAGGCTACAGATTTTACATTGCGCAGCTTTTCCTCTTTTATTCCAGTTACTATTGCTTCTAACTTTTCAGTATGATGACATTTCTCACACAAGTGTTTCTCAGCCCAAAACATGTGACATTTTTCTTGAGCCATCAAGAAGCCTTCAATCTTGCATATTCTCGAATTGATTTCTGACGTTGCTAGACTCGGAGCACCAATCGCCCCATGAGTAAATTCGTGCCCCTTATCCAGCAAGTTCAGGATTCTAGTCAAGACTGGAAGATTCTGTAATTCCTGGGGATTTAGATCCACAAGAGTGTCTTCTAGTGGATATAACGGAAATGATGTGGTAGGATGATGCAGTTTTTCAGAACGTTGCTTCAATGGTATAGGGTCAATGCCCAAGACCGGTGAGTGAGGATCTATTGTGTCGGATGGATTAAATTGGATTTCATGTGTAGGTGACCTAGCGGAATGTTTTAAATCCCTAGCCCCCCACCCCTTTGCATTTTTCCTCGTTTCTTTTAGTTGGTTCAAATTTTCAGCTATCGTTGCATGAAAATGAACTTGCTCCCTGATGCCCCTTGACTCTGCAGCAGGTGTTGAGGGTCCATTTGATAAACGTGTTCTGCTGTGGAGTTCTGCTAGGACTACTGGGGCAACTAGTGAAATATCTATAATTGGGATATTACAATCGTCGCCTACCGCTCCTAATATTGAGCTATCAGTAATGGGTACATTGTGTATCGGGTTTGATGGATAGATTATGCTTTTTTTCCCTTCCCTGTGAATTTGGGCCACAATGTCAACCTCATTTACAGTTTCAAGTATTTTGACTTTTTTTAACCCAGGTGGTATAGGATCAATCCCATTTGTATCCGCTAAAGGTTTCAATTGCGAGCTAACACTCAGGTTCTCGGTTATACCTTTTCCTTTTTTCCTAATTTGGTTAACCGTTTCATGAGTGGACTCTTCATCTGACATATTCCCCTCAGACAACATTGAGGGTGATCCATTTAGGCATCTCTTCCCATTTCGTAATTTTTTTACCATGATGCACGTAAGGGCACAACCAAATCCACGCAATCAACACAATACTTTAAGTACTTACAACCTAGAATACTTCTCAGTGTATACTGCGAGACCCCCTAAACACACTCCAGGGCACCCCGCGCCACGCACAGCGAACAGCAAACAGTACTTGTCCGGTACTGGGTGCGCGGCCCGGGTGCGCCAGACTGCTACAATTTGAATGCAAAACAACGTGACTCGTCACAGAGGGCGTGGCCACCACAGTAGGAAGTGCCTTCAACACAAAAAGAAAGGCGGAGTTAAATGCCTGTAGTTGTAGATTGACAATATCTTGTGCACAACTATGACGTATTGATTTACACACACGCTGTTTGAAAGGCGTTTGAAAGGCACACAAGTTGAAAGGTACACAAGCTCTATTGAAGCAACACAATGCTGGCACAAAGCGGCGCTAGATAGGAACAGTCACGTTTCAGGTCAGGCACGCTGGTGTAACCAGCCAAGACTTCCTCCTTGCGAAGCCTGCTCGCTGCAGCAAAGTCCACTGCCGCACGGCAGAAAAGAAGTAAGACGGCTGCAATAATCCACAAGATGTAAAACGAAGGGCGCAGCAGCAGCAAACAGTACTTGTCCGGTACTTGGTGCGCGGCGCGGGTGCGCCAGACTGCTACAATTTGAATGCAAAACAACGTGACTCGTCACGGAGGGCGCGGCGACCACAGTAGGAAGTGCCTCACAGAATACCAGAACAAGCCTTTAAAACAATGAATCGATAGTTTAAGTCCATTAGATTCTGTCTTCTACAACAAGCAGCATAGGCGACCCTGCATATCCGTGGAAGAAAGTGAGACGAGCAGACGGCCAGTAGGTTCCCACCGAGGGAAGTTCTTTGGCCGCTGATGTTGCTTTTGTGTTCAGAATAGGTCTGTGAGAAGAAAAAAAAAAACGGTATCTTTGCCCTCAACGCTTCCGGCCATCACCTCTTTTGTTTTGCGTTTTGAACGGGGGCCTACAAACATAGAAACCATATTGAACGATGAAGGGACACTCATGTAAGATCTGAGTGACATAGTTTCATTCTTATTGCAAGACACTGTTTACTAGGAAGAATACACAATTCCCAATGGAACTCAAAGCAAACCTATGCGATATACGTGCAAGTTAAATCAGAGCACCCTATACGCCTTACAACCCCAATCAAGCTAACAGATATAACAAATGCCATTGTAGCACTTCCCAACTCAAAGGTCCTGGTATCGGATGGTCTAACGGCTGTATTTTCTAACGAATTTGGTCCTAAAGTGTCCCTGCACTTGTTGAAATCTGACAATTAGCTTTACAGCCAGGCTATCCTAATGCCGTAAAGCCATGATTTTGCTAATCCTGAAGCCCAGGAAAGACCCCACTAATTGTGCCTACTATAGACCCATAGCGATATTACCGGTATCAGGTAATAATGTCCCCATAAATAATGACCCCATACATAATGTCGCCGGGAAAAGACATTGGCAACATTATATATGGTGACATTATGTATGGGCACGGGTTGTGGGGATGTCCCCTGCTCCCCTTGTAAAAAACAGAAAAAGAATTCAGGGATGTCCCTGCATTCTCAATATAATAAAGTCTCTGCAAAAAACTGCAACATTTTAGTCAGGAGACATTTTTGCGGGGACATTATTACATGGAACTTAATACCAACGTGTGGTGGCACGTATCTAGTTGGTAGATATTAACTCTTGTCAGGATGTTCTGTGGATGAGGGGGCAGATAGAAAAAGGGGGAGGGCGGGTAAACAGGCATAATGTGCAAGCTTTAATCAGCCACTGAGTGACTAATATATGCTTTTTATGTTGAAGGGAAAGTGTGAAAGGGAATTGTATCCAGGCAATCACAACAAACTGAGGCTGTGCCAAAACCACTGAGCTTGATCATGACCCCGTGGAGCGGCTTCCTCCGAGGGTTTGACAGCAGAGAACTAGGTCTGTCTCCCGTCACAGTCTTCAGCTACAACCCAAAAAGACTTGATTGTTTAAATGTGTCCCTCTTCAGCACACGAGTGAAGCTGCTGCATCCCCCATGCACAGCCCCCACTCACTCGCACAAATACTAGAGCAGCGTCTTCAGATTCTGGAACAGATCTCTGAAGTACAGACAAGTCCCAGTTCAGTCCAGAACCTTGCAGCGTGCCACCTCAGCAAGCTCTACCCCATGAGACAGACTGGCGGCTGTAAGCTCGGTCTGCCGCAGGGCGCCCCTCTGTATCTGGTGGCTGACAGGGCACCGCTGCCACACCAGCTCAGGGAGGCCATTCAAAAGCTACCCCATGCTGGTGTAGCAGCAACGCCCTATTTAAATGAAAAGCTCTGAGCTGCTGTGTTGGAGCAGAGAGCTTATTGTTAGAAAAGATTTCTTAATTGTGGGTAATTTTCCTTCCATGTGGCAACCCCTTCACCATGATCTAGACTTTGCCAGAGAAGTGCAGCCTTCTGCCGCACTCCTCTGGGCTTTCGCTCCATTCTTATGGGGAAACTGACATGCCCTTAAGACAGTCAGTACCGGGAAACGCTGTTTTCCGTAGTTTCTTTATCATGTTGCAGCTTTCGTGCAACATGGCACAAGAGGGCACTGTAAGCTAAGTTACTGCTCTCTTGGGTCTCTAGTCTTCTACAGGCCCTAGATGCTCTTTTCGGATTGTAAATGATCGGTGCAAGTGAATCACGGACGGGAATGGTGGCAGCGATAGTTTCTTGCGTTTTTGAGCTCCTTTTGGCGTTTTAAGCGCTTTTCTCGCGCTTAGCCCAAAATGGTGGCCTGGCTCCCAAAATGGCCAGACCACGAGTCTCATTTGTCCTGTCCGCTGACCGTCTTGCCCCCTTCACCTTCCCCAAGTCGAGCCGACCCGGGGCCTTCCTTGTTTGGGCATGTACTTTCCCGCGAAACACAGATGCTTTCGCGGGCTTCTACAGGCCTTGTGTGTGCCTCCAGGATGTGGGCTGGGATGTCTGATCCCAATACACATCCTGGGTGCCAGAGAGTCTAGTGTGGTGTGAATGCCTGGGACCACCGTGGTCCGTGATAGGTCCATGTATGGTGTGAGTGTTTGATGAGCGGATCTCCCATTGGGTCCCCTCCGTTTTGGCGCAAAGGGAACCGTGGATAAGAGGGGGCTGGAAACGCCACTACCATGTCGATCTCCTGATTTCTCACGAACAAAGGAATACAGGAGCCAAGTATCCTGCAACCACGAGGCGGAACCGAGGAATCGCTGGTGACCCGCTGAAGGACTGCTCCTCTGCACTGCTGTCACTTTGTGAAACCCTTTCTACCTCTGATCGAACCAGAAGGCCTGTAGTGGTACTTCGACCCTTGGAATAGCGGGGACAGCTATTCTCGGCATCTTCACCAACTGCTGCACGTAAGCCTTCGGAAGTGTCTCTGGGCCATCCAGCAGACTGACCAGCCTACCCAGGAGTCTTGCTCTGTAACCACCGCCAGGTTGTGTTGTATTTCGAGTCCTTGTCACTCTCACACGATTCGTACACTTGGCATTCCCAGGTCTGAAGTGAGTAGTGTACATTTGGCTGAGATACACACGGCCGCTCCGTTGCCCTGCTGTGGTAACAAACTGTGTGGGTTCACTTCGTTTGGGACATCTTTAACTCAACTCTGCTGCTGCAGAATCTACACAACGACGAGACGTCCCCTGCTCCCCTGAACCTGCCAGCACTGAAACTGACGCGGAGAAGCCTGGGTCTGCTTGCATCGGGGACCGGTGAGTAGCATAGCTAGGAACCGGTCGCCCTCCTGCAGGAGCCCATAGCTTTTCCCCGCTGTGTCAAACAGCACGCCTTTCCGTAATCACGCTCTGCTTCTGCCCACAGTGGAGGCTGCGCTTGAGTCACGGAACTCTGTTCATCTTCATTTGTGCACCAAACTGAACTGCCTGATTCCCTCGAAGAGACTCCCCTTTTTGCCCGTTGGCACCAGCGTGTGCAGGTACTTTTGAGCACAAGGCTCCACTCTTCGCAGGGCTCGGACTTCCTTTTAGTTCGGTGTCTCTGAAGGCGTACTGGGTCTAATCATTATTTCGCACTGCCTGTTTTCCTCCCCTTCTAGATGGACTACACATTTCGTGCATCTAACGCTTTAGACTCGTGTGTATTTGTATATATATTGTATTGGTTTGGTATGTGTTGGTTTACTAGAGTTTTATCGTGATTTCTCGCTACGGTCATTGTTGCAAAGGCCTTGGAATAAATGTGTATATATTTTTATTATAACACCTGTTTGGAGTAATTTGTAAGTGTCCTTGCTTTGTGTGCTCATTGCGGGCTTTCAGTCACCCTCACCCCTCTTTAGACCTAGTCTTGACCGCCGCGATCGCTACCCTGATTGGTCTGGCTTGTCCAGAGGTTACCCTGTTCCAAGTAATTAGGTTGGCCTTCTGAACCTCTGCGCCGCCAGGACAGAGTTCAGAAATCCGTCTTAACACTTATCACTTAAATAGTGTGCCGCTGCCACACCATCATGGGAAGTCCAGCACAAGAGCAGGTGTTTTTCATTTAAATAGGGCGCCTTAACCACGCCGGCTTGGGGGAGCCCTTGAAAGACTCCTCAGAGCTGGTGTGGCATCCACACCCTTTGAAAAGCTACTCCGCCATGCTGGAAGCAGCAGCACCCAACTTAAGTGAAAAGTCCTCCCAGGTGGGAGGACCTTTTCAGTTAAGTTGGATGCTGCTGCCGCCCAGCACAGTGGAGCCTTTTATTTTACATGAGGTGCATCGGCCTCTGCTGCGCCAGCTCAAAGGAGCTTTTTAAAGGCCCCTCCACGCTGGTGTGGCAGAGGCTAGGGTGCCCCATGTAAATGATGTTAATGTGGCATCCAGGGCAACCGTCCAAATCGCCTATGCCTAAGGCCAGCGCTTCCTTTATACCCGGAGGGACAGACACATAAACATGATGCAATTTTGATACACGTTAACAGCAAAATGTGTGCTGCTAGAAAGAACCACCTTTTTTGTTGAAACGAGCCACCTGCCTTTCTAAGAAGGGACGTTTGTTTTTATGAGGGGAAAATCGTAATATATTTTTCAGTTGTTCGTGGGTGAGCTGCAGGGGCCACAGTTCTTCTATTGTTTAGAATGGTAGGTATGTGCAGTGCATGTAACAGGCATATTAACCCTTTGTGCAATATTACCGCTAATGGGAAATTCGGACCCGTAGGATACAAGTATATCTCTGCAACAGAGACATTACCACCCCAGGCTATATTACAGGGACTCAAACTTACTTTTATCTCTCTCTTATTTGATTTATTTTTTTGGGACTTTTTAGTTTTGTAGAATCATTTCAGTACTGATTAAATGTTGAGTTTTTAAGTTTTGGGTCCACGATGTGGTGGTTTAGTTCCCCTCTGCACGTGAGCCAAAATGAATGCCCTAAATGATGACTAGGAGATAAGGGTTGGCAGAGGCAGATATAGAGTCTGACTTTTGTTTAGCTAAACTGTTTTTTGTCTTGGTTATCTGCAGTTAAAAAGTTTTACATTTGGCATTATTCATATTAGCAAACTTTTTTTTAGGATCAGACACCAAGCGACCATTGCCAAACACAGTCAGCCATAGCTGACTTTCGCCAACTTCCAAACCAACCACGGTTGCCTATCCCCAAGCCAATCATTGCCAACCATGGCCCACCATCCCCAGTCATAGCCAACCACTGCCAAGCATTGCCAATCATGGTCAAGTCCTGCCGATCATGGACAGCGATTGTGGACCATGGCCGAATATAGCCATGTGTTGAGCCAGTAAGGTTGCTCCGTGGGTTGAGTCCAACCACAGAGGATCACCTCTAGACTGAGCCTTTTATACTTTCAGGGTCTATCAAAGACCTTGAAATGATATGAGGTTAATGGTCAGGGTATACTATTGAAGTGGCAAGAGTACATTTAGTTTATGGAGGGTGTTTTGTCAAAGATTTTGTGAGAGAAACAGGTAGAGAGAGAGATAAAGACAAACACTTACCCTTCCAGCACCCAATGTGGCATCCTGAAAATCATCATGGACGGAATAAACATATGTTATAAGTATAATCCCCACCTCTGGAACACCACCAATCACTGGGGCACCCTTGAAAGTCATTAATATGCATGCCAATTAATCTATTTTTACATACTGCCTGCACCTGCATCTCCTTCTTAAAAAATCTATGATATACACAGCCTATAAGCTAGCTAGACTGGTAATATTGCTGTGGAGATGATTAATACGCATCTGCAGTAGGTAATATTTGTATTTTATTTATTTCAAATATTTTCATGGTGAAACATTCTAATGAGGCCTCACAGTGTTGAAAACATTGACGGATTCCATGGCCGTGAGTTTGATGAAATGGGAACTGTTCCATTTTCTAAGAGAATCATCTGGTATGGAAGACTTTGCTAAACCAGGAGATTACACTAAGAACTGCACTACAAGCAGCTAACAAGCTCTAACAAGCGTGTATGCATGCTGTGTCCATGTATCTGCACAGCATACTGTAGTGCTGTGCTCTGTGTTGCCCGCATTGCTCTGTCCCACGCCACAAGGGCATGCTGCTCCTGGTGCGGGAGTGTCATAGGGTGCTGCACAGAAAAGCGCGGAGCGGCAGGCAGAGAGGTTGCTCCCATGGGCCTCTCCTGCTTGTGGAGCGAACTACACTATGCACACCAGCCGGGTGTCATAGAAGCATAGGTTCTTTATGAAGAGTAATACATTATCTTGTTAACAATAACAAGACTGTGCTTTATTTAAGGAAGTCAACTTTATGTGTATAAATGCTAATTTCTACACATATCTCGCAGGCAAATTACCTCCATGTTCCTCTTCCTTTTCCCAGTACCTACTTTTAAGGCACGGGTGCACAACCTACAGCCCGCAGGCCAGTTGCGGCCTGCCATGCTGTTTTGTCCGGCCCGCCAGCAACAAAGACTTTCCTAATCAAGTGTAGCCCACAAGCAGCATTGGCCGCCCTCCATTAGGAAAAGTCTTTGTTGGTCTTCCGGGCCAGACAAAACACTGACCCTCATTGGCTCAGTGCACATGAACCACATAGCTTCTATGAGCCACGTAGTGCGTGTGTGCTGCACCAATGGAGTGCTAGCACTACGGATGGGTTGGACAATATGGCTTGATGCCGGAAGGCATTTCAGCCTTGCCACGCCAGCCGTAGTAACACAAACCTCGCCATCGTTCCAGCTAGCCTGCCTTCCAGCACATCCAGTAAGTAGGGGGTCGGGTTGAGTCTGCCTACCTGTATGTGTTTGTGTTGAGATGCGGTGGTGGGGGAGGGGTGTCGGGTCTGCCTGCCTATGTGTTTGTTTGTGTGTATGTTGAGATGCAGTGGTGGGGGTGGGGGGGGGGTGTCGGGACTGCCTGCCTGTATGTTTGTTTGTTTTTGTGTGTTTGTTGAGATGCAGTGGTGGGGGGGGGGGGTGTCGGTCTGCCTGCCTATATGTTTGTTTGTGTGTATGTTGAGATGCAATGGTGGGTGGGGGCAATGTTGGGACTGCCTGTCTGTATGTATGTTTGATTTTGTGTGTTTGTTGTGATGCAGTGGTGGGTGGGGAGGATGTTGGGACTGTCTGTCTATATGTATGTTTGTTTATTTTTGTGTGTTTGTTGAGATGCCGTGGTGGGGGAGTGGTGTCGGGTCTGCCTGCCTGTTTTTGTGTGTATGTTGCGATGCAGTGGTGGGAGGGGGGGGGGGTGTCGGGTCTGCCTACATGTTTGTTTTTGTGTGTATTTTGAGATGCAGTGGTGGGGGTGCTTTTTGTGTGTGTTATAAGATGGGGGGTTCGGGTCTGTATGGGTATGTATGCATGGTGTATGCCTGTTAGTCTGTATGGTGGGGTGGGGGTTCGGGTCTGTATGGATATGTATGCATGGTGTATGCTTGTTAGTCTGTATGGTGGGGTGGGAGGGTTCGGGTATGTATGCATGGTGTATGCTTCTTTGTAATGTGGGATGGGTTGGGGGTTTGGGTATGTATGGGTGTATGTATGCATGTTAGTTTGTATTCTGAGAAGGGGTGGGGGTTTGGGTGTGTATGGGTGCATGGTGTATGCTTGTTAGTTTGTATGCTGAGTTGGGGTGTGGGTGGTTCGCATTTGCATAGGTATGTATGCATGGTGTATGATTGTTAGTCTGTATGGTGGGGGTTCTGGTCTGTATGGGTATGTATGCTTGTTAGTCTGTATACTGGGGTGGGGCTGGGGGGGTTCGAGTCTGTATGCATGGTGGATGCTTGTTCATTTGTATGCTGAGATGGGGTGGGGGTTCGGGTGTGTATGGGTGCACAGTGTATGTTTGTTAGTTTGTATGCTGAGTTGGGGGTGGGGGGTTTCGGGTCTGTATGGGTGTATGCATGCGTGGTGTATGCTTGTTAGTTTGTATGCTGGGTTGGAGGGCGGGTCTGTATGTGTTTACGGTAAAGCTCCCAGAAGCCTCTGCTGAGCACGGGCGAGGGAGCCTCGTTCATATGAGGCCACGGATGGCTGTGTGGGACCCTCTTTCATATGAAGCCAGGGCTGCCTATGTGTGTGCCTCGTTCATATGAGGCCAGGGCTGCCTGAGTGGGTGACTCGGCCATATGAGGACCTAGTTGCCTGTTTAGGACCCTCAGTCATATGAGGCTAGTGCTGTCTGTGTGGGCATCCAGTGGCGCCCAGTCTGGCTGGACCTGGTCACCAAGGTCCTTTTGGGCACTTATCTGCTGTGTAGTGTCATGTAAACATCAATTATCCGGATCTCTCAGACACTCAGTGAAGGCGTCCAAGGTCTTCCCACCAGTGAGGTCAAGTAACCGACTGGGGGCACATGTGATTTGATTTGGGCACATGTGCAACGCTAAGTCAAAACCTCACACAGCCCACAGTGACAAACCAATATTGACCTGCATTCAAGAAAACCGAGCTCAAAACAACACGTTGTTTAAAGCAGTCTATTCTATTTCGAGGACCACTGCTTGTCATGTAAAACGTGTTGCACTGCAGATGTAATCTCATCCTGTGTGACAGTGCACCGCACACCTGTGTCAAAGAATAACTAAAAGCAGAGCCTAGCATACAGGCACCGCTGGATAATGTTCTTTAGAGCAGAGGCCTAACATACAGACACCTCCGGAGAATGAGCAGGGCCTAGCATACAGGCAGATGCAGAGAATGTTCTTTAGAGCAGCGCCTATCCTACAGGCACCTCTGGAGAATGTTCTTTAGAGCAGGGCCAGTTTCTGTGCAAAATTGTGCCTTCCAAATCTAAACCAACATAACTTGTGAAATGTTTGAGCGAAGTCTGTCCTCATGGATTTGCATATTTATTCTAGTGCCAATATCTCAATTTTCTAAGAAAGAAATGATAAAAGTGGAATGGAAAATGTTTACTACAAAATGTAAGTTTAAAATACAAATAAAGACGGGCCCACCTCCAAAGAGGTATTCTTTTTTCATATGTCTAATAAAAATTGGGGGTTGAAATTTACTTTTCAGTCCACTATAGGCAGCATGTAAGGTACATTCGGCCCTCTGCCAAAATCAGTTGTGCATCCCTGTTTTAAGGTATCAGCCTCTTTGACAGAATCCCTTTAGGTTTTGGCATATGAGGAGTGCCACACAGCTTGTAGATGTTGTTTGGCACACAGCCTGCAGTCTTAATAGATGCTGTAAACATGCTACTGAAGCCAGGTCTGCATTCAGCCATTTGATTTATAAGCACTCTGTGTTTCTGTCATTGAAGTCCTGTTAATAACAAACATTGGCAAAGCCAACAGTTTGTGTATAATATTAGGCACTTTCCGGGCAATGCTTAGATGTCCAGGTACTCGCACCATTTTGCACCTGCAACTAACAATGGGCAGTTAATACCAATACGACTGTGCCTTGCAAGTGCTTTCCCATGCTTGCACAGAAGCCCAAACTGTTGGCATTGCTAATGCTTGTTGTATCAGTGTGCTCTGTCTTGTCGATGTTCCTCTTGCCGTCTGTCAGACACACCTTGTACCTACTGACTTAACATTTTGACAAGAAAAGTGTAGAACCTAATGGTGGAAGAATTATGTGGTGTGTTAAAGCCCTTCAATCAGGAGGATGGGTGAAATGCACAAGGGTGGTTCATAAACTCATAGATGTGGCACCAGGGACTGTGAAGCTTCATATCTTGACCTGGTGGAGAACAAGTGGACAAAGTGGCATAATGAGCATGAGGGTTGGTGAGGGGGGCAAGCTGCCCCCCCTCACAGGCTCTTTTGAGTGCCTGACCGGGACTTTGGTCAGTGGGCCACCTCTCCCGTTCGGCACCTCAATGAGGGTGCCCAACGGAAAAGGTGTCCCGCTGGCAGGACAATGTGTGCTGAGCAATTCCTGCTCAGCACAGACATTGTCCTGGCAGCAGGGCACCCTACCCTTTTCAAAACCTCTGCCAGGACAATGTCCCAAGGCGCTCCAGGCAGCAACAGAGGGGCTCTCAAGTTGCTCTGTGTCAACAAACCATTTCAATGTGAGCCATTAGGCACTGATGGGGGTGGGGAGGCTAGTAGGGACTTTTGTCCCTTTAGAAATGGCATTGGAAGGAGTGATCAGCTGTGAAAATGATGCATAATGCTTCAAGCTTTATGAAATAATTACTATGGCTTTACCCAAGGGGGATTTGTTAGGCTCACATTAATCTGCATGATGCTATTGTGACTTTGCATGCAGGATGGGGAGAATAAAACTAAAGCCATCCTCTTATTGCTGAACATATTTCTATGATGATGTATATAGAGTAAATCTAATTATGAAAGGGTAGTTTCTTATGTAATGTGCTTTGCTTCCAAGGCATTGCTATAAATAAAGTATTAAGCATATGAAATGCCAAGGGAAACCTTAAAATATATCTATATAAACTAAAACTGTGAAGATGTGCTCAGTTCCTTAAATTGTCCACATCCTGGTTTCACCATTTAACCAAAGTGTGTGATCCTGGGCAGATCATGTAATCACAATGTGTCTCATCTGCAGCTCTGTAAGTGATTCAATTCAGGCCTCATTAGAGGTTTGGCGGTAACCCTGTCGGACCAGTAATATTTTACTGGCATCCAACTTCCTGGTGCCACTGGCTCATTATGATTCCAAAAGCCCAGGAAGTCAGGCACTGGCAAATTGTAAGTCACCATTCCCATTGAGTTCTATTAGACTCTATGGAAGTGGGGACACAGAAGCACCGGCCCTGTTAGCAACAGTGCCGGTGCTTCTGCTATTTAAAAAAAAGCCAGGCTATAGAGTTGCTCCATACATATAACAATAGTGCAATTTAGGCATTTTGCACCACAACATTATTTGCCACTTGGCTTACTTATGGCAACTTATTCTTAAGTCACTTCCATGGTGTCTCCAAGTATCAAAGACTGATGATGCTCCTTGTGATGTCCTTTTCTGTGAAGTAATTTCTCATAGCTCTCAACTCACACGCTTTTGGCGGGTGTCACCCGCCTTGTAAAGAGTGGACTCACCCGCCAAGCCTCTTGCAGGCCCATTCATTTCAATGGGCCTCTCACCCACCAAAACAAAATCGGGTGTTTTCACCCGCTTTTGCGACTCAAATGGTTGAGAGCTATGATTTCTGTTGTTGCAATCCTTATGCAAATTAGGAGGTTTGCATGTATTTTGCCCCACAGCGCCCGGACAAAGCTCTAATAGATGAGTTCCCTGCATCTGTAATGATTCTGCAGTTTTTTTTGTTGTGTTCAAATGCCATCTGCCACTAAAGTTACCAAAAAAGTAGATTGGGTAGGTGTGGGTGGTTTGTGGGCGCTAAAGAGACCACATAGAATTGCATGCACTGCAATTAGGGGGAAAGCAGGAATTTTATCGTGGGTATACATTAAACACTATTAATCTGAGAGAAAGCTTTACATCAATGGCTTCCTCAGAGGCCACCTTGCATTGTAATGCAAAGCTTTCTCTCAGAATAAACAGTGTTTATTACTACAACGCAGGCAGCTCGCTCGGTATTCTGCTGCTTATGTCTGCATTGTAATGCAACGCTTTGTCAGAATAAACAGTGTTTATTACTACAACGCAGGCAGCTCGCTCGGTACTCTGCTGCTTATGTCTGTGGCAGCCCGGAAGAGGGGGCCAGTGCTTAGGCTCACGGGGCGGTGCTAAGTCTTATTACAGCCAATCAGCAATGAGCCGAAGACCAAGGGATAAAGGATTGGTAAGGGATACCAAATATTACATAACACCGTGATAGGACAATACCAGCCAAGAAGACACCAAAAAAAAGAGCCGCTGTTGCTGCAATCAAAATAAGAAAAACATACCCACCGAACCTAAATATACCTTGCTGCTGCGAAACACTTGATTTAAAAGCGCCTTATAAATGCACCATAAAACTCCGTGATTCTCTTACTAAGCACGCCTTGACGTCGCACGTGAAAATGTCACGACGGCTTGACAGAAATACGTCATGACGCCTCAAAGGCATTTCAGAAAGTGTCGGCCAACTTTTAAACAAGCACACAATGCGATCGGGTCTCACGGGGACTTTAAATGTGTGATTGATAATGAAAGCTGGTGTCCTTGTTACCGGGCAGCATCAGGTGAGTGCTTGCCATCCAGGTCTCGTAGTGAATTGTATGTGCATTTCTTTTAGCCTCCATTAACTCAGACGTTCTCACCCCTATGTCATAGTATGCTAAGAGGAGCCCCTTTGCAACCTCTGGACATGCACGTTGAAGCTGCAATTCGTTGTATTGTACTTATCACATGTTGACCTTAAACATTGTAAGTACGTGACTTTCTGAACATCTGGGTTTGAAATTACACAGGGCAGCCTGTTTTTGGTATCGCAGGCACAGTCACTGTAGCCCATGCCTCCTAGCCTCACTCTGCACATCCTCATAGGTGCCACTATTTATGTCTTATAGCATTCTGGGGATTTTAGCTAAGAACTTTAGAATATTAACAGATTTACTTGCACTAAACATTCTGTGTGCTCCATGCGAATAACCTAATGCCCTTTGTCATATTCATGGTCTGGTGTTTCTCAGTCACAGCTGCTACCAGACAGCCAACATTTCAACTCACCTGGGCGGGAGATTTCATCAGAGAAATCGTGAGTTGCACATTTTCCCATAGGGATGCATTGGGGCTAGAAGTATTTTAGGTGGGAGGACGTGAACTATAGCAATATTATTTCACGAAAAGTCGTGAGTCTCCGCCTAAATCGGGAGGGTTGGCATGTATGGCTGCTACTAATTAACATATCTGCCATTACTTAATACTATGTACCCATGTTAGCGTCCACTATACCTACATTTCGTGTAACAAATGCTTTTGGGCAGCTTCAGTGCACTGTACCTTCAGAACTGTGCTTGCTTTAATTATAGAGATTAAAGTCAGACTCCTGATTGTCTGACTGAATGTTAACATCATGCTACCAGTTGATGCAACCTGGCAGACCGAGCCTCATCTCGCATTGGCTTGCACACAGATTCAAGTTGAGTATATCCACTATGAACACTCAGGCCAATAGTTTGGGCTTGATTAAGCCTACCCTATTTTTGCCATCCTTAAACCTACCAGCTAGAATCAAGCCAACCAAATTCCTACCTCTTTTGAAGCCTGTGACCTAACCGTAACTCTCCAAAGCCTCCAAACCCTTGATAGAACCTTATATCTCAAGTAACCATATCAGACTGAATGCCAACCAACTAGAGGGAACTCTAGATTCATTCCTAGCAGCCCAGAGTGACACCTCCTTACTGGTCTCCAAAGTCCCATGGCCCATTGCAAATAGAAATGCAAGGCTCAGCACAAGATTCAGTAAATCATATATAACTCCTACTAGCCAACTGCCTATAATGAACCAACCTCATGTACCTAAGAAAGCTGCCTCTAAAACGTTCAAAGTTAGTAAGAAAACAAGTAAGAAGTCACAGATTCTAGTTCCTAATTCACCTAACACTAATCCAATGCAAATCAAAGGGGCACTGATCAACGCCACATCTCTGGTAGCACACGCTGCTGACATTGCTGACGTATCAGGGGAAAGAAAACAGGATTTCCTAGCAATAATAGAGACCTGGCTACCTGCAGCAGCAGGTCCCTCCCTTCTAATCGCTACTCCGGATAATTATACGATACTCAGATCTGACAGAGAATCCTCTAGAGGTGGTGGAATTACCTTCATTGCCAAATCTTCATTGGGATTGAGAGTTTCCATACATCCCGCTGTCTCGTCTTGTGAGCTGCTGACAGTAAAACTATCGTTCTCTAATACCCGTACCTTAACAGTACACTGGATATACAGACCCCCAGGACCCATTGGATACTTTGAGGAGGAGATTATCACCTTACTAACTACCAATACTAAACCAGCTTTGCAGATTCTCATCCTAGGAGATTTCAATCTTGGATTCAATGACCCTAATGATCAACCTGAATTATCTGTGTCTCCCTCTCTAGTTGAACTGGGTCTAATGCAAAGAGTCCTTCACCCAACACATGAAAAAGGAAGAACCCTAGACTGGGTAGCTGACCTTAATTGTGTGACAACTATAACAGCTATTGAACAATAGCCATGTACTGACCATCTTCTAGTGACCTTTACTATTTCGCTCACTAAAACGCTTGTGTATGGGCGTGTTATAAATGCCATGATTGCCTATTGCCTATCTTAAACAATCTTATTGCTCCACCTGTTCCGACCAGAAATAAACAGAACATCACACTGGATAAACTTAGACCTTTCCTTGACTTAACTCTGCGCCCGTGTCTTCCGACCCACTACTAGTTGAATTATACAATAATATCATCACCCAAGCCTTAGACAAAATTGCACCTCTAAAACTGCGCAGAAGTAAACCTAAAGCCCACCTGAACACATGGTTTACACTGAAACTTAATGATCTGCAGAATGAAAAAAGGAAATGCGACGCTACCTGGAAAAAGCACCCGACCTAATAAAGACAATCTTCAAACCAAACGTGACCCCTATGACATCAGGATCAATAAAGCTAGTTCCAGTACCAGAGAGCTCTTTGTCATTTTAAGAGAACTGGAATCCCTGCTCACTGCTACAGCCAATTGTAACAAGGCTAAAACATGGTGTACCAAAATCCAAAATGCGTTAGCCAATAAGATCTCTCTTCTCCAAAGTAAAAAACTACTACAAAACTCAGCCTCCCTATGCAATTTATCACCCAGAAAAACCTTCCTAACCGTTCTAAACCGTGACAGCGATCTTAAATTTATTCAAGTGTCCACCTCAGAAGTGGAAAACATTATAGCCTCGCTCAAACCTTCCAGATGTCAGGGAGATACCTTCCCTGCTTCTATTATTAAAGAAGCTGCTAGTGACGTAGCTCCTTTTGTTACCAACCTAGTTAACGCGTCATTCCGTACATGCTCTGCTCCTACCAACCTGAAAAACATGTGGGTACTGCCACTGTTAAAGAAACCAACTTTGGACCCAAGTATACCTACGAATTATAGACCTATCACAACTGTCCCCTTTCTTTTGAAGATCATTGATAAAAGCAGCCTACATCCAGATACAAACGTATCTTGAATCCAACAACCTATTAGGACTCTGCCAATCGGGATTCAGACCCCAACATGGCACCGAAACAGCCCTGATTGACCTGAAGAACCAGATTGACGACCTGAAAGTCAAAGGGAAATGTGCCCTCCTCCTCCTATTAGACCTGTCGGCTGCTTTCGATCTGGTCAATCAAGAAGTGCTCTGTAAACATCTGGCCACTTCTCCACAGAAGCAACAGCATGGATCCACTCTTTTTTAAACAATAGATCAATGAGTGTGTTTTCACCTACGGCTGCAGCTGACCCTATACCTATAACATGCGGAGTACCGCAAGGATTGTGTGTATCGCCTACCATGCCCAACATATTGACTAAGCCGCTATTCAACAAGACCTTCTGGGTGTCACCTATACTACCTATGCAGATGACACCCAGATTCTCTTTGACAGGCGACTATGACCAAGATTTAGCGGTAGTTGATAAAATCTATACCAATATTCAGGCCTGGATGGTCTTACATGGGCTTTATCAGAATGATTAGAAGACTGAGCTACTACTTCTAGGTACACCAGCCGATTTGAACAAACTGAGCAATCGGTACACTTCATTCAACATAAATGGTAATGACATCAAAGTGGCTAAAGTGGTAAAAACCTTCAGTTTCTACCTAGATTCAGTCCTGAGCCTGTGCAAACAAGTTAACGCTATGGCATCAGTGACAGCTTACAATTGTAAATTGATCCATGATTGCAAACCCATTCTGTCCACAAAGTTGCATCATTCTGGCTAGAGCTTTAATACTTTCAAAGCTTGGATATTGTAATGCCCTGTTCCTAGGTGCCAGCAATTACATAGTCGAGAAACTACAAATACTCCAGAACAACACACTTCGAACTGGCTTGAGCATCCCTAGAAGACAACATATCTTAGCGATTAGACGAAAACACAACTGGCTCTCAGTCAAAGACAGAATACAGTCTCCTTGACTCATAAATGTCTAAATAATTCAGCACCCCAATACCTCAAGGACAATTTTGTCAAAAATAATTGCACACGACCTACGAGGGCCTCTAGCTACTTCTGCCAAAGCAGGCGGTAGCAGTTTCCCACTGATTGTAGCCCAACTCTGGAACGCTCTACCTTCTACTCTTAAGAGCAGACCACTCCTTCTATAATTTCAGGAAAAACACTAAATGCTGGTTTACCTCCGATTTACTACAATCTGAGCATCCCTAATCCAGGACCTAGTAGACAGCATCCGGATGTATCTTTATAAATAACTGTTCTGTATATAACTTATGTATAACTATGCTACTTGTGACTTAATGCAACCTGTAAACCTAGGTAATACAACTAAGAAACTGAAATGTCTTGTAATGTCATGCGCCCAGATACCTCTGTGTTAAGTGCGCTTTATAAATAAACAAACAAACACAGAAGCTGCCACAAAGCTCATTTTTATGGTACGGTTCACGCTCTGGAATGCTCGTACACCCAGTAACTGCTATGCAGCTACTACACAGACCCTGCTCTAGTGTAAGTGATTTAATAATCAAGCCCGTTTCTTGACCTGGGCGGCTGCTTGGGCTGCAATTGCCCCGGTCCCTGTGGGGTGCAATTGCTGTGGGATAGTAGCCGCAGCACAGTAGCCGCAGCTGCTGACTGGCATTCACATAGTACTTGCGTAACGTTACGGAAGTCAGAGGCTCTCTGAACTTTCGCACCACTTGGTGTGGGGGCATAAAAGGGCACCTTTCCTGGTGGGTGCCGGCCTTTGTAATCACTCCAATTACTTTCTACCTGGACACGTGCGCATAGAAAGAAGACCGCATTGTCTCCCTGACTTGCTTGTTTACAGAACTACTTAGAAAGAAGGTACAGCCCAATGCTTCTGTTGACATTTTAGAAAATGTTCCTTTGCACTGTGTACATAGCGTTCAGCTGGTGCACAAACAGTAGTTTGCATAGTTCAAAGTGTGTTCTGTACAAGAACAGGTAAATGGGAATATTTTGTTTTACACTTTCCTAGCCCAGACTTCTTGTCCAACGTGGAGATACATGCCTGCCTTGGTTGTATCGAGTGCGTGTATTGGAATCGCTTTGCTGTGTTCCTGCTACCCCTTTAAAATGTTTCCAGCACCTGAAAGGGTAAATGGCAGAACGTAGCTTCACTCTGTTCTGTCCCAAAAAAAGTCTAAATGGCAGAAACATTTCTCAGATAGAGTTGAAAGCGTATATTGGAAGTTGCTACTGTTATGGGCACTTTCAGCCGCAACCTTTCCTCTTTGTTGGTTTTAATTGGACATGTTTGAAACTTGTTACTGTTTTCTGCAGTTCAGAGAACTTGATTTGTTTAGAGTTCGAATTCGGGGCAGGAACATAAGGAACGAATTGTTTTACTTTTCATGGTTCCATTGAAGTTTTATCTCCATGCAAATTGTTCTTTGTCTTGGTGGGAGTCCTTTTTCGTATTGAGTTGGCTGCAGTGGTGCAGCTAGGATTTCTCGATAGGGTGAACCTGCGCTGTGTTCACGTGGGTCTATGGTAAAGTTCCCCATAAACCAAGGGGAATATATTTGATGAGACGGTTTGTTTGCTTTTGCTCGGTCCCGCTGACAAGTTCTGAGTTTGAGCTTTGATGGTATATCTTTATTTCATTGTTTAGAACAGCAAAATAGTACTCCTTTCATCAGCAGGGCAAGGATGATGGCAAAGATCTCTAGCGGTTTACATCCATGTGTAACTGGCCCTATGGGGTGAACCCCCCCGCATGGGCAGATGTAAATGTTTTCTGCTGCACAACAGTAATCTGCATACAAAATAACTCTGAAGTGTGCATATTTGACCACTAGTAGTGAGACCAATGCCCACTTTTTGTCACATGCTTTTTTTTCACACTCTTGTTTCTTTAAAATAGGCAGAAGAAGCACTCTGTAATCCACTTTTTCAGGGAGCTGCCATTTTTATGCTTTTCATTTTGCATTCCTGTGTATAAACGGGCCTACAAGTACCAGAATGCAATCTGATATGGGGTTTATTATTTCAGTCCAGAAACTGGACTACTTGAGATCCTGTCCTGTGGGTTGAATTACAACAAACAGTTCTACACAGGCCCCTGAAGGCCATGTTTGATGGACGGATGGTATAGTGAATGCGTTCCACTTATATTTAAAAGGGTTTCTGCCATTTAATAAATTACCAAATGCAAGGCGTTGTTCACTGTAAGAGATTATGCCCAGCGGCTAAGGCTCAAATAAGGACGGCCATGCAGACAGAGTGAAAGAGATTAAAGTGGGACAGAAAACGAGATAGTCAAGGAAAAGGTGAGGAAAGCGAGATTAAGAAAGGGGGTACGAAAGAGAGGAAAATATAGGCTCTATAGGGAAGCAAAATATGGGGCAGAGATTGCACGTGAGAAGGGGAGGCAATGGGCGGTTAAAGGGCAAGAGTGAGATGGAAGAGAGCTGAAGGTAGGGGTAGATGTGACTCGCAGGAGGAGGAGGAGTTGAAATGTAATTGGGAGAGAGCACTGTGACCAGGATTAGGTAGAGACCGCTGTATCGCACTTGCTGTGAAATGCACACCGGAATATGCAAATTGGCAAAGCTTCAGGGCTGCAGGAGGACTCTATGAAGTGGAGTCCAGTCCTCCGTGCTCACATCAGCTGAATGCCTCCTTTTGATTTTTCATTAGAAGAGTTGTTTGCTGACTAGTACTTTCCTTTAGCACAGAGCACCCTCCGGGTACTGAAAAGTGAACGCTCATAGTTGTGCCAGTAGTCGGGCTGTAGTGGCATGCAGCCTACGTGGGAAGTTGGTCCTAGGTGAAGTCAGGGATGCCCTGACCCTCAGGCCACACCCTGATTTGTATTTAACGTAGTGCCCCTTGCTTCACTCTGGCCTTGTAACAAAGCTCGCCAGCACTCCTGTGGTGTTCTGGTTTCTCACCTCTGTATGTTCCTTTTCAGATTTAGCTTTCTTAATGGTTAAAACAAAGACCATTCAGTTCAGGAATATTGTATTGGATCGATTGAGTTTCTGGTCAGATACTAGCTGCCTATTTGATTTGGATGCTGGCATTTGTACTGTAGATGAGTAGGATGTTTCCACTGCATGGTTATGTGAAATGAGTCGGAGGCTGTGATAGAGACCTTCTGCCCTTTCCATCTGAAAGCACCATCACTTTAAAAGTGACTTTCAAATGACAAATGGCACTCCAATAACTGCTCAACAATCTGACCCGATTTGACCTTTTTGAGGTCATTGGTGAGATGTAATTGAAAGGAAATCCTTTAAACAGTCTGCCTTATGGTCCTAATACAGCCCTTTCTCTGAACCAAAAGTTATTTCCTCTCACAAACCTTAAAGTGCAGTTCATGGTAATGATTGGATTTTCCAGACTACGCTTTTACCCCATCTGCCAATTCAGTGCCTTGTTTTACTGTAGTTGGGTTACTGCATGTTTGTTGAGAGAGGGATTGACACTTGCAATGTGAGATGGTGAACTGGAACCTGTTAGCCAGTGGTAGGAATTAGCATGCATAGTATTTGTCCATATGCTAGAAAAGCTTTGTTCAAATTGGTATGGCCATGATGTAGCGTCTCAAAATTTAGCTCACTTTCAACTCGGCACCTTTTAGAATGGAGCCTCCTTACCACTACTTTGCTTGGCAATCAATGCTTCATTTAAACTAAAAAGACTTTTAAAAAACGTTTTTGGGGAGTTTGGATTACTCCTAGCAAGAATCTTGCATCATGTTATAATTGGGCTATATTTTCTGGCTGGTTCTTTTGCTTCAGGCATTTGAACGTACTGGCAATGTCGAAACCAATAGGACCTTCGGGAGTACAGAACTGGCAGGGTAAAAAACAAGTGGCGCAAGTTATTAAAAGTTCCAAAGTACCGTCTTCATTTTTCAGGAGGGAAGGGAAGACTTCAAAAGAAGTAGATAAGCGCCCCCTCCCCAAGGCCAGGCAACAGGCATCCCTGAGGAAACGGTACTGCCTTTGGTCATGCGGCCTCAAGAGGGCAATGATGGCCAACCGGTGCAAGGCACTAAAACGTGTTGGTTTGAAGACATTTCTTTATGGCCTAAATCAATGCCTGGACATGTGCGGGATCAAATTGTAATGGGAGGGCAGCCTGCTATGCCACCTCTTAGTTATTCATAGCTGTGTGTGTGCAGGGTGGCAGAGAGGAAATGGCGTGCTTCATGTTCATCCTCTGACAAACTGGCCTGTCGCCTGCTCCAAAGGCAATACCGTCTCTCTGTTCTCACCAAGAAGAGAGCCCTTATCCAAGCCCGCATCTCTGCGGCATCTAACAACTCGGCTGAACTCTTTAAAATCTGCAAGGAGCTTGCCAACCCTGCTGCAGTCTCTACCTCTCCTGTCCCCTCCCAGGCCCTCTGCACTGGCCTCCCACTTCATCTCTAAAACTCAGGACATCCTGTCCTCACTCTCTTCCTATCACCTCCCCCCCTCTCTTCCCTGCTCTTCTGCAGCCACCCCTCCTCCCTCCTTCTCTGCCTTTCCCCTTTTTTCTGCTGACGAGGTTTCCAGACAAGTCCGATCTATGAAAGTCTCGTCTAAACAGATTCACCCCTGTTCCTCCAAAACTATCAAGGACCACATTGACTCCCTGGCTCCTGCCCTGGCTGACTTTTGCAACCACTCCTTCGCCTCTGGAGTCTTCCCATCCCCCCTCAAGCACTCCCTTGTGCACCCTCTCCTTAAGAAACCTTCTGCCGACCCCTCCTGTCCGGCTAACTATCGCCCAATCTGCATCACTCCCTTCCTGGGCAAGCTCCTGGAGAAACTGGCCATCTCCCAGCTTAACCTCCATGCTGAAGCTGTTGATAGTCTCCATGACCATCAATCTGGCTTCAGAGCGGCCAGAAGCACGGAAACTGCTCTCCTGAACATACGTGAGGACCTGCTCTTGAACCTCGACTCCAACACTCCGTGTGTTCTCATTCTGCTCGATCTCTCCTCTGCCTTTGACACTGTCAACCATGCCATCCTGCTCAACCGTCTCTGTGATAACCTGGGTATCACTGGTCAGGCTCTGGCGTGGCTAACCTCTTTCCTTTCCAATCGACCCTCCCAGGTCCAACTTGGGTCCTTCCTCTCTGACATCTTTTTCTCCACCTGTGGCGTTCCCCAGGGATCTAATCTCTCTCCCTGGCTGTTCAACCAGTATCTGGCACTCCTTGCCCACCGCATCGCCGCCCTTTGCCCCAACTTTCAGTGCTATGCGGACGATACCCAGCTCATTTTCAGGCTACCCTCGGCCTCCTCCTCTCCCTCCCTCATCTCTGACTGTCTGTCTGCTATCCAGGAATGGTGTGCTGCCAATGACCTCTGCCTTAATGCCAGTAAGACTGAGATCCTACTCATCGGCACACCCACTCCCTCCTTCCCTGCAGCTCTCTGGCCGGCCTCTCTTGGCCCTCTTCCTGCTCCTACCTGCAAGGCAAAAAACCTTGGGGTCATCTTCGACTCCACTCTCTCCTTCTCTCCTCATATATCTGACGTCTCTAAGAAGTCACATTACCAGCTGCACCTCCTCAGAGGTATTCTTCCCTTCCTCTCCTTCCCCCAGAAGCTCACTGTCTCTCGAGCCCTGGTTCTCTCGAAGCTGGACTACTGTAACAGCCTCTATCTTAATCTGCCTGCCTCCACTCTCCGCCCTCTGCAACTCATCCAGAACAGAACTGCGAGATTTGTCCTTGCCCTCAAGCCCAGGGACCGTATCTCTCCAGGACTGAAATCTCTACACTGGCTCCCAGTGGCTGCGAGGATAAAGTTCAAAACCCTCTGCATTGTCCACAAGGCCTTCTGGGGCCTGGGGCCTAAATACCTTCAACTCTCTCTTCCTAAATATCTTCCTTCCCGAGCCCTACGCTCATCCGTCTCCAACTCCCCCAGGGTCAGCCGCTTCTCGAAGCAACGAGCTGGGGGTAGATCTCTCTCCGCGGCAGGGGCCTCCCTCTGGAACAGCCTTCCTGCCTCCCTGAAACTTGAGGAGAACCATCTCCGGTTCCGGAAGCACCTCAAAACCTTCCTCTTCACTTCTGCTTTCTCTCTCCCTCTCCCCTGCTAAATTCTTCACCTAAACTGCACTGATTCTGCAACTGGGCCAGTCACTCTTCACTTGCACTGCCTCCCTGGCAACCCCTGCACTGCGGGACTGTCTCTGTATCCCTACAGCCCCCCCCAGCACTTGTCTGCACTTACCTTGCACTTGCCACCAGCTGGCCCTATTTATTTATTATTTTATCTCTATTCTACTTATTTGTACTGCACTCCCCTCCCTCCCCCTTCCCCTTGCACTTTTTCCCTTCACCCTACCCCTGCACTTGCGCGGTCTGAATGACACCTGGCCTAGTAGGATCGTTGTCTGTCTTCCCCTTGTTCTCCCCTCCCTGCCTCGTCGCGCCTTGAAACACTTGTGTATAGGCGCGTTACAAATGCCATATCATATCATATATCATATCAAAGGATGACAAAAATAGGCACTTTCATACTTCATATGGGCTCAGGGTATTACCTAAATCGAGAAACAGTTCCAGGCCATGTCTGCAATATTCTATTTTGACTGATATCTACTGTTTTTTGTGTAGGCTTTTTGACACTATGCCAAAATCAAAACTTGGCAGTGATGGTGTTAATAACTGGAAGCATATTGGTAACTATTAGAAAATGCACAAAGGGTCTCCTGAACATGCCAAATCAAGTTTCAAGTGGGCGGATGGTGAAAGGTGCCTCGCAGGACATGTTGGTATTGATTCTCTCATGCACGATCAAATACGGGCAGAGACCAAGCGTTTGCGGGCTGTGCTTGAAAGAATTATGTCCGTTCTTGTCTCTGTGCAAAAATAATTTGGCATATCGTGGCTCTTCCAACAAGTTACTTACTCCAAACAATGGAAATATCTTAGGCCTTGTTTAACTACTAGGGAAATTTGATCCGATCATGATGGATCATTTGCATCGAGTGACTTCACAAAAGATCCACAGTCACTATTGCGGAAATCTCATTGAGAATTAACTAATTAGTTTAATGGTGTCTCAAGTAAAGAATGCAATTTTACAAAGGCTGCAAAAAATTATTTTGGATTGTACTCCAGATATCAGCTACACCGAGCAACTCTCTTACACTGTAAGAATTGTGGCTATTACAGGCAAAGGCAGTTCTGTGAAAAAATATTTTATAGGGTATCGCCCTGCAGACAACACCTCTGGTGAAGGACCTGCAAGCCTTCTGTATTCTGAAATGTCAGAATGCGGTTTAGAGCTGAACAACTGCCGTGGTCAGGGGTATGATAATGGTGCAAACATGATTGGGGTAAACAAAGGAGTCCAAGCGCGAGTTCTTGAGCAATACCCCAGTGCATTTTTTAACCCATGTGGCTGCTACAGTTTAAATTTGGTGGTTGGCGATGCTTCCAAATCCGCTGTGAAATCTGTTTCTCTTTTTGGTGTACTTCAGAAACTATAATTTGCAGCTTCCACCAAACGCTGGAGCATTCTCAGTGAGCATGTAAAAAACCTTTCCTTGGAAAAGGTCTGGAAACACAATGGGAATGTAGAATCGGAAGCTTGAGAGCTGTGCAGTGTATATTTGTTGAGATACACACAGCACTCATGAGCATTGAAGAAAAAGTCAATGACCCAACATTGTCTTCAGAGGCTTCAGAGGCTTCAGAGGCTTGCTTCACACTTGGAAGATTTCAGTTATATTTGTACTTAAGTTGTGTGGTATGACCTTCTATTTCAGGTGAACATTGTAAGCAAATCCATGTAGTCCAAACAAATTGATTTGCCGGCCTGCAATGACCTGCTTAAGAACTGCATTGCCTTTGTCAAAAGTTATGGCAGTGCTGGTTTTGAGTCTGCTGTAAAACAGCAAAAGAGAGGCTTACTTTCAGATGTTGACCTGACTTTTAAGGAAACTAAACTGCATAGGAAAAAAAAGAAAATGTTTGCGTATGAGACTCGGGACAAGACCACTGAGAATGAAGAACTTCTTTAGAAACTGTATTTTATACCCTGATTGACGCCATAACTCCTTCGCTTGAAAGGCGTCTTTCCCAGTTGACTCCGCACAATACATGCTGGGTTTTCATGTACAACATGAAGCTCCTAAGAACTGATTCAACTGTGCAAGCACCTGTAGCAATTGTTAGCAAAGGGTGGTGATAGTGCACCAGAATCTGATGTAGATGGAAATAGATATAGATGGTTCCCAGTTGGCTGACTAAAAATGGACACAAAACATTGAGTTGTATATACTGTTTGTGTACTCCTGCTTGTCTGAGGACTTGCTATTAGGTCTTGAATAATGATGTAATAAAACCGATTTCATTTGTTGAGCAGTGATTTATTGACCTTGGGTAGGAGTTACTTAACAGTATATTTTGGGAGTGGCGCGCGGAGCAGGAGGGAGAAGCGCATTCTATCCAAATGGACTAGAAACTGCCCTGATAATAATGCCTGCGCAGGCTAATGATTGCAGACGTGTACTGTCTCCAGCTGCTCTAGTTGCGTTATGTCCCCCTTCACATCTTGCAACGATTGGGACAGTTCTGCTCGCATCATGCTCAACTGTGACTGAATGGTGTTCACTATCTTGTACCCAAAATCCTGAAAGCATTGGCCGAAGGACCTCCTGGGTGACCACATAATCTTTTGCAGTGCCTGCCAGTGCTCCCAAATCCTCTCCTGCCCCGGGCCCCTGATCTCCCCCAGCCGGTACCTCGCTGTCTCTGCGCCACAGTCTCTGTAGATTGCCCTCCTGTGGTTTCTTCAGACTTGGGGGCAGCTTGCATGTCCTTCCCCTTGTTTTTGGACATAGTGCGTAGGCAGATCCTGTTCTCTCTGATATTGTTTCGCATCCTTCAGACATCTTCTGGGCAATTTTTCAGGGCGTAGTAACCTCCTCCCTCCGCCACTTTGTGGGTCCGGCCTTGACTGTGCGGGGGGGTTGGAACTCCCCGCTAAATGTGCGCAGGTGAGCCACTGTTTGTCCTCCTCGGGTTTCAAATGACCCTCCTCCTGGCCTTGGTGCCCTGAGCCTGACCAAATGGCCTTTCCCTTATTCTTGCTTGCCCACCACAGATGTAGAGGGACTCTTTAGCCCTCTATTCGGCCTCAGGTTTGGCCTGAGGAGGCCAGGGCCCCACCAGTCGCTGTCCCCTATGCGTGGTGCGCCTCTTGCTCCCTTGTCTCCCTTGCTGGGCTTCTGGATGGGGTATGCTGGCTGAGGCATTATATGCAGTTCCAAAATCCAGAATCTACCTCAAATGGACTTTCAGCCTTTCTGGCTATAACACCACAGGGCCTCACCTGGTCTTCTCTGCAAAGTGCTGGCTTCAAAGCCTGGGCACGGGCCCTCCCGCCACGCTCCTCAATCCTTGCAACGTCACTCTGCTCAAAGCTGGTAACCACTGCCTGCTGATCACTGCCTGCACTGGCCAGCCTCTGCCTGCTTGCACCCTTTCTTTGGGCCAGGGCGCACGCTGACCTGTGATGGTTCTCCCAAGGGTCGCCTCCTTCCTGCCTCTTTCCTGTGTGGCCCCTCCCGGGCCTCTTAGCTGTTCCAGGTACTCTTCTCCACTGCGCAGCTCTCAGCAGTGGATTACGGGTATGGCCCCTCTGGATCCTCCTGATCTGTGAGATGCATCGCTGGTGCGGGGGGGGCTCTGTCCCGCCTCAGTGTTCCCACTGGTGCTCGCCAGCAGGGGAGCCCCTACTCCACGAATCCAATATCGCAGGCAGCTCTTTCCTGACAGGCTTCTCTGCCATCCGACAGCGGCTGCTTTCTGCCGCCCCGCCTCACAGCCGCACTGGATCCTCGGCCACCCTGGATCTTCCCTAAATGGTTCTTCTTGCTTGTGGTGTGCAAGTGTGTCTCTCAGCTTGGCCCTTACTGGCCAAGGGCGCAGTGCCCCCCAACCTCAGAAAACGCAGAGACGAAGGCCACACACCTACCTCTGCCAAAGTCCCCCAGCGATCCGGGCTGTTGCACTCCACCACCGCAGCCTACATTGATAAATCCTCACCTGTGCAAGGCTCTTTTAATCTACTTTATTATCTTTGGCCCGGGTGATGGGGGCGTGAGAGCTCGACGATCACGCTGCTCTCCCCTCAGTTGCCGTCTTAAAATCCCAATCACGATTCACTTTTTAATGGGTATCTATCGTAGATGCCAGTACAAAATGATGTTTTAAAAAAAAGAATTATAGAAAGGATATGTGCTTTTATGTGGCTGCACTGGCATTTTGGGGCACCCAGTGTAGCTATTCTTTGCTGTGTCGTGACATTTTTTAAAATTTTTATTTACTGGGATTCTATGACCAAGCAAGCATGATGAGTGTTATTATGTGTCTAGACTGGCATTTGGGCAGCCAGTCAAGCCATTTCTTACTGTGGCGTGGCCTTTATCACTGGGTATCAAGGGTAAAGCAAACATGATGAGCGTTATTACGCATCTAGACTCGCCTGCATTGTGCAGCCAGTTTGGACATGTTTTCTTGTTGTGACAAGACATTATTAAAGGCAAAGCCAACCGGAGTGCGAGGCAGAGCCATGATGGGCATGTTTTCCTATAGATTCATTACTGGTATTATATGTTCAGTTGATTTGTACCGCCCCGTCGCTCGCGTGGATCAGCAAAAAAGTGGGGTAGGGGATTGGTGTGGAAAAGGGTGAGAGGATAGGTTCAGAACCAGGAGGAACTGGCGTCTGTGAGTGTTTTGAATGTAGTCACTTGTGAGCGGCCTCGCGTATTGTAACGATATGGGTAAAAGTCCATGCCTCGGTTGTTTGGTAGTGTTTTGTGTTGGTGTTGTGTGGTTATGATGGGTTGGTCGTGTGCACTGGTTAGATGGTGTCCATAAGGGATTCAGAGTCACACGTGGTCGTAGCTGTAAGGTAGTCCGGCATCTTGGTGTGTTGATGTATTTTAGATGGTATTGGGCTATGTGAGTGGTTCACTCCTAATGTCAGTATAGGAATGGTTCTCTGTATGTACATGAGGGTGGCTAGTCCAAGATCTGGTGTAGAGGCGTTGGTTATGTAGGAGGAGCAGGAAGGGAAGAAGGTTAGTAAAGTCGGTCAGTTTGTTGTGGTCTCTCTAGGTCGGCCCTTTGGATGATGCTTGACGGTATCTCGCCAGGTTCTTGTTTGCGTTTCTTTGGCCCCTCTCGTTTCCTCTCTAGTTGTTTGTCTGCACTGTTGTTGCTGCTGGTGTCCCTTCTAGGTTGTCATTTTCTGTTGAATAGCCAGGTTTTGAGCAGTTTCCTGAAGGTGGTGTGGTCTTCTGTGGTTCTAATTATTTTGGGCATATTATTCCAGGTGTTAACAATTAGACATGAGAACGCTGTTCCGACGAATTTCCTTTTTTAGTGGCGTTTTGCTTCTATTTGTTGGTCTTTGCTGGATCTTAGTTCCCTTCTTGGGCGATACCAGCTAATCCTGTCTTAGAGGAATTCAGCTCCTTGTCTGTGCAATGCTTTGTGGGCGTTGCAGAGTGGTTTGAATTTGATATGCTTTTTTACTGGTAACCAGTGTAGGGTTTTCAGTGCTGGAGTTATGTGGTCTCTACTGTTTAGTCTTAGTAGGATCCTGAGTACTTGTAGGAGGAAGAAGCATTTTCGTTCACTTAGTCCATTGTCCATGAGTATTCCTCGGTTGTTTACTACATTGGTAGTCTCTGGTTGCGTTCCCATGGCGATTGGCCAGTCCAATTGTGGGTTCTGTCTGTCGAACCCTGCGGGTAACAGTTTTATTTCCGTTTTTGACGGGTTCAGTTTGAGGTTGTGTTGTGATTGACTTTTTCTTTCTGTGTTTTATCCTGCTTGTATGAGGTGTATGTAAGGAGTGATGTCATGTGTGGAATGTTAGATGAAGGATTGGAATGTTTGTGTGTGAATGGAGTTCCACCCAAGGCAGTTGAAAGATGTGAGCCTGGGTGGTGGGAGCCAGTGTGTTCCTATGTCTGTACTTCCTAATCTCCTATGTACCTGATGAGACCTGATGGACTGAAGTAACTGAATAAAGTAACCTGATCAACATGGCGGTTTGATAGCGTTTCCTTTAAACATATCTAAGATCCTGGCATAACGGAAGCATGTCGCTGGGGTTCTGTGGTTGAGGATTCCTTTAAAGACGTCTGTGAGTTAGGGGTCCCTTGGATCAGTATTGTGAAAGTTTCCTCTATGATTGGTTCCAGGCAGATGAATTTTGCTTTAATCTGTGGTCCATTGGTTGTATTTGCCCTGCCTAGGTTGATGGTCTCCTTTATTGTATCTTTTTGTTCTTGGGTGGTTGGTGATTTAGTCTCAAAGTGTTTGTGTAGGGGTGATGGAATTTTTGCAGGAAGAGTTTTTTTAATCTCTGATTTGGAAGAGTTCTTTATGTGAATTGTTTGCCGAATCCATACTTGTGGCGAAGTAGTTTTTTAAAATGTATTTATTTATTTTTTGCTTTGAGGACTTTTGCTTTGCACAGTTTTATTTGGTATTTTATTTTGTCTTGTCTGGTGTATTGTTCTCTCCATTTTGTTTTCATTTTGCGGTTGATTTTTTTTTTTTTCTTTTGGGAGTTTTTTCACTCTTCTGTGAACCCTTTTTCTGCTAGTTTTTTTGGCGTTGCTTTGAATATTTTAGCTGGTGCTAATTGGTCAAGGGCCTTGGTGATCCAACTGTTGTATCTATGTTTGTATCGGTGGGATCTCTTTCGCCTAGGTTGTCGTGGTGGGTTGATAGAATGGCGGCCTCGTCCGCTAGTTTTGTTGCAAAGTTGGGGTTGTAAGAAGATGGTCTGTAGATCGGGAGGAATACTATGTTGAATACTATGTTGGATTGGTCGTTGAGTTCTATCTTGATTAGGAAGGATTCATAGTCTTCCGCGTTGGTTGTGATGATTCGAGATGCTCAGGCGTGTTTTTTTGTGTATATTTGAGATTCGCCTCCTCTTCGGTTTTCTCTGTTGGCGTGTATTCATTTGTCGGGTCTTGATACGATATGATAGGTTATTTATAATGCGCTTATTACCCCCAGGGGTTTCTAAGCCCGGACCCGGGGATCGAACCTGTGGTGCTTCGTGTCATTGTCTTTCCAAGGCGAGCATGTTGCCCCTGAGCTATACTCCCAAGGCTTTTTCCGCAATGGCTTTATAGTTGTCTGATAGCCAGGTTTCTGTAAGGAAGAGCACGTCTGTGCCTCCTTCGCTTAGGTCACTGATTTCTGTTGAGTGTTTTGCCATGGATCTAACGTTGAGGAGGCTGCAGTGTAGTCTGCTTGATTTCCCTTTCATGTTGTTGTTGGTATTGTTTGTTCTGACCGGTGTGTTGTTGGTTGGGTTTCCATTCCAGGTGGGTTTTTCCCGGTTGAGTCTTTTGGGTGGGGTGGTACTTTGTTGGTCAGTCTCTTTGTCGAGTAAACCGATAAGGTTTATGGCAGGGTTGGTTCATTCCGGCTGGTAAATAGGGTAGCTACCCCTCTGTTGTTCCAGTCTTGGTGATATAGGGGGTCTAGAGTGTGATGGATTCCAATTTGTTTCTTGTTCTGTTTGGGGTATTGTCCATGGTGGAGATCGGGTTGGGATGGTTTATTAGTTGTCATGTTCTGTTTGGTGTCCTAGTTGGGTCTGTGTTTGTGGCGCTTGTTGGCTGTCGGTTTGTTGGTGCTGTGCTGTTTTTGTTTACCACGTTTATCATCTGTGCACAGGTAGCGAGCATTGTAGTCTGTCTTTGCTCTGTTATTTGTAGGTCTCCTTGCGCCACCTCTAATGATTGTCAAGTTTTTTTGGGGTTGTGGGATCATGCTGGTTGCTGCCTTCTCAAGTGGTTTGGGATTTCTTAATATTTCTGTTGTCTTTTCTGGCTTCTTTGTCTATCTTGTGCGAGACGTGTGTGGGTTGTGTTCCTTAGTGGGCGTCCTCTTTCGATTGGTGTTTTTCCTGGTATTGTGGGTTTAGTCTTTGCTGTTTGTGGTTTGTTTTTGCTTGTATTTGGTAGGTTGTGGGCATTTGAGACCTCGGTTGATGGGACTTTGTGGTTCCACTTGTTTATTGCTTCCTTCTTTTTTTGATCCTATGTGTTTTTTCTTTTTGTTTTAATCCTGGTGGTCCTTTGGGTTATGGTTGTTGATTATTGGATTTTGCACAATGCAAACAGGAACATTGTGTGAAGGAGAACATGTGAATACTGGTTTTATATTGGTGCAGTCATGTTGGGGAGAATTCTCATTTCTGTGCCAATTCGGTTCAACCTTAGAGACCCACAGCTCTTTTAACCCTGGAGTGAGTGAGACCTTTTTCCCAATCCCTCATGTGTTTTGACCTAATTTGGACTCTGTGTTTTCACTGTTTTTGGAGTCTGACAAACTCCATAGGCATCTAGTTTTCTGTATGGTGACACACAGCACCTTCACTGCAGTGTTACTGAGAAATCCTTTAGATTTCTCATTTTTAAAATACACTTTCTTGTGTGATCTATAGTTCCCAAGAATAGTACATTGAAATGGACTTTTTTTCTCTTTGTGGGTCCAGCACACACCATCTTATGTAGAGTGCTGGGGGGTTATCTAGTAGCTCCTTATCCTACATTCTCATGTAACATATTACCCTCTCTACTTTAAATGGCTGGTGGCAGTGGTTTACTTTTTTCTACCATCGTGCTTTTCTACCACAGGCTGAACCCTCAGCTGCAGTATAGCACCCATGGGTGACCATTTTATCAAAATAGCCCGTCTTCTTTTTTCGCCATTTTCGGTTTGTGAGGTCTTTCTTGGGTTTTACTCTGTGCTTCGAAACGGACTGGAGCCCTTTGTTTGTCTTGCCTTTGGTGGGCTTCAGACGCTCTGGCTCCAGTGTGTCTGAAAGGACAGGATGTGAGGGAGGGTCCCGAAAACTCCCCTGTCCTTTGTCTCTAGGAATGCCTGAATGCAACCAGTCATGATTGACCGACTGGCTGTCCTTTTAGGACAGCCACCCTGATGTGTGATTGACAGCCTAGGCTGTGCATGAATATGAGAAACCTACTTAAAAGGCAAGGGTTTTGGGACGAGAGACAGTGTCGACCACTGGGAGAAACACCCGATGAAGAAACTGTAAACGAAGCTTGCTGCATCCTCCTGGACCTTTTGAATTGCCCGGTGAAGCCCTGCTGCTGTGCTGAAACTCCTTTTTTCAATTCGGCAGAGAAGTTCTGGAATGGGCGACTTCTCACCTTGGGTTAGTGGGACCAGCTAACCCAGAGACGAACTACACTGGACCATCTTCCCTTACTGGCTGTACTTCATTGCTGCAAGAACCAAGTGCCAGGGGTCGAGTAATCTTTAGTTGAGTGAACGCCAGACATCCGGCTAGAAGCTCCAGGCGTCTCCTGAGGACCCTCCAGAAGTAGGACGACCAGAGCTCGAGTCCCCTCACCAGAGTGCAGGACCCAAGAGTGAAGTAGGCCCAACCGGTATCCGAGATACCGACGGTGCTGTTTACTAAGCGCTGAAATCACAGTGTCTTTGAACCAAAAAGAGCCCGTAGCTGCCGACGACCTCCCAAGTACCACCGCAGGAGCCCTACAGATGTCCTCCCTCTTGTTCCCACGACTGAGGCTCTTGAGATAGGCCTGGCTGCTCAGTCACACTACCGACCTGTGTAGTACAGACCTATACCAAAAGATGTGTTACCTAATACCAAGCAGGTAAGTATTTTGTAGTCTCACACAGTGGGCCTGCACCAATTCTTACCTAACAAGTCAGCAGGGAAATGTATTGATTGTGAGGGTGCTGGGTTTCTGCTTTTGACTGAGAAGGCAAGGATTCTCACGGGTGTATGCTATGGTTAGGTCCCTTTCTTCCGCTTTGGCCCAAAATTGTCTCAAGGTTTACCCATGCCACAGTGGGGGGTCATTCAGCATAAATGCAACTAAGCAAAAGCGGAATCACAATCTGTATTGGACCGCATATCATTCTACAAATTCTGATCTGAAGTAATCAGTACGTCATCCCCAAGTCATCAAGAACAAACCTGTTTCATGGCAATGCACTTGAAATAATCACCAGGTCCTCCCAGAATCATCCCCAAATCATCAGGGACAAACTTGCAATCTCTTGAAGTGATCAGCAAGTCATCCTAAAAGCATCAGGAACAATGTTTTCTAAAATAAAGATGATGTTGGCATATTCATTGTCATCTTAAGCTCATCACCCACCATTCTGGGAGATTTGCTGATGACTTAACAGCGTGATGACGTCTGATGTGGGAATGACTTCTTGTGTAGTTCGATGATCATCAGATGACCCCAGGATGGTCTCTAAAGTGATTCTTTTAGACGAGGGTAGGGAGAGATGCACTTTGTGCCTTTTCAGGATTGCGTTCTTTGTCCACAGTGACGGGGGTGCATAAGTGCCAACATTTTGTGATCACAGCAGTTAGGATTTAAAAATAGTAATTGGCAGAATAGTAACACCCCAGGAAATGACACCATACGAGATGTGACTGTGAGGAATTCGACCATCCGCAGGGTGGGTGTGCGCTCGCATGGGCTGTTTTGCAATATTAAATGAAATTGAATGATAGTAGATCGATCTCCAAAAAATGTGTGGGGCTAATCCGCGCACATTTTCCTATGCTCACCGCACAACATACACATAGACCTGTGTACTCTGGGTGGGCACAGCCTACTGGCGCCATCTCCCCTGTCATATTTACTTGGATTATGGCAGCCAAGAGTACATCAAGGCATCTGAGAAGGGGGAAGACAAAACCTTACTCCTGCCGTGGCCAGCCTAATGAACTATCAAAGGTTCCATGGATCTGCCCTGTCCTTTTGTCTAAGCACTGCAGGTGGTGGCAGCAATTAACATACTTAACATACCAATACTTCAAACAGGCCTACATGGGGCTTGGCTGCTGAGGCTAAACTAAAGACCTCAAATCCTCAACAATCTTTGATATGCACTGTGTCGGCCTCATGCCAGCTTCCTCTTCTCAGTATCAAGGGCAGTTACCTGTCATGTCTGGGACTATGTTATGTTATGTTATATGAATTTATAAGAGCGCACATATGCCCAAAGGCATCTTGGCTCTGAGCAGTAAGACAGAGGGTGCAAGAGCGAACAACGCATTTAAAAAAGAAAGGTCTTAATGGACCGCCGAAAAGAAAAATGACTGGAAGTTGCACGCATTGGCAGAGGGAACTGATTCCACGCATTGGCGGCCACCACCGAAAAGGTGGACTGCCTATTTTGGGGTGGGACCAAGCCTGATTAACATATGGTCTTTCCTCTTTTATAATGGTTTACCCAGCGAAGAATGATGGTCTGGACAGTTCCCAAGATCAAACGAGTATGTGGATTGCAGGAGACAGAAAGTCTCTTCTCGCCGCAGCTTCAAGGGAGACCTGCCGCTTTAATTAGGAACCACAGAGAGCCCAATTAACCAGAGAGACCATTTGATCCACAACAGACAGGAAGATGGGTGGGACTTAGTATTACATGTTTTCAACCCTGTACCTTTTCTGTCTTTAGTTATGACCTCATTCATACAGGAGATTATTGATGGGGACCCAGGATTGGTTAAATAAGGTAGGCTTAGCCTACACCAATAACTGTGGCCCATTTGGCTTTAAAAGATGTCTGATACTCTCTTTAGGGCAGATCATCTGAAGACTTTGCAAGGAGTAACAAGAAGAACTCATTTGGACCCTGGCTTGAAGGTAGTCTGCCTTACAAATCTGCCAGTGAAGGAAGGCCAGGATTTCCAAAGAGGGAAGCAAGATCCCTGCCCTAAACATCTCCCAGGGAACAGAGGGAGTTGCTGAATCCAGAGGCCCCTCACAAAGCGTACCCTGCTAGGCTCTGCAGGACAGCTTCCTAGGTGGGAAGTGCCAGAGAGTATATGAACCAAGGATAAGGCCTTTGCTTGCAACACTCTCCTTCGCTTTGGGCTGTTCGCCTTCAAGGACGACACAAGCCCAGTGAAGAAGCTAGGATGAATGCATTGATGGGTATCTACCAGCATCCACCTTTTAAAGGACATTTTCTAGCCAGTCGTGCCCCTTGAGCTGCAACCAACTGCCCCATTGACTATTTTTATGCTGCAGTCGCTCATGCCATCAGAGACTCCTCGACTAGTGCTTCAGATCCGCTGACCAACACTCAGAGATTGGGGTTGTCTGCAATACATCGGCTCACATTAGAACAATTATCAGACGAATAAACAACCCCAAAAAATATGAAACCAAAAGGCGCCTGCAATACTTGCCTATTTGCTCGCCTCCATGTCCTCTGCAACCCTGCAGCGTCAGATCCGTCCCTCTAACTCGGGTCGGATCTGACGCAGCAGGGTCCCCCTTTTTTTAAATTTTTTTGTCCCCCGCCTCCCATGTTGAGGAAGTGAGGGGACACCCCTGCAACCCCCACCACCCCACCAAGGCCAAAAATGCCAAACGTGGGGAGCGGGGGACACCCCCCGCAACCCCAACTCCAGATGTTCAGTATGTTTTATAATCTTTCGAATGGTACGGGCCGAATTCAGTCAAATGTACCATTCTAATAATTTGACTAATACCCACTGAGACTATTCCTAACCCTGAGCCGTCGTGTAGGCCAGCCTGCAGCCGTCCGTCCAGCCTCGCTCGCCGAACTGCCTGCTGCCTGATACCTGCAGCTGTCTCCCATCTTGAACTCTGTCGCAGAAGCTACAAGCGCCCTGAAACAGACTGTGCACTGTCGAGCACCAAAGACTTCTACAAGCACAGGGTACATTGTGGTTCTGTCCCCCTAGTCCTTCTCCGAAGGCCCCTAGTGCCGAACTCTTTCAAATATGCAAGGAACTGGCCAATCCTGTTGCAGTCTCTACCTCTCCTTTTCCCTCTCAGGCCTTCTGTATGGCTCTGGTCTCTCCATTCTCTGCTAAAACTCAGGACATCCTGTCCTCTATCTCCTCTTCTCTCTCGGGCCCCCCTTTGGCCATCTCTCCCTCTCGTCCTCCTTGCCCCTCTTTCTCTCTGACAACACCTGACGAGGTTTCTAGACCAGTCCGATCTATGAAGTGTCAGGTGCTCCCCTGCTCCTCCAGAACCATAAAGGACAATATTGAGACACTTGCTCCAGCCTAGGCCGATTTCTGTAATTACTCTTTCGCCACTGGAACTTTCCCCTGTCCCCTTAAGCACTCCTTTGTGCACCCCTTCAAGAAGCCATCTTCCGATTCTACCTGCCCAGTAAACTATCGCCCAATCTCCATCGCCCCTTTCCTGAGCAAACTCTTGGAAAGGAAAAACGGCCCATCTCCCAGTTTACTCTCCACACTGAATCTTTTGGTTGTCTCCATGACAATCAGTCTGGCTTCCGAACTGCCAGAGGCACAGAAACTGCTCTCCTGAAACACCCGTGAAGATCTTCTCTCTAACCTTGATTCCAGCATTCCCTCTGTCCTCATCCTCCTTTATCTTTCCTCTGTTATCGACATGGTCAACCACACCATCCTGATCAATCGACTCTGTGAGAACCTGGGCATCACGGATCAGGCCATGGAGTGGCTTACCGGCTTCTCTTGGACCGCCCCTGCCAGGTCAACTTGGTCCCTTTTCTCTCCGCCACCTCTCACTCTACCTGTGGCGTTCCCCAGGGCTCTATTCTCTCACCCTATTCTGTCACCCTGGTTTTTCAACCTCTACTTGGCCCCTTTGGCTCACCCGATCTCTACCTTCTCCTCTAACTTTCAGTGTTATGCGGATTGCACTCCGCTTTCCTTCAGGCTCCACTGAGCCTCCTCTCCCGCTCATTCCTGACTGTCTGTCCATGATTCAGGATTGGCGTGCCTCCAACGATCTCTGTCTTAATGCCAGTAAGACAGAGATGCTTCTCATTGGGACCCCTGCCCCTGCTTTCCCTCTCTCACTCTGGATGCCTGCCTTGGGCCCTCTTCCTGCGAGGCAAAAAACCTCAGTGTCATCTTCGACTCCACTCTCTCTTTCCTCGCATCTCGGGCATCGCCAAGATGTCCCACTACCAGCTGCATCTCCTCATAGGGACTCTTCCCTTTCTCACTTTCCCCCAGAAGCTCCCTGTCTCCAGAGCTCTGATTCTCTCAGGCTGGACTACTGCAACAGCCTCTTTCTCAATCTGCCTTCCTCTACTCTCTGCCCTCTGCAACTAATTCAGAACAGGACTGCAAGACTTATCCTTGGCCTCAAGCCCAGGGACTGTATCTCTCCAGCCCTGAAATCTCTCCACTGGCTCCTGGTGGCTGGAAGGATCAAGTTCAAGACCCTTTGCATTGTCCATAAGGCTTTCCGGTGCCGGGGTCTGCACTACATCCAACGCTCCCTTCCAAAATACCTTCCTTCTCGAGCTCTTCGCTCAGCTACCTCCATCTCTCTAAGGGTTGGAGGCTTCTCAAGGCAGAGAGTGGGGGTACATCGCTCTCTCCTCTGCAGGTGCCCCTCTCAAACTTGAGCTGGTCCAGCTGAGGTTCCGGAAACAGCTCTGAAAAACTTTGTGTTACTCCAATTGTGCATTGGCAAGGTTCTCACACACTCTGTAGAACTGTGTTTCTTTAGCGGCTGAGCATATTCCCTAGGGGGAAGAAAAGGATGGGTTCCTTGCTTTCGTGCAAGACGGCAAGGATGCCATGTGCGAATCCCTTCAGTCGGGTTTGGATACGGCCGATAGTGTCAGCTGTTCCATGGCTGCAAGCACGTTATATGCAGATTTGTGTGTTTGCGGAAGTCAGCTTTTGCTCCAGATGTGCAGGCTCATCTTCTGAACATGCCCTTTGATGGCACACATTTGTTTGGCAGCAAGGCTGACGAGAGCCTTGAGAGGTTGCAGACCTCGAAAGCTGCGGCTAAGTCTTTAAGCGCAGCTGTGCGTCAGCCTCTGCCTTTTCGTCTTAGGGGACAGCAATGGAGGGGAGGTTCTTTACGTTACTACTCCTTTGGTGGAACGAGAGGGGCCGCCGTTCAAAGGGGCCAGCGGAAAAGTACCTGTGGTGGTCGGGGAAATCGTGGTGCCAAAGCTGCTCAGGCAGCTGCCTCTTTGCCTGCAGGCACTGCCGCAGCTGCTTCTAAACAGTCATGAGGCCATGTCCCATGGTTCACCGGTTGGGGGCAGACTGTCTCAGCATCTAGAAAGATGGCGAGCCATTACTTGAGATGCGTGGGTTCTGGATTCCATAGTCCACGGCTACTGTCTTCCCTTCCTTCAGCGGCCTCACGACAATCCACCTGAGGAAACTCTCTTTTGAAGCTTCCGGATCCTCTCCTTGCGCATGAAATCTTAACCCTGCTGGAGAAAGGCGCTATAGAACTGGAGATTGAGGCCCATCATGGACTTGCGTTGGTTGAAGAAACTTCTCAGTCTCAGGAAGGACAAGTTCAAGATGGTTACTCTTTCTCAAGTCCCCCAGGCCCTTCAACTTCAGGATTGGTTGGTGTCTCTGAACCTACAGGATGCTTACTTTCATGTGCCGATTCATCCCAAGCACAGAAAGTACCTGTGGTTTGCGGCTGACGACTCGCACTTTCAGTTTCGGGTCCTGCCTTTAGTATTGGCCTCCGCCCGAGGGTCTTCACCAAGCTAATGGTGGTGGTGGTGGCAGCGTACCTCAGGCGAGGGGGGGGGGGGATTCACGTCTACCCCAACCTGGACGACTGGCTGATCTGGGCACGCTCTCCCGAGCAAGCGTTGGATCATCTCGGTCTCACCTGGAGAACCCTCCACAGGCTGGGCTTCTCCCTGAATTTCAAGAAGTGGCATCTGACACCTTCCCAACAGCTGCAGTACATCAGGGCTGTGTTAGACATGTCCTTGGGGAAGTGCTCGCCTCCCAAGGTGAGGGCTCATCACATTGTGCAGATGGTGGACAAGTTTCAACATGCCCAGAGTCTCCCGGCTTTTGAATTCTTTAGGTTGCTCGGCCTCATGGCAACCTGCGTTTTTCTGGTGCCAGAGGCCAGGCTGCGGATGGGATCCTTGCAATGGGTCCTCAAGATGAAGTGGTTGCAGTTCTCCGGCAAAATGATGGATCCCGTTCAGATTCCACTCTCGGTCTCTCAGAATCTTCTGTGGTGGGCCAACGAAGGAAACCTGATGAGGGGGGAACCGTTTTGCCAACCGTGGCCGGAGGTGACTGTAGTGACGGACTCTTCCCTCACAGGATGGGGCGCTGATGCCAACGACTTGACCGCCAGTGGTCGTTGGTCTCCGTCGGAGTCCAGACTCCACATCAATCTGTTAGAGCTGAGGGCAATCAGGCTAGCCCTGAAGGCTTTTCTGCCCTCTGTACGGGGGAAGAGTGTCCTGATCATGACGGACAACACAGTGGCCATGCATTAACTCTACAAAAAAGGGGGGGTAGGGTCACTCTCGTTGTGCAGAGAGGCAATGCAGCTCTTGTTCTGGGTCATCGAGCAGGATATTTCGATCTCGGCAGTTCATCTAGCCGGAGACGAAAATGCAGGGGCGGGTCGCTCCGAGCAGGCAGAGCACGATCTCTCGCGAGTGGGAGTTGGCTCAGGAAGTCCTTCAGGAGGTCTTTGCCCTTTGGGGAACCCCGCGAGTTGATCTCTTTGCCACCAGTGTCAACCAGAAGTGCGAGAGATTCTGCTCAAGGGAATTCCCTCCAAGAGGAGACTTAGGAGGCACGTTCGTAGTGGATTGGTCATTCCCACTGCTGTACGTGTTTCCTCCAGTCCCTCTCATTCCTCAAGTGTTGCAGAGGTTACAGAGGTTTGGTTCTCACATGATCCTCATTACTCCGGATTGGGCCAGGAGAGCGTGGCACCCGGACCTTCTAGAAATAAGTAGGGCGTTGAACCGTCCTTTCCCTTACTGAATTCCAGCATGGGGAGGCAGTAATCTCCAAACCCAGTGGTAAAAGATCCTGCATTGCTTCCAAAAGAACGGGATTTGGCAATCCTGAGGATAAATTATAGAATTACCCAATCCATACGGGTTTCATTTACAAATTGTACTATTTTATTGTCCTATGTTTGGTGTACAATGAAGTAGTTTCAGAATATTCCCTCTTTTAGAACTAAGCCATCTTTAGCGTGGATGATCCTTTCAACTGTGACTAAATTAGTGGGGCTCATAGAAGGCTGATTTGAGCCAGCTGCTTTTCATTGAATCATTGTCTCCTTTCTTTTCCATTCTTCCTTGATCACAGGATCTTCCCTCGAAGGTCTTCCCATCAACACCAGTCTCCTTGCTTCTAAGGTCTGGAATTGGTCCTTTATGAAGGCAGGAGTTTCCGGCCCACTCGTAGAGATGCTTGCGGGCGGCAATCTGTCCACAACCATTGATAAACTGACCTCCTCCTGACTTTCATCTTTCCAGGTGTATGTTGCATTCTCTGCCACGCCCGCGTAGTCTTCTGTCATTTCTGAATAAGTCGACAGATTCTCCAGGGGATCTCCTTGAGTTCGATTATTTCCTCCACAGCCTCATTATCCATGACCCTTGCATTGAAGGATGTTTATTTTCCTTTATTATTAGTAGTGCTTCCCTCATTAGCTGACATTAGCAGCTTGGACTTCATGGCTTCTGGGGTTGTTGGAATCATCAGGAACGCTCTTGACTATTTGATTTCTGTTTTTTCGTCGATTGCAAGTTTTTCTACTTTTTTTCCATTTTTTAAGATTAGGATCTTGCTTGCTGGGCTTTTCAAATATCGAAAATGGTTTGCTTTTCAATAGTTGTATCAATCCAGCCCATTGTCTTCGGGAAATGGGGGAGGGCTGTTCAGTAGGCACTGTCGGAGCCCTCTCAGACTTAGGATTAGCTGATGGTGTTAATGCCATTGTGTCATTAACCAGGCTTTCAGTCTCCATCCTTGAATCCTTTGGCTTAGGGCGTACCATCTCGCTGGCTGGCCTATCATCCTCTATACCAGGGGTCTCACTTCCCATGTTAGGTTCCTTTTTAATATCCTCATTTGCTCTCTCTTCCCCTCTTTATATAGCTCTTTTTCTCAAAATGCTCTTGACCGTTTCACTTGCTTCCCAAAGGGATGCCATCGGCCTCCTCCCCTCTGGCCAGGTCATAAAGCCTTTCTTGCCACTGAGCTGTTAGTTCTGCTTCTCTGTCCAGTCGTAGCTGAATAACTCCTGAGAGAGCCTCTAGGCTCGTCATTTTTGTGAGGATAGTTGTCTGCAGGGCTCCTTGATTCTTTGTAGTCTCATTTAGGGTTTCATAGGTTTGGTGAACGGGTTTAAAGTTGTAGCCAATGCTGCCTTCACAGAATTCTGCATTTGGATCAGAGGAAGTTTGGTTGTTGTTAATCGATCCATTGCTTACAGAAGTACCATCTCTTCTTGCGGACGCAGAGATGGAGATCGACGCTTGCTGTGGAGCAGAAGCCCTCCTTCCCTCTTTCCCATCATTATTTGGGCCAGGGGGTTAGCAGGTTGGCTTCCTCCCTCACCCCTGGGGCAGCTGCCACCTCTAGTAATCTAGACCACTCGGCTGGATTTGCATTGAATTTGCCTCCCAAGTTCACCGTCGGTGCCTTTGGGGTGGAGCATTTAATAGAGAATGAGCCTCCTCATTGCCAGGCCGTGATTGATTTAATGTCCCTTTGTACTCGAGCAGCCAGGTAAGAGTGCTGGGCTTCAAGGGGGCCCAATCTGGCAATACTTACTGGTGGAGGAGGGGGGTCCCATTGGCCTTACAGTAGAGTCACTCCGGACCTCTGGCTCCACTTCTTGTCGGACAGTTATGGCCCTCCCACGTCACCCACTGTCACAGACCCTGCTGCCCGCTGTCTGCAGCGTTTCACCCAGCCTCTCAGCCCGGGGTGGTTTCCTCTGCGATACGGGGTCGGGGGTCAGCTGGTTTCACTGCCCCAGTGCAGCTCGTCTGATGCTGCCCCAGGAGACGTTGTGGCGGTTCCCAGGCACGTCGCTCCGCAGCTACTCCACCATTAACCAGGGCAGAGATCGGAGCTTACCGATCAGGTATACATATTGCCTGCGCCCCCATGTCCTATTTTATTAGACTTTTTCCTTTAGTTAACTTTGATAGGCTGGGAAATGCTCTTTAGGTTAGGGACAGTGAGGCGTTTGTCCAACCTTATGAGTTAATAAAATTATTACCTGTGAAAAACCTTTACGAAGTTGTCCGCCTCGCATTTCTGACCCCTATCAGTCAGGAACCCTTTTAACCATAATGCACATGGGACAACGCGTGACCGCTGTTTCTTTTCTTAGCTTTCCTGTTTTTATTTGTTTTGGAATGCTCAGTCTTGCCTGCTGTCCCCTGCAGCTCCATGTATCACTCTATGCTGCACAGGGCTAGAAGGAGCTTCCAGAGCGGGGCAAAGCAGGTTGCCCTCTTCAGTCTGGACCAGCCGAGCCCCAATTCACGAAGCACCTTTCCCCTCAGCATGCCTTTCTGCCATCTCTGCACAGTCCCAACACAGAGGTGGGCGCCCAGGAGACCTTGTGCGGCAGCTAATAGCATCGGAGTCTTGCAGGCGGTAAATACCAAAAGAAGCTGTTGTTCACTACAAAGAAGAACCTAAGTCTCCATCAACACTTCACTGAGAGTGTTTCATATGTGGGCAATAATCGCTGGTCCTCATGTACACCTTATGGTGCCAGAGCTGCACTGAACTGGACCGCTGCACAAAACTGTATTCAGCAGTTACTCTTTGGCTCTCCAGAATCTTCAGAGGTTCCACAGCTGTCATGTTTGAGTAAAGAACACTGTTCTGATACCACCTCTAGGGACCTGGAATAACAGGTAAAGTTGCAGCTGGACTCGAGCATTGAATGGCTGATATTGGATCCTGCCATCAATACTTGACCACAAGCCCACCACCACACTGTTCACCTTTGGAAAGGTGCCAGAGTGGCCACGAAGCAAGGTCCTATTTTCAACCATGGCCCTTTACTTTGCATTGGGCCTAGTCCTAACATTGGCAAAACAAGCAGCATCAGCACCGGTATTGCGCTCAGCCAATCCAAACCATGTACATCTCTTCCACTATTTCTTACTTGCAACTAAGCTGCAATTGTGTGAATGCTGGCCCTTCGGTACACTGTGATATTCTTTTAAGAATCTGGGGAGTGGGTCAAGACTAAATACATCTCGCCATAAAGACTATGTTGTAGATATGAAATGATTGCTTATATATTTTCACCTGCCTTTTTAACAGGTACCTCCGTGTGGATATTCCTTTAATTTAATAAAATATCTATATTATTCTTGTCTTCCCCACCTAATAAAAATTGTCCTAGATTGTGCGACCACAGTTACCACTAGGAGAGCCATGGAAATCGAAGGGTGGCCTGTTGGCATAGATCTGGGAAGGTATTGCTCGATCCTAACCATGGGACTTCAGATTCCTCCCAACCCCTTCATTATTCTCTCTACCACCATCTACAATTCCTGTAGGATCTTAAGAATAGTTGGTTTAGGCATCCTGGAGGTTTGTGTGCTCTACACTAAATCATTGCGGTTGCAGTATCGTATTGTGTGAATCGAGCAATGTGGACATGGGGTGATGGCTGGGTTACTAACCGTTAATCATCATCATTCGTGGTTGTTGGGGAGATTTTCATGAAGGACTCGAGGTCAGGGTCCTCGGCTACTAGTGATTTCTTCAAGCTCAACAGGATCTTTAAGTGGTTGCCGTGGCAGAGCAGCATAGGCCCAAATCTCAGGCAGTGGAGTGGTTCACAGGGCCAGTACACGCTTTTCGTTAGACGCCAAATAAGCAAGGTTTTGCAAAAACTGTTTGTATATAAATGTAATCTTTATATTCAGATAAGGCAAAGGGGAAAACAACTCTTACAGGTAAGTTAGACTTTGTAAATCAGAGAGAACACAATGTAGCAAAAGTGTCACTGTTGTTTATGGTTTCTTTGAGAGTCCATGGGAAGTTACTGCCTAAAAAATGCAGCGCAAATAACCGGCAAGTAAATGCTTTTAGGGTCAGGTAGGCAAGTTATCAGACTAAGAGAATAGGGGCAGTCTTTGGCAGGAGGGAGTTGCCTCTATGCAGGAGTGTCCCAGAGGAGCAGTTGTTAAATTCCAATTACTGGAGACCCACCAGATCGGTGGAAAAGGCGAGGCCCTGGGATGAAGAAGGAAATGAATGCCCTCCCACAATCTCGGAGAGTCAGGAGAGCAAACACTCAGGGGGCTTGGTAAGCAGGATGCGGTTGGTGGTTTTAAGATGCAGTTGCTGTGAACATTGTTCAGCGACAGCACACTCGGGCAGAAGGGACTGCCAGACCCTTGGGAAGAATGATAATTTGAGATTTTAAGATTCATGGGTCAACTTCCGGAGCCAGAACAGCAGACAGAAGTGGTGAGTGTGGTCAGTGGTTGTGCAGAGCGCCCATTTATTCATCAGGCACAGAATCTGGATCCAGAAGATGGTATTGACTTGACGAGACCCCAAGGAAGAGCATAGCCTGGAGAGCTGAAATAGCCAGCTATGGAAGATGGATGAGTGGTGCGGTCAAAGGAATGGAGGTAGCATAGCCTGTGGAGCTTCCCAGCTGATTGGAGACTGAACCAGGGCACTTGCCTAGGGTCCTGTGATGAAGATTCTCAGGTTGATTCGACTGTGATGCTTCAGGGTTCTGGAAGCAAAGGGGCACCCACTTTTGAACCCATCAAGGAGCTTAAGGGAGGCTAGGCCTTAGAGCTGGAGCTGTTATTCAGTTATCCCCACTGAATCGGGGCAAAGGAACACTGTTGTGGGAACTTTCTGGTTGTCTTTGGATAAGCATAATTACGCTGTTGGATTGGTCGAGACATCAAAGGATGATGGTGCTGAACGTCCGTACTCTGCTCGAGCTGCAGGCCTTCCAGAATGCAGGTTCGGAGATGCTGCTGTAGACAAGGTGAGTAGGTAACTGAGAATACCTCCTCCCTACCCCCAAGGAAACCAATGAGTGAAGAAGTTACACAAATAGGGGGGGTGGTCCGCCAATGACGGACCATCGTTCCAATCCTACCCAGTCATTCTGGACAGGTCTATCATACAGAAGAAGGAATCCACACTGACCCAATCTGGCACATGCCAATCAGAACTGGTTTCTGTTTGAATACAGCCCCTATTCATTGGACACACACATCCCATGCCCAAAGATGGCCACCGCCTCTCACATACATGAAATGGGACAAGGTATAGTTATATGACCCATCGGGTCTTCGAGGCAACAACAAAAACCTCCATGTTGATGAATGAGAGAGGAAGCGTCCAAATGTACCCACCATGTAAAATGAAGACCCCACGCAGTGGAACCACTAAGCACAGGCGAAAAAGCCATCACCCCATGGCAAGAGCGCACAAAACACATCCACACTCTTGTCAAGCTATAGATTCAGCCTGGATGTAAGAAAACAAGTTACACAACTTAAAAAGTACAATGGGCTACCCAATGTGGCAAAGAGTGGGCTTTATGTCTGACACTGGTAATTACGCTGATCATTACCAGCTCTTAGCCATATGCGCACAGATGGAGCTATGCATTTGTAAATAAATTGTTTCATTTTTTGTATTGTGTTTTATGGCTTTTCTGTGATTGCTCACGATTGTTGTTTGCTTGTGCAAAGGGACCACACAATGGCAATTCCGCTGTCTGGTGAAGGAGACTGTATAAGCTCACAGATCTGACCTGTTTTTTTACCCCTTTGTCTTACCAGGTTGACTTGAGGACAGTCGTTTGAGATGAAGTCTTTGAGGACACTGCTTCTGGCTGGCCGTAGGCCTCCAGTCACTCCTTGCCTCAGGCATGTAGTCTGCAAACAGGAGGTGGTGTTGCAGAGAAACGACGATGGCACCAAGGTAGGAACAACTATTCCAAAAACACCTTTTTTCACAAGACACTTTGGGGTTTCAGCAATGGCTCAATGTATTTAGTAGCAGGTGTCGTGACTAATGTGTTTCTATTGGGCGTTGGTGCCTCACTGTTCAACACGATGACCTCATGACTCATCGGTCCATCATGTGGGTCCTACCATATTATAGGCAGATTTCTTATTAAAGTGATGGAATTGAATCTTTGCCTCATGAGTGGCTCTGTGGTAGACAAACAGAACAGAGCTGCCTCCTCCAGCTCCTTGAAGAGGGAGCTTGTTCTTGCCCATGCCCTACAGTGTCATTGGGCTTCTCCTCTATTCAAGATCTGGGAGATCGGACTCTTGCTTCCAATCAGACTTTCCACCAAGGTTATGAGGTCACGGTTATAAAGACTGTAACGTCACAAAGCATATGGGCTAAATCCTGGCTTATTTTCCATGTAATATGAACACACGTGTGCATGGCAAATTCAGAAGTGATGGAGTTGGGGGGAGTAATCTATAGGTGGATAACGTCTGGTGTGCAGCAAGGATGTGTTGCCAGTGACATTACTTTATTGTGCATGCGTGTTTGGTCTGTTTGCATGCATTGGGGCATATAATCTGAAGTAGCATGTAGAGCGCGTGCTTCATCGCAGTGGCACAGTGCATGTGGTGTGTGTGTGTGTCCCCGGGGATCTCTCTCTCTCTCAGGTGGACAGGGCAAGGCCATCGCCTTTGGATCTGGGCTCTGGGGGTGGACCAGTGTGGGAGGAGCACCTGGGTGAGGAGTATTCGGCGACTGGGGATGAGGCAACCAATGGTGAGATGCGGTATTCCCCCCTCCTTTATTTGTACATCCAACCCCTCCTATTTTGTAGGATCCGATGTCCCAACTCTTCCCCACGCCCCTCTTTCTGCACAAACTGGTCAGGCAAAGTCAGGTACTTGAAGTGCATACACCTAATTCAAATTGGCTCTCCTCACATGGATAAAAGACGGAACAGGAGTACGAGCAGAACTTCTGGGATGAAGGCAAACCTACTGGAGCAAAGGGACAGACCAAGGAATGAAATCCCCAAGCGTTCCCCACAAGAGGTTGTTGCATCCACAGCCACGAAAGAGAAGTGAAGAAGACCAGATCCCGATATCGAAGAATGCATTGTGTTTCAAGGATGCCAGCGACCCTCCCGGGTGAACAACAGAGTTGGGGAGGCGAGGCCAAGCCTTGGGTACTAATCTTGACTCGTGAATTGAAAATGGAAAAAGCAAAAAAGAACATGCACAGCCGGTGTTGGCAAGCGACCTGAGAGGCAGGTGAGTGCTAAGAAAGATTGAAGTTTGCAAAAGAATATTGCAGGTTAAGGCTGCACGTGTGTAGTTGAGACGCAAGGCAAGGCAGACCTGCGAAGGAACTTTAAAACAAGAACAGCTGTGGTATCAGTGATACTGAGTAACTAAGTGGTCAGGCGAAAAGGAGGAGGCCACTCGAAAGTCTCTGTGAAAGGTACATTGTTTGAGACGATAAAAGTAAATGAACTGTATGAACGAAAGTGAACTAAGTTAACCCCGAGAGAAGGGGAGAGGAAAAGCTAAACATTTCTTTCTTAGCCAAAGTGGTCCTGCAGTAGTCTGTAAAGGAAGCCCTGCACATTCAAAAGTCTTCCACATCCGAAAAGCAGTTTGAGCCCGGCAGAGGAAGACCCGAAGTGTAATAAGTTTGGCGAAGGGAGGCCCTTTGTTTTCTTTGAAGAGGCCTGAGCCCGACGGAGGTGGAACGGTGTGAACGGTGGAACGGTGTGAACTTTTTGTTTCGTTATTTGGGGAAGACTGGAACAGGAGCCTTTAACGTGGAAGACCAGGCAGGTCTTGGTCTACGTTCGCTGTTTCAGTATTAAAGCCCGAGACCGAGTGTGTCATCCTGCACATAGACTGCCTTATTCCATGCTGGTTAAACATGGGTCAGAGAGCTGATTCGGCCACATTTATTTATTCTTTGTGGAAAACTGATTTTCCTTTTTATAACCATACTTCCTTTACACACTGTTTTGTACAAGAGATATAGCAGGCATTAGGTTTTGCTAGCATAGGCCATTTTTATTTAACAGACATGACTTTATTATATGATGCTCGAGACGACTCCCATCTTAGTTATAGGGTAAAGTAGGAGTTTTTCCAAACCCCACAAAGTTAATAAAGGTTTTACAAATTGTAATGTTTGTATCAGTGTCGTACTTGTGATACCATGCCTCCCCTATAGTGGTGACGTAGGATGCATGTGTTTGCTTGCAGTAGCATTCACAGCAATCGGGGTTCGTTTGCAGTGGCAGGCCATCTGGTGCTTGTTCATTCACAGAATAGAGTTGATTGGTTTGCAGTTAAATGGCTGCACCTCGTATTTGTGGTGGTTGTGGTAGGTCAGAAGAAGGAGACTGAGTCACTGGTGACATTATAGCAATCTGTTTTATTTAAATAATAAAGAAAAAGGCCTGCCTATCCCTAATGGTCCTAATGGTATAGTATTTGCCCTACCCAATGTAAATCTAACTAGGCTGCTTGTTGTCTGTGAGAGTGTCCAAAGTAATAAACTATTCTGTCCCTACCTGTGATGTTTACCAAAGTAGATTGCTTGTATCAGCCGTATTCCAACATGGCTGCACCTGAATATGGCCACATCAATACCAAGGGTCTAGTCATTTTCTCCCAAGATACACCGCAGGACGCTGAGGTCACTTCTTCTCCTGCATATCAGCAGGAAATCCCAAGAGTTCTCCACGTTGCTACTCTCTTAGGACTATACAAGCACTACGTGAGTCTAGGATTCCATTTTTGTCCATTACTCCTTAATCCTTTCTCACTTAAGCTCTCCTCGTAACCTTTCTCTTTTATTCGGTTCACTTAGAGCACGGCATTTGATCAACACGGGACGCCCAAACTCGATCGATGCAAGCCACGCCCCCTGAGCGCGCGGCTGCAATCGGCTCTATCCCACATTCAGTTTCCAGGTTAGTTTTCATCCCGCAAGGCAGCTTCATTTCTCATTAGCACTGCACCCATATTTCAAATGTTCACACCGCAACTTGCATTCGTTTCAGCGCAATCCCTTGCACTTAAACAGTAAGCATCAGACAGAAAGCCGTATATCCATGAACAGCCATCGAGCTGTGTCACTCGAGTTACTGACTGGTAGGATTCCGCTCACCCTTTGTAACTCGATTATTCCACTGGGAACCCATTCTTTCTCTTTATCTGTTTCTTACCTGATCTCTCTTCTGGTTATTCCTCAGTTTCTATTACCACCTAAGGACACATCTTGCAACAACCCGGCAGTTCTTGCCTACTGCAACTTGTGGTAAACGTCAGATCTCCAACAGAAGATTAACGTTCTGTGTTTGACAGTTACCCTAGGCTAACCTCCTACTTCTTCTCTCATCTTCTATCTAGTCCCTGACCAGAGTTTATAAAACCAGATACTAGAGACGGACCTTCATTTCACTCCTGGTCGTCTAGTGGAGACAACGCACCCCAGCAGCTCTCCGCAGGGTTTTTTTCCCCCGTGAGGGTTTCCCTGAGAGTCTCCCGGTGACCAAACCTTTGTGCCGGGCCACGGAGGGGCTCTTAGGGGGATTTCATAATTCAGCTGGGAAACGTATGGATCCACTTACCGAACCAGATCAGTCTCCCGAACAACAATCGGATCCAGAACCTACCACTCACCTAGTCCAGGTAGGTGGTTCTTTGCTTCTATTCCGTTCATTTTGTGCAATTAATAGAACAAGAACAGTTGTGAATATAAACATAACACTACCACTGTTCAAAAAGCCTTGAAGAAAAAGAGGGGTCCAGGGAAATGACTCCCATTACCTGGACAGGCTTTCATAGCCTCAGCAAGTCGTTCTTGCGATGGTGTGTAGCAATTATATGAACGTTATTTTAACTTTTCAAAGAAGCTCTTGTCCCTCCGGGGCTTCCCCTTTTCTTCTACTGGCACAGTTCTTTGTTCAAGTCCGATCTTTCGTAGGCACTGATCCTGGTCTTTGCTATATCTAAAACAGTAAATGTCTCTTTGTTCTTTGTCAACTTCTGAAATTCTTGGGATCTTCACCCCTACTGTGGGTTTAGTTTCACATACAATTCTTCCAGTATTTGTGGTCATTTGATCTCTCTCATATTTTGTATCTTGCAATAGTGTCTTCTTGATAGGTTCCTTTCTCTTTCCAACCTTGACTGGCACTGGGATGAGTTTGGTCGCTTTCTTGCTAGCTTTTGATATCTTTACACCAATTACTTCTACTGGGACGAGTATGATTCGTCCCCTGAAAATCTTCGTTAATCTGCCAACATTCACTGATACTGGGATGAGTAGGATTGGGCCTTTGGTAATCTTCATTCAGTTTGTGCCACTTCACCCACCAGTGTCTCCCGCCATTCCCATTACCTCAGGATAGGTGTCACTGGTTCTTTCTGTGGAGTTGGGTTTCCCCGTCGGATATAACCTGCATGGAATTCCTCTTCTTCCTTACGTGGGTCTAAAGAGCTGTTCTTTGTACAGTTTCAGTCTTGTTCGCAGATCCCACGATCTACCTTGTCTGGGCCACGCCACCGCCTCCAGGCCTTCCTTGGATGTTCAGTTCGGGCTTGTGTTACCTGAATACATCTCTCTTTTCTCAGTTTGGGCAGCGTGCTTCAAAACGGGTAGCTTTGCGTTCACTGACTGCTTCCTCAGCTTGGATTCAGATCTCTCAGATTGGTACATCCTTGGTTTCTATGAGGAAGTGTTGGGCCCTCCTCACCTTAGGCTCACAGTCCTTTGTCTCTTTCCATGGTGCATTCATCATGCTTTTCCCGATCTTCTTCGTCTTTGGTTGGCTCCAACCACTGATTTATTCTTTATGGTTCTCCCATTCTTCTTCACAGTACGAAGGTGGGTGAAGATTAATTATTCATAGCATTACAGTAGCAAAATAGTGACGGGTTTGGAGGGAAGGTTTAGATTCTGTGATGTTAGTGTTACCTTCCCAGGAGAGGTTATAGGGAGTTCTGGACGGAATGGGAGTCCCTGTCCTCAAGAGGGGTGTGTCCCCTGTGAGGTCCCGCTGACCGCCACCCCTAGGGGGATTGTTGTCTAGTGGGCTCCCCTCCCTAGCTTCACAGGGAAGGGCTCCCCTCTGGGGAGAAGTGACAAGGTCCTGTGAAGCGTCACATGGTACACTGTGCAGTCTTGTTTGTAATGTGATGACGAGTACACATGTTTGTAGTGCCACACATCGTGCTGTCTTTGGCATGCACTCTACATTGCGTTTCCAGTCGCATGCACTTCCTGGTGGTTTACAGCCACATATAGAGCACTTTGGTGTGCTTATTGGTTTGTTGTAAAAGGCATGTTTAGTGTCCAAGTTGATATAGGAATTGGTTGCAGAGGGCCTGTTGTGTTTTCTTTATGGTCTAATCACGTTTGTCACGTTTTCAGTGACAAGGGCTGAGGGAGGGGGGGGGGGTAAGAGGGGTGGGCTGTACGATTTGCCCATGCAAAATAATAAACCCAGTATTTCAATGAACATTTTTCTCTTTGTGATACTATAAGTTACATTTCATTTTTGCTTCTTAGTTGAATTAACCGGCTAAATAACTAAACCTAGAGTGATACCGCCCTGAATCACACCCATTCAATGAGAGCCAGGCTCTGCCACATATAATAGATTTTGATCTAATCATTTTTGTTAGAAATACAGCAAATATGCCTTAAAGGCATACCACTGTGTTTAAAAAAGAAAAATAATAATAACGCAAATGATTGCAGCCCATTACAGAGGAAGTCTATATACCCAAGAGTACATTTGTCCTTTAATCCCTGGGCTGGCTACATCGACCGACGCTTTTTGAGTAATGAGTCTTCGTTAGGAATTGTCCAACAGCCTCTCACAGTTGCCGCATTTGTGGCAAGTTCTTATTTGCTAATGGTGCCGATGCGACGAGGCATCCAAATGATGACCAGAAGGGGTGAAATGCTGGATCTGTGGGACACCGGCCGGGATGTTGCACGAGCTTGAGTAAAAGGGGGGCACATGCGTGGCTTCTCTCCTGCCCTGTTTGAGAGAAATGACATCCTTCAGCTTACTGCTGCGAGCTGCAGCCCTGTTTCTGTTATCCAGGAATCCTCATTAAAAACAATTTCTCAAAGGCCATTCAGATGGTGGAACCACCATTAAGCATGTTTTCACTAAGATTGCAGGTGGTAGTTGCCCGATTAGTACCAACAATCCTGTCTTTAGGACCTATGGGAGGCTTCCTTGCTCTAGGGAAAAAAATAAGTGAAGTCCAGAAGAGGTTGGTGGAATCCTGTTGTAAGAGGATGGACCTCGGGAGAACATGGCTGCCTCAGACTGTTGTCCAGAATCCTGCTTGAGGAATGGTCAAAAAGTTGTCAACCTGGGTGGGTGTGAAGTGGCTCGGATGAGACGGAATTGTTCTATTGGTCCGAGGTTGTCTAGGCGATCGTGTATCTGTATCCCTTTATTGATAGTGGAATGAGATGGCCTCCTGGGGTGGTTTTGGGGGTGTGCGTGTGTATTACTACAGGCCGACTGATTCCTGATCGTGCTGAGTTTGAAAATGTGCTTTTGTGGGAAATGTGCTCGTTCTCTTTGGCCAGCATAGTGGTCTTCCTTGCATTTCAAAGGTATCAGTCCTGTAGAGGAGGATTTGCTAGTAGTAGGCAAGCTTCTCTATGTTGGAATAGGTGTTTTTCTTCCAGACACTGTCTTAGGTTCTTAAAGTCACTTGTGTGCCATCTGGCTACATGTTCCTATCCAACTGTAAATGCTAGTGTCTGAGCCGGTTTATGGCAGGAGTTTATCTATTTGTGCAGGGTGCAGAGTCCTTTGTCTGTGTACCCAGGGCAGAGTGACCTCTGTATGAGGCTTCACAGCTGTCAGTAGGCCCCCTGGGTTGATATTTTCTATGCTTGTTTAGCCATGGGTGGGGCCTTCATAGGCACAGCAATGCTTATGTAGTGATATGGCGGAGGTGGGGGTCTTGAATGATATTCCCAGGTGTTAGGGCAACATTTCCTTTCTGGTGTTCTGTGTCCCCTAAACCTTTTTCTGGCTTTCATGGTTTTGCGACTTTTCTTCTTCTAGGATTTCTACTAAAGTCCACCTGCACCCCTTTTTCTTGTGTGCCGCCTTTACTAACCCAGGAGGCTACTAGGGATGGGTTGCTTTTTAAGAACCCTGTTTTGGTATCCTGGTGATTATCCCACAAAGTGTGTTGTGGAGTAGGCCAGTGGCAGCTGTGATTGCGGTTTTATCATGGTGCAGTTAGCCACAGTGATCACAAGGGTTTAATGCTGACCAAGTATGCGGAAGTGCATAGGCCAGAAGCAGCCTTCCTGTAGGTTCAGTTGAGCATGTATGAAAGCGGTTTATCCAGGATCAGCAATTGTAAATGTGCAGCTGAGAAGCAAATCACCCTGCGGTGCTTACTGTACAATGATGCAGGCAAGGAACCACTGTGACTACGGTTCAGTGGGATCCAGGTTTCATGAGTGCAGTCAAGAAGGGAGTCATGAAATGTACCTTGGGGTAGAGTATTGCAGTGGTGCCAAAGTTACCACAGTGCAGTCAAGAAGAGGATGCCACAAGGTGCATTGCAATGGCTTTATGGAGCAGAGAAATGAATAAAATGATGTGACCAAGGAGCATATATCCTAGGCTTTGTCTCTTTCAGGCCAGCTAGTGTCACCCTTGGCCACTGCTCTTTATCAACTGTCTGGGCAAGACTGCCGTAAACTGCTGCTGTGGGGTCAGTCTGCCGTCACGTGACTCTGGTCACCAATCCTAGTACCAAGGAGCAGGGGATTCTGGGAGATGGATGATGGATTGCAGCAGGAAAATCTAGAAGAACAAATGTGTAGTGCAAAGTAAATCTCGTGTTTTGTGTATTTGTTTGTTTGTTTTATTCACTTGTAATGCGCACCAGATCCAAAGGTAACTGCGAGCAGCAGTACAGAATATGCAAGGCTTGGTGTGTGTTTATGGGGATAGATTGCACGGCGGTGCCTTTGCAGGGGCAAACAGTGCACTTTGTCCACGTTTGCAATGGGATACTGTGTACATGTTATGTTCCGTCCACTAATTCACGGTCACCCTTCTTGCAGACACCCGCTCAAGAGGCACGAAGAAGCTTTCACTGCAGCACATGCGTCTCCAGCTTAAGACTGACCCCCTCAGCAGAGGAAAGGAATAAAGAGCAGGAGACGGGTGACAGTTCGCTGGTCACCTATGAGGAACTGTTTGAGAAGGCCAGCAAGCTCTCAAAGAGCAAGGCCATGTTCAAGCAGGTGCTGGACGTCTTCTGCAAGAAAGATATCCGGCGGCGTGGGCATGTGGAGTTCATCTATGCAGCTCTGAAGAGGATGCCAGAGTTTGGTGTGGAGCGAGACCTCGCAGTTTACAACCATCTGTTGGATGTGTTCCCCAAGGAGGTGTTCGTGGCCCGTAATTTCATCCAGCGTATGTTCAACCACTACCCCCGGCAGCAGGAGTGTGCGGTTCAAGTGCTTGAGCAAATGGAGACCTACGGTATGAGGTGTAGCCATCCATACAATTCTTCACCACTCAAATCCTACCCCACATTGGAACCGTCTTTGTGCCCCAGCTTTGATGCCCTTGTTTGCCTGTGATGTTACTGCAGTGATCAGCGAGTAATTTCTAGAGGCCATATCAGAAAAGAGGTCTGCCTGCATTCCTAACTGTGTGCACCTACTGAGCTCTCTGAGACCCTCTGATGTAGCCTTCTGGCAAAGTGTAAGATACTCTGGGCAATCCTATTTAATTGGACATGCACCAAGTGTTCGCAGGACTGCATAAGGGTTTATAGTGATAAATTCCAATGACATTATGTCGAAAGTCATAATGTTGGAAAAAAAAAGTCAAAAAAATAAATTCGAATGTCTATTTTTAATTGCTTTTTGTTCGAAATGGGGGGATCCATCCCCCTCTAGCCCCCCTTTTTTTAAAACATTTTTTTTGTTTTACCCCTTTTCTTAACTCGCGGAACCCAAAAAAAAATAAAACATTCAAATTTTTTTTTTTCGACATTTTATTTCCGACATGTCTTTCGACAAAATGTTTTCGACTTTTTCACTGCCTCCTCTGCATAAGTACTCCTAAATGAGGTCAGCAAACAGCTCTTCAATGCTACCTGTTCCAGCTGGTAGCTAGGGTTTAAGAACAAACGATTGCACTCCAGGGTTCAAAACTGAGGGGTGCTGCGAGCTATTTAGCTCCTGCTTGTAACGCCTGGGCTTCACACCAACAGTTACCAGGAGCTACTTTTGGCTCTACAGGCCAACTGATGCCAAACAAACGCACCAATGTGAATTTAACTGCACATTTGGCACAATCAAACATTGGCTGCTCCCCTTGCCCCGCTTGCTAATCGGGTTCCATGAAATGTGGGCTGAAACCGCTAATCTCAGCCCACATTCCATGGAGCCTGCAGGCTGCCTCCCCGCTGCAGGCTGCCATCTCTCTGCCCCCCCCTTTTTTTTTTTTAATTTGTTTACTTTTCCCAACCCCCCCCCCCAGTCCCACTTACCTCATTGTGGCAGCAGCAGCTTCCCTCCTTGCTATTCCGGCCGCCGTGGTAATAGAAGATGAGCTCCGTACGGAGCCCTGTCTTCTATAAGCATGGCTGCCATTTTGGATAAGTATTTTCATTAATTTAATGGAACGCGTGCAGTGTCCTGTTTAGTAAACGGCATTTTCTTTTGTCTTTTATTTGTTTAGCTTCTGTAACCTGGGGTGCTAATGGCATTAGCACCTCTTTCTGAGGCTGGAACGGGGGTGAGGAGGTATCGGCCCGGAGCCCTCGTTAACCGCCCTCGCTTTGCTCGGGCTGTTGACTCAGGCTGCCGGGCCGTTACCTCCCAATCCAGCCCTTGGAACGGGGTGCTAACGTAACATTAGGCTACATCTATACAACATTTAAAGCATAAGAGGGTTATAATTAATGGACAACATTATACGTTTGTATCCTATGTTGAATTTTAATTTGTGGAACACTATGTACTAGCGCCTTGTTCCCCAGTGGTAGCTCCTGGTCCCTGGTTGATGCTAGACATCCAGGAGCTTATCCAACCCTAATTTCGATCCCTGTACTACAACTGCACTCGTAGACTTTAGTTTTACACCTACTCACAAAAGTTAGCCCAGAGAGCCATACTATACAAGCATCATAGGGTGAGGGGAGAATCCTAGTAGGTCGAGGCAGCTGTTTAAAAATGGGAGGGGCATACGGAGGAATAGCAAAGGAATCCTGGATGGCAAACTTCAACACTTGTTCGAGGTTTAATCGTGAGAGTGGGGCAGAGAAAGTGATGGGTAGAAACTCACAGTGCAACTGGCTTGAAGGTAGAAACCAGAAGGAAGGAAAGACACAACACCGTGCAGGGCAGGCTGTCATTGTGTCAAAAGCTCACACACTGCAGAGGCAGAGCCGAGGGACATGCTGGGAACGTGGCACAACAACCTGCTCACTGCTGTCTTCTCTCCGCAGGGATCATGCCCAGCAAGGATACCAAATTTCTGCTCCTACAGATCTTCGGAGACAAAAGTCACCCCATACGCAAGTACCAGCGGATCATGTACTGGTTTCCCCGCTTTAAGCATGTCAACCCGTTCCCGTTGCCTAGCCCCTTGCCACAGGACCCCATAGATCTGGCCAGGCTGAGCCTTCACAGGATATCTGCCGATCTAGATGCCAAAACCACAGTCTATCAGGTAAGCAAACTTGCTGCTTCTCCTTGTGGGGGAGAAAGATGGTGTTGACTGACAACAGGGGGGTGTTAATTGGATGCGCGCAGAAAACAATCTGGCTGACATTTTGGCAAACTGCTATATGTGTTCCATGTGATATTGCCAAATGTGTTCTGGCATTCCTCTGATGTGGCTACTTGTGCACGCTCGGTCCCTTTACTCCGTAAGATCACTGTGACTTCAGCACCCACTGCAGAGATCTTTGTGTAACCAAGTGGTCACAGGAGGGGATCCTGGAAGGAGGCCTGCAAAGAGCCACAGAAGACCGTCTGCACAGGAGTCATGATCAGACACTTTGAATTGCAACCTGCTTTACATGCTTTAATTGGTCCTCGTAGAAACCCCTGTATTACGGTTTTTGTGTGATCAAGACCTGACCAGCAGAACTGGGGGAAAGGGGCGTGAGTATCTCAAAGTACGGCGCAATTAATTACAGGGATGCTCACCTGCACTCGCTTTGCATATGAGGCATAAGAGGTCAGCTAAATGTGTGGCAATAGGTGGGTGGGGGATACCCAGTATATCAATTGCAAATAAAACTGCGGATGAGCACTTATTAATATAGATTGTTGGAGTCTGGGTGTTATAAAATGCTGTCGCACTGTGTGGGATCAATCTGGGATGTTGAGGCAAAAAGAGTGCTGAAACAACATGATCTATTGTGAAAACTGGTTTGGGTTGCAGTCCAGTTCCAAGCTATTGACCTTGGTCAGGATGGTTTCTCCTCGACACAGAACCAAGTCCTTCTTAGTTTTCCTGAGGCTCTTCACCACATCCAATTCCTTAACAATTCTCTGGGGCTTGGCACTGTTAAGGATTCCAATCGGGCGTCCCACACCGGACCAGGGCACTTGCTCTTATCCTGTGACGTGGCGCTCAATAGGAATGCTTTTTCTTTAATTTCAATTAATTCAAATTGAGCAGATACCCGGCCCGTCTCACACCCCCTTTGACAAATACCTTGGTTCACAATGGATCATGAACGAAGGCCAGTCGGTGAAAATACAATATTTATTTATTTTTGGAATTCACAAAAATCACACACATTTTTATATTTGGCAGCAATCACCAATAGGGTGATAATTACAATACAAATGGAAGTAATGCACTTAGTTAACCTTCTAGTAGAACATATCCAAAGCTCAATTGACTGGGTGCACTTTTTGAATTAGGGTAGATGGCACCCAAGTTAAGGTTTCCCCCTGCAATGTTCCCTCAAACCACAAGTAATCAAATTCTGAGTGGACGGACAGAAGCAGCAGGTAGTCGGGGAATAACAGGCAGCAAACAGAATCAAACAGGATAGACCCTTTGCAATGGCATAAAATGACACTCGGAAATTGATAAATAATTAATGTGCGGTTAAATCTTTGAGGCAAATATTATTTCTCACAAAGACAGTAATGCATAAACACTAGCAATCACAAGGCAACGGACCAACAAAAGGCATACAATTCTAAAGCAATTGGAAAGTTAGACATGCTGCAGCCGCATTCACATGTTGGAAAGTTGCATTTTCTCAATTCCCGTTTAAAATGATATGAACACATTTTATGAAAAACGGGTGAAATACTCTGATTTCAAATGCGTTTTTTGGGTTTTGGGTTGTGAGATAGATGTATATCAAGGGACAATATGGAAGTGACATAATGTCTCTAGTTATAAAACTGGATGAGATATACAAGATAGAAAAGGGTTCGATTTGAGTAAAATGAAGCTGTGAAAGAGGAAAGAAAATCAGCGGAGAAAAGTACAGGTTTGACTTAAACTAGATTATCAAGACTTTATTGGTAAAGAGGGACACCGTAAGAGCCAAGGGTGATTCGCGACTTCAGTGTAGTTCTTTTCTATCGGCCGAGCTATGCTCTCCTCTGGGTTTATTCTCAATAATCTGCACTGCATTGTCTGGCATCTTGCCAAAAGTCACTGTTAGCCCCAATTAACTGCGCATTGCCATAATCAGGCCTCAGGAGAATGGTTGCTCGAGCAATAGTGGCACACTGCTTTTCATTGACCAGAGGCCTGATGTGTCTTAGCAGACAGAGGTGGTATTGGCAATTCCTTCTGATTTGATTCACATGGGCCTCTGCGCTCAATTAAGATTCAAGCGTGATACCCAAGGCTTTCATTTTGCCTTGTACCGGAATTGCGCTGCTCTTAATGTTGAAGCTTTTATAGTGAACACTCAGCTTTGCACGAGCCTGCCAGCATCCGAATAGGAGTATTTCAGTTTTACTGCCATTTAGGCACATCCAGTTACTGGTCATGCATGCCTCAGTGATATCATAGGTGCCCTTGAAGTTGAAGGAACCCTAGGCGTAATTGCTGCTCACTTCTAGGGCCAGCAGAGTATCGTCTGCTTAGTTCGTAAAGAATACACCAGTATCTTTGAGCAAAGAGCAGAGTGGTCGGAGGTAAATGTTAAATAGCACGGGCGCCCTGCAGCACACCACATGCAACGGGGGTGAGAGGGGAGAAAGCGTCACCCCAGTGGGTTTTGGACCTTCGATTGGAAAGGAAAGAATGGATCCATTTGACCGCACCTTGGTGCAGTTAACTACATGTTCAAGTGACCATAGAAGTTGTTCATGATCCAGCAGGTCGAAGGCTTCGGACGGGTCAAGCAAAACCAGCACCCAGCCTTGCCCTGATCCTTAATTTTCAACATGTGAGTCTGCAAATCAATAAAAGCAGTCTTGGTACTGTGTACTGGCCTGAATCGTGACTGTTGTTTGTGTAGGATGTTCTTGGCCTCCACAAAGCGTTGGAATTGGCCCGTAGCGCGCTTATCAAGAATTTTTAACAAGAAATCGCAGTTTGTTTAAGGTTGCTTCTTCGATCTTTTGGATCTAGCCCAGGTTTTCTTAATAGGGGAGTGACCGCGACAGCCTTCATTGATTCAGGTATACAATTGTCTTTGAAAGAGGCATTAACCATGCGAGTAAAGAATGGAATGAACCATTCTTGATTTTCCAGAATAATCCTAGGGGGAAGGATATTTTCAGCACAGGAAGTGGGTCGAATGTTGGACAGCAGGGCTCTCATGTCTGTGGTCGTGATCAGTGATAAGATAAATTTGTCCGGATCGGGGAGCTTGACGTGGTCGGTCGAAGGTCCTGGGGTCAATTGGGATTGGGTTGAGGATTCCCTAATTTTATCCGAGGCTTTTGAGGTTTTGGCTTTCGAAAGCAACTTGCACTTCCACACAATCCGTAGCTCTAGGCTGGACTGTAGTGGATGGAGCTTTCGGATTTTCAAGTGAGACTTTCCCGGTGGAGTTAGGTGCTTTACTGATTTGGTCATTGGAGAAGTTTTTCTTAGCGTCCATTATGTTTAGTTTATACATTTTTCAGCCGTTTTCCGTTTGTTCTTATTTTCAGCAGAGGGGCATTTTAACCACACTTTAAGATAATTCATTGAAACAACTGAACTTTGTGTTAAATCGGATTTCCTTGTTTTCGTTTGAACTGTGGAGAAAACCCTTGTTTGGATCTGGTGAAGGGAAGTTCGCCCAGACCATGACAAGAGACATTGATTATGCTGTGAACTAGGTTATATGTTATGTCTATTTGTTAAATTGAGTTGCCATATAATACCTTTTTGCTGTGATTGTTGTTTAAGTGTGAGCGTTAGATATTGCTTTGTGTGAGTTTTTCTTTAGTACTTGAGACGGGGAAAACCTCTTTAAGGTAGGGATAGTGAGGCGTTTATTTGACCTGTTTTTATTTAATAAAATGGCAAAAGTTGTAAACTCTTTACAAAGTTGTCTGGCCCACATTTCTGACCCCTCACAGTATTAAGCGGCCTTACCCCGGAGATCCATTACTGAGCATCTGTTTACATGTCCTGGAGGGGCAGAGCTATGTGAGGCTGCAGAGCCAGCAGTGGCATAGCTGAAGCAGGACCCGCTAGCTGGAGACTGCCAGGTGGGTCTTCTGACTGAGCAAGCAGCTAGGGTCGGGTGCAGAACGAAGACTGGAAGCAAAATGTCTTCCGCGGTGGCGTGACCAATAGAAAACCGTGATGGGCCTGGCGCCCAGCAACCGATGTCGAGACCAGTAGAAAGAAAGGAGCCCGAGTCTCTCCAAGCGAGTGCCCATACCGACGAGACGAGCACAAAAAGGGAAGCGAATGCTCCCAGCGTAAGACGGCAGTAAGGGCCGTAAACCTTGGGGTCACAGACTGCTGAAGCCATCCACTGTAAACAAGGCTGGGAAAAAGGAACAGGCACAAGATCCAGCTAGAGAAGCCGCCAACAGTATGAAAGTCTGAAGAGGGAACTGGCACACAAACAAATCTGTACCATGACCCATTGTAGTCCGAGGCCGTCTTCTGTTTCGACACAGAAGCCAAATCTCTAAAGGACTGGCAAAGCAGACTGACTGCTCTCCAGGGAGGACGGAAGCCTGGTAGGCGAGTTAGACCAAAGAAAATACCCAACACTGGTATACTGAAAAATATACAATTATACCTTAAGAAAAGTACATTAATCAATGAAGATACAATTGATGATGATGATGATCTAATAAGGAGGACGAAAGTCAATTATGGATGTATGGTACTTTGAGAACCAATATTCTATGAAATTTGGAAACCAATTAATAACATTGAATGTGCTGTGTGGTAATTAATCAATGAGGATGTAATTGATGACTCAATAAGAAGTACATTAAAATTGATATGTGGTATGTTTTATTTTTACAAATAAAGTTGAAACTAGTATAGCTAGCGCACTGCTTATAGGACTCAGATAAGAAGCAAAAAATGAAAAATATACAATTTAGTAATGCTGCACACAAATATGTACATTGGGAAAGAATATCACATCTGAACCAGTGTATGTCCACAAAGCAACAGTGGTCTATAGAGACCCACTCTGTACCTGCTGCTTACATTTAAAGAGACTATTTGGTGATGGACAGTGCGCATGTACTCTGACGGGACGAGGGGGGGGCAAGGGAACACTAGAAACATTAGAACATTGCTTTCAAGCAGTTATTATGAGGGCCCAAGATGCCACAATAAAGTCTTGGCATTCCTAACCCTCTCTAGCACATAGTAACATGGTAGGTCCAAATGCACACTGGACATTAAATGTTTATAGACAGATCGATATGATTTTTATTTAGCGCCACACACCCAGAAGCCTCAGAGCGCTGACAAGACTAAGAAACAAGGAACACGTACTCTAGAGCGGCTAAGGGAATGAAACCTGAAACCTCAACCTAGGGGGCTGAACTTTAATAGCCAAACTCAAAGGGCACCTCAGAAGTCAAGATGAGATTAGATTTGCTAGCCAAGTGGACTCCTCACACTTGTAGAAAGTACGATAACAAAGAAGCCACAGGTATATCAAAGTAGCAAGGCATTTCAAAAGGCAGGAGTGTAAGGCAGGACTTAAAACATGCAGATAAAAGCAGGAATACTGGCTAAAATTCTAGCCTTTGTCAGTGTCCACCCAAGTACCTGTAAAGGTCCCCTGTAAATTCTAAACGTTCTTCAATGGAATAACAGGACAAAGTAGGCAGTTTTGCCGTTATGGTGAAAAGCCAGGTAAGTTCTGCTTCTAACTCACAGGTGTAGAGAAGACAGCCACAGATCCCAGGAGACACCAGAGAAGACCTCCTTGAGTGTTCCAGTGCCAGGGTTAAGACCCAGCATCCCCGAGGGGATATGCTATCAAACAGGATTCAAGTCCGTGTAAGTCAATGACGAAATGCAGTTGAAAGACACCTGCAGAGATATTCGACCACAGCAACCCCATACACGTGTTTCAGCCTAGTTGGGCATCATCAGTGAGTTGAAGCTGTGCCTCTCTAAGAGCAGTGAGCTAATTTCTTCTCTGTGAAAAGAACAGTCAGCTAAAGACTTGGTTGAGACTCTCCCAGGGGCCATCCACCCAAGAGCAGGTCAATGGGCTGTGTTTGTGCTGGTAGAGAGTTTCCCAGACCCCCCTCTGTTTTGCATACCCCTGGATAGGCTTGGGCACAGACGGCATCCTTTCTTGTCACCTCACACGCACACTGGCGAGCCTTTTTGGGCTTTCTGCAAGGAGCCCACCAAGGCGCATGAAGAGAAATGCACCAGCCCCACCTGGCAAAGTAGGACAGCCAACACAGTCCAGCCCATCTTGAACTGGACTTAAAACACAAGGAGAAGCTATTTTGAGTATATGGTTCTCCTTAGTGCATTACCACGGCTAAAAAGGCAGCTTCCGATGTTACATACGAAATGAGGGTAAAAATGTAGCGACTGTCACCAGCCTGGCCAAAGGATGTCTGGAAAAGTAATACAAATTTTACTTAAGACAAAGAAAAGGGGACACCAAGCACTCCATGTGAGATGACTTGTGCTGCGCTTTTAAAAAAACAC